>NC_133509.1:127362272-127995909 GCF_049354715.1 Callithrix jacchus | reverse complement strand
AGCTAAGTAACTTGCCCAGGGTTTCACAGCTAGTGAGTGGCAAGGCTCAGACACTTCCAGAGTTTTTGATCTTAATGTATTCCGT
This sequence comes from Callithrix jacchus, assembly GCF_049354715.1. NCBI lineage: Eukaryota > Metazoa > Chordata > Mammalia > Primates > Cebidae > Callithrix > Callithrix jacchus. Next base: position 127,995,824 of record NC_133509.1, on the reverse strand, counting down.
GCTGCCTTATTCAGAAACCTACTGTTTCCCCATTTTACAGATGAGAAGCTTGAGGATCAGAAAGATTCAATGCCAGGGGCAAGGGCTCATAGTGTGATTCCACAAAGCCGTTATTAAGGTGTTCTGACATGTATCTGGTAAACACTACCTAATTTTTGTTTGTTTATGGAATCATGTAAAATAAAATACACTCCCCTTAAATAGCTATGTTTCAACTGGGCGTGGTGGCTCACGCCTGTAATCCCAACACTTTGGGAGGCCCAGGTAAGTGAATCACCTGAGGTCAGGAGTTTGAGACCAGCCTGGCCAACATGGTGAAACCCTGTCCCTAAGAAAAATACAAAAAATTAGCTGGGCATGGTGGCGGGTGCCTGTAATCCCATCTACTTCGGAGGCTGAGGCAGGAGAATTGCTTGAGCCCAGGAGGTGGAGGCTGCAGTGAGCCGAGCTTGTGCCACTCTCCAGCCTAGGTGACAGAGCGAGACTCCACCTCAAAAAGAAAGAAAAGAAAGGAAACCATCGCAGATCACAGACTAGAGACTAAGGATAGAGGTGGTGAACTAAATGTAATGTGTCCCAGAAGGGATCTTGGAACAGATAAAGGGCATGAGTGGAAGAGTGGGATCCAAGTGTACTTAGGAAGTCAGAGCTAACAGTAATGTGCCAATGTCAGTTTCCTGGAGGAGCCAAATGTACCATGGAAATGTGAAGTAACAATTGGGGAAAGTAGGTGAGAATACAGGCGCTCTCTGCACTCTTTCTAACTTATCTGTAAGCCTAAAACTGCTATAAATAAATAAAATGTTCATTGAAATACATACATATCTTGGGTTCCTAGGTGTTTCAGCAAAAAGAGTAAAAAATAAAATTTAAAAAAGAAGGGCTGGGTGTGGTGGCTCACGCCTATAATCCCAGCACTGGGAGCCGGGGCAGGTGGATCATTTGAGCCCAGGAGTTCAAGGCCGACCAGGCCAACACAGTGAAACCCCATCTCTACAAAACCTCATGTGATGGCGCGTGTTTGTGGTCCCAACTACTTGGGAGGCTGAGGTGGGAGGAGCTCTTGAGGTGGGAAGTCGAGGCTGCAGTGAGCCGAGATCGCACCACTGCAATCCATCCAGCCTGAGCGACAGAGCAAGACCCTGCTCAAAAATAAAAATAAAAAATCTATGTAGATACACACATATGGACAGATGCATGCTAATAGCAAATGACCTGGGATGCCAACCAGTAAAATAAGTTGTTTCATTCATTGAAACACCACTAGGTGGCAGTTAGCACAAAGAGCAGGCCCCAGCCAAGCCAAAGCAGGGAAAGGGATTCTTACGTAAACAGGGTCCTATCTAACCCCGGACAACTAGAACATTACTCAAGCTTTTATGCAGAAAATATTTTTCAGTACTCAGTCTAGGACAATGACTTCTCTCTTTAAGGTTCATGATACTTCTAAAATTTTCTAATTCACTGGTAAGAGAGGCCTGACCTCAGCAAATGGATTGATCCCGGTCTGTTTAATTGAGAACATTCTTCGTGATTCCACTTCATTCTCAGCCACAGCTTCTCTCGACACTGGAAACCAGATCAACCTCTGAAAGTCACTTATTTTAAAGACAATAAAATTGAGGTTCAAAGCACTACGGAGCTATGGTGGGTTCCCACAGGCTCTCCTTCTGCCACAGCCAGCCAGCCTCACTCAGCTTTTAGAGGTGTCAGATTTTTGTTTTGTTTTTTTGAGACCAAGTCTTACTCTGTCACCCAGGCTGGAATGCAGTCTAAGCTCACTGCAACCTCTGCCTCCCGGGTTCAAGCAATTCTCCTGCCTCAGCCTCCCAAGTAGCTGGGATTACAGGTACCCACCATCATTCCTGGCTAATTTTTGTATTTCTGTAGAGACAAGTTTTCTCCATGTTGGCCAGGCTGGTCCTGAACTCCTGACCTCAGGTGATCTGCCCACCTCAGCCTCCCGAAGTGCTGATTACAGGCATGAGCCTGGCCTGTGCTCTCTTTTAGCTCTAAAACTCTGGGACTCAGAGGATTATTTTGAGTAACTTTAAACTATAAACTGGGCCGGGTGCGGAGGCACACACCTGTAATCCCAGCACTTGGGGAGGCCTAGGCAGGCAGATCACTAGAGCTCATGAGTTTGAGACCAGCCAGGCCAATGAGGTGAAACCCCATTTCTACTAAAAATACAAAAAAATTAGTTGGAAGTGGTGGTGCATGCCTGTAATCCCAGCTACACAGGAGGCTGAGGTGGGAGAATCGCTTGAAGCGGGGAGGCAGAGGTTGCAGGGAGCCAAGATCACACCAGTGTACTCCAGCCTAGGTGACAGAGCAAGACTCTTGTCTTAAAAAAATAAATAAGTAAACTATAAACTGACTCTAAGTTCTTAATATTTGTCATTTGATATGCATTTCCAAATATTATCAGCATGTCTTTTCATGAGTATCTGTTTTAACTCTCTAACTAGATTCTTTTTTTTTTTTGAGACAGAGTTTTGCTGTTGTTACCCAGACTGGAGTGCAATGGCACAATCTCGGCTAACTGCAACCTCCGACTCCTGGGTTCAAGCAATTCTCCTGCCTCAGCCTCCCGAGTAGCTGGGACTACAGGCGCGCACCACCATGCCCAGCTAATTTTTGTATTTTTAGTAGAGACGGGGTTTCACCTTGTTGACCAGGATGGTCTCGATCTCTTGACCTCGTGATCCACCCGCCTCGGCCTCCCAAAGTGCTGGGATTATAGGCATGAGCCACCGCGCCCGGCCTCTCTAACTAGATTCTATGCTCCTCTTCAAGGAGTATCATATCCCCAGATAAGCCCAATACACTTGGAAGGTAATCAATATTTTTTTTTTGAGACATGGTTTTGCTCTGTTGCCCAGGCTGGAGTGCAATGGTACAGACACAGCCCCCTGAGACCTCGGACTCTTAGGTTTAAGCAATCCTCCTGCTTCAGCCTCCTGAGTAGCTGGGACCACACATGCATGCCATCATGCCCAGTCAATCAATATTTTCTTTTCTTTCTTTCCATTTTTTTTGAGACAGAGTCAGGCTAGAGTGCAGTGGCCCGATCCCGGCTCAGTGCAACTTCCATTTTCTAGTTTCAAGCAATTCTCCTGCCTCAGCCTCCCGAGTAGCTGGACAACAGGCACGCACCACCATACCCAGCTAATTTTTTTTTGTACTTTTAGTAGAGACGGGGTTTCACCATGTTGGCCAGGATGGTCTCAATCTCTTGACCTCGTGATCCGCCCGCCTCAGCCTCCCAAAGTGCTGGAATTATAGGCGTGAGCCACTGCGTCCCACCTCTTTTTTTTTTGAGATGGAGTCTTGTTCTGTCACCCAGGCTGGAGTGCAGGGGTGCAGGGGTGCAATCTTGGCTCACTGTCACCTCCTGGGTTCAATCAATTCTCTTGCCTCAGCCTCCCAGGTAGCTGGAATTACAGGTGTACACCACCACGCCCAGCTAATTTTTTGTATTTTTAGTAGAGCTGGGGTTTCACCATGTTGGCCAGGCTGGTCTCTAACTCCTGACCTCTAGTGATCTGCCCACCTCAGCCTTCCAAAGTGCTGGGATTACAGGCATGAGCCACCGTGCCCAGCTCTTCTTTTTTTCTTTTTGAGACAGGGTCTCACTCTGTCACCCAGGGTGGAGTGCAGTGGCACGATCCTGTCTCACTGCAGCCTTGATCTCCGGAGCTCATCCAATCCTCCCACCTTAGCCTCCAGAGTAGCTGGGACCACAGGGATGTACCACCATGCCCAGCTAATTTTTTGTCATTGTAGAGTCAGGTTTCACCATATTGCCCAGGCTGCTATCAAACTCTTGAGTTCAAGAGAGCCACCTGCCTTGGCAAGAGCAGGCATGAGGAAGTGAATATAATCATTGGTGAACCTGTTTCTGCCCTTATACATTCCCAATACATTCCCTTTCTTCTCTGTCTCTCTCCAAAAATAACAGTAATAATACAGCCTAACTTACACTACAGAAGAGACAACGCTGTTCGCTACCACCCAGCACAGCAACTATTAACCCTTTTCCTCTTTTGTAATTAAAATTTGTTCACCCAGTTTACAGAACTGTTAATGTCAGAGGAAGCTCAGCTTCCCCCTAGCCCTAACAGGGAAAGTGAGTGGTAAATCTTTTTGTTGTTGTTGTTTTTGTTTGTTTATTTTAGAGATTGGGTTTCACTCTGTAGCCCATGCTGGAATGCAGTGGTGCAATCATAGGTCACTGTAGCCTCAAACTCTTGGGCTCAAGTGTTCCTCCTGCCTCAGGCTCCCAAGAGAGTGGTAAATGGGTTAAATTGAAACGATTTGGTATCCTTTGCCAAACTGCTTGCTATAGGCATGGACAAATAATGTAAGTCTAGCCAGTGAACTGTGAGCAGCTATTTTTTAACCGGTATTATAGGAGCATAGACTCTGGTGCCAGATTGTCCCAGGTCAAATCCTGGCTTCAGGCCAGGCACAGTGGCTCACACCTATAGTCCCAGCATTTTGAGAGGCCGAGATGGGTAGATCATGAGGTGAGGAGTTTGAGACAAGCCTGGCCAGCATGGTGAAACCTTGTCTCTACTAAAAATACAAAAAAATTAGCTGGGTGTGGTGGTGTATGCCTGTAATCCCAGCCTCTTCGGAGGCTGAGGCAGGAGAATAATTTTAACCTGGGAGGAGATTGCAGGAAGCCGAGATTGTGCCACTGCACTCCAGCCTGGGCAACAGAGTAAGACTCCATCTCCAGAAGAAAAAAAAAAAGATTCCAGCTTCACCATTTTCTAACTCTGTGACCTTGGGCAAGTTTATTAACCCTGCCTGGGGGCTCAGTTTCCTCAACTGAAAATGGGGATAGTGATAAAACTCATTCACGGTGTCATTGTGAGGACCCAATGAACCTGTACCTGTAAAGTGCTGTCAGCCACTGCACAGTGAATACTCAGTAGGTAGCGCTTGTCTCTGTTCACCACTGCTGCATCATAAATTAACTGAAACTTGTGTCGGAAAGCAGCGATGATTTAACAGCTGTTATCTCACAGTGTCCGTGGATCAGGAATCTGGAAGCAACTGAAATGGATGGTTCTGGCTCTCATAGACTGCACCAGAGCAGCCAGCTGGGCCTGCAGCTGTGACTTAGATGATTGCCGCTCACACTCATCCACACGGGCCTATCCCCCAGGCTGGCTCATGACATGGGGCTGACTTCCCCTGGAAACAAGTGATCCAGGAAAGAGTGAGAGAGAACACCCAAATGGAAGCCACTATCTTTTAATCATCTTATCTCAAAAGTGACATCCCATTGCTGTGTCATATTCTTTTTTCTTTTTCTTGAGAAGGAGTCTTGTTCTGTCACCCAGGCTGGAGTGCAATGGCACAATCTCAGCTCACTGCAACCTCTGCCTCCTGGGTTCAAGCAATTCTCCAGTCTCCCTCCTGAGTAGCTGGGATTACAGGCATCTGCCACCATGCCCGGCTAATTTTTTGTATTTTTAGTAAAGATGGGGTTTCACCATGTTGGCCAGGCTAGTCTCTGACTCATGACCTCATGATCTTCCTACCTCAGCCTCCCAAAGTGCTGGGATTACAGGCGTAAACCACCACAACCAGCCTTCATATTCTTTTGTTTTGTTTTGTTTTTGAGACGGAATCTCACTCTCGTTGCCTAGGCTGGAGTGCGGTGGCATGATCTCGGCTCACACAATCTCTGCCTCCTGGGTTCAAGCAATTCTCCTGCTTCAGCCAGCCGAGTGGCTGGGATTATAGGCATGTGCCACCACACCCTGCTAATTTTGTATTTTTAGTAGAGACAGGGTTTCTCCATGTTTGTCAGCCTGGTCTTGAACTCCCAACCTCAGATGATTTGCCTGCCTTGGCCTCCCAAAGTGCTGAGATTACAGGCATGAGCCACTGCACCCAGCCTTTGCTGTGTCATATTCTATTCATTAGAAGCAAGTCAGCAATCCAGCTCATACTCAAGGGGAGGAGATTCCACATGGGTGTGGATTCCAGGAGGTGGGAATCACTGGGGCTGTCTTAGAGGCAGCTGCTGACAGCTGCTAGTTTTACCTAGGCAGAGGAAAAGCCTATGTTTTTGTTACTTTTACTTTGTATTTTGCCTATGAATGACCAAATTTCTCTATTAGAACTATGTTAAATGGTGAAACCCCATCTCTACTAAAAATACAAAAAAATTAGCTGGGCGTGCTAGTGCATGCCTGTAGTCCCAGCTACTTGGGAGGCTAAGGCAGGAGAACTGCTTGAACCCAGGAGGTGGAGGTTGCGGTGAGCTGAGATCATGCCATTGCATTCCAGCCTGGGTGACAGTGAGACGCCACATAAAAAATAAAAATAAAAAAAAAGAATTAGGTTAAAAGAGAAAAAATCCTCCATGCATTCCTTCATGTATCTGAGTAATAAGCACAGAATTGCCCTGTGTCCATTCTAGAGGTTGCTAGAGGTCATTTGAGGTTCACTGGTGAATAGCCAGCATATGTTCACCTTTTTAGCGTACAAGCCTAAGTGCCTCCTAAATCTTCCCTATTCCAAGCCGTAATGCCTGGCTGCTTCTCGGCTTTCCCCATTCCCTTCTGATCTCACTTCCCTCCCTTCTGAGTGTCCGTTAATAAGAAGCAGTAACCTGCTTGGCCCCTGACACTTTCACACCTCTTTCGGAGTAGGAAGAAGACTTACCTCGTACCAACCAGCTTCTGGATTCTAAGCAAATGTACACTCACTATTCAACAAAAGCTTTTATTTTTGTTTTTATTTTTTGAGGCTCTTTAGTCTCACTGTTTTGCACAGGCTGGTGTACAGTGGCACTATCGCAGCTCACTGCAGCATTGACCTCCCAGGCTCAAGCAATCCTCCCACCTCAGCTTCCTGAGTAGCTGGGATTACAGGTGTGTGCCACCATGCCCAGCAAATTTGTATTTTAGTAGAGATGGGGTTTCACCATGTTGGCCAGGATGGTCTCGATCTCTTGACCTCATGATCCTACTGCCTCGGCTTCCCAAAGTGCTGGGATTACAGCCTCGAGCCACCACGCCCGGCCATTTTATTTTTATAAAGATGGAGTCTTGCCATGTTGCCCAGGCTTATTTCGAACTTCTGGGCTCAAAGCGATCCTCCTGCTTCAGCCTCCCTTGGGCTTACAAGCATGAACCACCATGCCCAGCAACAAAAGCTATAAAATTGTGCATTCCTTTTATCTAACATATTAACATAGAAATGTTTCCCAATAAACTAAATAAAGATGTCTACAAAGAATGGTTTTCATTGCAATATTTTTTTTTTATAAAGATGGGGTTTAACCATGATGGCCAGGCTGGTCTTGAACTCCTGACCTCAGGTGATCCACCCACCTCGGCCTCCCAAAGTGCTAGGATTACAGGCATGAGCCACTGCACCCGGCCTTCATTGCAATATTTTTATAATTGTATAAAAAAAACGAAACCATATAAACGTCCAATAATAACTGTAATATTGAATAAATTATGCAATGTCCAAAGAACTATAAACTCAGTAGCCATTTAAAATTTTTGTATTGAGGGCTGGGCACGGTGGCTCATGCCTGTTATCCTGCACTTTGGGAAGCTGAAGTGGGAGGATTGCTTGAGCCCAGGAGTTGGAGACTAGCCTGGGCAACATAGTGAGACCCCATCTCTATGAAAAATAAAAAAAATTAGCTAGGGGTGGTGATGTGGACTTGTGGTCCCTGCTACTTGGGAAGTTGTGATGGAAGGATCGCTTGAGCCTAGGAGGTCAAGGTTGCTGTGAGCTGCGATCAAGCCACTGCACTCCAGCCTGGGCAATATAGCAAGATCCTATCTCTATATTAAAAAAAACCCTGACATTCAGTTGCAATGTATCACAGTTGCTGTTTTTGTAGGTCAAAACTATTTGAATTTGGGTAATTTCACATGTTTAAAGCTAATAGAAGGATTTTTTTTTTTTTGCATACAAATAGGTTTACAACCTACCATGAAGTGAAAAAAAGGCTGGGTGAGGTGGCTCACACCTGTAATCTCAGCCCTTTGGGAGGCTGAGGTGGGTGGATCACCTGAGATCAGGAGTTCGAGACCAGCGATCCATTTCTACTAAAAATACAAAAATTAGCTGGGTGTGGTGGTGGGCACCTGTATTTCCAGCTACTCGAGAGGCTGGGGCAGAAGAATCCCTTGATCCTGGGGCAGGGGTTGCAGTGAACTGAGATTGTGCCATTGCACTCCAGCATGGGCAACAAGAGGGAAACTCCATCTCAAAAAAAAAGGAAAGGAAAAAAAGAAAAAAGCAGAGTACAAGAGTATTTATTTATGGAACAGTTTTCTGTATTGGCAAATACATATAAATTATTTGTAGTGAAAAAAGTCTGGAGAGGCATATGCCAAATGTTAACAGTAGTTATTTGTGGGTAGCAGAATTATGAGCAATTTTAACCTTTTAAAAAATGAAGTTTCTGCTTTTCTCCAATGAATACTTCCGGTTTGTATAATGTTTACAGATTCTTGAATAAATGAAACAAAATAAACCACAAGAGATAGATTGCGAGCTGGAGTCTGGGAGGCCAAGGCTGCAGTGAGCTGTGATCGTGCCACTTGGACTTCAGCCTGGGTGACAAAGCAAGACCCTTTCTCAAAACAAAACAAAATCTTTAACTTTAAAAATATCTGGTGTTGGCCGGGCGTGGTGGCTCATGCCTGTAATCCCAGCACTTTGGGAGGCTGAGGCGGGTGAATCATGAGGTCAGGAATTCAAGACCAGCCTGGCCAAGGTGAAACCCTGTCTCTACTGAAAATACAAAAATTAGCCAGGCGTGGTGGCGGGCACCTGTAATCCCAGCTAGTCGGGAAGGTGAGGCAGAGAATTGCTTGAACCTGGGAAGCAGAGGTTGCAGCGAGCTGAGATTGCGTCACTGCACTCCAGCCTGGGGGACAGAGTAAGACTCCGTCTCAAAAAAAAAAAAAAAAATCTGCTGTTAATTCTTGTTGACCATAGGAGGAAAAAAAATCTGCAAGTGCTCTTTTTTCTTTCTGTATTTATTTATTTTAGGTTGAGTCTTGCTCTGTCACCGAGGCTGGAGTGCAGTGGCTCGATCTCAGCTCACTGCAATCACTGCTTCATGGGTTCAAGCGATTCTCCTGCCTCAGCCTCCTGAGTAGCTGGGATTACAGGCTCATGCCACCACACCCAGCTAATTTGTTTTTGTATTTTTAGTAGAGATGGATTTTCACCATGTTGGTCAGGCCGGTCTCGATCTTCTGATCTTGTGATCTGCCCGCCTCGGCCTCCCAAAGTGCTGAGGTTGCAGGCATGAGCCACCGTGCCTGGCCTCTTTTTTTTTCTTGAGACAGAGTCTCACTCTGTTGCCCAGGCTGTAGTGCAGTGGTGCAGGCTCAGCTTGCTGCAACCTCCACCTCCTGGATTCAAGCAATTCTCCTGCCTCAGCCTCACGAGTAGCTGGGATTACAGGCAACAGCCACCATTCCTGGCTAATTTTTGTATTTTTAGTAGAGATAGGGTTTCGCCAAGTTGGCCAGGCTGGTCTCTAACTCTTGATCTCAAGTGATCCACCTGCCTTGGCCTCCCAAAGTGCTGGGATTACAGGCATGAGGCACTGCACCCAGTTTTTTTTTTTTTTTTTTTTTTTAAATTTTACTCCTACACCTTCTTCTGGGACCTTTTTCTTTTTAAATTTTAATTTGTTTATTTAAGACAGGGCCTTGCTCTGTCTCCCAGGCTGGAGTTCAGTGGTGCAATCATAGCTCACTGCAGCCTTGACCTCCCATGCTCACGCAATTCTCTCACCTCAGCCTCCCAAGTAGCTGGAAGGCTTCTTTCTTTCCTTCCTTCCTTCCTTCCTTCCTTCCTTCCTTCCTTCCTTCCTTCCTTCCCTCCCTCCCTCCCTCCCTCCCTCCCTCCCTCCCTCCCTCCTTCCCTCCTTCCCTCCTTCCCTCCTTCCCTCCTTCCCTCCTTCCCTCCTTCCCTCCTTCCCTCCTTCCCTCCTTCCCTCCTTCCCTCCTTCCCTCCTTCCCTCCTTCCCTCCTTCCCTCCTTCCTTCCTTCCTTCCTTCCTTCCTTCCTTCCTTCCTTCCTTCCTTCCTTCCTTCCTGAGATGGGGTCTTGCTTGGTCACCCAGGCACTGGGATGTGGTGGTGTGATCATAGCTCACTGTAGCCTTGAACTCTTGGGCTTAAGTGATCTTCCCACCACAGCCTCCCATAGAACTACAGGCCTGCACCACTGCACCTAATTTTTATTTTTGTATAGATGAGCTCTCCCTGTGTTGGATAGGCTGATCTCAAACTCCTGGTCTCAAGCAATTCTCATCCCCTACCCTTCCTCAGCCTCCCAAAGGGTTGGGATTACAGGCAGGAACCACTGTGCCGGGCCAAAGGCCCTTTTCCAGTCACAGTAGCATTTACACGTTCCAGACATTAGGCCCTGCTATCTTTGGGGGCCATTGTTCAACCTGTGACTCCCTCTGCTTTCAGACCTGTGGTGTGTGGCCGTGTCCTATCATGTGTCTATCCCGCTGCCCTCATGTTGTGGAAGTTCCATGGGGGGAGATGTGCTTTCAGTTGGTATCCCCCTCTGCAGGGACTATTCCTTCAACAGTTGTCCAGGCCAGGTGCGGTAGCTCATGCCTGTAATCAAGCACTTTGGGAGGCCAAGGTGGGTGGATTGCTTTAGGTCAGGAGTTCAAGACCAGCCTGACCAACATGGTGAAACCCCATCTCTACTAAAAATACAAAAAAAAAAAAAATTAGCAGGGGCTGTATGCAGTGGCTCATGCCTGTAATCCTAGCATTTTAGGAGGCCAAGTTAGGCAGATCACCTGAGGTTAAGAGTTCAAGATCAGCCTGACCAACATGGAGAAATCCTGTCTCTTTTAAAAATGCAAAATTAGCCAGGCATGGTGGTGGACACCTGTAATCCCAGCTACTTGGGAGGTAAGGCAGGAGAATTGCTTGAACCCAGGAGGCAGAAGTTGCAGTGAGCCAAGATTGTGCCATTGCACTCCAGCCTGGGCAACAACAGCGAAACTCTGTCTCAAAAAAAAAAAAATTAGCTGGGCATGGTGGTGGGCACCTGTGGTAGGCACTTGTAATCCCAGCTACTCAAGAGGCTGAGGCAGGAGAATTGCTTGAAACTCAGGAGGTGGAGGTTGCAGAGAGCTGAGATCATGCCATTGCACTCCAGCCTGGGTGACACAGCAAGACTCCATCTCAAAAACAAAACAAAACAAAACAGCTGTCCATACTCCAAAATGTATTAATGTCTCTCCTCAGCAGTTGATGCACCCACTTCTCCTTGTTCTTGTGGGTTTATATTTGTTTTCATCCTTGACTGTCATTTTGGATGAGTTTCAGGTAGAAACAAAGATAACATGTGCATTCAATATACAGTATTTACCCAAATGTTTCTCCACAGGCTTTAAATACTTTTGTGACCAGCTTTATTACTTCTTCCATTTGATAAAATACTATCTGCTTGTTTTCAAAATATTCTCATACCAAGGATAAATAGACAGGCTGTTAGAAATCACATCTCTCGATCAGGTACAGTGGCTCATGTCTGTAACCCCAGCACTTTGGGAGGCTAAGGCCGGAGGATTACTTGAGCCCAAGAGTTTGAGACCAGCCTGGGCAACATAGTGAGACCCAGTCTTTATAAAAAATAATGAAAATAAATAAAAATTAAAAAAAGAAATCATGGGCACAGTGACTCATGCTTGTACTACCAGCACTTTGGGAGGGGTAGATCATTTGAGGTCAGGAGTTCTAGACAAGCCTGGCCAACATGGTGACACCCTGTCTCTACTAAAAATACACACACACAAAAATTGCCAGGTATGGTGGCGGGTGCCTGTAGTCCCAGCTACTTGGGAGGCTGATACAGGAGAATTGCTTAAACCTGGGAAGTAGAGGTTGCTGTGAGCCAAGATACACCACTGCACCCCAGCCTGGTCGACAGAGAGAGACGCTCAGAAAACAAAACAAAACAAAAAAACAACAAAGAAATCACACGTCTTACCCAAAAGTAATGGTTAAAAGTTGGGTCTACCATTACATTTCTTTTGAGACGGAGTCTCACTCTATTGCCCAGGTGTGATCTCACTTCACTGCAATCTCCACCTCCTGAGTTCAAGCTATTCTCCTCCTCAGACTCTTGAGTAGCTGGAACACCAGGTATCTGCCACCATGCCTGGCTAATTTTTTGTATTTTTGGTAGAGATGGGGTTTCACCATGTTGGCCAGGCTGGTCTTGAACTCCGGACCTCAGGTGATCTGCCTGCCTCGGCCTCCCAAAGGGCTGGGATTACAAGCATGAGCCACCTCACCAGCCTGTTTTTTAAGAGACAAGATCTCACTATATTGCCCAGGCTGGTCTTGAACTCCCGGGCTCAAACAATCCTCCTACCTTGGCTTCCCAAAGTGCTGAGATTACAGATGTGAACCATCACACCTGGCCTTTTTTTTTTTTTTTTTACGTATGGGGTCTCATACTGTTGCCCAGAATGGAGTACAGTGGTACAATCATAGCTCTCTGTAACCTCAAACTCCTGGTCTCAAGCAATCCTCCAGCCTCAGCCTGCCCAGTTGCTGGGATTATAGTCATGCACCACCAAACTCAGCTAATTTTTAAAAATGTTTTGTAGAGATGGGGTGATGCTTTGTTGCCCAGGCTGGAGTGCAGTGGTATGATCATAGCTTACTTACTGTAGCCTCAAGCTCCTCCCATGTTAGCTTCCCGAGTAGCTAAGACTACAGGCTTGTGCCCCCAGGCCCAGCTACTATGATAAAGTTTAATGCATAAATTAGATACAGCAAGAGATTGACAACAATAACTAACATAAAATAGAACAATTATAACAATATACTGTAATAAAAGTTATGTAAATGTAGTCTGTCTCTCTCTCCTCTCTCTGTCAAAATATCTTATTGTGTGTAATATTTTCAGACCCCAGTTGACCGCAGGTAACTGAAAGCAGATCAAGTGAAACTGTGGATAAGACAGGACTACCGTATTTCCAGCTCCCACGTTGTTCCCAGATGGTTTTCAGATAGTCCAATAGGGTGCACTGTTTTATTATGTTAAGGTTTGTGAATGTGACTTGTGCTAATGAATCAGCTTGCGTCTTGCTCAGATGTCAAACTCCAGCCCTAAGCATTCTGTCCCCAGAGCAGCTCCTGTACTCTGAAATTCAAGCTTTTTGAAAAGACACCTGTTTTTCACCTGGAGCTCTTGAACACCATATCCAGGCAAAATTACCTTTGGATGAGATGGGAGCTAGGAAAAGGCAGAGACCCCAAATGCCAAATTCCTTCCACAGAGGCTATAGGGCCCAGGGGACGCTATGGCTACGTTTCTTCAAGTTCATGCACAGACAGCTTCAATTTTTTATCTTCATGTTTATTTATTTATTGAGATGGAGTCTTGCTCTGTCACCCAGGCTGGAGTGCAGTGTCACGATCTCAACTCACAGCAAACTCCACCTCCCGGGTTCAAGCGAGTCTCGTGCCTCAGCCTCCCAAGTAGCTGATACTACAAGTATGTGCCACCACACCTGGCTAATTTTTTGTTTTTGTAAAAATGGAGTTTTGCCTTGTTGGCCAGACTGGTCTCAAACTCCTGACCTCAAGTGATCCACCTGCCTCGGCCTCCCAAGGTGCTGGGATTACAGGCATAAGCCACTGCTCCTGGCCCAATTTTTAATTTTTTTCAGAGACAGAGTCTTGCTGTCATCCAGGCTGGAGTGCTGTGGTGTGATCATAGCTCACGACAGCCTCAAACTCCTGGGCTCAAGTGATCCTCCTGCCTCAGCCTCCCAAATTGCTGGGATTATAGGGGCATGCCTCCACCTGCTTTAAAGGAAGAAGCAGACTGCTTTAAAAGAAGAAACATCCAAGAGTCCTTTTCTTGAATTACTGTTTCAGAATATTACCGAAATATGCATAGGAAAAGAAAACTTTTTCATAGGGGTAAAGGGATGACTTCTAATTGTCACCTCCTTCCTATATTTCAGGATCTGCCCACTGTATTCATTCCCGGGGCTGCCGGCACAAAGCGCCCTGAACTGGATGGCATGAAGCAACAGAATACTAGTCTCTCATGGTTCTGGAGGCTAAAAGTCTAAACTTCAGGTGTCAGCAGGGCCATGCACTCGCTCAAGGCTCTAGGAAGTCTCTGTCCCATGCTTCTCCCACTTCTGGTGGGTGCCAGCAATCCTTGGTGTCCCTTGGCTGGGAAACATCACACCAGTCTCTGTCTCTGTGATCATGTGGCCTTCTCCCTGTGTATCTATCTGTGTCTCTGTTTTCTCTTTTTTTCCTTTGCTTTTTTTTTTCAGCACAAACTTGCTGTATGTTTTCTCTTCTTATAAGGACATCAGTTATTGGATTAGGGCCTACCCTAATTCAGTATGACCTCATTTTAACTTAACTAATTACATCTGCAAAGGCCCTGCTTCCAAATAAGGTCACATTCTGAGGTTCTGGGCAGACATGAATTCCTGGAGGACACCATTCAGCCCCGTCTACCCACCCCATGATTCTCACTGGGACAGGGAGTGAGGCAGCCCACCCACTTCTACAGAAAATGAAACCACTTGATACATACTTTCCCAGTCTCCCTGCAGGTGCCGCACAGGTGCATGACCTGGGTTTGGCAAGTGGGATACAGCCACGTAGGATATTGTATCTGGAGACAGGGATGCAAAGCAGCAGGGGTAGGACAGATTCTTTTATCTTTTTTTTCTTCAAGATGGAGTCTTGCTCTGTCTCCCAGGCTGGAGTGCAGCAGCACGAGCTCAGCTCACTGCAACCTCCACCTCCCAGGTTCAAGCGATTCTCCTGCCTCAGCCTCCCCAGTAGCTGGGATTACAGGTGTGTGCCACCACACCTGGCTGATTTTTGTATTTTTATTTTATTTTTTATTTTTTTTGGAGACAGAGTCTCGCTCTGTCCCCCAGGCTGGACTGCAGTGGCCCAATCTTGGCTCACTGCAACCTCTACCTGGGTTCAAGCAATTCTTCTGCCTCAGCCTGCTGAGTAACTGGGATTATAGTCATGCACCACCACACCCAGTGAATTTTGGTATCTTTACTAGAGACAGGATTTCACCATGTTGGCCAGGCTGATCTTGAAATCCTGGGCTCAAGTGATCCTCCCACCTCAGCCTCCCGAAGTGCTGGACAGGTGTGAGCCATCACACCTAGCCTGGAGAGATTCTTAATGCTGGTGACGTGTATTTTTTGTATTTTCTGTCAGCTTTTGTTGTAGTAGCAAACACCCCCAAATCTCAGGGGCTTCCAACAAGAAGCATGTATGTCTCACCGTTCTGAGCATCAGTTTTGGGTGGGCAACTGATGGATGGCTTCTGCTGGAATCTGACAATCTGGGCTCCAGACTGTAGGTTGGGTTCAGGTGTGATCCACATTTCTTATTCCAGAACCCAGGCAGGAGAAGCAACCAGCTACCTGGGGTATGCTTTTCTCATGCAGGACGGCAGGAGTGCAAGCGCAGGGGCCGGAACCCAGGATGCCTCCTGAGCTCTCTGCTCAGAACAGGCACAAGGCCTTTCACTTTGCCCGTCACCCACCTATATGTGCAAATCACGTGGCCAACTCAAAGGTAGGGGGGCAAGGCAATATACTCCACTCACAGGGAAGCACAAAGTGGGCGAGAGAAGGAATCCTTTCTGGAAAATAATAATAGAATCTGCCACACCACGGCAGCAACAGCTAGATGGCAGTGGTGTTCTTATTGGTCTGGATCTGGGCTGTGATTCCAGCCCAATTTATCTATCTTATTTTTGTAGAAATGTCAGTGGGGGGGGGGGGGGGAGGGGTCTTGTTATGTTGCCCAGGCTGGCCTTGAACTCGTAGCCTCAAGGAATCCTCCTGTCTTGGCCTCCCAAAGCGTCAGGATTACAGGCACTACCGCTGAGTAGCGGGGATTATAGTCGTGCACCACCACACCCAGCTAATTTTGGTATCTTTACTAGAGACAGGATTTCACCATGTTGGCCAGGCTGATCTCGAACTCCTAGGCTCAAGTGATCCTCCCACCTCAGGAGCCACTGTTGTGCCCAGCCATCTAATATCTGATCTGGTTTCTTTTCTTTTCCCTTTCCGTTTCTTTCTTTCTTTTTTTTTTTTAGATGGAGTCTTGCTCTGTCTGTCTCCCAGGCTGCTGGGCTGGAGTGCAGTGGTGCAATCTCAGCTCACTGCAGCCTCTACCTCCCAGGTTCAAGTGATTCTCCTGCCTCAGTCTCCCAAGTAAGCTGGGACTACAGGTGCATGCCACCACGCTTGGCTAATTTTTGTATTTTAGTATTTTATTTTATCTATCTATCTATCTATCATCTATCATCTATCTATTTATTTTAGATGGAGTCTGGCTCTGTTGCCCAGGTTAGAGTTCAGTGGCACAATCTCAGCTCACTGCAAACTCCACCTCCTGGGTTCAAGCAATTCTCCTGCCTCAACCTCCCAAGTAGCTGGGATTACAGGCACCTACTACCACACCTGGCTAATTTTTTGTATTTTTGGTAGAGACAGGCAGGCTGGTCTCCAACTCCTGACCTCAAGTGATCTGCCTGCCTTGGCCTCCCAAAGTGTTGAGAATGCAAGTGTGAGCCACTATACCCAGCAATTTTTATATGTTTAGTTGAGATGTGGTTTCACCATGTTGGTCAGGGTGGTCTTGAACTCCTGACCTCAGGTTTTCTGCCCACCTCAGCCTCCCAAAGTGCTGAGATTACAGGCATGAGCCACAACACCCAGCCCTTCTTTTTTAAATTTTATTTTATTATTTTTTACTCTTTATGCTGAAACATCTGTTTCAATGAACATTTTATTTTACAGTAGTTTTAAGCTTACAGATAAGTTACAGAAGATCAGCCAGAGTTGCAGTAGCCAGGTTGTCACCTGCCTATTGTCTCTTAGCTCCAGGTCCAACTGTCTACTTGCTCTGGGGCAGGAACTCTGAAAACCGCATTCCAGACATCTTGGCCAGCTGGCTTTCTGGCAAGGTCAGCCCGTCTAGAGAAAGACTGGCAGGAGGAAGAGAGAAGGGGCAGCGTCCCCGAAGCTCATGCCTTGTCTGTGCTTTCTTAGCAACAGCAGACAGTCCCAGCCTCCAGATTCTCCCAGCACCTCACACCTGCTCCATCACACCCTCTCACATGCATCTGCAGCCACTGGGCAGTGCCTCCCACTCACGGTTTTCCTGGCGGGGTCCTCCCCAATCACTGTCTCAGACTGGAGCCTCCAGATTGAGCATATCATCCCCCAGTGATGATATGCAGCCATGGGGCCTCCTTCTGTCCCCATCACTGGGTAGCCAGACATACCCTCAAGGCTCTCAGGGATCCTGGAGTATTTCAAAGAAGGGTCCATACTTTGGAGTCAGATGGGACAGGACCTTCAATAGAGATAAAGTCTCATTATGTTGCCCAGGCTGGTCTCAAACTCCTGGCCTCAAATAATCCTCTTGCCTAAGTCCATAGTATTGGGATTACAGGCGTGAGCCACTGTGCCCAGCCTTTACTAGTTTTCCATCTACCTTGTGTTGCTGGCTGTTACCCCTGCTGGGCAGTCCCTGGTGAGAACCTGACTCCATCCAGTGTGCAGACCAACAGGTGTTACTCCCAGGGTCTCCGGAAGCTGGTGTGGCTCTCAACAGTGCCTCTCGAAGTCCCTCCCTCTTCCCCTCTTCCTCATTCACACAAAGGCCTGACTCTTTTCTTTCCTAATGGCCCAATAAAACTGAGCATCATTACCCATTGGAAACTGGTTTCCCTTCCCCTAGGGCTGGGGGACTCGTTCTTCAAATGCTACTGGAAAGGGAAGGGAAATATTTACACCAGTGTGTGATTGGGATGGGAGGCAGCAAGGGTGTGGGAGATTCCCTTCCCAGATTGGGTTGAATCCTACCAAGGCAGTGAAGAGAAGGAGGAAAAATGAAACTGTTAAACTTCCATATTTTAAAAGTTCCTATTCTGGCTGGGCGCAATGGCTCACACCTGTAATCCCAGCACTTTGGAAGACCCAGGTGGGCGGATCACTTGAGCCCAGGAGTTTGAGACCAACTTGGCCAACATGGTGAAACCCAGTCTCTACTAAAAATAAAAAAATTAGCCAGGCGTGGGGGTGTGCACCTGTAGTCCCAGCAACTTAGAAGGCTGAGGCACGACAATTGCTTGCACCCGTGAGGCAGAGGTTGTAGTGAACTGAGACGGGGCCACTGCACTCCAGCCTGGGCAAAAGAGCGAGACTCTGTCTCAAAAAAAAAAAAAAAAGTTCATATTCTGCCTCAGCTTTTCAACTAGAATAAACTTAAAAACACAAACAAAAAGTCAAGAACTTTAACTTAAGAACATTAGGCCAACCTGATGGGTGGGTGATGTTTTACTAAAATGCAGTCGCTCTGGATCACCGATGTGTGGTTTAATGGAAGAAAGATGTATTTTCAACTTGATTTTTCTCAGTTTTTTTTTCTTTTGGATAATGGATCATTATCTGAGTCACTGATATAATCACTATTAATTTTTTTTCTGGATCGTGAACAATAAACTCTTTTTCAACCACCATTCAACTTAATCATATACTCCCAAAATACAATGCAGAAAATATTAGAGGAAATTTCTTTGCTGTTTATTTACCACCACACGGACTACTAATGCAGAGTGTAATCTGGGCGGAAGTTGCAAAATTCATCTCACAGGACCACACAACTGTCTCGCCATTTTGTTTTGTATTTGAACTCTGCTGAAATGTTTGCCTTTAGTGATACTGCACACTGACTCATCTGCCGTGAATAGGATCTTAGCCCAAATGGAAAAGCAGGTTTTAAAATTGTGAGCACTCATGGGAAGGATAAAATAAATAAAATAAAATAAAATCGTGCAGGCTGGATGTGGTGGCTCACATCCATAATCCCAGCACTTTGAGAGGCCAAGACAGGTGGATTACTTGAGGTCAGGAGTTCAAGACCAGCCTGGCTAACATGGTGAAACTGGTCTCTACTAAAAATAGCAAAATTGGCTGGGTGTGGCAGCACCTGCCTGTAATCCCAGCTAGTTGGGAGGCTGAGGCAGGAGGATCAGTTGAACCCAGGAGGTGGAGGTTGCAGTGAGCCAAGCTGACTCCATGCCAGGGTGACAAAGGGAGAATCAGTCTCAAAAAAAAAAAAAAAAAGAAAAGAAAAGAAAAGAAAAATCATACAACACAGAGATTTCTGGGATAATAATCCAGATAACCCAAAAATGAAAACACAACATTCAAAACTCCTGCGAGAACTTGTAGAACCCCAGGAATATGGTTGCTGATCACAGTTACAAAAGCACCACCCTGAGTTACTTGGGGAAGGAATTAGGATGAAAAGAGAGATTGCTCAGGGGCCACGTGCACAGGCCTTGGAAATACCCACTGCTGAACTGCAGAAGCAGCTTGGAAAGACCCTAGGAGATGAAAGGAACCGGGGAGGAGTTTCCAAGGACAAGTGTAGGCCCCTCATTTACATGTGAGGAAGTGGGCCTCCTCTAGGAAGCCTGGGGCAAACCTGGCCAGAGTTGGGCTCCTTCTGAAAGCAAACCCTATAAGATGTACGACTGCCTTTCTTTTTTAAAAAAGTATGTATTGGCCGGGTGGCTCATGCCTTTAATCCCAGTACTTTGAGAGGCTAAGGCAGGTGGATCACTTGAGGTCAGGAGTTCGGGATCAGCCTGGCCAAGATGGTGAAACCCCGTCTCTACTAAAAATACAAAAATTGGCCAGGCACGGTGGCAGGTGCGTGTAATCCCAGCTACTCGGGAGGCTGAGGCAGGAGAATCACTTGAACCCTGGGGGCGGAGGTTGCAGTGAGCCGAGATCATGCCATTGCACTACAGCCCGGGTGACAGAACAAAACTCCATCTAAAAAAAAAAAGAAAAAGAAAGGAAAGAAAGCCTGGATGCAGTGGCTCACGCCTGTAATCCTAGCACTTTGGGAGGCCGAGGCAGGCGGATCATGATGTCAGGAGTTCAAGATCACCCTGGCCAATATGGTGAAATCCTGTCTCTACTGAAATATAAAAAATTAGCCAGGCATGGTGGTGTACAGCTATAGTCTCAGCTACTTGGAGGGCTGAGGCAGGGGAATTGCTTGAACCCAGGAGGCAGAGGTGGCAGTGAGCCAAGATCATACCACTGCACTCCAGCCTGGGCAACAGAGCAAAAAGCCGTCTCAAAAAAAAAAAAGTATTTATTTATTTTTGAGAGGGAGTCTCACTCCGTTGCCTAGGTTGGAGTGCAGGGGCGTGATCTTGGCTTACTGCAGCCTTGGACTCCTGGGCTCAAGTGTTCCTCCCGTCTCAGCCTCCTGAGTAGCTGGAATTACATGTGTGCACCACCATACCTGGCTCCTTTTTTTTTTAAGTAAAGATGAGGTCTTGCTATGTTGCTCAAGCTAGTCTCGAACTCATGGGCTCAAGCGATCCTCCCGCCTCGGCCTCCCAAAGTACTGGGATTACAGGAGTGAGCCACTGCATCCAGCCTGTAGGTTGCCTTTCCACTGCTTCCTCTTGAAGCATGAGCTGCAAACTTCTTTAAAAAGACTAAAGTGAGTATGGTCTGGAAGAAAAAAGAGAGAGAGAGAGGAAAGAAAGAAACTGTTAACAATGGTTACCTCTAGACAGTAGAGAGGAGGTAGTCAGGGGACTTGGTTTCCATCCCAGCAAACTTTATGCATTTTTGACATAAGCACATGTAATTTATTTTATGATAACTCAATTAAAGAATAAAGAGTGCCTCCACTTTCCAAAACCAATACTGTAGCAGAGTAAGCAGCAGACACACATCTAGGATTTTCAGGCCCAGCACCCAAGTCTGGTCTTCTGGTAAAGTGTCATCCCCGTTGGTTGTAAATGTAAGTCAAATTCCTCATAGAACATTCAGAAAATGCAGGAAAGTGGGTAGGAACCAAATTCCCACCACTCTGAGACAATCACCATTAACATTTGTAGGTAAGTCTCTTCACTTTTTTTTCCAGAAAGCATAACTAAGTGGCACTCCACTTCTCTTTTGAGGTATAAATTTCCTTTCCTGCCGGGCGCCATGGCTCACGCCTGTAATCCCAGCACTTTGGGAGGCCGAGGCGGGTGGATCACAAGGTCAAGATATTGAGACCATTCTGGTCAATATGGTGAAACCCCGTCTCTACTAAAAATACAAAAAATTAGCTGGGCATGGTGGTGCGTGCCTGTAATCCCAGCTACCCAGGAGGCTGAGGCAGGAGAATTGCCGGAACCCAGAAGGCGGAGGTTGCAGTGAGCCGAGATCATGCCATTGTACTCCAGCCTGGGTAACAAGACAAAACTCCGTCTCAAAAAAAAAAAAAATTTTCCTTTCTTTGATTGAGTGCAGTGGCTCACATCTGTAACTCTAGCACTTTGGGAGGCCAAGGTGGGCGGATCACTTGAGGTCAGGCAACCAGCCTGGCCAACATGCTGAAACCCCGTCTCTACTAAAAATGCAAATATTAGCCTACAAACATGGTGGCACATGCTTGTAGTCCCAGCTACTTGGGAGGATGAGGCAGGAGAATGGCTTGAACCTGGGAGGAAGAGGTTGCAGTAAGCCGAGATGGCACCATAGCACTCCAGGCTGGGCGACAAGAATGAGACTCTGCCTCAAAAAAAAAAAAAAAAAAAAATCAATCAATCAATCAATAATCCCTTCATTTCAGAACTGGTGGGAGTCCCAATTGTACACTGTTCACGATGGTCCCATGGGGTGGCACCACTCTAGCAGGTAAACAGAAATACACATCTTATCCCAAGTCAGCCACCGGGAACTGCGGTGCCCAGGCATGCTGGGATTCAGGCATGCTGGGATTCGGGCGTGCTGGGATTCAGGCCTGCCGGGACTCAGGCCTGCCGGGACTCAGGCCTGCCAGAGCTTCACTGAGTGGTCTTGGACATGCTCCAGCTGACAATCGCATCATCAGTGTTGTCATCACTTCTGCAGGACGAGATAAAGTGCTGTGAGGAAGGCTGATCCCTGTGAGAGCACCTGTAATTTACATGTGAGCATTTTGCAAAATACTGCGGTGATGCACAGAGCAAAGGCTCAGTGAAAGCACAGTACCGCAATGGCTATAGAATTTGTGTTCTGAGGATCATGCCCCAACTTTAGAGTTATTCTTACTGGAAATTATTCTTGAGTTTTTGAGAGGTAAATGATATAAATCTTCAGAAACCTTCCATTCTTATGAGATGTGTCTGACTCCATCAAACTCTGATCCCTAGGAGATGACCTCAGCTGGGAAGGAAGTACTGCTCTCCCAGCCTTTCCCACATAACCCAATACACTCCAGGATACAGAAGAAGAAATTAACCATTTCTTATGCTTACCCACCTTCTCTAATTTATTTATTTTGTTTTGAGAAGGAGTCTTGCGCTGTCGCCCAGGCTAAAATTGAGTGGCCTGATCTTGGCTCACTGCAACCTTCGCCTCCCGGATTCAAGTGATTCTCCTGCCTCAGCCTCCCAAGCAGCTGGGACTACCCAGGTGCACCACCACACCTCACTAATTTTTGTATTTTTAGTAGAGGCAGTAGTTCGCCATGTTGGCCAGGCTGGTCTCAAAATCCTGACTGCGGGTGATCCACCTGCTTCCATCTCCCAAAGTGCTCGGATTGCAGGTAAGAACCATCATGCCGGCTTTACCTTCTTCCATTTAACCCTTGCAGCCCCACCTGATTCCATCATCCCCTCCACCCACCACTCATCTCTTGTCAGTGTTGTTGGTTATTTTTCCTTCAACAGATGAGGAAACCGAAGCTCTGGTAGGTTAAGTTGCCCAAGACCCCACAGCTGGCCATCAGTAGAACTGGGTTTTGAACCTAGCTCATCTTGACGCCAAAGCACCCCCTGTGTTGTCATCTCCATCATCAAAAACTTGGCAGGAGGGCCAAGCATGGTGGCTCACGCTTGTAATCCCAGCACTTTGGGAGGCTGGGGTGGGAGGATCACTCAAAGCCAGGATTTGGAGACTAGTCTGGGCAGCATAGCAGGATTCTATCTTTACCCAAAAAAGGAGCTGGGCATGGTGGCACATTCCTGTAGTTCCACCTACTCGGGAGGCTGAGATGGGAGGATCACTTGAGTCCAGGAGGTTGAGGTTGCAGTAAGCTGTGATCATATCACTACACTCCAGCCTGTGTAACAGAGCAAGATCCTCTCTAAATATAAAACAACAACAACAAACACAAAAAACAGCCGGGAGTGGTGGCTCAAGCCTGTAATCCCAGCACTTTGGGAAGCCAAGGTGGGTGGACACAAGGTCAAGAGATCGAGACCATCCTGGTCAAAATGGTGAAACCCCGTCTCTACTAAAGATACAAAAAATTAGCTGGGCATGGTGGCATGTGCCTGTAATCCTAGGTACTCAGGAGGCTGAGGCGACAGAATTGCCTGAACCCAGGAGGCGGAGGTTGCGGTGAGCCGAGATCGCGCCGTTGCACTCCAGCCTGGGTAACAAGAGCAAATCTCCGTCTCAAAAAAAAAACCCAAAAAACAAACAAACAAAAAAAACAGGAATAAACAGGTGTCTGCCTGTGGTGAGGGTGGAGGGAAGGTATTTCTCAATAAGATATCATTATTCTTTCATTAGTTATTTGAATATTATGAAGCACCTTGGAAGGGATGATTTTGAAGATTGTATAGGTGAAAAAGGTCACACCTTCTTTCCAGACATAATGTCACTCTCATGTGGCTAACTTGGCAATGGCATGTCAATCAGCAAACTCAATCAGTGATTCACTTGCAAGATTTTGTTTTAGTACGTCAGCAGATCTTTCATTTCATGGAGTCAAGGAAAGGTTGATGCAGACAGGGCAGGAAATTGCAACACAGGGGCCGGGTGGGGTGGCTCATGCCTGGAATCCCAGCACTTTGGGAGGCCCAGGCAGGCAGATCACTTGAGGAGAGGAGTTCCAAACCAGCCTGGCCAACATGGTGAAACGCCGTCTCTACTGAAAACACAGAAATTAGCCAGGCGTGATGGTGCACGCCTGTAATCCAAGCTTCTTAGGAGGCTGACACATGAGAATTGCTTGAAACTGGGAGGCGGAGTTTGCAGTGAGCCAAGATTGTGCCACTGCACCCCAGCCTGGGCGACAGCGTGAGACTCTATCTCAGGAAAAAAGAAAAGAAAAGAAAATTGCAACACAGTCTGCAAGGGCAAACCGTCAAATGCTTCCTGATTCTCTGGGAAACTGCAAGGTTATTTATCTATCCACTCACCAAACACAAAGGATGAAATAAAAGCATGAGACCCTGGATAATCTCCCCATTGCCAGATTACAGACCAGCACTGCCTTTTATTTTTATTTTTTAAATTTTTTTAAGAAAAAGACGGGGTTTCTCCATGTTGGTCAGGCTGGTCTTGAACTCCCGACCTCAGGTGATCAGCCTGCCTTGGCCTCCAAAGTGCTTGGATTACAGGCATGAGCCACCACGCCCGGCCCAGCGCTGCCTTATAAAAGAATGTCATTCTGAAGGTGAAGTGGCTGTGTTCGCGATTAAATTGAAAGTAGAAACGCAACTGAATCTCATAAGTATATTTCTGGGGACTTACGTAATACATTTTTCTTTTTGAAATCCTTTTACATCTGTTATCTTAATTTATCTCTGCATAACCTCCTTGCTTCGGACAAACTTTTATTATAGCACTTATCGCTCGGTGGTTAATGTTTAGTGTACATGTCTGTCTCTCCGTTGGTTTATGACCTTCTTCAGGGCAGAGACTCTGCCGTATTTCTCCATCTATAAAGCCCTAGCACTTGGCAAGGTATGAATTAGGACTTGTTAGGAAACTGACAGAAGCCCACTGGATGCAGTTTAAGCAACAAGGGAGCTTTGTTTCAAGGAGCTTCAGGGCAGGGGTGCAGCCACGTCTAGGATGACGGGGTACCAGGCTCTCTCACAGTTCCTCATCTCCCTGCCGGCCTCATTAACACCGCTGTGGAAGTGTCTTTCATCGCTTCCTGGTCCTCTGACAACCTGGATGCCAACATCTCCTGAGTTGACGTGCAACTTGCCCAGCCTTGCACCGACAGCCTCAATCTCTCTCTGGGCCCTGAGCTCCCCAATCTCCGCAGGCCTAGGCTCTGATCGTCCCGCCTCGGTGAGGTGTTCACCTCTAGTTCAGTCAACAGTGGCCCGAGGGGTGTGGTCCAGTTGTAGGAACAAGACTGTTTCTATGGTAACCATGTGCCAGGGCAGTAAGGAAGAAGGCACAGTTCTCAGAAGAAAAGGGAGAAAGGCAGGGTAGCTCAAATAATAGGTGGCCACGTCTGTGTGTATACACTCAGTGCTCTATAACTGCTCACTGTGATCTGTCTTGCTCTGAATGCTGCTGCGATGCTGGCCTTCTTTTAGTTCTGCAAACACTGTGCTCTTTCTGGCCTCAGGGGTCCCTACGTGTGGTTTTCACTTCCTGATGGCTCTTCCCTGTCTGCACCCCCCGGCCTGGCTGGCGCCTCATCTTCCTTTGGGTCAGCATCTGGACATACCAACTCTTTAGAAGGCCTTTCCTAACTTGCACCCAGAATACCCTGTGCCTTTTCTTCCTTCCTTCCTTCTTTCTTTCCTTCCTTCCTCTCTCTTTCTCTCTTTCTATCTTCTTTTTTTTTTTCTTTTTCTTGGAGACAGTCTCACTTTGGCACCCAGGCTGGAGTGCAGTGGCATGATCTCAGCTCACTGCAATCTCCGTCTCCCGGACTCAAGTGATTCTCCTGCCTCAATCTCCCAGGGACTGGGATTACAGGCATGCACCACCATGCCTGACTAATTTTTGTATTTTTAGTAAAGACAGGGTTTCACCTTGTTGGCCAAGGCTGGTCTTGAACTTCTTACCTTAAATGATCTGCCACCCTTGGCCTCCCAAAGTGCTGGGATTACAGGCATGAGCCATCACCTCTGGCCACCCTGTGCTATTCCTTCCAAACCCTCACCACCTTATAGTGACATGTTTAATTCCTGTCTGTAGTTCCAGGGCTGCCAGTGGTCCCTGCAAACAAATTAGCCTGCAACCTGCAGGGGTGAGGGTGGCGGGGAGTTCATGTGCCAAGAAGCAAACCTTTGACTGATGGGAGGTGGGGAAAGTGGATACTTTCTGGCCCTTTTCATCCTCAATGGACTTTTGAGAAGAGGAGCCTCATAGCCTCTGTGGTTCTCTTTCCCGGTCTCTCCTCACTGCTCTCTGTGACGGTCTTCCCTTATAGAGTAGGAGCAAACAAGGTGTTTACCTCAAGCTCTGCTTTCTGGGAACCCGGGCCAAGTTACCAGTTCTGGCTGGCATAAGTAGAAACTTCCATGTACGAAGCACAGTGCTGAAGCAACGCGTGAGGAGGCCCTTCTGCCCACCTCCAGGCTTTGCTTTCACATTAAGCAGCCTCCCTGTCCATGGAGGCAGTTTACCACCAGCAGCTCCGGCCTGCACCTAAGTGCAAAGCATGTTCCTTTCCCATAGTCTCAGCCTAAGTCCTGGGCTCTGCCTCGCAGATTCTGACTGGTCCATAGAGGAGCATGTGTTCTCCCCCACCCAATAGCTGTGGGGGTTGGGCATGGAGCTTGGTCTCCGGGTGGGCTTTTTTCAAGTGTCAGGAACAGCGGTACCAGGAAGAGGGGGCAGATGAGTCCCAGGAATTGTGAACAGGGTGTGATATGGGAGAAAGGACCGACACAGAAGGCAAAGATCCCTGGGGCCATCTTGGAGGCTGCCTCTCACAACTCCCTGTTGAGTCCTCTGGGGATCAGCCCTATCTACATACTTGCCACAAAACTTTTTCCATGTTGTGTTATGGCTGCTTTACATTATTTCCAGGTAGAAAACTCTTTGAGGGCAGTGACCAAAGTTTATTCATCTTTCCCTTCATTTTTAGCCCCACAGAATTTCTAATAGAGAATATATATTCATGGCACACACCTGTAGTCCCAGCTACTTGGGAGGCTGAGGCAGGAGAATCGCTTGAACCTGGGAGGCGGAGGTTGCAGTGAGCAGAGATCGTGCCACTGCACTCCAGCTTGGTGATAGAGTGAGACTCTGTCTAAAAAAAAAAAAAAAAAGACCAGGCACCGTTGCTCGCACTTGTAATCCCAGCACTTTGGGAGGCTAAGGCGGGTGGATCACCTGAGGTCAGGAGTTCAAGACCGCCCTGTCCAATACAGTGAAACCCCATCTCTACTAAAAATACAAAAAATTAGCCAGTCGTGGTGTTGGATGCCTATAATCCCAGCTACTTGGGAGGCTGAGGAAGAAGAATTGCTTGAACCCGGAAGGCAGAGGTTGCGATGAGCCGAGATCGTGCCATTGCATTCAGCCTGGGCAGTAAGAGTGAAACTCTGTCTTAAAAAATAAGATAAAATAAAACAAAAAATATATTCATGGACCAAATATCTTCTTTACTCAGAAGTCTTTCCTGTATCCTATGTGTCCCACTCTACCCCACGCATGTTTCTATCTCAGGATTTAGCATTTTCCATGTATGTTGATTTTGAAGTCTTTGACTACACTGGAGCTTCTCGGGGGGAGGCATCTCTTATTGTCTTATTTACGAGTACAAGGATGACGAAGGGATGACTGAGGTGCATCCCAGCAACTAATTTCTAATCATGACATCAGGGTGTAGCTTCAGCCACAGCCCAGCTGTCTAAGCACAAAGGTGTGCCATTGAGGATGGCATTAGCAATGGTAAGGGACAAAGATGCCACCCAAAGATAGGCCTGGCACACACAGAAGAGGGGAGCAGGAGTCACCATGGCCAGGATATTCTCTGTACCCATGGGACGAGGGGGCTGAGGACGTAGGGAGATGTTTTGGGCAGAGGAGGAGGAGCACCTCAAATGCGGTACCGGGGGAAGAACTTGTACTTTGGGGTCTTAGAGATCTAGGTTTCTATTCATGCTCCATCCCTTATGGCTTGTGACTGTAAGCTTGTGACTTTGTCTCTCTGAGACTTAGTTTTCTCACTTGTCAAAACATACTTTATGGGCCTGGCGCAGTGGCTCACGCCTGTAATCCCAGCACTTTGGGAGGCCGAGGCGGGCGGATCACGAGGTCAAGAGATCGGTGGCCAACATGTGAAACCCCGTCTCTACTAAAAATACAAAAATTAGCTGGGCATGGTGGCACGTGCCAGTAGTCACAGCTACTCTGGAGGCTGAGGCAGGAGAATCGCTTGAACCTGGGAGGCGGAGGTTGCAGTGAACTGAGATCGTGCCACTGCACTCCAGGCTGAGTGGCAGAGCAAGATGCTGTCTCAAAAATTTGTTTTAAAATAAAATAGTCTCAACCCCTCTGCTCCCCCTGCCCATTACGTAGCCTCCTCCTTACAGTTTTCCATTTAGCCTGCTTATAGGAGCAACGTGAACTGACCTCCTGGAGAAAACACTGGGCCTCAGGGAAGAGGGAATATTGGATTTGTGTCCTGCCTGTAGAAAGAGGGCAGTGGAAGAGATGAACTGCAGGACACCTTCGAAGAAGGCTGAAGGTACAAAACCTGAAAGCTTCTCCGACACCTCCGGGATGGGGGTCCAACCACTTCTAGGGTGTCTGACGCTAAGGTACCTACTCTTCAAGAGCATCTGACCAACCCCCTTCTTTTTGCTTTGTTTTGTTTGAGACAGAGGAGTTTC
Organism: Callithrix jacchus; assembly: GCF_049354715.1. NCBI lineage: Eukaryota > Metazoa > Chordata > Mammalia > Primates > Cebidae > Callithrix > Callithrix jacchus. The sequence continues at coordinate 127,967,142 of NC_133509.1, read as the reverse complement.
GCTCTCGTTACTCAGGCTGGAGTGCAATGGTGAGATCTCAGCTCACTGCAATCTCTGCCTCCTGGGTTCAAGGATTCTCCTGCCTCAGTCTCCAGAGTAGCTGGGATTACAGGTACCCCTACCACGCCCAGCTAATTTTTGTATTTTTTGTAGAGACGGGGTTTCACCATGTTGGCCAGGCTGGTCTTGAACTCCTGACCTCAGGTGATCCACCTGCCTTGGCCTCCCAAAGTCCTGGGATTACAGTCGTGAGCCACTGCACCTGGCAACCCCCTCCATCCTCTAGTACAACTGCAGTGACAAAAGCAATGTCTTTCACTTCAAGTTTACCTTGAACTACCAGGCATTGGGTGGCAGGCTTTGTGTATATGATCTCTTTTTTTTTTTTTCTGAGACAGGGTCTCATTCTGTCACCCAGGCTGGAGTGCAATGGCATGATCATGGTTCACTGCAGCCTCAGCCACCCAGGCTCAAGTGATTCCCCTACCTCAGCCTCCCAAGTGGCTGGGACCACAGGTGTGTGCCACCACACCTGGTTAATTTTGGTATTTTTTGTAGAGATGGAGTTTCACCATGTTATTCAGGCTAGTCTTGAATTCCTGGACTCAAGTGGCCCTCCCACTTTAGCCCCTCTAGTAGTTGGGAGCACAGGTGTGCACCACCATGCCTGGCTAATTTTGTTTATTTAACAAAGTCTCACTGTGCTGCTCATGCTGGATTGCAATGGTGTAATCATAGCTCACCACAGCCTTGAGCTCCTGGGCCCAAGGGACTCTCCTGCCTCAGCCTCCTGAGTAGCTGGGACTACAGACATATACCATCATGCCCAGCTAATTTTAGTATTTTTAGAAGAGATAGAATTTTGCCATGTTGCCCAAGGTGGTCTCAAAATCCTGGGCTCAAGCAGTTCTCCCACTTCGGCCTCTCAGATTGCTGGGATTCCAGGCGTGAGCCAGCACTCCCAGCCTGTTCTGTGGATCTGACCTTCAAAATCTATCACAAATCTGACCATCTCTTCTGCTCTGGTCTAAGTCACAATGTGGCCAGACTCCTGTGGTAGTCTCCCAGGCACTCTCCATCAGGCAGCTATGGTGAGGAAAAGAAAATTGGGCCAGGCACATGGCTCATGCCTGTAATCCCAGCACTTTGGTAGCCCCAAGGCAGGCAGATCACAAGGTCAGGAGGTAGAGACCAGCCTGGCCAACATGGTGAATATACTAAAAATACAAAAATTAGCCCAGCCTGGTGGCACGCACCTATAGTCTAGCTACTCAGGAGGCTGAGACAGGAGAATGGCTTGAACCTGGGAGGTGGATGTTGTGGTGAGCTGAGATCGAGCCACTGCATTCCAGACTGAGCAACAGAGTGAGACTCTGCCTCAAAAAAAAAAAAGTAAATTAAAAAAAAAGGAAATTGGCTGGGCATAGTGGCTCACACATGTAATCCCAGCTCTTTGGGAGGCAGAGGCGGGTAGATCATCCAAGGTCAGGAGTTTGAGACCAGCCTGGCCAACATGGTGAAACCCCATCTCTACTAAAAATACAAAAATTAGCCAGATGTTATCCCAGCTGCTTGGGAGGTTGAGGCAGAAGAATCACATGAACCCAGGAGGCAGAGGTTGCAGTGAGCTGAGATCACACCGTTGTACTCCAGCCTGAGCAATAAGAATGAAACTCCATCTCAAAAAATAAATAAAAAAGGAAATCAAGAGCCAGGTGTGGTGGCTCATACCTGTAATTGCAGCACTTTGGGAGGCTAAGGCAGGAGGATCGCTTGAGCCCAGGAGTTTGAGACCAGCCTGGGCAACATAGCAAGACTTTATCTCTACCAAAAACATAAAATTAGCCAGGCATGGTGGTGAGTGCCTGTGGTTCCAGCTACTCAGTAGGCTGAGACAGGAGAATTGCTTGAACCCAGGAGATCAAGGCCACAGTGAGCTGTGATTGCGTCACTGCAGTCCAGCCAGGGTGACAGAGCTAGACCCTGTTTCAAAAAAAGAGGAAATCAAATTATGTCTCTCCCTGCTTGGTCCTGACCCTGGGGCATGCCTGTCCTGCTAGTTCAATCCAGAATCCTCGGTGCTGACCAAGGAGATGGGAACAGAGCTCATGGTCTTGCCACAGCTGACAAGGCTCTACAGGGAGGGCTTCCCTCTCCCCCTGCACGATGATGCGCTGATACTCACTGTTCCCTTTTTCCAGAAGCCTTTCCCAGATGTGCTCATGGCTCATGCCTTCCTCTAGTTGCCTCTGCCCGTTGGCACATCTGCCCTGACCTCTGGCCTGCTCGACCTCCTTCCACTCCCCGGGTTCTAAGCCCCAGCACCAGTGAGATCAAATAGTCCCTTTTTTATAACACATTGTCATGTGCTCTCTCCTTTACAAGCATGAAATAAATTCACAGTCAATAAAACCCACCTAAGCATACACTTTAAAAAAATCAATAGGATGTAGTATAATTTATGAAAGAAAGAAAAGGAAATTAACTTTTTAAATTCTATTTACTTATGTTTGAGACAGAATCTCACTCTGTTGTGCAGGCTGGAATGCAGTGGCATGATCTCAGCTCGTTGTAACCTCTGCCTTCCGGATTCAAGCAGTTCTCCCGTCTCAGCCTCTCGAGTATATGGGACTACAGATGCGCCACCACGCCCAGCTAATTTCTGTATTTTTATTAGAGATGGAGTTTCACCATATTGGTCAGGCTGGTCTCAAACTCCTGACCTCAGGTTATCCATCAGCAGTAGCCTGCCAAAGTGCTGAGATTACAGACATGAGCCACCGTGCCCGATGGAAATTAATAATTGAATACACACTTCACCAAATGAATGCCCTGGTGGCTGTCTGCAAAATATACTTAGACTGACAGAGATTGTGAGATGTCGACTTGAAATTGGCAGAGATGTGATTTCCTAAAACAGTAAACAACTCTTGGTGGAGTCCCAAACAAAACTAAGTACAACTTTCCCTCCAAGTACAAGGTTCTTGAATTCCCGGAAAGTCAGCGAGTGATAAATCTGTGTACAAAATACTTCCTGCTTGATTATAAAACAAAGGGGGATTCTATGCTCAAATACTTATAAATGGAATTTTCACATGCATGGATGTCTGTTGCGACCTTCTAAAGTCACGTGAGGAGATGAGTTTTCATCCTCTCACCTCTCCAACTATCTTGTGCATCACAGCATGTCTGGTGTGTGTGACTCCAGCCAGCTGAGAGACCGCTGTGCCCCCAATCAATGGGACAACTAGGGGGGAAAAAAAAAAACTGTAGAAATTTCAAAAATGTCCGCTAGGCGGCGCTGCCACCCTAGGCGAAAACCACATCTAGGTCCTTTTATTGTTTCTCCACACCCACCACTTGCCACGTCAGTCTGCAATCTGTATTTTTTGCTTTTGTATGGCTTGTGTCCATGACTAGAGTGCGGGCTGCAGGAGGGCAAGGCTTTGTTTCTTTCTTTTTAAAAATGACATGTGGGTCAGGTGCGGTGACTCACGCCTGTAATCCCAGCACTTTGGGAGGCCAAGGGGAATGGATCATTTGAGGTCAGGAGCTCGATACCAGCCAGGCAAACGTGGTGAAACCCCGTCTCTACTAAAAAAAAAAAAAAAAAATACAAAAAATTAGCCGGGCGTGGTGGTGGGTGCCTGTAGTCCCAGCTACTCGGGAGGCTGAGGCAGGAGAATCGCTTGAACCTGGGATGTGGAGGTTGCAGTGAGCTGAGCTCGAGCCACTGCACTCCAGCCTGGGCAATAGGGTGAGACTCTGTCTTTTTTGTTTGTTTGTTTGTTTTTGTTTTTTGTTTTGAGACAGAGTTTCGCCCTTGTTACCCAGGCTAGAGTGCAATGGCGCGATCTCGGCTCACCGCAACCTCCGCCTCCCGGGTTCAAGAAATTCTCCTGCCTCAGCCTCCCGAGTATCTAGGACTACAGGCGCGCGCCACCATGCCTAGCTAATTTTTGTATTTTTAGTAGATATGGGGGTTTCACCTTGTGACCAGGGTGGTCTCGATCTCTTGACCTCGTGATCCACCCGCCTCCGCCTTCCAAAGTGCTGGGATTACAGGCGTGAGCCACTGCGCCGGGTCAGAGGCTCTCTCTTTAAAAAGAAAAAAAAAAAAAAAAAAGTCCGGGCACGGTGTCTCACGCCTATAATCCAAGCACTTCGGAGGCCAAGTAGGGTGGATCACCTGAGGTTGGGAGTTCAAGACCAGCCTAACCAACATGGTGAAACCCTGTCTTTATAAAAAGAAAAAAAAAACAAAAACAAAAACAAAAATGATGTGTGTGTGTGTGTGTGTGTGTGTATGCATGTATATATCTATATATATACTTTAAAATATATATAAATATAGGCGGGGTGTGGTGGCTCATGCCTGTAATCCTAGCACTTTGGGAGGCCGAGATGGGTGGATCACCTGAGGTCAGGGGTTCAAGACCAGCCTGGCCATCATGGTGAAACCCCATCTTTAAAAAAATAAAAAAATATATATATACACAAATGTAAATATCAAATAAATATACATACATTCATACTTTAAATGTCTATCTATCATTACTATTATTTTTGAGATGGAGATTCGCTCTGGTTGCCCAGGATGGAGTGCAATGGCGCGATCTTAGCTCGCTGAAACCTCCACCTTCCAGATTCAAGCAATTCTCCGGCCTCAGCCTCCTGAGTAGCTGGGATTACAGGCGTGTACCACCACACTAGGCTAATTTTTGGTAGAGACGGAGTTTCCCCATGTTGGCCAGGCTGGTCTCAAACTCTTGACCTCAGGTGATCCGCCTGCCTTGGTTTTGGCCTCCCGAAGTGCTGGGATTACAGGTATGAGCCACTGCACCTGGCCTAGGAATCATTTCGAGGGGGATGCAAATTTGGAAGTCAAAGTGACTCACCTTCATTTGCTTTTTTTTTTCATTTTTATTTATTTATTTTTGCAATGGAGTTTCGCTCTTGTTGCCTAGTCTGGAGTGCAATTGTGTGATGTCAGCTTACCACAACCTCGACCTCCCGGGTTCAAGCAATTCTCCTGCCTCATTCTTCTGACTAGCTGGGGTTACAGGCATGCACCACCACACCCGGCTAATTTTGTATTTTTGGTAGAGATAGGGTTTCTTCATGTTGGTCAGGCTGGTCTTGAATGCCTGACCTCAAGTGATTCGCCCGCCTTGGCCTCCCAAAGTGCTGGGATTACAGGCATGAGCCACCATGCTCGGCCTTCATTCGCTTTTAAATCCAACTCCCAACTTTCCAACTTTGTACCATGTAGAGATTTTTTTTTTTGAGATGGAGTTTCATTCTTGTTGCTCAAGCTGGAGTGCAATGGCGTTATCTCGGCTCACTGCAACCTCTGCGTCCTGGGTTCAAGTGATTCTCCTGCCTCAGCCTCTGGAGTAGCTGGGATTACAGGCGTATGTCCAGTTAAGCTAGTCTTGAATTCTCCATCTCAGGTGATCTGCCTGCCTGGGCTTCCCAAAGTGCTGGGATTACAAGTATGAGCCCCCAGACCTGGCCAAGAGATTTGAATTCTTTTCTTTGCTCATATTCTATTTGTTTTTTGTTTTTTTGTTTTGAAATGGAGTCTCACTCTGTTGCCCCAGCATGATCTCGACTCACTGCAACCTCCACTTCCCAGGTTCAAGAAATTATCCTGCCTCAGCCTCCTAAGTAGCTGGTATTACAGGTGTGCACCACCATGCCTGGCTAATTTTTGTATTTTTAATAGAAATGGGGTTTCACCATGTTGGCTAGGCTTGTCTTGAACTCCTGACCTCAAGTGATTTGCCTGCCTGGGCTTCCCAAAGTGCTGAGATTACAGGCATAAGTCATGGCCTCACACTGTGTTAGAATTCAATCTTATACTGACAACAGCCATGCCTGGCCTCACATTGTATTTGAATTGGATCTTGGGCTGACAATGATTTCTGCCAGGCTCTGCGCCAGGACTGCACACACATCCTCTCATTCCATCCTCCAGGAACTCCCGGTTAGATGCTGTCATTATCCCCACTTGACAAATAAGGACACTGAGGCTCAGTAGAGAGGCTGGGTAACTTTCTCAGTGTCACACTCACTGAGCACAAGGCCTAGACTTTGAACACCAGGCCCTCGCTGTCCACGCCCAGAGCCACCGGGCCATACATCCCTCTGGATGCACTTCGGGCAGATCCATGTGTTACAGTAGAGCGAAGTCGAGTCTAGGAGCCAGAAGACCTGGGTTCAAGGTATTAAGTCTGCCACTGGCCGGCTGTGTGATTTTGGGTGGCCCCGTAGCCTCAGCTTCCTAGCTTCCTCATCTACCAGGTGAGAAAGGAAGAACCAGCCAAGGCCAGGTATGGTGGCTCATGCCTGTAATCCCAGCACTTTGGGAGGCCGAGGCAGGAGGATCACTGAGGTCAGGAGTTTGAGACCAGCCTGGCCCATATGGCGAAACCCCATTTCTACTAAAAATATAAAAATAGCTGGGCATGGTGGTGCACACCCGTAATCCCAGCTACTCGGAAGGCTGAGGTGGGAGAATCTCTTGAATCCAGGAGGCAGAGGTTGCAATGAGCTGAGATCATGCCACTGCATTCCAGCGGTGGGGGGTGGGGGGGAAGGACTCAAGATTTCTGTCTATTTCCTCAGGAGGGAATTCAGCTCTGCTCTGAGCCAGCCAGGGGGCCAGGTATGCCCAGGATGGCCTGGTGAGGGCTCCAAGGATAACAGCCACATGGGGAAAGGGGCTTCCACTGGAGGGACAGGGGGCTGGTCTGGCCTGGAGAGAGAGGACCAGGGAGTCGGGGGGTGGGAAGGATCTTCCGAGGGAGGAGAGTTCACAGGTTTTCCACATGTCCTGACATAACCCAGCACTCCTGAACAGCAGCCAGAGGCAGGAATGGAGGTCAATGTTCACACTCCTCAGGGCAGCCTCCATCTTAGGTTAGAAGATAAAAAGGTCTGATGCCACCCTACGGGAATCGAAGGCTAGGCACAAAGGAAGAAGTTTCTGTAAGCCAGGGGCAGGGGTATGTATACAACTTGGGGGGCCATGGTGGAGGAGAGAGCACTGGATGAGTAGAGGATGTCGGGAGAATTGTCCAGAATCTTCCAGCAGAGCTTTCCAACATGAAGATGCTATTTGCATATAACCTATGCCCCTCCACATACACACACACAAGATCAAGATTCCTGTCCCTTCTCTTCCCACTAGACCTTAATAATCCTGCAGGGACTTCCCTGAGCACAGCATGGAGGAAGCTGCTGTGATCTATTCCAGCAACCCTGCTGGGGCCAGGCCTGCCTGGATATTTCTGGCCCTCTCTAAAGAAAACAAACCTTTACCCACTAATGTAAGCAGGCAAAATCTTTACCCAACAAAACAAACAAACCAGCTCCTGGAGGCCATGGCCGGCTTTCCTAATATGGCATCGGGTTGGTACCCTTGGCACCGATCGACATGGATCGTCCCGCTCCCAGGAGAAGAGAAGGAGGAATGGATGACAGATGGCAGATAAAGGTCACATTCACATCGAGGTGGCTTCAAATTTGGACAAGGCACTTCAGGGGTAGGGGTGCCAGATAAAATACAGAAGGCCCAGTTACATTTTAATCTCCCATCAAAAGTGAATATTTTTCAAAAATAGGCTAGGTGTGGTGGTGCACACCTGTAATTCTAGTACTTTGGGAGGCTGAGGTGGGAGGATTGCTTGAGCCCAAGATTTCAAAACCAGCCTGGGCAACATGGTGAGACCTTGTCTCTACAAAAAATGAAAAAAAGTTAACTGAGCATAGTGGTGCATGCCTATGGTCTCAGCCACTCAGAATGCTGAGGTGGGAGAATCACTTGAACCTGGATGGCTGAGGCACCGATGATAATCACGCCATTGTACTCCAGCCTGAGTGACATTGATAAAAAAAAAAAAAGAAAAAACATATACAAAAGCTCATTTGGGACATATTTAGACTATAAAAATTACTCATTGTTGGCTGGGCACGGTGGCTCATGTCTATAGTCCCAGCACTTTGGGAGGCCAAGGTGGGGGGGTCTCTTGAGGTCATGAGTTCCAGACTAGCCTGTGCAGCAAAACAAGACCCTGTCTCTACAAAAAATACAAAAATTAGTTGTATGAGGCTAAAGTGAGCTATGGTGGCATTACAGCACTCCAGTCTGGGTGACAAAAGGAGACCCCATCTCCAAATAATAAAAGTAATAATAATAATGATAATAGTAATTCAGTGTTTATCAGACATTCAAATTTAACCAGGTCTCTTATATTTTTATTTGCAACCTTCTTGGTTGCACATAAATTTGGTAAACAGGCCACATCTGTAATCCCGTCACTTTGGGAGGCTGAGTTGGGAGTTTCACTTGAGGTCATGAGTTTGAGACCAGCCTGGCCAACATGGCAAAACCCCATCTCTAGTAAACATACAAAATTAGCTGGGTGTGGTGGCGCACCCCTGTAATCCAAGTTACTTGGGAGGCTGAGGCAGGAGAATCGGTTGAACCTGGGAGGCAGAGGTTGGAGTGAGCCGAGATCGTGCCACTGCACTCCAGCCTGGGCAACAGAGCAAGACCCTGTCTCTAAATAAATAACTAAATATGGTGAGCAACCCAGGCCAGGCTGACAGGGGGGTCTTTAAAGGGGGTATCTGTCATAGGGGGACTTTGTGCTAGTAATTCAGGGCTTTTGTTACATAGGAAAACGCAGTCCTTTTTGTGCTAAAGACGATGAAAGTGAAAATAGCTGCTACTGAATGGGTATCATCGTTTTTTTCTGCTTTTTGTTTTTTTTAAAGACAGGGTTTCACCATGTTGGCCAGGCTAATCTTGAACTCCTGACCTCAGGTGATCCACCTGCCTCAGCCTCCCAAAATGCTGAGATTACAGGCATGAGCCAGCATGCCTGGCCTTATCATCGTTTTAAAAGCCACCCTAGAAGTTAACGTCAGTTTTAGCCTTTAGGAAATAACTTTGACTTCTTGTTACTGAAGGAGTTAGAGCCGTTATTCACCTATGATGAACAGTTTCCAAGAACATACTCATAAGCAAGCTCTAGGGATAAAGTCATTCATCCAGGACTCTCTGCCATCATTGCATGTACCTGGCAGTGCCATACTTGATCAAATTGCTTAATCCTCAAAATAAGCCTAAAATAACTCAAGTGCTCAGTATCAGGGGACTAGTGAAGTGAATTGATGGCGCAAGTAACCGCTAGGCAGAATATGAGACAGTCATTACAACGAATGATTATGAAGGCTGGTGTGTGAGGAGAGAGGGAAACATACACATTAAAAACATGTTGCCTATTTACAGGAAAGAAAGAAATGCTAACTGTGATTATGCTGGGTAATTTTTTCTTTCACAGTTTCTTTTTTTCCAAAGGTCCTTTAAAGAGTGTATATTAATGTCATTGAAAAAAAAAAAACCTGCAAAGCCTTTAAGAATTATTCCGGCCGGGCGCGGTGGCTCACGCCTGTAATCCCAGCACTTTGAGAGGCCGAGGCGGGTGGATCACGAGGTCAGGAGATCAAGACCATCCTGGTCAACATGGTGAAACCCCGTCTCTACTAAAAATACAAAAAAATGAGCTGGGCGTGGTGGCGCATGCCTGTAATTCCAGCTACTCAGGAGGCTGAGGCAGGAGAATTGCCTGAACCCAGGAGACGGAGGTTGCGGTGAGCCAAGATCACGCCATTGCACTCCAGCCTGGGTAACAAGAGTGAAACTCCATCTCAAAAAAAAAAAAAAAAAAGAATTATTCCAAGGCCCGTTGCAGTGGCTCGCACCTGTAATCCAAGCACTTTGGAGGCCAAGGCAGGTGGATCGCCTGAGTTTGGGAGTTCAAGACCAGCCTGACCAACATGGTGAAACCCTGTTTTTATTAAAAAAAAAAAAAAAAAAAAAAAAAAAGGATTATTCCTTTCTTTCCAGACAGCCAGATGGAATCCAGAATATACCACAGGTTGTCACACAATACCCTGCTATTTTCTCACCTTCTCTCCCCACTTTCCAGTGAATTAAAAATGATGTTTCACAAGTGCTTCTTAGCTGCCAGCATCTGTAACCAAGAGCAGGTGGGACATGGGGCTAAGAAACACACCAATCCTGTCCTCAAGGGTCTTATGGCCACAGCACTTTTCTTTTCTTTTCTTCCTTTTTCCTTCCTTCATTTTTTTTTATTTTGAGACAGGGTCCCACTCTGTTACCAGGGCTAGAGTGCAGTGGCATAATCTTGGCTCACTGTAACTTTCGCCTCCCGGGCTCAAGTGATCCTCCCACCTCAACCTCCCACATAGCCTGACCACAGGCTACCACACCTGGCTAATTTTCATATTTGGCGTAGAGATGAGTTTTACTATGTTGCCCAGGCTCCAACTCCTGCACTCAAGCAATCTACCAGCTTTGGCCTCCCAAAGTACTGGGAGCCACCATGCCTGGTCTATTTTTTTTTCTTTTTGAGGCAGAGTCTTGCTCTGTCTGTGAGCAGGCTGGAGTGCAGTGGCATGATCTCAGCTGACTGCAACCTCCACCTCCCAGGTTCAAGAGATTCTCCTGCCTCAGCCTCCCGAGTAGCTGGGACTACAGGCATGCACCACCACGCCCAGCTAATATTTATCGTAGAGATGGGGGTTTCACCATATTGGCCAGGCTGGTCTCGATCTCTTGACCTTGTGATCTGCCCACCTTGGCCTCCCAAAGTGCTGGGATTACAGGCATGAGCCACTGCGCCTAGCCTATTTAAAAAAAAAAAATTTTTTTTTTCTTTTAGAGATGGATCTCACTATATTGACCAGGCTGGTCTTGAACTCCTAGGCTCAAGTGATCCTCCTGCCTTGGTCTCCCAAAGTGCTGGGATTACAGGCATGAGCCAGCTCTTTACATAACACCTGCTAATGCTTATTCGCTGTTCTAAATTCACCTTCCCCAGGATGTCTTCCAGGATGCCCTCTCCTCATGGTCTTAGATGGTTTTATATGCACTTACCTGATTTTCCACTAGTCCATGAGCTTCTTGGGGCCAAACACAGTGCCTCTTTTCTCTTCAATTACGTTAAAAATTAAAACCCACTGGGCACGGTGGCTCATGATTGCAATCCCAGCAGTTTGGGAGGCCGAGGTAGATGAATCATTTGAGATCAGAAGTTCAAGACTAGCCTGGCCAACACAGTGAAACCCCATCCCTACTAAAAATACAAAAATTAGCCAGGCGGTGGTGGCGCACCTATAATCCCAGTTACTAGGGAGGCCGTGGCAGGAGAACTGCTTGAACCCAGGAGGCGAAGGTTGCAGTGAGCCAAGACTGCGCCACTGCACTCCAGCCTGGATGAGAGAGTGACACCCAATGTCAAAAAAAAAAAAAAAAAAAGAAAGAAAGAAAAATTAAGACACTTTTTTTTTTTAAACAGTCTTGCTCTGTCTTCCAAGCTAGAGTGTGGTGGCAAGATCATAGCTCTCTGCAGCCTAGAACTAGAACTCCTGGGCTCAAGTGATCCTCCTGCCTCAGCCTCTCAAGCTGGGACTTCAGGAGTGAACCGGCACACCTAGCTGCCTCTTTCCTCTCTGACTCTGCAGCGTGTATAATTGGCCTCAACAGATGTTTGCTAAATAAATGCTTCAACTATCCTACTAACGCATGGCAAAACTTGGGGGCAGGGTACCTCACTGTCTGCAGCTTGTCATTTTGATTTTCTTAGTTTGCCTTTTTCAGGCCTGGCCCAGACTCCAGGAGAACTAGCAGGCGTTACAGGCGTGAGAAAGCTGAGGCTCTAAGACCTCCTTGTGTCGTAAATGTCTTCATGGCTTCACACATCCTGATGCTCAATAGGCTTGCATCTATGGGTTTGAATCCTCCTACCAGTACCAGAAATCTTGGACAAGCTTAGCCAGGTGGCGGTGGATGATTATAACTGTAGTCCCAGCTACTCAGGAGGCTGAGGCAGGATAATCGCTTGAACCCAGGAGGCAGAGGTTGCAGTGAGCTGAGATTGTGTCACTGCACTGCAGCCTGGACAACAGAGTGAGCCTCTGTATCAAACAAAACAAAGCTATCATTCTTTTTTTTTAGATGGAGTCTCACTCTGTCCCCAGGCTGGAGTGCAGTGGTGCCATCTTGGCTCACTGCAACCCCGCTTTCTGGGTTCAAGCGATTCTCCTGCTCAGCTTCCTGAGTAGCTGGGACTACAGATGCTTGTTGCAATGCCTAGCTAATTTTGTAGAGATGGGATTCACCATGTTGGCCAGGATGGTCTTGATCTCCTGACCTTGTGATCCAACTGTCTTGGCCTCCCGAAGTGCTGGGATTACAGGCGTGAGCCGCTGCACCTGGCCAAAACTATCATTCTTTAAAAAAAAAAAGAAAGAAAGAAAGAAATCTTAGCCAAGCAACCAATTGGTTTATGTAAACCGACCCTATAAAAGCAACTACATACATGTTCAAATTTAGCACAGTGTTGAGGTAAGAAGATTACTCATTTGAGTATATAAAAAAAAATAAGAGTGGAGAATTTATAAACAGTGAAACCATTTCGAGCAGGGTTCAGGAAACCTTTTCCGGCAAAGGCCAGATGTAAGTATTTTAGGCTTTGCAGGCCGTAAGGTCTGTGGCAACTACTCAGCTCTGTCTTTTTGGCAGGAAAGGAGCCATAGGCAAGATTTAAAGGAATGGGTATGATTGTGTTCCAACACAACTTGTAAATGGATGCTGAAATCTGACTTTCATATAATTTTCTTTTTTTTTTTTTGAAGACGGGGTTCCACCATGTTGGCCAGTTGGTCTCTATCCCTTGATCTTGTGATCCGCCCACCTTGGCCTCCCAAAGTACTGGGATTACAGGTGTGAGCCACCGTGCCCAGCTCATATCATTTTCACTTGTCATGAACTATTATCTTGTTTTGGGACATTGTCTTGCTCTGTCACCTGGGCTGGAGTGCAGTGGCACGATCTTGGCTCACTGCAACCTCAACCTCCCAGGTTCAAGTGATTCCCTTGCCTCAGCCTCCCAAGTAGCTGGGATTACAGGCACACACCACCATGCCCAGCTAATTTTTGTATTTTTAGTAGAGACAAGGTTTCACCGTGTTGGTCAGGCTGGTCTTGAACTCTTGACCTCAAGTGATCCACCTGCTTTGGCCTGCCAAAGTGCTGGGATTATCCCTAACTACTTAAAGATGTTAAAAATAGTAACATCTACTTAAAGATGTTACTAGTAACTACTTTAAAATGTTAGCAGTTAAAAAGTAGCATTCCAGCCTGGATAACAAGAGTGAAACTCGGTCTCAAAAAAAAAAAAAAAAAAAAAGTAGTAACTACTTAAAGATGTTAAAAGTATCCCTAACTACTTAAAGTAGTTAGGCTGTGATTATCCCTAACTACTTAAGGATGTTAAAACCGTTCTTAGCCCAAGGGCTTTATAAAAATGGGTGGTTGCTTCTCTCTCCGCTTCCCCACCCAAGCCCCCATATCAAAAATAAACACCAAGCAACAAAAGGGCGATCAGTAGGGTTTGGTCTGGCTGTTGGTTGTCGATCCCATGGGCTCAGAGCTGGCCCTGCCTTAGGCTCTGGCCTCAACATTCCCTGCCTGTGACCTTGGAGGAGGGCCTTACCCATTCAGCCCCTCGGTTTTCTCAGCTGGGAAGTGGTAGAAAATAACCGGCCCACAGATGGGGCTTTTATGAGGACTGTATCCAGTGCTGCCTGCACAATGCAGAAGCCTTATCAATGCATGCATGGTGGCTATTATTATCATTGTTATTATTGTTTTGAGACAGTTCTCCTTATGTTGCTCAGACCGGTCTTGGCCTCAAGTGATCCTCCTGCCTCGGCCTCCCATAGTTCAATATTCTTTACAGTTAAAAAAAAAAAAAAAATAGCTGGCCAGGTGTGGTAGCTCATGCCTGTGATCTCAGCACTTTGGGAGGCTGAAGTGGTGGATCATGAGTTTAGGAGATAGAGATCATCCTGGTTAACATGGTGAAACCCTGTCTCTACTAAAAATACAAAAAATTAGCCAGGTGTGGTGGCACGTGCCCGTCGTCTCAGCTACTTAGGAGGCTGAGGCAGGAGAATGGCTTGAACATGGGAGGTGGAGGTTGCAGTGAGCTGAGATGGCACCCTTGCACTCCAGCCTGGGCCACAGAGCAAGACTCTGTCTCAAAGTATAAATATATATTAAAAAAAAATATATATATATTATAAAATATTGAGTACCTGGTTGTAAATGATGATGACAATTTTATGCTTTATTTCTCCCCATATGTTGGTATAACGTAATAGTTCACACCTAAATGCCCGGGGCAGACTTGTCTCTTGCCTTTCCCGATGCTGATCTTAGAGGCAGAGGGTTTTCTTCAGGTCACTGCACATCATCATCACTGGCACATGTGAGCTGCTGCTCTTGTTTGTTTTTGAGGTCCAACTTTCCCTCCAAGCCCTTTCTCCTCCAATAATTCTTTTTTGGCTGGGCACGGTGGCTTAAGCCTGTAATCTCAGCACTTTGGGAGGCCGAGGCAGGTAAATCACAAGGTCAAGAGATCGAGACTATCCTGGTCAACATGGTGAAACCCCGTCTCTACTAAAAATACAAAAAAAAATTACCTGGGCATGGTGGCGCGTGCCTGTAATCCCAGCTACACAGGAGGCTGAGGCAGGAGAATTGCTTGAAACCAGGAGGTGGAGGTTGCGGTGAGCCGAGATCGCGCCATTGCACTCCAGCCTGGGTAACACAGTGAAACTCCGTCCCTGCAAAAAATTTTAACAATAGCCAGGTATGGTCCCAGCTGCTTGGGAGGCTGAGGCAGGAGGATGGCTTGAACCCAGGAGGTAGGGGCTGCAGTGAGCCATGAACATGCCACTGCACTCCAGCCTGGGTGACAGAGCAAGACCCTATCTCAAAACAAACAAACAAACAAAAACCCCAGGTAATTCACATGCTCACTGAAGTTGAAGAAGCGCAATTCTTGGCTGTGGGTGTGATGGTTCCCACTCTGCAACTGACAGGCATTTGAAAGTGGTGTTTGGGGTACAGGAGTGTAGATGGAATCCTGTTTTAGACCCAGGAGGAGGCTGCTGAAGCATTGACTGCTGAGACACATGTGTTGTGAACTTCTGGTGTTTTTTTTTTTTTTTCAATCTAGGGTTCTTGTAAAATGAGGTTCCATTGCAGTAGTCTGTCTGGCAGAGCCCAGAGGGTGGGACTGTGCCAGGAAAAGCAATTTAGGACCCAAGATGCCACCAGGGGCCTCCTTCCCCATGACCCTGGAGGGTGGACGTCACTAGGGCTTGTGGGGCTGGCCAAGGGTGGGCTGTAGATGGCATTTCTTAATATAGTTACTTAATAGCTATGTTTTCTAAGTGCCACAGAGGACTAAAGGAATGTCACTAAATGCTTGGCATGGAAGGAGCTAATGGCTTTGAGAGGGACATTTCCCAGGCCTTGGTAGGAGACAGATGTCATAGAAGGGGGGTGTCATGGAGACAAACCCCACCCACGGGCCTGGCCATTGCTTTTTCACCACTTTGGCTTTGGGCATGAAACAATGGTGTGAGCAGAGAGCCAGCATTGCCCAGGGAGGCTGTGATCTTGAGGCTTGGCCTTGCCCAGGCAGCAGGCAGGGCTGGCTGCTGCTGGTTTTCTCCATCTGCCTCCATTTATCAGTCTATACAAAGGGCATGTTGCTACAGCCAGCAGCATTTCACAACTCCCGGGTACTGCCTTGCTTCTCTGAGTATTTCCTTCCTTTTTTCCTCTGGAGGTCTTCAGAAGACTCCTGTCCTTGACCTCACAGTAAGAAAAATGTTGGGGAAAGCCCAATATGAGGGGAAGCCCCTCCCTGCCATTGCTCTGCGACTTCCAGGGGGCACTTCACCCATCAGGACCCTCATTCCAGGAGGGGGGAGAGCATGCCCCTCTCTGCAGCGTGGTTATAGAAAGCCATGAAACCAGGTATTTAAGAGTTCTTTGGGGCCAGGCGCAGTGGCTCATGCCTGTAATCCCAGCACTTTGAGAGGCTGAGGCTAGACGATCACGAGGTCCGGAGTTTGAAACCAGCCTAGCCAACATGGTGAAACCCCTCTCTACTAAAAAAAAAAAAATCAGTCAGGATGTGGCAGTGCATACCTGTAATCCCAGCTACTCAGGAGGCTGATGTGGGAGAATAACTTGAATCCATGAAGCGGACATTGCAGTGAGCAAGATCGCACCACTACACTCCAGCCTGGGCGACCATCTCAAACAAACAAAAAACAAAAATTAGCCAGGCATGGTGACACATGCCTGTATTCCCAGCTACTTGGGAGGTTGAGGCAGGAGAATTACTTGAACCGGGAAGGTAGAGGTTGCAGTGAGCCAACATTGCACCACTGCACTCTAGCCTGAATGATAGGGTGAGACTCTGTCTCAAAAAAAAAAAAAAAAAAAGGAGTACATGGCACTTCCCCTCCACACTCTCTCTTTCTCTTGATCCTGCTTTTGCCATATGATGCCCAAGTTCCTGCTTTGCCTTTTGCCATGAGCTCGCTGAGGCCTCCCCAGAAGCCCAGTGATGCCAGCACTATGCTTCCTGTGGAGCCTGCAGAATCCTGAGCCAATTAATCCTCTTTTCTTTATTATTATTATTATTATTTTTGAGACAGAGTCTTGCTCTGGCGCCCAGGCTGGAGTGCAGTGGCACGATCTCAGCTCACTGCAACCTCTGCCTCCCAGGTTCGAGCGATTCTCCTGCCTGTATTTTTAGTAGTGACAGGGTTTCACCGTGTTGGCCAGGCTGGTCTTGAACTCTTGACCTCGTGATCTGCCTGCCTCAGCCGACCAAAGTGCTGAGATTACAGGCGTGAGCCACTGTGTCTGGCCTTTTGGCATTTATTTTCTTTTTCTTTTTTTTTTTTAAAGATGGGATTTCACCATGATGGCCAGGCTGGTCTTGAATTCCTAACCTCAGGTGATCCACCCACCTCGGCCTCCCAAAGTGCTAGGATTACAGGTGTGAGCCTGTAATCCAACGGAGGTTGCATGGTATGCCACCATGCCCGACTGGGCTCAAGTGATCCTCTCACCTCAGCCTACTGAGTAGTGGGGACTATAGGCATGTGCTATCATACCTGGCTAATTAAAAAAATTGGCAGGCTGTCGTGGCTCATGTCTGTAATCCCAACACTTTGTGAGGCTGAAACGAATGGATTACGTAAGGTCAGGAGTTCAAGACCAGCCTGGCCAACATGGTGAAACTCCATCTCTACTAAAAATACTAAAAATTAGCTGGGTGTGGTGGCAGGTGCCTGTAATGCCAGCCACTTGGGAGGCTGAGGTAGGAGAATCGCTTGAACCTGGGAGGTGGAGGTTATAGTGACCTGAGATAGCACATTGCACCATAGCCTGGACGACAAAAGCAAGACTCCGTCTTAAAAAAATTTTTTTTTTTGGTCAGGCACAGTGGCTCAGGCCTGTAATCCCAGCACTTTGGGAGGTGGAGGCCAGCAGATAACTTGAGGTCAGGAGTTTGAAATCAAACTGGCCAACATGGCAAAACCCCATCTCTACTAATGCAAAAATTACTCAGGTGTTGTGGTGCATGCCTGTAGTCTCTTAGGAGGCTAAGGCAGGAGAATTGCTTGAATGGAGGTTGCAGTTTGCCAATTTCTCACCACTGCACTCCAGCCTGGGCAACAGAATGTGACTTCATCTTAAAAAAAAAAAAAAAATATATATATATATATATATATATATATATATATATATATATATATATGAGTCTTGCTACATTGCCAGAGCTGGTCTTGAGCTCCAAAGCTCAAGTGATCCTCCCACCTCAGCCTCCTAAAGTGCTAGGATTACAGGTGTGAGCCTACTTGTACGCTATGGGACACGGGTTGAGCAGAAAATAACCCAGCCCCTACCCTCAAGAGGCCTACAGTCTAGTGGTGGGGACAAATATTAATTAAGTATTCAAGCAGTGTGAAAAGCCAAATGTAATTATCATCATCCCTGGAGTTACAGAAAGCTAGATGGCTGAAATGGTAGTGAAGGGACCCCTGAGCTGAGAGCTGGTGGATGGGCTAACAAGCAAAGAGAGGGAAGAACATTCCAGAAAAAGAAATTGCATGTCTAAAGGCCCTAGGGAGCACAGAGACTAAAAGAGGCCAGCATGGCAGGCAGAGAGGGAGGGGAATAGAGAGGGAGATGAGGCTGGGAGGCCTTGGCCTTGTCAAGGAGTTTGGCTTTATTCCAAATACATCGGGCAGCTGTTTAAACTGGGGGCATAAAGGGAGAGGGTAATTGAAGCCTCATCAGATCTGATATAGTTCTGGCTAAGAACAGTCAACCGGGGAAGAATTGATGGGTTTCCTGGCAATGAAAGAGACTGACAAGTAGTGAATCAGAGAAAAATACTTAGCCCAAGGTCATGTCCATTCCTGGAATCAGCCCATATCCAAAGACTGTTTGATTGGATGAACCACTTTTGGGGTGGTTCATAGACCATTTGAGAGTTTGTTGAAAGCTACGATCGTTAAGCACATAATTTCTGGCAGCTACAGTAGTTCGTGTAGCCCTGGAGTGGGGCTGGGGAGCAGGCTTTACCTGGGCCTCAAGTGAAGAATTCTTGGATGAGATGGAAATAGGCACCTTTTATGATGGCCTGCTAAGACCAAGTCAATCCCACTTGGAGCTGGGAGATAGCACTTAAGTGACTTGCCCAAGCTGAGAAGAGCTGAACTAGGACCCCCAAGCCAGGTCTTTGTGAAGCTAAGACCTGCTCCAATGGGAGACATCGCTACGCTTACCCTTTCCCATTCTGCCACTGCCCCGTAATACCACACGTTTCAGACCTCATAGCTACCTCTTTTTGTATATATATATATATTTTTACCCAAAATAAGGCAAATGAGGGTTGCAGTTTTTGTTTGTTTTTGAGATGCGATCTCACAGTATTGTCCAGGATGGCCTGAAACTCCTGGGCTCAAGCAATCCTCCTGTGTAGGCTCCTGAGTAGCTGGGACTACAGGTGCGCCACCATTCCCAGCCTTTTAAATTTTTATTTGTTAGACATGAGGTCTTGCTGGAGTGTGGAGGTTATTCACAGGTGTGATCGTTGTGCACTACAGCCTTGAGCTCCTGGACTCAAGCGATCATCCCATCTCAGCCTTCCAAGTAGTTGGTACTACAGGTGTGCACCGCAACACCTGGCTGTATTTTTTGTTGTTGTTTTTTTTGAGACGAAGTCTTGCTCTGTCGCCAGGCTGGAGTGTAGTGGCATGATCCTGGTTCACTACAGCCTCTGCTCCTTGAGTTCAAGTGATTCTCCTGCCTCAGCCTCTCAAGAAGCTGGGACTACAGGCACATGCCACCACACCTGGCTAATTTTTGTATTTTTAGTAGAGACAGGGTTTCACCATGTTGGCCAGGATGGTCTCCATCTCTCGACCTTGTTATCTGCCTGCTTGGCCTCCCAAAGTGCTGGAATTACAGGTGTGAGCCACCGTGCCCAGCCTATCAGGCTGTATTTTTTTAACTTCTCTCATGGAGCAGGGTTTACCTGATGAAGTAGGATACAGCATCTGAGGCCTCAATATGCTAAGTGGCCTGCAAGGTCACTTAGCAAGTGAGTGGTCCAACTGAGCTGGAGACAGAGGACATTTGCGGTCACCTTGGAAGTTCCAGTGGGGACGAGCCTTACCTAGCTCCAACTCTGAAGGCCAGAAGGAAGAAGGGTTTGGGGGAGGCTGTTATCAGGGGAAGGACGAAGGGCCCTGGGCTGGGCTTTAAAGAAGGGGCTTCCTGTGAGCCTGAGGATGGCCATGCCCTTGTATAGACTTTGTCCTCAAGGCAAGTTCTCTCCTGGACCTTTAAATCTTCTCAACAGCTCTGGGCAGGGCATTTATCCCCACCTTACAGATGAAGATACCAAAAGAACTTTATCCAGGCCAGGCACAGTGGCTCACTGCTGTAATCCCAACAATTTGGGAGGCCGAGGCAGGCAGATCACTTGAGGTCAGGAGTTCGAGACCAGCCTGGCCAACATGGTGCAACCCTGCCTCTACTAAAAATACAAAAATTAGCTGGGTGTAGTGACACGTGCCTGTAATCCCAGCTAATCAGGAGGATGATTAGAAATGCGGGGTGACAGCTGAGGGAGAAATGGGAAGGAAGATGACAGTCTGTCCCATTTTGCTGCATGACTGGAGAGACTGTGGCATTGCATCTTGAAGGATGAGTAGGAGTTCGGTAAACAACAGGTAAAGGGAACAACAGGTGCGAGGGTTCAGAGGGTGAAAAAGTCAGAACACCGTAAAAAAGGGCACGGTAGGATGGAGTTGGGCAGGAAGACCTGGCCTGGGCAATGGACCAGGAGAACTTGAGAGAAACCCGGAAAACTGTGTGTGTGTGATCATCTCTGAACAGGAGCCGGATGAAGTTCTTGTTTTGCTCTGCCACACACCGGACTCCCATGTGTTTGCCGAAGGAGTAAAGGAATTCCAGGAAGCCACCTGAACTACCCAGCCTCAACTTCTCTGTCAGCTCCTAAGAACAGTAGGACACTGAAAGTGGGTGCCTATAATCCCTGCTGTTGACTTCAAGTGTCAAGTTTATTGTTGCCACCCCCATCGCTGTTGTTCTCACTGTTAGCCTTCCTTTGCCCATTTTGTGCCTCGGCCCTAAGGGTCCTTGCCACGATCTTCCCTTTATCCGGCTTTTCATGTCCCCCCAGCAGCCAGGCATACCAAGACACAGAGCTGACCCTGGAACTTCTGACCACTTCCCTTCCAGGCTCCCATGGCCTAAGAAACTCTAGTACCTTTCCTTGCCTAAGGCATGCACTGCCTGTCTTTAGCCCCTGGAGGAGTCCTGTTTCCCACCCATTGCCTTTTCCACTCTCTACCCCATCCTTTTTTTCTACCTTGTTAAAGAAAATGAATCAGATTCTCGTTAAAGAGGACAAGGAAGCCAGGCGTGGTTGCTCACACCTGTAATCCCAGCACTTTGGGAGGCTGAAGTGGGAGGAGAGATTGTGCCCAGGAGTTCGAGACCTGCCTGGTCAACACAGTGTAGTCCCAGTTGCTCAGGAGACTGAGGTGGGAGGATCACTTGAGCAGGGGAGTTCGAGGCTGCAGTGGGCTATGACTGCACCACTGCACTCCAGCCTGGGCAGCACAGAACCTTGTCTCTTTTTTTGAGATGGAGTTTTTTTTTTTTTTTGAGACGGAGTTTCGCTCTTGTTACCCAGGCTGGAGTGCAATGGCGCGATCTCGGCTCACCGCAACTTCCGCCCCCTGGGTTCAGGCAATTCTCCTGCCTCAGCCTCCTGAGTAGCTGGGATTACAGGCACACGCCACCATGCCCAGCTAATTTTTTGTAATTTTTAGTAGAGACGGGGTTTCACCATGTTGACCAGGATGGTCTCGATCTGTTGACCTCGTGATCCACCCGCCTCGGCCTCCCAAAGTGCTGGGATTACAGGCTTGAGCCACCGCGCCCGGCCGAGATGGAGTTTCTTAACGTAGGCCAGCCAGGGTGATCACATACCAAGCGTGGGGATGTTCCCGACAGCAGCATTCTTGCTAAAACTGGACTAAGAAAGCCAAGGACACAGCCCAAGGTCGGGCCGGGTCAGAAAGAGGTCTCAGAGGAGCCTGACTCAAGTGTGGTCAAGGGTAGTCTTTGTCACCCGCTGGCAACTTGGCTCTATCGAGTCTCCCAGCCTCAATTCAAGCTCTTCCCCTCTCCCAGCTCCGTCAAAATCGCCTTGATTTCCAAGGCCAGCTTCAACGTCTCCTCTCAAACTTTCCTGAGCCTTCCCTCCACGGGAATTCATTTTTCCTGCCTGGGCCTGGGGAGAGAAGTCCATTTCCCCTTCTCAAACCCAGAGAGACCTTTGAGGCAGGAAAGCTCCCTGGCTGCCCCATAGGGCAGGGCAGGGCCGGGCAGGCGGGGTTTAGTGACTCCAGGGCGCCAACGCTGACCCGCACCCATGAGGTAGGGGTCTCCAGGGACGGTCGCTGTTATCGCTGCCGCATCCAGTCCCTGCCCCTTCCCCCCTCCGAGAAGGGGACCCAGAGTGAGAGCTGGTGGTCACGTCCTACGCCTGGTGGGGGGGGGGCCCTGAGAGTTCACCCACTCCCCGGGGGCCCCATCCTGGGCCGGGGTCTGCTTCCTCCAGGGAAGGGGCGAGATCCTGTAAGGTCCCGGCGCACTTGCCGTGGGTTGCCTTGGGGGGGCTGAACCCTGCTGGGGGTACAGAGACGCTTCCGAAACTCAGCAGCTCGGTCGCCCCCAAAGGCCAGACGAAACATGCCCACACCGCGCCTCCCTCCCCTCACCCTTTCCCGAAGTAAGACTGCCGGGCCACGGCCGCCCCCAGGCAGCCCCGCGCCCCTCAGCCGCTGACACAAACAGGCTCCCCGCAGCCCCGAGGGCCGGAACGGCGCCTTTAAGAGGCGGCGGGCGGCGCTGCCCCCTGGCGGCCACCCCGCCGCTTCCTTGCTGCCGCGGGCTCCAGCGGGGCGGCCGGGCCAGCGCGGGGCGGCGGCGGGCAGCGGCAGGGAGTGCGCGGGCGCTCGCCGCCGCCCTTCTCGGCGGGCAGCGCGCGGGGACTAGGTCGAGGAGGAAGTGCCGGTGGCGGCGGCGGGTGAGGACCGCGGGCCGGGCCGGGTGGCCGCGTGCGCCCCGCCGGGGTCCGAACGCGCCGGGGGGTTACGGCCCGGCTCCGAACGGCCGAGGGCGAGGACCCGGGCGGGAGGAGGAGGGAGGAAGGGCGCGGGGACCGCGCTTCTGCTGCCGCCGGAGGGCTTGTAGCTCGGGCCCGCGCGGCGGGAGGGAGGCGGGCAGGGCGAGGGCGGTGTCTGCGGAGGCCCCGCTTCCCCTCCCGCGCGCCCCGGCCCCGGCCCCGGCCCCGGCCCAATCCAGGCCCAGCCCTTGCCGACCGGCTGGCCGGGAGGTGCGGCGCTCGCTAACGGGTGGGCGGGCGAGCCCGCGGGCGGCGGGGGCGTGGGCAGCGGCGGCGGCTCGGCCCAGCCAGTGGCCTTCCGCGCTGAGCGCCGCTCCCTCCTCCCGGCCGCCCGCCGCGCCCCGCCCCGCCCCGCGCGGCAGGACTGCGCGCCCCAGCACCGAGCCCGGTTCCGCGTCCCCGCCGCCGGGAGGAGGTGCCCGCTCGCTCGCGGCGCGCGCCGGCCGCCAGACTCGGCCTGTGGGCGATTTCCTCCGGACCCAGGCTCCCCGCCCGAGGAGGAAGATGCAGACCTTTCTGAAAGGGAAGAGAGTTGGCTACTGGCTGAGCGAAAAGAAAATCAAGAAGCTCAATTTCCAGGCCTTCGCCGAGCTGTGCAGGTAAGGTGGGACGCGACGCCTGCCCCCGGGGATCCCCGGCCCCAGCCCGGTGCAGCCTCAGCGGTTGTTTTGGGAGGTCGGAGCCAAACGGGAAGAAGCGGTGCGCGGGGAGACTGAGTCCGAACAGCCAGGTGGCAGTGGCGGCCACCGGCCGCGTTCCAGGGAAGCAGTGGCCGGTACGGGCGGGGTGGCAAGGACCGGGACGCTCAGGTGCACTGTGACCTAGCTGGGGAGGCCCCCAGCAACCCAGGGCGCCAGGGGAGTGCTGCTAAAGATTGCGGAGGGACCTGGGAAATCGGGGCATCCACGCTGTGGGCTGGGGGCTTGAGGGTACTTTTGGACTGGAGTGTTTTTCTTCCTTCGTCCCCTCCCTTTCGTGGAGAAAGGGCACCCACGTTTGTGGACCACCTACTATGTGCCTCGTGTGTGCTCGGCTCTTGAGGCTGTCATTGCATATCATGAGGTTAAGCCCAGTGGAAGGGAGTAGCAATTCTTGGCACGTTGTGGTGATTTGCTGTCTCATTAGAGCCTCGTAGCAGCTCTGCAAATTGGCCAGGGTGGTGATTCTGGGCCACGTGTCTGAGAAGGGGGTCTGATCGGCAGAGGAGCGGGGTACCTCGCTTGGGGTCCCGCAGCTAGGGAGTGGCTGGTGCATAGAAGGTGCTGGGTAAATGCCCATGATGTGGAGTGGCCTTCTGGGCTGGGTGCCATCTGGGCTGGGTGCCATCTGGGCTGGGTGCCCCTGCTCCCACCATGCTGGGGCTCCTTGGCGGAGTGTCCGGTGTTTAATAGGTCACGTTCTTAATAAATTACGGAACTACGGAGTCTTGGGTCAGGTAGGCCTTCTCTTGCTCCACAACTGTGGCTTTGCCTCTGAGAAGCAGTTAACCCTTTTCTCAATTCATGCCTAAGAGAATCCAGCTCTGAAAGCCTTTTGCAAACTCCAGGTGGAAACCTTTTGTGATGCAGCTAGTTAGACTGATTTTTGAAAATGGGCTCTACTTGCGTTTTTGTCCCTGTGGGGGCCCCACACGTCTTGGTGAAATGAACAGATGGGTTTCCGCATCTCCCGGTGCTCCTGGGGCCGGTGGCTGGTATGAACTGGCCTGCACAGGTGGGCCTGGCAGCACCTCTGTGTGCCTGATGCCTGTCCCAAGGGTCTGCTGCTCCTTGGCCCTGTGCAAGCTCCGCAGGTGCCCTTCCTGCAGCCGGAGGGGTGCAGCTTGTATAGGATAGCCCCTGGTTCTTTATCACTTGGTCTGGGGATGGGGTTGGCTGCCTTCTCCTAGGCTGGTTTTTCTAGAAGACAGGCTCTTCGTGGACGATAGGGCATGCAGAGTGGCCCCAGCAATTCATGAAGAAATCAGGAGGAGCTCGAAGCCAGAGCTTTGAAAATGAGTCTTAGGACCCTTGGAACGTTGCAAAAGGGTACTTGAACATTGTACCTCGGATACACTCACTTGTGTGAAGGGGGCTCTAAGACACTGAAGAAATTTGGAGAAGCCCCTTTGGCATGTTCTGGAAGTCCAGTTCTGATGTGAGGCACTGGAGCTCCCCCTGCAGTCATATAAGACTTGGGAAATCGCAGTTCATCCCTCACACCCTTTGTACTGCTCTCTGTATTTGTGTCATCTTGTGCCTGTAACTGGAGCTTGAGGCTTGTCATTGGGTTGGCTGGTTTTACTTGGTAATTAGGAGGTTCAAGCAAAATATTCCTAGCCGAGACTCACAACAGGGTCCTCGTGCTGGACCTGCAGATTGGCTTGATTTTCTTGTAGTCACTCTGCCTTTAACAGGGGTGGGAGGTTCAGGGCAAGCTATGGATCGACGTTCTGGGGAGTAGGGCATTAATTTCTCTGCAAGCATTGTTGTCTTCAAAGTCTAGTTGCCTTCTCTTGGCCAAAGTATTGGCTTCAAAGGAGGCAGAAGGCATTAGGGCCATTCTAGAACCCAAGGAAGCCCACTTTATGTTTTCACTAGGGAAGCTTTAGATATTTTATCATTTAAGCCTAAGAAGGAAAAGAAAACACTAAAAAGAGTTTTTCTGTTTCTTATTACTTTCAGGGCAGTGCCCCCTGGTGGCCACATTTCTATACTGGCTGCAAAATGCTCCAACTGTTGAGCCAGTGGCCAGAGAGCCCCGTGAGGTTGTTTTGTTTGGTGTGAGAGCAGATGAGACTTTGGTGGCTGAGAGACAGCGCAAAGACATTATCATGTTTTCTGTATTCAGAATCTGGGGGCGCAGGGCTTCTGTATTGCTGGGTGATGAATGTCTATGAATTCCCTAATAAAAAAATCTAAAGGTATTTGAAAATGGCCCTGCGCTGAATGTTTGGGCAAAGCATGACCGGAATGGTCCGGCCCAGGATGGGTTGTTTAGCTGAATGTCTGGCCTTGTAAAAATCTGATCTCAGAGCAGGAAGAGACACTGGCCTTCATCTCATCCAGCTCCTTTGTTTTACAGATGGGGAAACCATCAAGAGACGGGGCAGCTTCCAGACTCTTGCTCTTAACTTCTAGAATGGGTCCAACTTGGTACCTTGAGACTTGTCTTTCTTCTTGGGTATTCCCCCTCCTTATCTTTCCAGAGGTCTGGTGGCTGCTCTTTAACCCCCCAGGGGTTTTTTACACTTTCCTTGCAAGGCTGAGCCCCTCTGCAAGTGTAACCCCTGTCCTGGGGTGGGGGTTTGGGGGGTAGCTCATGTTGATGGCAACAGTGGGTGGTTAGAGCCATGTCATGGGAAGTGTCCCAGCTGCGGTAGGTAGGCACAGGGGCCATCCTTTTCAGATGCGCACTCTGGTAGGATGGGGCTCTCCTAGCCAGCAGATGGACCTTTGAATCTGCTTGTTTGTCAATGGTACTGTTTGTTCCTGTGGCTGTCCTGTTTCTTCCCCTCTCTATGGGGACACGCTCTGGTTGTGTTCTCTCGTACCCCTCCCACCTGCGTTCCCTAGCCCAGGAGCAACCTTGTAGGTCCCCCACACCACCCCCTCTTTGTGACTTTTTTTTTTTAAGGTGGAGTCTCACTTTGTTGCCCAGGCTGGAGTGCAGTGGCTTGATCTCGGCTCACTGCAACCTCTGCCTCCCAGGTTCAAACCATTCTCCTGCCTCAGCCTCCATAGTAGCTGGGATTACAGGCGCCCGCCACCATGCCCAGCTAATTTTTGTATTTTTAGTAGAGATGGAGTTTCACCATGTTGGCCAGGTTGGTCTTCTGACCTCAGGTGATCCACCTGCCTCAGCCTTCCAGAGTGCTGGGATTACAGGCATGAGCCACTGTGCCCAGCCTTTGTGACTCTTTCTAGATGCTCAGAAGGGGCTTCAGAGGGGGAGTGAAGAAATGAAACCTGTTAGTTGGAAATACTGGGTGATATTAATTTAATTTTTAATATTGTAGTTCTCTACAGTGCCCGATTGGGGAATGCTAGCTGGCCCCAGTTCCCTCAGCTCGTGTTTTCTGTGCCTCCTCCTCTCCTCCAGCTCCTCCTCGCTGTTCCATTCTTTCTGTGGCTGAACGTATGTCGCAGGAGGTGGGCGTGGAAGAGGCACATGACTTGGTGAAGCTTTCCTTATAAAATGTGGGTGAACCTCATCTGTTTTTAGTGTAGTGATTGCTGATTTTTAATGAAGTGCTTCCAGGGACCTCATCTTCTTTACTCCTTCCAGCAGCCCAGGGATGGAGGGATGGAGAAACAGAGGCTCTGGGAGCATAAGGGACTTGCACAGCCAGTTAGAGGGCTTTCTCAAGTCGAGTCCCAGGCCTTTGCACTGAGAATGTGGCTTCCTTGTTTATTTGCCCAGGTTGGGCTGAGGCTTCCAGGAGGCTCCAGAAGCAGAAGAATGTCTATGAGTTTCTCATCCTCTAGAGACTTGGAGGCCAGCTGGCCTGACTTGGCTTGCAAGAAACGTGTTTCTGGAGCAATCACAGATCTTGTTATCCCACCAGGGACCCATTTGTCCCAATACCTTAGAAGGGACTGAGGAGTTGATTAATGCTCATGTTTGTGAGCACCCTTGGTAGGTAGCCCAGGCCTGCCCCTGCCCTCACAGGGCTGGGAGTTTGGTGTCAACAGTAAACTGGCTTGGGAGGCGTGCCAGGGGGAGTGTAGCATGCCACTGGGCCTGTCCTTTCCCCTCGGGCCCTACATTTCTTTCTTTAAAATACAGCCATCTCCAAGGTCCTTTTCTGCAGGGATGGCTTAGCATTCTGGTCTGGAATTCTTTTGGGAGATTCTGTGTGGGAAGGAAGGAGGATTTTCCGGGATTAAGTGATGCTGGTCTGTGGGTGGGTATTTTTAAATTTGTTTCAATGTCTGGATTTGCCACCATTTCGGGGGTGCAGAGGTGGGAGGAGGTACTGACTTAGGTTTCCTTCGCAGCAGTGCACAGGGAGTATTCATAACCCAGCCTTGCAAATGAACACTTTCTAGCAGCCTCCTGGGGAGCAAACAGAACTGCACGTGGGAGGAAGCTTCTGTGTGCTCGTGGGTTGTCTGTCAAAGGGACTGCCTCGGTTTCAGGCCTGGCTCCATGGCTGACTGCCCATGTGTCCTGGGCACATTCCCCATGACCCTGGGCACATTCCCTACCCCTTGGTGCCTCACTTTCCTCATCTGTGAGGGTAATAATTTAGCTTAGGGGTGTGAGCCTTAAATGAGGGGATTTGCTGAAGTGTCCAGGATAGTGCCTGGAACTCTGCTAGTGGTGGCTGCTGCTGCTGCCGTCTTCCCTGTGCAGTGAGCGAGTGGGTCTCTGCCCACGGATGCTTCTCTGTTCAGGGACCTTTGGCCTTTGTAGATGTAGTGTTCTTGGTTTTGGCAGTTTATAAGTCACCCTGAAGTCCATGATAGTGGAACTGATCATCTTCCAGGGATGTGGGGTTTGCGGATTTGAAACTGTTGAGTGGGCACAGCTAAGGAGGGGATCCTGGCTTTCCTGGTGACCTTTTAGCATCACAAGCGGGGTTCTGTTGTCCTTCAGCACACGGCCCATCTGAATCTTACAACCCCCCAGGAGGCGGTGATGCTGCCCCCACCTATTTTATGGATGGGGAAGCCGAGAAATTTTTAAGTTTGGAGATTGAAAAGTTTGTTCTGGGTTTCCTGAAAATGCCAAGTCTCCACTAGTAATCGTGTTAGTATTACTAGCTAACATTTATTGTTTTCTGTATCTTCTTGAATATTTAAGACATGTACATATTAAAAAAAATTCAGAGGACTCAGAGCATACAATGAGATATCAGCCCTGTTTGCTTCTCATTCCTGAGTTCAGTTCCCTGGGGCAGTCTGTCTCTATAGGTGTTTATGGAGACACGGGGTGCAGGCATGTGTGGGTCTCTCCATATGTATGTACTGTTGTGCCCTTGCCCATTGCATGGGGTGGTGTGTCCTGGAGAAACTCCACATCGCTGCTTCATTTGGAGAAAGTTTTCTATCATTGCCTCTTTTTTTAAACGGCTGTGTGGTCCAGTTCTTAAAAGGATGGAACAGTTTCTTCCCTGGGTGTTGGTTTCTGCTGGTATGGGCAGCATGACAGTACCCTGTCCCCTTGCCTGGGTGCACATTGCTAGATGAGGAGTGCTGGGTCAGAGGGCACAGGCATTTTACGTTTTCATACTTTGTGTGTGTGTGTGTGTGTGTGTGTGTGTGTGTGTGTGTATGAGTGTATATGAGATGGAGTCTCGCTCTATCACCCAGGCTGGAGTGCAGTGGCATGATCTCAGCTCACTGCAACCTCTACCTCCCAGGTTCAAGCAGTTCTCCCCCACCACTGGGCCTGTTCTTTCTGACTTGCTCCCAGGTTCAAGCAGTTCTCCTGTCTCAGCCTCCCAAGTAGCTGGAACTAGAGGCATGTGCCACCATGCCTGGCTAATTTTTGTGTTTTTAATAGAGACAGAATTTCGCCATCTTGGCCAGGCTGATCTTGAACTCCTGGCCTCAAGTGATCTGCCCGCCTCGGCCTCCCAAAGTGCCGGGTAGTGAGCCACTACGCCCAGCCTTTTCATACATCATCTGGAACTGCTCACCAAGAAATTTCACTATTTCAGTCCCGATGACAGTGAGTGGGAGTGCCTGCGCTGCACACGCGCCGGGACAAATGTGTAGGTGAGACGGTACTCTGGATTTGTATTTTGCTTAGTGATGTAGTGAGATTGAGGAGTTTAGGTTGTTGGTGGCTGACTGCAGGCATGGGAAGAGCTGGGTGCACCTGCATGGCTGGCTGGGCACCAGTGTTTCTTAACCACTGGGCAATCCTGCCTCCACTGATGATTTCTCCCACATGGCTTAGCAGGTTTGTGGCCTTAAATAATGTAAATACTTAGTGACATGCCCCATGAGCACAGTTCCTGAGCAGTTGGATGTAAATAGGGTTTCAGTTCCCACTCGTTTTGAATTCAGCCCTGGAAAGCTAGTTTTGAGAGAATGCTATGGTACTTCCCCTTTAAAAAGTAACATTCAAGGCTGGGTGAGGTGGCTCACGCCTGTAATCCCAGCATTTTGGGAGGCTGAGGAGGGTGGATCACGGGGTCAGGCATTCGAGACCAGCCTGGCCAAGATGATGAAACGCGGTTTCTACCAAAAATACAAAAAACATTAGCCAGGCGTGGTGGTGGGCACCTGTAATCCCAGCTACTTGGGAGGCTGAGGTAGAGAATTTCTTGAACCGAGATCGCGCCACTGCACTCTAGTCTGGGTGACAGAGCAAGACTCTGTCTCAAAAAAAAAAAAGTAAAAAAAAAGTAACATCCATTTTAGAAAGCAAATCGTTTAGGAGCTGTGCACCTCCTTCTTTCCCTGGAAAAGTCTCTGTCTTAAACACGTTCCCCATCCTGCATGAATTGGGCCCAACCCAGCCTCTTTGACGCTGGTGGCCCTTGGAGAGCTGGCCTGGGTGTGTGTGGTCTTGCTCTGGAGAGGGTGCGGGACTCCCGAGAGCTGGCCTACGGTCACACAATGAGAATGTGGCAGACACTTGTCTCACTCCAAACTGAGTGCTCCTCACTCACCACTGACTGAAGCCTCCTTATGAGCAGGCCCTTCCTCCTGGCCCATGGTGTGTATTAGAGTGGTCAGGCCATACCTGTTGGGCCGTTTGAATCTTTTCTGGGGCTCCGTGTTGCTGCTCTGAGCCTGCTCAGAAAGCAGCGATCCTTGTGGCCTTCGTCTCCCCAGCAGAGCCTCATGGGCTGGTTTCTGTAGGCCCGTCCTCCGGATGGCTCTTGGGAGTGCTCCCACAACTGCTTTTAGGGTTTGGTGGGGTGGATCTATGATTCGTGTCAGAGATCCCGTGGAGCCATGGAGCATCAAGAATCACTTCCCTCTGGGTGCGGTGGCTCACGCCTATAATCCCAGCACTTTGGGAGGCCGAGGCGGGTGGATCACGAGGTCAAGAGATTGAGACCATCCTGGTCAACAAGGTGAAACCCTGTCTCTACTAAAAATACAAAAATTAGCTGGGCATGATGGTGCATGCCTGTAGTCCCAGCTACTCAGGAGGCTGAGGCAGGAGAATTGCTTGAACCCAGGAGGCGGAGGTTTCGGTGAGCTGAGATCGTGCCATTGCACTCCAATCTGGGTAACAACAGTGAAACTCCGTCTCAAAAAAAAAACACCATCACTCCCACAAGGTAGCCCCAGACTCCTGACCCCCTGCACACTGCATCCTCCAACCCCTCCAGGCCCTTGAGTGCTGGGTGCCCCACCCTGTTAATTGCTCAAGGTGTTCCATGGCACACCTGTGGCAAAAGTCACCTGCAGACTCAGCAGCCCCAGAGGGCAAATCGGGACCCACAGGCCAAAGGCCCTTGCACACAGCTTCAGGGAGGTGTCTTCGTTCCCCTCTCACTCCGTCAGAATCTTCGCTGATACCTAGTGGCCCCCACCGCTGGGCCTGTTCTTTCTGACTTGCTCATTGTCCTGCTTATTTTAAGTCTGTCTTGTTTTTAAATAGTTATTTCCATGAAGGTAGAGATTTTGGCAGCTTTATTTACTGCTGAAACCCCAGTGCCTATACCAGTGCACAGAGGAGCTCAAAAAAGTATCTGTTAGAGGCTGGGCATGGTGGCTCATGCCTATAATTCTAGCTCTTTGGGAGGCCACGGTGGGCAGATCATTTGAGGTCAGGAGTTCAAGACCAGCCTGGGCAACATGGTGAAACCCCATCTCTACTGAAAATACAAAAATTAGCAGGGTATGGTGATGGGTACCTGTAATCTCAGCTACTGGGGAGGCTGAGGCAGGAGAATTGCTTGAGCTCAGGAGGTTGAAGGTTGCAGTGAGCCAAGATCATACCATTGCACTCTAGCCTGGGCAACAGAGACTCCATTTCTCCCCCCACCCCCACACAAAAAATATGTTAGTGGATAAGTGGACTGCCTGGTGGTTTTTGGAAGCCTTTTTCATGTCCCTATGGCTCAGCCACAGTTACTTGTGACTCCGGAGTATTTTGGGCCAGGAAGGGAACCCCAGGGGTGGGGAGATGGGGAGGGAGTTAGGTGGTAAGTCCCAGGATCTGGAGGGGCTTGTGGGCGAGTCCTGGGCATCTGCCCTGGCCAGGCCTGTTCTGGGTGCTGGTTCTTGCTGGCATACACCTAGGGGAGGTGAAGGCAGACCAGCTCTGATGCACTGGAAATGCTGCAGGGCATGACTAGAGCCAGGAAGCCTGCAAGCAGGAGAGAACCATGGCATGGTGGCGGCAGCCACTTTAGCACTCTGTGGTCAGAGAAGGCCTCCCTGAGGAGGTGATGTTCAGTGAGAGGGACCTAGAGCTCTCTCCAGGAGCTAAAGGACCCACAGGGTGGATGGTGTCCACTGTGTAGAGGCCACACACCCTGGCCTGCCTTTGCCATAAGTCCTGGGTGCCATGTGGACTAGAGGGCGGGCATCTCAGGGCAGAACTGAGGCCAGTTTCCACTTTAGACAGGGTGGTCCAAGGAGGCATGGGAGTGTCCTTCATGAGCCTTGTTTCCTAACAGTGTGACTTTCCTCCTATCTGAGGGAGGCTGCAGTTATGGCCTGGGGGCCAGGGATAGGAAGACAAAATGCTCGGCTTCTATCTGGCTCAGTCCAGCCTTTGTGTTCATGAAATGAGCTGCTCTGGGCTGTGGGGTGGGTGGGGTGGATGGGTCACCTGACCTTTCTCAAGGATCAAGTTGGGCCTCAGGTGCCCAAGGGAACAGAGGGAAGCGGCGCCTGGAATGTGAGCTCTTTGGCAGTCATTGATCTTCCTCCAAGTTACTTGTTTGCCAAACCAGTGGCTCACGCCTGTAATCTCAGCACTGTGGGAGGCTGAGGCGGACAGATTACCTGAGGTCAGGAGTTCAAGGCTAGTCTGGCCAACATGACAAAATCCTGTCTCTACTAAAACTACAAAAATTAGCTGGGTGTGATGGTGGGTTCCTGTAATCAATCCCAGCTACTACTTGGGAGGCTAAGGTGGCAGAATTGCTTGAACTCAGTAGGCGGAGGTTGCGGTGAACCGAGATTGTGCCACTGCACTCCAGCCTGGGCAACAGAGCAAGACTCCATCTCAGAAAAATAAAAAAAAAATTTTAAAAAGGCACCAGGGGTGCTGGGGAGAAGTACACGTACTGAAGTCCGCCTTCCCTGTGAGATGAAGGTTCCCTGGTAAAGGGGCTGGGGAGCTCGTTGTGAAGTGTCCTGATGATTCTTATGTGAAACTCACTGTCATTTCATAAAGTACCTCACTAGACCTCGCCCCAAAACTGTCAGGCGTGCGGAAGCACCGAGTTAGCCAAGGCTGAAGCAGCGTCTTCAGACTTCTCAGGGGCAGGCCCCTCCAGGAGGTGTGCTGGAACCAGAGCTTCCCAGGGTGGCTCCTGGGTCTCTGTACCCTGAGCTTGCCGTGGGAATCTCCAGTCTAGCACTGTTC
This sequence comes from Callithrix jacchus, assembly GCF_049354715.1. NCBI lineage: Eukaryota > Metazoa > Chordata > Mammalia > Primates > Cebidae > Callithrix > Callithrix jacchus. The sequence continues at coordinate 127,933,945 of NC_133509.1, read as the reverse complement.
TCCTGAGGCCTCCTTGGAGCCCCCTCCTGCAGGAGGGAGACATGCCAGGGGCACCAGATGGCCAGCCCAGCCCAGTTCTGCCTGCTGTTGCTACCTTTTGTGAGATTCCTTCTCAAAAGAAGCCTTTTCAGATTTCTTGCCTCTGGCTGCCGATTTGCCCAGAGTGTACAGAAAGGAGCTAGTTTTGCACAAGAGACAATCCTTGGATCAGCCTGGCTAGATACACACTTGTGCTGTTTTCCTCGGCAGTTTATGCTGCAAACTCACGGACCCTCAGCAACCATTCTCATTGGCCTGAGGTCACTCCGGGAGCTCTCGGAGCCCAAGCCGGAAACTGGGACTCTGGGCTTGTTCGGGTGGCCGGCTGTGCTTTGGCAGGGCTGTGTCGAACTTCCCCTCCGCCCCCTTGTACATCAGTGGCTCATTGCCAGATCTCAGAGGATCAGGAGACCCTACCGTGGGGGTCAGGCACTAATGCAGACTGGAGAGCTACTCTCCAGGATGGGTGAGGGGTCTCCATTTGTTAGATGATAACCCCGAGGCTCAGGGAGAGGTGAGGTGACCTGCTTTGTCACTGACCTGTGAGCAGCACAGCTGGGATTCACCCTCAGGGATGGGCAACTCCTGAAACCTTGCTGTCTCCACCCTACCTGGTTGCCTTGGTCTTCGACACAGCGTCCAGCCGCCATCAATTGGTGTGGCATCCAGTGTCAGGAAAATCAAGGGGTTCTTTTCTTTTCTTTTTGAGTTGGAGTTTCACTCTTGTCACTCAGGCTGGAGTGAAATAATGTGATATTGGCTCACTGCAGCCTCTGCCTCAGCCTCCTGAGTAGCTGGGATTACAGGCACCCGCCACCACACCGGGCTAATTTTTGTATTTTTAGTAGAGACAGGGATTCACTGAGTTAGCCAGGATGGTCTCCATCTCCTGACTTCGTGATCCGCCTACCTTGGCCTCCCAAAGTGCTGGGATTACCGAAGTGAGCTGCCACGCCCAGCCTCAAGGGGTTATTTATCTATTTATTTATTTATTTGAGATGGAGTTTCGCTCTTGTTACCCAGGCTGGAGTGCAATGGCGAGATCTTGGCTCACTGCAACCTCCTCCTCCTGGGTTCAGGCAATTCTCCTGCCTCAGCCTCCTAAGTAGCTGGGATTACAGGCGTGTGCCACCATGCCCAGCTCATTTTTTTGTATTTTTAGTAGAGATGGGATTTCACCATGTTGACCAGGATGGTCTCAATTTCTTGACCTCGTGATTCACCCGTCTTGTCCTCCCAAAGTGCTGGGATTACAGGTTTGAGCCACCGCACCCAGCCAAGGGGTTCTTTTCTGAGTATCCTTTGTGTGCAGTTGGGCCCAGAGGGATAGTGCATGGTGGAGATGGCAGTGGAGTTGGAGTGTGAGACTTGCCCTGAGCCTCTGCCCTCCCAACTGGAAAGCGGGTTTGGTGGACCCACCCTAGGACTGGTGAGCTCGGAAGGTGCTTAGCAAATGATAACATTCTCCCTCCACCCAAGAGACCACCTCACCTGCCCTCCCAGCAGCCCAAGGCAGGACCTGGGGCCTCTGACACATCTCTGGTGGGAGCCGCCACCCATCATTTTCTGGGGTGCTCCTCTAGTAGTCAGTTGCTGCTTCCTGGGCAGGTTGGGGCGTGGTAGGTGGTGTAGAGAGCATGCTCCCGTGGCAGTTTCACTTTCATTTCTGCCTCACACCCTGTTTCCATCTAACAGTCGAGGGCTGGGCTGCGGAGGTGAGGAAACATCTGGTCCCCCACACTGGGATGCTTGTCCCAGTGCAGTTTCCCAGCCTCCCCTACCCCTGGAATGAATCTAGGGTGGGCCATGGCGTCTTCTTTTTAAAAAACACCCCATTCATTCCTTTATGCGCTCACATGCTGCGTACTTACTGAATGCCTGCTGCGTGCACCACAGTTTCCTGGAGCCCTAGGGTCAGCCCTCGAGAGGGAGAGCTTCGGGGCAGTCATCCCGCCACTGAGCAGCTCTTGCCCGCAGTGTGCTGGGCTTCGAGCCTCTCAGGGTCCTGGGCTTGTGAGTTTATTTTTCTTTTTTTTAAGAGACAGGGTTTTGCTATGTTGCTGAGGCTGGTCTCCAACTCTCGTGCTCAAACGATCCTCCCTGCCTTGGCCTCTTGAGTAGCGGGGACTACAAGTGTGCTACTGCACCCAGCTCATGGGTTTCTCTGTGAGGAATAGAATGATGTGGGATTCTTGGTTTCTGTCTCACTCAAATTTCGTCTTCATTCTGCACCCCCACCCATCTTACAGATATGGAAATGAAGGTTCAGAAAGAACATGCAGGCTGGGTATGGTGGCTCACACCTATAATCCAGCACTTTTGGAGGCCGAGGCAGGCGGATCACCCGAGGTCAGGAGTTTGAGATCAGCCTGACCAACATTGCGAAACGTCGTCTCCATGAAAAATACAAAAAATTAGTCAGGCGTGGTGGCACACACCTGTAATCCCAGCTACCCGGGAGGCTGAGGCAGGAGAATCGCTTGAACCCAGGAGGCAGAGGTTGCAGTGACCCAAGATCGTGCCACTGGACTCCAGCCTGGGTGACAGAGCAAGACAACTCTGTCTCCAAAAAGAAAAAAATAAAAAAAGAACATGCAGAGTAAGCTGCAAGTTATAGAGCTAGCAGGTGGAACAGCTTAGATTTGAACCTGGCCTTGTCTCTTAACTCCAGAGCTCAAGTGATCTGCCCGCCTCAGCCTCCCAGTGTCGGGATTATGGGCTTGAGCCCTGCTCCTGGGCAGCCTGTTTTCTTTTTGTTTATTGTGACTTGCTCTGTCATCCAGATTGGAGTGCAGTCGTGTGATTTCGGCTCACTGCAACCTCCGCCTCCCAGACTCAGGCAATTCTAGGACCTCAGCCTCCCAAGTAGCTGAGATTACAGGTGCATGCTACCATGCCTGGCTAATTTTTATAGTTTTAGTAGAGACAGAGTTTCACCATGTTGGCCAGGCTGGTCTTGAACTCCTGACCTCGGGTGATCTGCCCTCCTTGTCTTCCCAAAGTGTTGGGATTATAGGCATGAACCAGCACGCCCAGCCCAGACAATTTTTTTAATAAAGATTTTAAAGTCCTGACATTCATCATGGGATCCTTGAAAAGAAAAGGAATTATGGCCTTGCCGTCAGAGGCCTTTTGCTACCTCCCTGTGGGAAGGTGTGTCCAGTGGCATCAGGATCGTGTTGGAGAAAGGTTTTGCTTCCTGCACAGTCAGCTCCCAAGCACCCTTTTCATCACCTTGACCTGGGTGCAGCTAAGCTGTGGGCTCTGCTTGAGATTTGGGTGCCCTATCTATTCTCTTGCTGCTCTGAGGAGGCCTGAAGCTGCAGAGAGGCCAGTCCAGGTCCCAGCTTCTGACCTTTGTCTACACATATCAGGAGGAGCCTCTGCTGGTGAGGAAATGTGCCTCATTCTTTTTGGAGAGCTGACGGAGGTGCCTGTATTGTGGAGCAGGGCAGGGGCTCCTCCTCCAGAAATGCACATAAGCCATCTGCCCTGAATTGTTTAAGTGGTATAAGGATGGTTAGCACTGGAAACAGCAGTGGCTTCTGTCTATGGAGCTCTAGCTTCATGCATGATGTGGTGCTGAGCGCTCACATGTGGCTCTTTGAGGCTAATAGATGGTAGGTGACCTTCCTGGGGTTTCATAGCTGGTCATCCCGAGGGTGGAGTTTAAATGTCAGTTTGTGTGTGGTGGCGCGATCTCAGCTCACTGCAACCTCTGCCTGCTGGGTTCAAGTGAGTCTTCTGCCTCAGCCTCCCAAGTAGCTGGAATCACAAGCGTGCACCTCCACACCCAGCTAATTTTTTGTATTTTTAGTAGAGATAGGGTTTTACCATGTTGGCCAGGCTGGTGTCGAACTCCTTACCTCAAGTGATCTGCTCGGCTCTGCCTCCCAAAGTGCTGGGATTACAGGTGTGAGCCACAGCATGTAGCCCAAAGCCTATAATCTTGACCATTACAGAATTTTTTGGTTTTTGTCTGTTTTTAATTTTAAGATTTTAATTACTATTATTATTATTTTTTGAGATGGGGTCTCACTCTGTCGCCCATGCTGGAGTGCACTGGTGCAGTCACAGCTCACCACAGCCTGGGACTCCTGGGCTCAAATGATCATCTTGTCTTGGTTTCCCAGTAGCTGGTACTACAAGCAGGTGCCACCACACCCGGCTAATTTTTAAAAAAAGATTCTGTGCAGATGGGGTCTCCCTTTGTTGCCCAAGCTGGTTGAACTCCTGGGCTCAAGCAGTCTTCCTGCCTCAGCCTCCCAAAGGGCTGGGGTTTACAGGCATGAGCCACTGCTTCCAGCCTGTTTTTGGCTTTTAAATGAAGGCAGAGGATGGCTCCCTTTTGTCCGAGTTATTCTCTGGCACCCTCACTGCCCCTTAGTTAATCACTTTTCTATTTTTTCTTTTGAATTTCAATTGGATGCATTGCCTGCTTGGAGAGTGTCGGGAAATTCAGCATTGACTCAGTGATACCCACTCAGGCCCGGGAGGCTGCAGTGGGCCTGCTCCGGACCCAGCCACCTGCCAGCAGCATTGCTGAGCACCCTGTGGATGCCATGTTTGGGCTACCGGGTTTGCAAAGAGCTCTTTTCATATAGTCTCAGCCGGATCCCCAGGCCCCAGGTAGATCCTGCCATTCCCTTCCCTTGAAATGCTCTGAGCTACGGATGAAACTGTGGCTCACTCCCCTGTTTAAACTGCCACTCATGTTTCTTCTTGTGGGTCACGTTGGTGACCTTGGAACTTCATCTACTGAAGTTAGAGGCCTAGAGGGTTTGGGAACCTCCTTAGAAAGACTCCAAAAGTCTGGGAGGCTCTTGGGGAATATTCTCATTGGAGCTCAGACCCTTGACCTTAACTTACCCTCTCTGAGCCTTCAGCTCCTGCACCTGAAGTGGGAATTGTAGGGCCAGACTGTAGCAGGATAGTTTTGCAGATTGGGTGAGCTAAGGTACCTCAAGGCCTTAACATAGAGGCTTGCTCTTGGAAAGAGGCTCAGTAAATGGCCACTGTGTTGTTATTGTTTAGAATCGGCCACTAGGTTGATGGAGATGTTTACCAAGCATTTATTATGTTTGAGCGTCCCTTATATCTGGGGAGGGAGATGGGACAGGAGAGGAATGTAGTTCAGAAATCTCTTGGTGGGGTCTCTGCTGGATTCCATGTGATGTCATGGAGCCAGCATGTCTTGCTTGGTGGCTGGATTTGAACCCTCGGTTTTTTTTTTTGAGATGGAGTCTCACTGTGCAGCCCAGGCTGGAGTGCAGTGATGTGATCTGGGATGACTGCAACCTCTGGCTCCGACATTTGAGTGATTCTTGTGCCTCAGCTTCCTGAGTAGCTGGGATTACAGATGCATGCCACCACACTGGGTAATTTTTGTATTTTTAGTAGAGGTGGGGGTTCACCTGGTTGGCCAGGCTGGTCTTGAACTCCTGACTTCAAGTGATCCAGCCGCCTTGGCCTCCCAAAGTGCTGGGATTACAGGCATGAACCACTGTGCCTGACCTCAGCTTCTTACTAGATGTATGACTATGGGTGTCTTTTGGCTCCTCTTTGGGCTTTAATTTCCTTGTCAGTAAAAGTTGGCCTTGTGTTCATGCATAGGAGGAGCTCAGCACACAAAGTCTTCCCATCTGTGTGGGGCAGAGGCCATCTCTGGAAGGAAGAAGGGGGAAGGTGGCCCCTCACTCACCTGTGTCAGGTGATGTCAGAATAAGCCTCCTCTATGAGTGAGGTGCAGAGAATCATGATCTTAGAGGAGTAATTTTTGAAAATCTTTGAGCTAGAAGAGGCCTCTGCAAATGCGGGTTTGCAGCTCAGAGTGGCTGGCCTTGCAGGGTCACACACGCAGAGCTTTGGGCTGACAGCTTCGCAGCCCACAAATATACTTCCTGTGGCCTCCAGGAAACCTACAGGAGTGCGAGGTGTGTTGTGTTCTGGGCCATCTTTGGAGGACCCCATCCCTGGCCAGAATGAATTATTTTTGTTGATGGGCCCAATGGTCTCTCCCTCTAGCCTTACTGGGAATGCTGCAGGAACCAATTCTTTGGATTGGGGATGCTCTCCTGGGAAGGGTGTGAGAGTGGGTGGGTGCCCCTTTCCTGACACAGCCATCTGGGACGTGGGCAGTTCTGTGAGTGCCTCTGCGAGAGCTTTAGGCTGGGACCCCCTGGACAGTGAGATCTGTGGACTGGGCCACATGCCTGCAAGTCTGTTTCCGTTGCTCTGCACTCTGGTCCTCTCTCTCTCAATTAACCAAGTGATGTGTCAAGTCATTGGGATAAGGCTAATGATCTGAGCAGAAAATCGATTGTATGCCTGATTCTTGGAGTCACAGGGATAGGTGGGTTCTGACAGGAGCTTCAGTGCTGAGCAGGTTCAAACAAAGGGGATGTATTAGTTCCTGAGTCAAATCCTTAGGGCATTGTGGCTTCAGGTGTGGGTAGATTCATGCGCTCAGGTGACAGTCCATAGGGCCTGGTATCTTTCTCTTCGCCTGCTTCCCTAGTCTCTTCATTCCTAGGCCCATGTGGTGCAAGATAGGTCCTCACCCTCAACCCTTATTCTCAGCCAGGCACCGTGTGGCGTTCCTGAGGTGTGTGATCTCATTCGATCCACGTGACAGCCCTGGGAGGGTGGTATTTTTAGCATTCCAGTTTCTAACAGAGAAGGGTTAAGTAACTCACCTGGGGTCAGACAGCTGGTAGGAGCAAAGCTGGGATTCAGAGCTGGTCGGTTTGGCTCCAGGGCCTCCCGTCCCTCAGGCTCCAGGTCCACAGTAATGGGGGTTCCTTCTGGTGGCCTCTGATTTGTCAGCCTGGGCCACACACCTGTCTCTGAACCAGTCGCTGGGGCTGGGGAACGTAGTGCCTCATTCTCTTCTTGGCCTGAATGTGGGCAGGATGGATCCCCAAAAGAATGCTGGGGGAACTGTTCCCCAGGGGCAGGGGAGGGCTGTCTGGCAGCTGGGGTGGGGGAGGACGTGTTCTCTGGTTCTAGGCCTGACAGTGGCTGGCCTGGGTGAGGCTGGGGTCTGCTCTCCCTCAGCTTACAGCTCTGGACCTGGCCTGTAAAGACCTGGATGGGGCTTGAGGATTTGCACACAGCATCCAGGGACAGAACGCTGTACCCAAGAAGGGAATGGAGAGTACCCCTGCAAGTCTGAGCCTCAGGCTGGCCTACCCCCTGCTGGACGCCTCTGTTTGGGGTTCCAGAATTCTCAGAGGGAGCTGGGTGGGAGTGCTGGTGGGAAGCTCTGGAAGGGAGGCTGCTTGGGACCTCCCTGTGGCTGTGACTGCATGGGCAGCCCTGAAGCTGCTTCTTGGACCCTCACCTTGTACCTCAGTTAAACCCAAGTCTGGCTTCTTCCTGTGGCCAGTCTGACACAGGCAGATTCTGAGGGTCCTGGCTGGGCCCAGCGGCCAGCAGGGTGGGTGGGCATACTGGAGGGCTGATGTCCTATTTGTAGGCCGAGGTTTTTCGGGGCCTTGGGAAAAGCTGCTGAGTTCTGGGAAAAGGACGATGTCTTCCCTGTCTGGCTGTCACTGTCGCTGTGCAGAACATTGGTGTTTTGACACTGAAGCGTTCTGGAGCTAAACAATCTTGTATTATGTAAACACAATTAGCCTGTTGCTGTTTGACTCTGTCCTGTTTGGGGAGGGTTGAGAAGGTGTCTTTCTGCCGGATCCTGGGAATTCTGAGAGCCGGGAGCAGCTGTGAACTAGTGGCTGAGCGTTGTCAGAGCTGGAGGGGAGTGTTGGTCTGGGGAGGGCCACTCCTGTCCAGGACGTTCCGCTCCCATGTACTCAGCCAGACCCTGCCCCCCCCGCCCCCCCTCCCGCCCCCACCGCTGAACAGGCCTGGTGGGAACTGCGTGGAGGGCATGCTGGACTGTTTCCACTCTGGAGGGGAGAGGAAGCGAACGGTGAGTGGCTGGTGGCCACAAACCCAGACTGTTTCATACCTCAGGGCTCCAGTTCTGAGGGCCCCAGGTGAAGGGGCTGGACTGGAGGTTGGGAGAAGTACAGGGTGACAGGGCCTGGTGAGGGTATGGGTCCCTCATGGTAGAATAAATTCACTGGTTATCTATAGATATTCACTGTAAATAAAAATATATCACTTAAGGCTGGGTGCAGTGGCTCATGCCTGTAATCCTAGCACTTTGGGAGCCAAGGCAGGTGGATCACCTGAGGTCAGGAGTTCAAGACCAGCCTGGCCAACGTGGTGAACCCCCCCACCCCGTCATTACTAAAAATACAAAAATTAGCTGGGCATGGTGGCACATGCCTGTAATCCCAGCTACTCAGGAGGCTAAGGCAGAAGACTCACTTGAACCTGGGAAGCGGAGGTTGCAGTGATAAAAGCTAAAGACTTTAGAAAAAAGTACAATAGACAGGGATCATTTTAAATTGCTGCAGAATAGATCTACTGAATGTCTATGCTGTGATTTATTGCGTTATAATCTTACTTTTTTTGAGACAGGGTCTTGCCCTGTTACCCAGGCAGGAGTGCGGTGGTACACTCATAGCTCACTTCCCCCTTAAACTTCCCCCTTAAACGGCTCAAGCCATCCTCCTGCCTCGGCTTCCTGACTAGCGGGGACCTTCATCATGTGCTACCACACTTGGTTAATTTTTTTTTCTATTTTGTGAGATAGAATCTTGCTTTGTTGGCCAGGCTGGAGTAGAGTGGCGTGATCTTAGCTCACTGCAACCACTGCCTCTTGGGTTCAAGCAATTCTCGTGCCTCAGCTTCCCAAGTAACTGGGATTACAGGGGCCCACGACCATGTTCGGCTAATTTTTTTATTTTTAGTAGAGGTGTGGTTTCACCATGTTGGCCAGGCTGGTCTCGAACTCCTGACCTCAAGTGATATCCCTGGCCTCCCAAAGCACTGGGATTATAGGTGTGAGCCACCACACTCAGCCCACACTTGCTCATTTTTTTTTTTTTTGAGGTGGAGTTTTGCTTTTGTTGTGGAGGCTGGAGTGCATTGGTGGCAATCCCGGCTCACTGCAACGTCTGCCTCCTCCCACGTTCAAGTGATTCTCCTGTCTAAGCCTCCCAAGTAGCTGGGATTACAGGCATGTGCCACCATGCACGGCTAATTTTTGTACTTTTAGTAGAGACAGGGTTTCACCATATTGGCTAGGCTGTTCTTTAACTCCTGACCTAAAGTGATCAGCCCACCTTGGCCTTTGAAAGTGCTGGGATTACAGGCGTGAGTCACCCGCCCAGCCGATTTTTCCCATTTTTTTGCTGTTGTAGATACAGCTGCATTGGACCTTTGTGAATATAAGTGTCTTCCTTCCCTTTCTGATTCCATTCCATGTAGGTAAAAGTTTTTATTGGTTGTTGTTACATAACAAACCATTCTAAAAACAACTGGCTTTAAGCAATAAGCATTTTTTCAAGGTTCTGTGGGCTCTGCTGTGCAGCTCTGGTCTTGCCGGGAATTCCCTGTGTATGTGCAGTCAGCTTTCAGTCTAGTAAGCGGGTCCCTGCCCTGGGGCTTGGCCTTTGGATGGCCAAAGGCACTGGGCATGACCCAGGCTCCTGTTTTGGCTTTCATCAGGCTGACTGGCCTTGTTCCTTACACTAACGGTGGATGTTTCCAAGGCCTCTAGAGGCCTGTTTGCTTCTCTACAATTTGTTGGCCAAAACAAGACCCAAGGCCAGCCCACATTCAAGGGGTAAGAAAAGAAGCTTTACTCCTTGGCGGAGGTGGCAAAGTCATTGCAAAGGGCCTGGATACAGGGAGGGTCAAGCCCTGGCAACATGTCTGCACACAGAGTGTGTGATTCGGGCCTGGGCATTGGCCAGCAGCCCATAGACCTTTCCTGAATTAGTATCTGGCAGGTGCCCAGCTGGTGCTGGGCTGGGGATGGGGAGGGCAGAGAAGGCGGGTTCATAAGGAGCAACTGTCACCATTCAGAAAGCTTTTCTGAGTGCCCACTGTGTGCCCAGCTCTCCACACCCGGGTTTCTCAGGCCTGGTCTTACAGGAACTTGGGCTTTGCTCACAGAGAGAAGGCTCTGTGGGTGACCAAGCTACTCGGTGGCATCAGTGTCCTGTGTAGGGGTGGGGGGTTTTGTTCCTGGTTTGGGGCCTGTTGTTAACCTGTGTGGCAACCCCCCAACACCCACGATGAACTTGTTTTTCTCAGCTGGAATAGGAGGATGTTAGAACATCGGAGCCCCTAAATTCTAGGACATTGCAACTTGGAGAACCCTTGGGATTTTCAGTGTGGAAAGCCGTGGTGATCTGCAGCCAGGACTAGCTCCTGTGCGTCCTCCTCCTTGTGGTGCCCGTGTCGTTTCCAGGTTGCATCCAGACCCAGGATTTCCTGTTGTTCTGCTTGTGTGTTTCTTCACTGGAAAAACTCCTGCATCCCCCGCAGAGCTGTTTACAGACATCTGTTGGCATCCCGCCCTGCCAGGCCTCTTGGCACATGTGGTCGAGTGGTGGCCAAGATGGACAAGGCCTTGTCATTTGGAGCTTTAGTCTGTGAGGGCGATGGGGAGGGGTACAGACATGCCAACCAGTGAGTTACAGGGATAATTTTATCTGGGATCAGAAAGTGAAGTGATAACAGTGATATGAAGGGGTCTGGGACTGTCCTCACATGGTAGGAGAAGGTCTTTCCCAAGGAGAGAGCTGTGGCTGCTGCTGACAGGCAAGAAAGGAGTCAGCTGCAGAAAGCTGGGGCTGTGGCATCTCATGTGGGGGAAGCAGGAATAGCGAGTGCAGAGGCCCCAGGGGCTCAGGAGGGAGCAGGAGCTTGGTGTGTCGGGGAGCCACAGCCGGAGGATGTGGTGGGGCAAGGACTGAGAGGACAGGGCCGTGGAGAGGCAGGCCGGGCCAGGTGTCTCAGCACTTTCCAGGCTCTGGCATGTAGTTTGAGTTTATTTTACAGGAGGTGGAAGGCAAAGGCTCTCATCAAATTATCCCACACATAGTCTGTGAAATACTACTCAGCCATAAAAGAGAACACAACCAACTCCTTTGCAGCAATATGGATGCAGCTGGAGGCCATTATCCTAAGCAAACTAATGCAGGAACATAAAACCACATGTTACATGCTTTCACTTATAGATGGGAGCTAAACCTTGGGTACATGTGGACATGAAGATGGGAACAGTAGACACTGGGGACTGCTAGGGGGGAAACGGGGGAGGGGGGCAAGGGCTGAAAAACTACCCGTTGGGTACTATGCTCAGTACCTGGGTGATGAGATCGTCAGTACTGCAGACCTCAGTGTCACACATTATACCTGTAACAAACCTGCACACGTACCCCTAAATCTAAGATAAAAGTTGAAATTATTAAAAAAACATAGTCAGTGACCTTTTAAAAGCTTTGGGTAGTGCTGATAAGGTGCCCGGGCCTGTCTGTGCCTGTTACCCTCTGATGATGTTAAATGAATAGCATCGCTCAGCCTTGAAGGCACCTGTGACCATGCCCTGGAGTGGCTTCATTACTTTCTATCTCTCCGGCTGCCTGCCACAGGGTGCAGAAGCTGGCTTTGGAATTGGAGGGACCGGGTCAAACTTGCTTCTGCTCCTGTGTAGCAACTTATCAAGCTTCTTCGAGCCTGTTTCTCTGTCTGTAGGATAAACAAAGCACTTCCTAACTTCTGTGGTTGATGTGTCAGTTGAAATAATTATTAATGGTGTAAAGCTCCATAGCTCACTGCCTGCTAGATTTATTTACAGATACTACAAATACCCCATCGTAGGCCCCAGGCAGTGGTAGATGGTCTTACTGTGGGGATGGCAGTGGTATTTAGGTGGTGCTGTGGTCTGGGTTTCAGACACCATGTGAGGTGCTGGAGCACTGAGTTCCTCCCACAACCCAGGAGCCCAGCTGGTGGGGAGACAGAGACAGGAGGTGAAGGGTTGGATGAACTCTGCTTGAGGAACAGGGCAACTTTCCCCATCTGGGAAGATGGAGGAAAGTTTTCTGCAGGTGGTGACCTTGAGAGGTATGTTTGAGGGTGCAGGGAGCTTGTTCACAGACAGGTATGGATGGAAGGTAGTCCTGAAAGCAGGCAAGCCTGTGCCAAGCCGGGTCACTGTGAGGCCAGGAGTCCTCCAAACACAGATTCTGGGCATGTAGGGCTGGTGCAGGTGGGTGGCTATGGGGAGCCCCTGGAAGCCTGGGCTGAGAGCCTCTAGGAAGCAGTGGTCTGGCGCTTGGGGGAGGAGCACCCCCTGTCTCCCCCCGTGCCTACGGCGGGTCTTGTCCTCACTCTGTGATTGGCAGGTGTGGACACACACACGTCAAGTAGTGAAGAACATAGAGCCTGGAGGAGGGCTCACCGACTCAGTCCTGGCTGCCTTGCTGCGAAGCTTGGTGGCCCTGGGAGGTCATTAAGTGTCCCTAAGCTTCTGCCAGGGAGATCATCATAGGGCTGGTGTGAGGGGAGATGAGGAGTCTGTGTCTAGCACTCAGCACAGGGCATGCACTGATAACGTGATGACTTCACCTGGCTCCTGGGAGCTGTGTCCAGCTCACAGCCCCTCAGTGACTTAGCTGTATGGGTGGTGTGCGGCCCAGCATTGCTTGCTGATCTAGGGGAGATGTCATAGGCTGGCCTGGGGAGGATGTCCCCTCTCAGCCTCCTCTGAGCCATGGGCATAGGTGAGTTTTCGGAAAAGCCAGTGCTGACTGTGATTCAGCTCTGCTTCTTCCTTTTTTTTTTTGAGACGGAGTCTCACCCTGTCACCCAGGCTGGAGTGCAGTGGCATGATCTGGGCTCACTGTAACCTCCACCTCCTGGCTTCAAGTGATTCTCCTGCCTCAGCCTCTCCAGTAGCTGGGATTACAGGTGTGCGCCACCAAGCGTGGCTAATTTGTTGTATCTTTAGTAGAGATGGGGTTTCACCATGTTGGTCCTGCTGGTCTCAAACTCCTGACCTCATGATCCACCTGCCTCAGCCTCCCAAAGTGCTGGGATTACAGGTGTGAACCACCACACCCGGCCCCTTCTGTCTTATTCTTAAATCGCCTACAGGTCACCCACCTGCCAGCATCTGTCCTCCAATCCCTTGCCCCAAGGGACTGCTCTAGGCAAGGAAGAGAGAGGAGAAGGAGGCCCCACATATCCTCCGTGGGAACGGAGGAGGAAACTGAGGCTCCTCACAGAGATTAACTAATCTCTGCTGGACTCTTACATCTTATAACCCAGATGTCAGAGCTGGGTTGCCCCCAGACCCTCCCTCCTTCCAGGAAGGGTGGAGCTGAGGTGGTGGGGGCCTGGCTGGAGCACCCAAGGAGCTGAGAGAGGTTTAGTCTGCCTGGAGCTTGGCAATCGGGGTGAGGCTCCCTTTGAGGCCTGGTTGCACAGGATCCTGTAAGCCATCATTGTACAAACTTGGGCTTTGCCCTGACGGCAGTGGAAGCCACAGCAGGCCTGTGACGTTGGCTACTGTTGCAGGCTTGTGGGATTTGGCGGGGAGGCTGGTGCAATTGTGTAGACAGTGGTGGTCTAGATAGTGCGGTGGTGGTGGATACTGACTCTTCAGAGTCTATCCCGGTCCGAAGACTCATTAGCACCTGGGCTACTCCTCCGCTACTCAGGATGTTATCTGTCTAGGGCCTCAGCACTCTTGGTGCCTCAGCATTTCCACACACCCTGCATCCACAGACTCAGAATCTGTGTTTTAACAAGACCCCCAAGAGGCGCCGGTGCACACTGCACATTCCTGTTTGCCAACACTGGTTTAGGGAACCTGTTGACCCGAGCGCAGGGCTGAGGGGGGAAGGAAGGACTGAGGTCAAGGCCTGACTACATGAGAAAGGGTAGGTTGGGGGACTGGGGAAGAGGAGATGAGGCCGGAGCACTCAGAACTTCTGGCTGGAAGGAGGGCTATATCACCCCACCCCAGGGTGGCTTGAGGACTAGTGCAATTAACACAAAGGGCCAAAAATGGCCTGGCTGCCGGGGCCAGGGCAGAGAGCTGGGGTCTGCAGGGCAGCCTGCACACCGCAACCCTGCCTTTGGAGGCCTTAGAACCCTGTGGACCCTGTCCTTTGTCCTTTCGGCCACGCCTGTGTAGGTGTCGGTCACATCTGCCCCACAGGTTGGGTATTTGCTGTTGTGCTGTTAGCAGATGGGTGTTGAGCCTGTGCAGGCCTGGACGTGGTCACAGAAAGGCATCCTGCTTGTTGAGCAGCCATCCTGGGGAGGGGGCATGAGGCACTGAGCGTGTGAAGCAGCAGCCGGACCTGGGCCAGAGGTTCCTCTATGGGAAGACCATTATGATCTGAGGCACCCTGGAGGCACCTGTCCTGGCAGAGGGTGGGTGAGTCTGTAGCTGGTGGGTTCTATCGAGGCAGGGGAGTGCGCCCTTCTAGCCCCGCCACCCCCTGGCCTGGGCCCTGCCGTGCTGGAGTCTCCTGGTGCCTGGAGGCTGATTCGAGTGCGGTGGGGCTGGGCAGAGGGGGCCCTGGCTGTCGTGGGGTGAAGTTTGGCTGGTCCGGTGGGCATCAGCCAGGACCACATTAGGCCCAGCTTTGGCTGGATTCCTCACAGGCTCTGCCCATCAGCTGTGCCCAGTGGCATCCCTGGTCTCTACCTGCCAGATGCCAGTACCACCCTTCTCTTCCAAGAATGTCTCCAGGTACTGCCAGATGTCCTGTGGGTGGGGGTAATATTGCTCCATTGAGGATCAGTGCTGGCTGAGGGTCCTTCATCATTCCCTGCTAGTCCCAGCTTGGCTGCACTGTCACCTGGTGAGCTCTTTCCAGTCAGTGAGTCAGGCCTGCTTTGGGGGCCGGCATGCTGTCCTCCCTCATCCATGTCAAGGCCTGCGTGGCCATGTGTTCACACGTGCTTGGCGTGACCTGGGAGTCAGAGTGCCTGGGTTCCTATTCAGGCGTCTGTGGTGCTGTAAGGACCTCAGGTCTGGGGGTCAGGAGGCCTGGATGGAAAATCCTGACACTCTGGTCCTTGTGGGGGACCCTGAGCTTCCATTTTCGCATCTTTGGAATGGGGCTGTGGTAGCCTTTCCATGGGTGCTGGTGGGGGCTTGGAATGCCAGTGTAGCCCCCTCTGTGCTGGGCTCAGCGTGGTACCTGATGACAGTGTGTTAATCTCCCCCTGACTTCTCTGTGACCTCAGATAAGTCCCTCTCAGTTCTGTGTCTTGCTTATGAAAGGGTTCTTGGGCTCTCTTCTGTAGGAAAAGTGTGGAGCTTATAAGGAGGAGAGTCTAGGGGACGGGAGTCATGGGGGTTGGACACTGGGCCAGAACCTGCTCAGTGCTTTCAAATCAAGGCCCAAACCCAGGGTCCCGAGGAGGGCTGAGCAGCAGCCGAGGTCGGAATGCACCTGGCCTGCCTGTGCTGCCCAGGAGTGGCACCTTCCATTATCCCTCAAACCCAGCAAGGACCCAGTGTGACAAGAACATGGAATTTGGACCTAGCAGAGCCAGTTTGCTTCCTTGCTCTTCAACTAGCTGAATGGCTCCTGCAGCCTTTCTGAGCTGAAGAAGGGGGTTAAATGGGAGGCAAGGAGGAGCTCGGGGAGGAGCTGGTGACACTGACTGGACGCCACTATGTGCCAGCCTCATTCATTCCACCCTCCTGCGGTGTCCTGAGTTACACACCCAGCCATGCTATTTCCCAGATGGGAAAACTGAGGTGTAGAGCCCAGCACTCGGCCATAGGAAGCAAACAGCAAGTGAAGCCGGTTGGTTGACATTGGCTGGCTGCTCTTGGAATTTGCATCCAAATATCAAAGGCCTTGAAGATTAAAAAGAATGAAGAATAATGTGCCTGGTGCCTTCTTGGGAGGGGCCCCAGGCCAGCTATGGAGGGGAGCAGGAGGGGTTCTGGTCTGGGCTTCCTGGCCTGGTGCTTTCCTGGGCAGCTGGAAGTGCTTCTTTGGGAGCTGTCTGGCCCTGGCGCCGTTGTTGGCTTCATTATTTTTGTCTGCAGGGGCCTGAGCATTCTGTACTGACAGTAAAACATTTGTTGGGCTGATGCTGTAATCACACCGCAAGGGACACTTGAAATTATATCTGTATTTGGGAGCTAATTTTAAAGAACTTTTTTCATCATAATTATATGCAATCAGCCAGCCAGTGTTATTGGGGTTTCTCTTTTTCCCTCTTCAGCTGAGAGGCCATCTGCTTTCCTCTTCCTGCCTTTCCTTCCAGAGCTCAGTGAGCCGTCTCCCTGGGAGAGGGGCCACTGGCCCTTGGCTGCCTGCAAGCCCCAGGGACTCCTTTCTATAGTGATTGTGGAGGAAGGGATGAGGAAGAAGAGCAGGGGAGGATGATGGGGGCCTCTAGCTTGGCTACAGGATGGGTCTGTTTTCAAGATTGGAGGCGCAGGTTGGTGATGGAAATGGTGGAACGTGCTGTTTCGATTTGGACATTGAAGCAGCCAGGGGCTCTTGTGAATGCAAGTGACAGAAAATCCAGTTCAGATGAGTTTAAGCCAAAAAATGAATTTCTCAGCCCAGGTAATCAAACTGGCACAGGAATAGTCTTATCCCTTAGGGCCCAAGACATTCCTCCAGTCCCTGGAGTTTTATGAGAACGCCATTATCAGGAGGAATTTAGTTCAAGAAAACTCTGGCCAAAAAAATAAAAGAAAAGCCCCTATGCCTGCCCCCGCAACCAAATGGGGCTCGTTCCTCTCTATCTCGAGTTCTCATCCTGACAAGTAGCGTTTCTCCAGCATGGTTGCGGGCACACAGAGTCATGGATATGGGCTGGACGTTTGGGATTGGGACAAAGTGGGCTCTGTGCATTGTCCGTCACACGGGAGGCATTCAGGTCAGGAGGGTACACTGTGTACAGGTCTCAGTCTGACCCCCCTGCCGGCTTCCTGGTTCCTCATTATCCTCCCTCTTGGATTGCCCTCTGAGAGGATGGTCCGACGAAGAGGCTTCCCATGTTTCGGATGGGAGGCAGGGGTAGGGGCATTCCAGGGGGGCAGACAGCATGGGCAGGTGGTCAGAAGTGTGAAGGAACCATGCTGTGGGGCAGGGCAGGAAGCCAGGTGTGCTAGGAACAGTTGGGGCAAGACTTGATGGGTGAGGTAGTGACACCTGCTGCAGAGGCCCAAGTGGTGGAGGCCCAGGGGGTGTGGCTGGGCAGGGGCTAGTGGGGGATGAGCCTAGTTTCAGATGCAGAAGGTGCAGAGTGTGCGTGTAGGGACGGCAGGGAGCCCACCAGTGGCCTGCACTGCAGAGCTATACATCTTAGGGAGTGGGACACTGCCCGTCCTGGCCTCGGTTCTGCCCTTCTGGAATTCCACATCCTCCTTTTGGTATTCCTCTCTAATGCCCAAGGTCCTAGCTCTTGGCTTTGGCTTGGTGGCAGCTGTGATCCCCAGTGTGGGGCTCTGAGGGATTAGTCCAGCTGTTTGGGGACTGTAGCCATGGCTCCCAGATGCAGAGCCTGAGCCTGACAGGCCTGGAGGCCGGCAGGACAGAGGTGGGGTGTGTGCCTGCCTGCTGGGAGCTATCTCTGAGGCTCCTCGGATGGTTGCTAGCATCCTGCTTTGGGGGCCAGCGTGCTGTCCTCCCTTACCCATGTCAAGGCCTGCATGGCCATGTGCTCATGCATGCTCGATGTGACGTGGGAGTCAGAGCTCCTGTGCCTGACTCTTGGCACTGGGGTCCTCTGAAGCCCCAGGCTCATTCTCACCTCCTCCAGAGATCCAGCTGACCTATTGTTCTCATAAGCTGCAGTCCTGTGACCCAGCTGATTTCTGTCTCATTGGTAGAACTCTTTAGAGGTGAGGTGGGGCTCCTAAGACATTAGCTCTGCTGCCTTCCCCACAGATTGTTCTTTCTTCCCTGCCTGGGCATCTGGCATCTGCTCAGATCCCTCTTATCGTGGGGTGCCCATCACCTCTTGACTGCCTTCCTTTGGAGGCTAGCAACCTCTTCCTATGGTTGAGCTGAAATCTGCTTCATAGGAAGCGTTGCTTTGCCTGGAAGGTTTGATATTGGACAGAAGGATGTCAACCCTGTGGAGAGGGGAGGAACGGGGTACCAGCTTCTCTTGCTTCCTGGCTGGAGTGACTCAGGGTGTGTCCATTCCACAGTGTCCTGGCATGCCAGAGTCTGGACCTTAGGAAAGGCCTTATGGGTCCTTCACTGCAGGCCTGCTCAGGGGCTGCTCCTCAGGTCTTGGGGCCCTTGGGGCAATGGCACCCATCCTTCTGGCTTCCTGGGGTCAAGGGTCTGAGGGAGGATTGGGGCAGCAGGTGCCTGGGAGGAGAGACAGCTTTGTCCAGAATAATCCTCTTCCAGAAATCCCAGAAGCTGTATCCCCAATAGACCCAGTGGGCCTCCCACCATCACAGGGGTCCCCTTTCTCCCCAGGAAGTCACACAGTGCTGTGAGATGAAGAGGCTTCCCAGACAGATGTGGGGAGAGTGGGCCTGGGTGGGGAGTGAGGGAGCCTGGGAATTACTGGTATTTGGATGGGTGTAGATTGTGGTTCTGCTTCTTACCAGCTGTGAATCTTTGGGCAGGATACTGAACTGCTCTGAATTTCCCCACTTGAAAAGAGGTGACAGGCCAGACACAGTGGCTCACATCTGTAATCACAGCATTCTGGGAGGCCAAGGCGGGAGGATTGCTTGAGCCCAGGAGTTTGAGACCAGCAACATAGTGGGCAACATAGTGAGACTCTGTCTCAACAAAAATTAAAACAAGAGGCCTGGCACGGTGGCTCATGCCTATAATCCCAGCACTTTGGGAGACAGGTGGATCACTTGATGTCAGGAGTTGGAGACCAGCCTGGTCAACACGGCGAAACCCCGTCTTTACTGAAAACACAAAAATTAGTGGAGTGTGGTTGTGCACATCTGTAGTCGAAGCTACTTGGGAGGCCTAGGCGGGAGAATTGCTTGAACCCAGGAGGTTGAAGTCACAATGAGCCGAAATCATGCCATTGCACTCCAGACTGTGTGACAGAGGGAGACCCTGTCTAAGAAAAAAAAGAAAAAAGAAAAAAGAAAGGATGCAGCCGTTGTGTTCATTCAGTGGCTGCTGAGATCTGGTGTGAGGGACAAAGTACCTGGTCCTCACAGGTCCTGCCCCGCCGTTGCCTTATCTGTCCCTATTTCTGCCTGGGCCTTGGGGGGCGGAATGAGGGAGGCTGGGGATTGCTGGTGTTAGCCTCTCATTTATTTGGGTCATGCTCAGGCCCCTGGAATCCTCTCTGAAACTGGAGGGTCCCAGGTAGCTGATGAAGCGCTGCCTGTTTTAGGGTCAGCTGCCTGGGCACCGAGGTGGACCGCAGGATGAGCCCAGGTGTCAGTAATTGTCACCCAGTTCCCAGTTTACAGCCTGGGGCCTTTGGTCTCCAGCACCCAGTTGCCCTTCTTCTAGTACCTTCTTCCCCGCCGTTCGCATCAGGGACCCCTGTGGCCATGTTGGGCTGTACTTGGGAATCCTGTGGGCACTGTGCCCCTCCACATCGACTTCTCATTGACTGTTGAAGTCCCTGATGAACTCCTGATGAGGCCTCATCTGTTCCTGACTGACACGTGAATGCTTTCAGGCGGTGTCTGAGATTCCTGGGATGGCAGAGCTGTGGGAGTCTTGGGGTTGTGGTGGGCAAAGTAAGGCCCCTGCCACTCCCCACCAAAGACACCAGATCCTAATTCTCAGAGCATGTGAATGTGCTGACTAACGTGGTAAAAAGGTGTCACATGATTACAGATGGGAGTTTTTAATTTTTATTTTTTAGAGATGGGGTCTCACTATGTTGCCCAGGCTGGAAAGCAGTGGCTATTCACGTGTGTGATCATAGTGCACTGCAGCATCGAACTCATGGCCTCAAGGGATTCTCTCGCCTTAGCCTCCCAAGTAGCTGGGATTATAGGCATGTGCCACTGTGCTTGGCTTACAGATGTGAATGAGTGAGGGATCTTGAGATAGAATATGTTCTTGCATTGCCTGGGTGGGCCCAGTGTAATCACACGGGTCCTAGAGGGAGGCAGGAGGGTCAGAGGAAATGTGTCAGTGGAAGCAGAGGTTGGGGTGCTGTGGCCACAAGCCAAGGAATGTGGACAGCCTGTTGAACTAGAGAAAGCGAAGGAATGGGTTTCTCCCTGGAGCCTCCAAAAGGAGGGCTGCCTCTGACCTTAGAACCCTGAGAGAGTGATACGTTTGTGTTGTTTTTAGCTGTTACCCTTGTGATTTGTTACAGCAGCAATGGGAAGTGAATACAGTGTTCCCCTCTCCTTCTCTTCCCAGGGCCTAGGGGTGAATCTGTGATTGAGAAGGGAGGAACTGGGTCAGGGTCAAGGTCAAGGCCAGAGCCTATGTGCCCTGATACCTTGGGACTTTCCTTTGACCTGTCATCCTGAAAATATATGAGGGGCTGGGGAGATATTTGAGTAAGGTGCTTTGTGGTTGAAGTTTTCTGAGATGGGGTTAGGGCTGACTCATGCTTGTGGCCAGAGGGGCCCAGAAAACCCCAGTGCCCATGATCTGGCCTTTGCCCCTGCTTCTCTTGGTGCTTAGCAGGCCTTCTCCAGTGCGCCCAGGTAGCCTATGTCTCCCTCCCTTCCAGGGCCTGACTCACACAGCAGCCCTCCTGAAACTTTCCTGTGCCTCCTGCTGTCCCCCAGGTGTTGGTCCTACTTAAGGGCCTGTGGCACACCCGCCAGAGGGCATGGCATGTAATTTACTAGTCTCCCCTGTGGCAGCTAGCATCTCGGGGCAGGGTTTGTGGTTTGGGGTCCCCCTCTGCTCCCAGGCCAGCCCAGGGTATGATAGAGAAGCCCAGCAAATGTTTGACCAAAATCAGACCAGGAAACTCTCCCTGCCTGTGGTTGGAGGTGCAGCAGCCAGGCAAAGACAGCTCAGCCCTAGGGGCCTTGGATCCAGGGACCGGGAGCTGCCCCCAGCCCTCAGGCCAGGTAAGGAGTGTTAGCAGCAGAATTTGGGTGAAGTCTTTCAGTCTCCTCTGGAACACAGCCTTTCAAAGATTGTCAGCATCCCAGAACACAGGCTGGGGACACACACACTTGTGCTGCTATTTTCGGAGTGTGGGGTACCTTGAGGATAGGTGCTAGAACAATTCAGGCTTTCCTGAGCAGGCTTATCCCTCCCCCAGTGAGTCCAAGGGAGGGAAATGTCACGGGAATTTCTGCCTCCCTTCTTGCAGTAGCCTACCTCTTATTAGGCTGATACTAAATGACTTTGCATTCTTGGGATTAAGAAGCTGCTGTGTAGAGAACATACTGAATCATTAGTCCTAAGGCTGGCTGACTAAGGGGCGGGGAGTGGGGGTGGCGGGGAGGGGAGGATTTGCTATAACCAAGCTTGCCAGCCACCCCACCACCTCCTCTCCCAGCAGCCCACTCCCCTGCTTCCCACAATTTAGGTCCCATTCCTAATTAGGGGAAAGAAAAATTACCACACCTGCAAGGGGGTAGGAAAAGACTCAAAAACAATTTAATTTTTTTTGAGAGAGTCTTGCTCTGTTGCCCAGGCTGGAGTGTAGAGGCACAATCTTGACTCACTGCAACCTCCTGGGTTCAAGCGATTCTCCTGCCTCAGCCTCCCAGTTAGCTGGGACTACAGGTGCATGCTGCCACGCCTGGCTAATTTTTGTATTTCTAGTAGAGGCAGGGTTTCATTATATTGGTCAGGCTGGACTTGAACTCCTGACTTTGTGATCTGCCTGCCTTGGCTTCCCAAAGTACTGGGATTACAGGTGTGAGCCACCCTGCCGGGCCTCAAAAACAATTTCAAGCAGAGAATTTTCATACTAAAAAGTGGGGGTGTCAAGAGCCATGCAAGGAATAGACTTAACATTGTGATCAGCCAGAAGTCAGGATGATTTCTGATCTGAAGTGGTGACACCTTGGATGTGGGGGAACACTGCCTTGTGTGATTTCCTGTCCTCCTTCTTGAAAATTGGATTGAGGAGGGGAGTCTCAAAGGCACCTCAGTCCCTGAGCTGCTTTCAGCCCCTGCAGATCTAATGTCCTCTCCAGGAGGTGCCAAAGGTGAGTCACCCACCCCGGAAGTTGTTCTGGGTCTGAGGAAGTGCACTGACTCAGGCTGCTGCGTCCGCACTAAGGGGCACCCGGACCTTGGGGCCTGCCTCCCTGTCCCGGGTGGGGTACCCAGTCATGGGGAGGGTCTTTAGGTAAGGTGGTTGCTGACTTCCCAGTCAAGGGAGAGATGCCCCTTTCAATAAAAAAGTCCCATGGCAGCTTCCAGTTTATCTGGTTCTTCCTAGAGCTGTCCAGAGAATTCCAGTGTTTGTACTGGCTTTAAAATTCTGTTCGTATGTTGTCTTTATATCAGGCCATTTCAATTTCTGGCACTGTTAATAGGAGGAAGATCCAAATTGCCAAACAGTCAGCAAACGAACCAAGATGCTGGAGCAGGCAGGCAGGGGTGACACGGAGCTGGAGCCTGGCCCAGGAACCCGGCAGCACTCGAGAGCTGCCAGGCCCAGGTTCTGCAGGGGCACAGGGATGCTGGAATAAAGAGCCGTGAGCTGTCTTTGGCCTTGCGGACTCATGGTCTGATGCTGAGCACAGAGCAGGCTTCAGTGAAAGCCATGATTCCTGTCTCTTGATGAAGAGGGCGCTTGAGCTGCTCTTGGGGGGTGGGCAGGAATTTGCCAGCTGAGGAAGGGTGGCTGGCAGGGGATCAGTTTGTGCAAAGGCAGACTTAGATCAAGTCTTGGCCTTTGGAGAATGGGGTCCCTCCTTGGAGGGTTTTCGAGGAAGGACTGCTGCTGCCTCCCCCAGATGCCTTCTGAGCTGCACCTCCAAATGCCCTCAAGGCAGGTATCATGCTAAGAATTTTAGGCTGTAGACACAGGGCACAAGGTGTCCCTGAAGGAGTGTTTGTTAGTCAGCATGGACCAGGTTAAGCTGCAGTGACAAACAGCTGGGAGAGGTGGGAGAAAACAGGCTTATTTTCTCCATTCAGCATGCACTCTGGATCCAGAGACACTCAGGGGCTGTTATCCTCCCTGCAGTGGCTCAGTGTGTATCCCACTTCAAGGGTTCAGTGCTGTGAACATTCTGGGCTGGATAATTCTTTGTTTTACGGTCTGTCCTATGCATTGCAGGGGCCTTTTACTCACTGGATACTAGTAGCACTTTCCCCAGTGTGGCAATCAGAAAGGTCTTCAGGAGTTGCTAAATCTCCTTGTGGGGGACACACAGTTGCCCACAGTTGGGAACCAGTGCAGGCTGAAGGTCCTCTTCATCAGTTGTTTCTTTCTGGTTCCCAGCCTGGCTTGGTCGCCACTCAGCCAGCATTGTTTCCAGGTGGTGGGTCTGGCTGGCTCTTGCTGACGGGTGGCAGCCTCACTTGCTTCCATGTTGCTGAGGTCGGGGAGGCCTGGGTGCTGGCAGCAGAATGCTTCTTTCAGGAGGGGACATGGTCACTTCTGTTCATGTCTCATTGTCCAAAGCAAGTCATGTGGCCATGCCCCTAACTGGAGGCAAGGACAACACAGTGGCACTGAGTGTCCAGGAGGAAAATTGCCAGCTTTGGGGCCACCATTGATGTCCACCACCGATCATTAGCCTGGTAGGGTCAGCGCCATGGAGCATGGTAGCCTCCCTCTCTGCCCAGTGCTGGGTGTGGGCAGCTTGGGGCGGTGGGGCCTGAGGAGGGTGGGAGCCAAGGCAGGCTTCCTCAGAGGAGCTGACCTGGGGATCAGGAGGTGGTGATGTGGAGATGGCATTTGAGGAAGGCCATCAGCACACGTGGGTGACAGGGGCCCAGTCATCTGTTCAGGAGCCCCAAGTCCAGGGGAGACATCCTGGGCTCCTGGGGTGTACAGTGTGGGCCCTGCCTTCGGCAGGCAGAGAAAGGGGGGCCATAACGTGGGGCTTTTCCCCCAGCACCTGGTGCCTGGAGGTGCCAAAAGGGCTTGTTACTTGGGGTGCCTGAAATCAGCAGTTACTGAACTGTGCCCCACGTTGCTTGGACGAGGATGTGCCTGGCTTCTCCCTTCCCCAGTGGTTCTCAGTGTAACCCTCCTCCCTTGCTGCTTCACTGTTTCATGTGCTTCACTTGTTGCAGCCCTCAGGTCCTCACACCTTCCCTGGGAGGGCCTCTTGGGCCAGAAAGGTCATACCATTTACAGATGTGAAAGCTGAGACCCTGGGCGGCTCAGCAGCACGTCCCACGCCTGCTGCTGGTCATGGTCCCTGAGCTTTTGTGCCCTGCTCTGCTCTGTGGCAGGCCTGCTGCTGGATGCGGTCTGTTATCCCAGAGTGTCTTGTGTTCGCGCCCGGTGCTGTGCTGCAGTGGCCTGGTGGTGGCGTGGATGCCGTGGACGTGTCTAAACGGCACATCGCTCTTTTCTACTTCTGCTCCCATCTTCTTTATTGCTCTCCCTTATCATCCCCTCTCCCTCAGTGCTGGGTTATCCAGAGGAATTTTTGTTATCTTCAGAAGTGATAACCACTGTCACTCATAGGGCCCCTGCTGCTCAGCCGCTAGTGACAGAAAGCTTCAGCCTGCTGGAGCAGAAATCTGCAGCTGAAGGTCCAGAAAGGGCGAGCTTCACCAGGGCCAGGTCTGGCCAGCGAACCTGCCCTCCTGGAGCCCTCTTGGCCCTTTCTCCTGGTTGGCCTTGGGTTCATCTGGATTCTCGCCACATGGAAGCAATGGTGTCCCCCAGTGTTTCCAGGCAGTGCCATTTGTACTGCAGACAGTCCCCCAGGACCTGTCTGGTAAAGGACCGGGACCAGCCTTGCTTGGGGCCCACCCCTGCTCTTGCCACTAAGTGAGGTCATGTGCCCACCCCTGGAGTGGGCATGCCACCCCCTGTCAGGTGGGTTGGAGGAGATGCGGTTCTGGAAGGGCAGGAAGGCAGGGCAGCAGGACAGAGCGCAGGGCAGCAGGGCAGAGCACAGGTCACAAGATTCCCCCCATCCCTGGCGTAAGCCAGGTGCTGTGCCAGGCCTGGACTCTGCTTCCCTGAAAGCCCGTGTTCTAGGATTCTCCCATTTGACAGATAAGAAAGCGGAGGCACAAGGCACAGTGGGGTCTGGTTCCATGTTCTGCTCTCAGGGGCTCACCCACCTCTTACACTTCCACCTGCCCTCTGAATTGTGTTCATCTAAGCGCTGCGAAGCTCAGTCCTGGGCTTCTGACCACTTCCTGGCACCACCATGTTTGAAAAGTGTACTGCTACTGCCTTCTTGCGATGTTCTCTCCTCTCCTGGGCCTGGCGCAGGCCCTCGGCCTGCTCTTTCTGGACTGTGAGCATCACAGCTGTTTCTAGTTCTTAGGTTTCCTTTACTCCTGTTCCCAAGACCTGCAAGGTCTGCCCCCGACACTTGCGGTGTCCTCCCCTGACAAATCAGATCCTGCTTTCACTGGTCACAGAGAAGCACATGGAGTCGCTCCTGTGGACAATCAGCTGTCCCCATACCTGGCCGCTCCTAGCAGCACCTGAGAGTGCGATGAACCCTGAATCCTTTTCTGGCCCTGCCCTCTGACCTCCTGGATTAGAGGCCTCAGGGTGGGCCTCAAATGAGATTTTTGATATGCCCCCTTGGTGGTTCTCAGGTTATCTGCCCTGGTTTTTGGGACCCACTGGCCCACGACTAAAAGCTGGGCCACACGATGACTCCTGGGCCTCTGAGGGGTGCCCCACTTTTATCTTCTGTCCTGTGGCCCAGCCCCTACCCCCTCAGAGGGCCTTATGTTTCCAGAGCCCCAGATACCCTTTGGAGAGGGCACAGGACTCACCTTACTCCTCTTTAAATACTCTTCCCAGCAGCTGTATGTAGTCCCCTCCAGTTGCTTGGCTGATTGGTAAGTGCTGCCTCCTCCTTGAAGCCTTTTCTGATTGCCAGCCCCATCCCCTGAAAGGACCAAATCATTTTGTGAGTATTTTAACTTCCTCAAAGGTTTGTGCTCCTTGGACTTCTGGGGAGAGGCTTCTTTGTGCAAAGTGGATCCTCTCTTCATTAATAATCCAGCTTTTAGAAAAGCATGTTTATTTATACTTAGCTATTTTATTAATATTAATATATTGTATTTACATAGTAATGTAATATTTATCAATAAAATGACTATTTAGTGCCTATAAAATTATTCCCAGGTGAAGGTTTTTTTTTTTGAGTTGGAGTTTCGCTCTTGTTACCCAGGCTGGAGTGCAATGGCGTGATCTTGGCTCACCGCAACCTCCGCCTCCTGGGTTCAGGCAATTCTCCTGCCTTAGCCTCCCGAGTAGCTGGGATTACGGGCATGCGCCACCATGCCCAGCTAATTGTTTGTATTTTTAGTAGAGACGGGGTTTCACCATGTTGACCAGGATGGTCTCGATTTCTTGACCTCGTGATCCACCTGCCTTGGCCTCCCAAAGTGCTGGGATTACAGGCTTGAGCCACCGCGCCCAGCGTGAAGGTTTTTTTTTTTTTGAGATGGAATCTTGCTCTGTTGCCCAGGCTGAAGTGCAATGGCGCGATCTCAGCTCACTGCAACCTCCGCCTCCTGGGTTCAAGCAATTCTCCTGCATCAGCCTCCTGAGTAGCTGGGATTACTGGCACCTGCCATCATGCCTGGCTAATTTTTGTATTCTTGTTTTCTTGTAGAGATGGGGTTTCACCATGCTGCCTTCTCCTTGAAGGAGGCTAGTCTTGAACTCCTAGTCTCAAGCGATTTGCCCTCCTTGGCTTCCCAAAGTGCTGGGATTATAGGTGTGAGCCACCATGCCTGGCAGCCTGTTTTTTTTTTCTTTTCTTTTGAGGTGGAGTCTTACTTTGTCATCCAGGCTGGAGTGCAGTGGCATGGCTCACTGCAACCTCCGCCTCCTGGGTTCAAGTGATTCTCCTGCCTCATCCTCCTGAATAGCTGGGACTACAGGTGCATGCCACCAAACCTGGCTAATTTTTTTTTTTTTTTTTTGTATTTTTAGTAGAGACAGGGTTTCACCGTGTTAGCCAGGATGGTCTTGATATCCTGACCTCGTGATCTGCCCACCTCAGCCTCCCAAAATGCTGAGATTATAGGCGTGAGCCACTGCATCAGGCCACGGCTGCAGGTTTTTAAGAAAACTTAAAAATTGTAAGTTTTATTGTTACTTTCCCTGTAGTTTTCAGAGTAGCATATATGTTCATGTAGAAAATCTTAAAAAAAAACAGGGAAGTGGCCAGGCGCGGTGGCTCAAGCCTGTAATCCCAGCACTTTGGGAGGCCTAGGCGGGTGGATCACGAGGTCAAGAGATCGAGATCACCCTGGTCAACATGGTGAAACCTTGTCTCTACTAAAAATACAAAAAATCAGCTGGGCATGGTGGCGCGTGCCTGTAATCCCAGCTACTCAGGAGGCTGAGGCAGGAGAATTGGGATTACTGAACCCAGGAGGCGGAGGTTGCAGTGAGCCGATATCGCGCCATTGCACTCCAGCCTGGTAACAAGAGTGAAACTCCGTCTCAGAAAAAAACAAAACAAAACTGGGAAGTATGAAGGAAAAAAACCACAGCACTTTGTTGGCATCACCCAGCCCCAGGCCACAGTTAACACTGCAGCACATGCTCCTCAGTCTGTTTTCCAGGTACCTGAACGTTTCCATGGCCTTAGAATCCGCAGCGAGTGCTGCAGCCTGGTGGTCCCCTCAGCAGCCAACATTTCAGCTCCTCTTTGGGCAACACTTGGAGGCTTTTCACGATATACCCTGAGCTCTCCTGTCTTGCGTCATTCATTGATTGCCTCGTGCTTTAATCAAGCATCTATTTAAGAAACAATTTAAAGAATATATTTTCTAGTTTTTGATAACATGTTATAGGCACATGGCACAAAATTGAAGTGATGTATGAGGGGACACAGTAAAAAGGAAGTCCCTCTGCCATCCCAGCTGCCCTTGCCCTTGACCAGGGGCCCTGCCATTATGGTTTCCCTGTAGCAGCTTCAGGTACACATGCTTGTCCCGGATGTTGTTCTCAACACATAATTATATACAGCACACATGATTTGCACCTGAGATTTTTCACACAGCAATGTCTTGCAGAGAATTCCTTGTGGGTACATGGAGGGCTTCTGGGGTTCTTTTTTTTTTTTTGTGATGGAGTTTTGCTCTTGACACGATCTTGGCTCACCGCAACCTCCACTGCCGAGGTTCAAGTGATTCTCCTGTCTCAGCCTCCCAAGTAGGGGATTAAAGGCACCCACCACACCTGGCTAATTTTGTATTTTTAGAAGACACAGGGTTTCTCCCTGTTGGTCAGGCTGGCCTGAAACTCCTGACCTCAGGTGATCTGCCCACCTTGACCTCAAAGTGCTGGGATTATAGGCATGAGCCACCTTGCCTGGCCTTCTGCGTTCTTTTTACTGCTGTGTACTATTCCTTTGGCTGTGTGGTTTGTTAAGGTCCCCTCTTGGAGTTTAGTTTGCTGCCGTCACATACAGTTTGGTGATTTAACAGTGCAGAGCCGGAAGCATATTACACACTTGAGCCTGTCTGTGGGGTGCTGAGGTGGGATCATGGAGTCAGGGTTTTCAGGAGGAACAGTCTTGACAACCAGTGCTCTGGTTCCCCTTCTCTCCCACTGTCCCCCATGTACCTCCCTTCTCCCTCTTCCCCTTTGGTTTCATCATTCAATTTCTGAACTTTCTGGTTATGGCAGGACTTCAGGAACGTGCTTCTTAGGGCATCAAGGCTGTTAGTACCTTTGTTCTCCAGGAGTTCCCGATGAGAAATGAGCCCTGACAGGTTGTTTTATTTTCCCGAGAGGCTATGGTGCTGTGTGTGGGATTCCCACCAGAGGGGATGTGGTTTTCTGCCTGCCGCCTCCTGGTCCTTCCATTGCACTGAGGCCCTGGAGGCTGGAGACTAGGCTTGCCCTGCTTGGTGCCACCCCCGCCCACTATGGTGCATCTGGTGGTGAACGCCTGGGTGTGGGGAGAGCCCTGCTCCAGGCCAGCTGTCCCAGGCCTGAGCTTGCTCTGTGGGTAATGGGGTAACCACCCGTCCCACCCTCATAGGCTGCAGAAGTGAGTGGTGAGCTTCAAGGGGTATGTAGTGTCCGTGCATGGCCCACTCTTTTCTGCCAGTGTTGCAATTTATCCATTTTTTGGAGCTCTGATCTACAGAGGAACTGCAGTGGCTCCCGGGAGCTCAACCCCACTTAAGATCTTTTCTCTAGATTACTTTTTTGTTGCTTTCCTATTTTGTGTGTTCCATCTGTTTTCAGAGTGAGAGACTGTTTTTTTAGGACTAAGGGAGGGAGAGCTGACTGGGATGATGTAAAATGTGGACTGATTGGAATTGACTGCAGTAAAGAGACGAGAGTCACATGCTGGGATAACCTGGATGTCAGCAGAGTTGACTCATAGGGAAACCGAGGCCCTGGCCCAAAGCCCAGTGGAAGTCTGCTCCAACCGGTGTGGGTCACTGGCGCTCCTCTGTCCCCGGCCTTTCCCATTGTCCGCTTCACACTCTCGGTGATTTGGGGTTTGAGTTTTCCCTTCTGGAGCAGGGTTGCTGGAGTTGGGGCTGGCTCCCCAAGGTCCTCTGCTGTGTGTCCTGGGGCAGGTTCCTGTCAGTGATGCTTCCTTCAGCTTCCTCAAGCCTCCAGGAAGGCTAGGATGATTGGGAATGAGGCAGGGGCTGAGGTGTCCACAGGTGCTCAGAAACGGTACATGTTGTGAGCAGATGGTTGGGTATAGCACAGGTTCCTCATGATGCTATCTGTCACCGTGCTGTGCTGTGTCTCTTGAAATCATGGAAGCAGATGGATATTGGCCACCATTCCTACAGGAACTGCAGAGCAGCTAAGAGACACTGAGGGTGCCTGAATGCATCAACTAGGGTGATTCTCAAACTGGATTCCTTGGGTCCAGGTTTTGGTTGAGGTGTTGGGGGTACAAGGGAAGGTGGGCTGGGTGCTTCCCACAGTGGGATGTGGTCAGCTCTCCTTGGCCTCTGTCTTCCTGACTCATAGAGTGCTCCTCTGTGAGATTCTGCTCAGTGTCTTGCTATCAGAAGGTGCTAAGGAAGCCCTTGCTGAATGAGCTGACAAACAGATGTACGAATTAGTGGGCAGTGCCTCAGCTGTGCCATGATGCAAGGCAGCAGGGGTGTCCAAAGGTTCTTTTGGGGCTTGTGCTCGTTTACTTCCTAAGACTTTGAGCCTCTCAAGGGCCCAGACTGTGGAGGTTGCATTTGTTGTACCCTCTGAGTGCTGGGCCCAGGAGCTGAACTAAATTGTTACCATTTACGCCTTCATCTGCCAGCAACCATTAAGGAGCATCTGTGTGCCAGGTGGGCATCATAGCTGGGCATGGGCACACATAGCTTTAAAGTTTGGCATAGTCCCTTCTCCAAGGAGCTTGGGTGAGTAAACCACAGATTCCTGACCTTGCCTGGCAGCAGCCATCTCTGAGCATCTGTTGGAGGTCTTTCTTCCCAGCACAATGCACACGGCATGCCATCTTGGGCGCCTCAGTCCCTGCAGGTCTGGGTGGCCCTACGGCAGCACTCGTTCCTGGCTGATAGCAATCAGTACTCCAGAGCAAAGGGCTGAGACAGTGGTAGCCTTGAGTTCTTCCAGGCGGGGAGGCATCCTGGAGAGGCTGTGCTGAGCCAATCCTCAAGGCTGGGGTGGGAGGTGGGCACCAGGGCCAGGAGGAGAGAGTCCTATGTGCCGGAGCTGCACCGGTGGGCACTTCCTGGGCTCACAGTAAGAAATGTGGTGTGGGGGAGGCCGGGCATGGTGGCTCACACCTGTAATCCCAGCACTTTGGGAGGTCGAGGTGGGCAAATCACAAGGTCAGGAGTTCGAGGCCAGCCTGTTCAACATGGTGAAACCCCATCTCTACTAAAAATACAAAAATTAGCCAGGCCTGGTGGCAGGTGCCTATAGTCTCAGCTACTTGGGAGGCTGAGGTGGAAGGATTGCTTGAACCTGGGAGGTGGCGGGGGTTGCAGTGAGCCCGTTCCAGCTGGACAACAGAGCAAGAATCCCACCTCAGAAAAAAAAAAGTAGAAATGTGGGGTGGGGAAGAGAAGGGTAGAAGTCAGCAGAAAATCTTTGTGCATTCCAGGCCACAAAGCTCCTAAAATTGAGTGGCAAGAGTCAGGGTACGTGCCTGGATGGCTGGTGGGACTGCGTGTGTGTAGGGAGGTTGTGGAGGACATGAGTGCAGCTTGGGGGCCATTGGCGAGGCCGGAGCAGGCATTGGTGGGACATTGAGAAGGCAGTGGGCGGGACTGCGTGGGCCTCCCATGTGAGGCAGTGGATGGGTTGGGATGTGGCTGGCCGTGGAAGGTCTAGGGGTGAGACCTGATGGGGAAGACATAGGGAGCTGTGGGTGCTGAGCTCAGCAGGGACCGCAGGTGTGTGGGGACAGTGATGAATTTGGTGGCAGGAGTCTTGGGATGACCCAGGCTGGAGCTTGGCTGACAGAGGCTGGGCCCAGGAGTGGAGGGAGGGTAGCGGGCATGTTACCTCCAGAGGACTCCAGCAAGTCCCTCGGCAGAGCTGGCCCTCTCAGTGGGAAGGTGGTTTGAGGAGTGGCTGGGAGTGGAAGGCATGGCCATTCTGGCACAGTGGCAGGAAAGGTGCAGCTGCTGGCTCCCTCCTGAAACCCCACACGGTCCTGCCCTCAGCCAGCTGTTGGGAACCTCCAGGAAGGATGTGTCTAGCCTGCTGCAGTAACACTTGTTTTCTTTGTTTTGTTCCACAGGAAGCGAGGGATAGAAGTTGTGCAGGTGAGTACAATCTGCATCCTCATGGTTCTTCGGGTAGTGGGGCCCTTAGCACCCACCTCTCCTCCTCTCCCCATCTTCTCCTCTCTCCATGTTCTTCTCCCCCCTCTCCCTCCCTCCTCCCCACTCCCCTCCTCCCACCTGTAGCTGGGTGCCTCCTCCCCCCTCCTCCCCTCCCCACTCCCCTCCTCCCACCTGTAGCTGGGTGCCTCCTCCCCCCCTCCTCCCCTCCCCCCTCACCTCCTCCCACCTGTAGCTGGCTGCCTCCTCCCCCTTCCCCTCTTCCCCTCCCCCTTCTCCTCCCCCCTTTTCTCCTCCCCTCCTCCTCTCCTCTCCTTTCCTCCTCTCATTCTCTCCCCTCCTCCCCTCCTCTTACTGTCCCCTTTTCCCCTCCCCTTCCCCTCCTCCCCTCCTCCCCTGCTCCCTTCCTCCCCTTCTTTTATCCTCCTTTTTTCCCCTCCCCCTTCCCCTCCTCTCCTCCTCCCCTTCTCTCCTCTTCTCCTCTTTTCCTCTCCTCTCCTCCAGTGTTGGGTGCAGCTCTCTCTCTTCCTCACATGCAGCTTGTTTTTAGCTCCCCTGTGGATTTGATGTGGTTTCTGCCCTGGGCTGGGCAGACTCCAATTGGGCTTCTTGGGTTTGGAGGGTTTCTGTGGCTTTGTCAGTGGAGGCGCTGGCTGGGGTCAAGGGTTGGATTGGGAGTCCTGAGGGAGGTGCGCATGGCAGTGGGGAAGGGTGAGGGGGCAGGGGGCACCCAGCTACATGTCCGGTTGTTTTGGGCTTTGTGTAGCCTCCCCTGGGTGGATTTGTTTCAGGTGCTCATTAACTAGAGAAACAAGGATGGGTGGAAAAAGAAGGAAGGATGGATGGAGGGTGAGGAAGGATGGATGGAGGGAAGAGGGAAGGATGGATGGAGGGGGAGGAAGGAAACATCAGAATACTCTGAGACTCTATGTGAGGGGCAGGCTGTGTTATTTGCACTAAATGTTGTACCTGGTGCCTCATGAGTACTTGGCAAACCTGATGGTGACCTGGCCATGGTTTCTGATGCCTTTGCTGTCCCCATTGAGGGTGACTCTGTGGTCTGTGCAGCTGGGCTGGCATCCCATCTTGTCCTACAGACCTCATCTGCCTATAGCTGCAGAGAGGAGAACTCAAGCTGGCGACTAGATCAGGGCAGAGGAGGTGCTGGCCCCTGGTAGAATATCTAAGGGGCTTCCAAAAAGCCCACTGGGGAGCTATTCCAGCCCACCCTTGTTGACTTCAGCTCCAGGCCTTCCCTCAGCGGCCATAGGAGAGCGGCATCCCCATTCCTGCAGGTTCAGCATCGCAGGCCCCAGGTTTCCCCTGCTCCTGGGACCAGACTGGGGCTGGCTGATGGGTGGGGCTGGTACAGGGTACTGGTGGCCTTCCTCCTGGTCGTTTGTGGGTTGAACTTGTCACTGGAAGGCAGAGGTTTGTTTCGGGGTAAGGAGGTAGTTTCTGGAAGCCTCTCAGCAGCTCTAGATTTTCATACAGGCTCTTCTTGACTCTGCAAAATTGCATGATCTGCATTGGATTTTTCTTTTTTCTTTTCTTATTTTTTGAGATGGAGTCTTGCTCTGGAGTGGAGGCTGGAGTTCAGTGGCGCTATCTCAGTTCACTGCAACCTCCGCCTCCTGGATTCAAGCGATTCTCATGCCTCCTGAATAGCTGGGATTACAGGTGTGTGCCACCACATCCAGCTAGTTTTTGCATTTTTTATCGTGACAAGTTTTACCATGTTGCTCAGGCTGATCTTGAACTCCTGACCTCAGGTGATCCACCTACCTCAGCCTCCCAAAGTGCTGGGATTACAGGCGTGAGCCACCACACTCAACCTGCACTACATTTTTCTGTGGACTTTAATTTCTCCATCATCAAGTGGGAGACATTGGAATTCAGGAACGCCTTAGGGGTGTATGTTCAGGGACCATTTCTGATTGATTGGTTTTGGCCACCTGGAGGATACTAAATCTGAATGGGTGGGAACAGGGGTTGATCTATAGTGCCTGCTGGGGGTGCAGGCACGGAAAGAGGAGATGTGGTGTACATTTCATCATGGGGTTAGATGGTCTCTAACCGTTGCTGCTCTAGGGTGCTGTGGCTTCTATTTCCCCTTAGTCCTCTATGATGGTTCACTTGGAAATCCACAGATCCTTTACAGATGCTGCTTTACCCACATTAAGCCTGAGACTGACAGCTGTGGCTCACGGTGCTCAGGAAGGCCCCAGGCTGCCCTGTGGTTCCCTGAGCCACTTGGAGGGGTCCATAGGGGAACTGCTGTGGGAGCCATTTTCAGAGGAAGTGAGTTCAGGCGCACCCCAGCAAATAAACTGCCCGAGAGGGCAAGACAGCCTTCCCCCATGCCTGGTCCTGTTCACACGCAACCTCAAACTGTCACATAGTGGGTGTTACCCTCACTGCTCAAGGAGAGGATGAGAGATGGGCAGGGGTTGGTGAGTTCCATTTATATGGCTTTCTGGGAAGATTGAGACTGAAATCTTCAATTCGCTCGGTCTGTGGGAGGAACAGGAGACTGGAGCCATTGTGTCAGAACGTCCAGGGCAGAAGCAGCATTGCGCAATCTTTCTAGACATGTATGCTGTTCATTTCAGTGGCGACCTGGGGGAGGAAGTGGTGGCTGGGGACCAGAGGGAAGCCAAACTGGACATTTTCCACTCCACTATCTAAAAATAAAGCCTACCACGATACCTCTCTGTTCACCTCCTCCCAACATCCCTGTGTTTGGAGAACTTTTAGATTTTAAGATGTTGAGAAAGACTCTGCAAAAATGGGAAGCCAAGCCACTTGGCTGGTTCTTCAAAATCAGCTGGGCTTCTTTCTGTGCACCAGATCTCCAGGTTGCTGGGTCCTAGGAGCTGGGGTTGTTTGCCAGCCTCTGGGTTCAGGTGCTGGTGACTGAAGAGGATGTATGTCCCCTTGCTGCCAGACATCTTCCTGTGTTGCCTATGGCTGATCCCTGAGGGGCATTTCCTGTTCTCTTTTTATTTTTTTTTTTGAGACAGAGTTTCGCTCTTGTTACCCAGGCTGGAGTGCAATGGTGCGGTCTCGGCTCACCGCAACCTCTGCCTCCTGGGTTCAGGCAATTCTTCTGCTTCAGCCTCCCAAGTAGCTGGGACTACAGGCGCGTGCCAGCATGTCCAGCTTATTTTTCTTATTTTTTTAGTAGAGACAGGGTTTCACCATGTTGACCAGGATGGTCTCTATCTCTTGACCTTGTGATCCACCCGCCTCGGCCTCCCAAAGTGCTGGGATTATTAGGTGTGAGCCACCACACCTGGCCTGCATTTCCTGTTCTGTACAGCCACCCAGGGATGGTATGGTGTTAAGTACCCCTTAGAGGTGGGGAAACTGAGGCTCAGAAAGCTGTGCCTTCTCTTGGGGATTTCAGCTGGCAGTGGTGGAGTTGGGATTTGAGTGCATGTCTGTTTGTCTCAAAAGCCTGTGGCCTGTGGTTTTCTGCCGAATGATCTCCTTTGCATGTTACTAGGTTCTCCATTTACTAAAAGCTTACATGCCTGTCAGTACCTGGACTTCGGGTGCTATCTTAAAAAAAGGATGTTGGGGCCGAGTGTCAGGACTCAAGACTGCAAAACGCTGGTGACCGGAGGTCGGTTGGTCATGGGAGTTGTGTCTCTTCCTGTTATTTAATGGCAATAGGAACAGTGCCAGTGTTTAACGTTTACTGGGGACTGCAGTGTGCCAGGCATTGTGGGTTTACTTTAAGGAAGCATTTGTGTGTCACCTTCCCGAGGTGGGTGCGGGAGCATGTTTAGGAAAGTGGATTTTTCAGATCTCAGTATCCTCTTGCGCCCGTGCCTGAGGCTGAGGAGCTTGGGAGTCTTCCTCCCCTCTACCCCTGTGCCTGTTTACCTCGTTCCTCCTCCCACCTTTTGCAGAGGAGTGTGCATGGTGATGAGGCGCAGGGCCACCGGGTTGAGGTTCCTGTCTGTGTGACCTTGGGCCAGTTGGCTAATGACTCCGTGTCTTTCTGCTCATGTGTAAAATGGGAATAATTATGGTGCTGGCCCCCTGGCACCATTGTGATGACTGAGTTAATTTGGGTAAAGTAATTGGCACTGTGCCTGGCACACAAGAAACTGGCTGTCTGCAGGAGAACTGCATACTCTATTTGCAGGCAGACCTGACCAAGGTGTGAGGCCTCAGGGCATAAAATCCTCCCATTGCTCAAGTACAGTGGCCAGTCATTGTCATCCTGGGACCAGGGAGATCTTTCCAGTTCCTTGGTTGCAGCAAAATTCAGAGGACCTGATGGTGCTGTCAGCTGATAGCACATTAAGAATGACTTTTGCTTTGTGGGTAGCTGAGGTGGGCAGATTGCTTGAGCTCAGGAGTTTGAGACCCACCTGGGCAACATGGCAAAACCCTGTCTGAGGGTTCTGCCCCAACCACAAATACAAAAAATTAGTCAGGTGTGGTGGTCCCAGATACTTGGGGGGCTGAGGTGGGAGGATCACTTGAGCCCAGGAGGCCGAGGCTGCAGTGAGCTGAGATTGTGCCACTGTACTTCAGCCTAGGTGATAAAGTGAGACCCTGTCTCAAAAAAAAAAAAGAATGATTTTTGATAACAGATTACTAGATTACTGTAATTTTTGGCATATAATTAGAAAGGAATCCAAATAACTTGCTATGGTAAATCTCTTTCCATTCCAGTTTTTTAATTTGAATAAGTGGTTTCCGCTCTCATTATCTATAAAAATTGAAAAATGGAGATAGAATTGAAATTGATAAACCCTGTCTTATTCTAGAAATAGGCAATATTCATCTGAGGCTACATGAAATAATTTTTCAAAAAGATCTTATTTTACAGATGTATTTTTAATAAGATTTATTTATTTTAAAACTTTTATTTTATTTTTAGAGGTGGAGTCTCGCTCTTGTTGCCCAGGCTGGAGTGCAGTGGCATAATCTTGGCTCACTGCCCCCTCCGCCTCCCAAATTCAAGGGGTTCTCCTGCCTCACCCTCCTGAGTAGCTGGGATTACAGGCGCCCGCCACCATGCCCAGCTAAGTTTTGTATTTTTAGTAGAGAAGCAGTTTCACCATCTTGGTCAGGCTGTTCTCAAACCCCTCACCTCAGGTGATTTATCTGCCTCGGCCTCCCAAAGTGCTGGAATTACAGGTGTGAGCCACCGTGCCTGGCGTAATAAGGTTTATTTTTAAAGCTTACACAATTTTGTAATATATTTCAGTCTTATTGATCAATTGTATACTTATGGTAATTACAGGAATAATTCAGTTCAGGAGAAAACTTTTGACACTTAGCGCTTTAAGATCACAGGACACTTAAAAAAAATTCCAACATGTATTTTTGTGTTTTTTGGCTTGTAGTATAATAGTATAATCAGTATAAGGCTTTCAAGCATAAAATACACTGTGATAGTATAAACATCTCTGAGGGAGACTGGAGTCTGTAGAGGAAGAAGGAACACTGTTAAATTTCCAACGGTTAAAGAAGAGCTTGATTATGTAATTTACAAATGGATGATGGTGAATCTCAAATTGCCATGGTATTTAGAAACCACTGGATCCATTTAAAAGAGAAACAGTAACAGTTTTATTTAAAAATGTTAATATTTACAATATGTTGGAAATTACATCCTCTACAAGTATTTAGAATTACGATGAGAAATTTTTCATATCAACTTAAACATGTGTAAATAGATATGTAGTTTTAAACATTTATTTTGGGGGGGGGGGTTTGGTTTGAAGGCCACTGCTTCAGAACATTACCCTGTTTACTTCTCAGAATCAGGCCCTAAGGCAAGTACCTCCTTGGAGAGGGACAGACAGCACTAGGCCTGACTCTCAGGCCATCCAGAGGCTCTGATGGGACTGGGCTGGAGGGGGCTGACTTTGGGGCCTGTGCATCTCCTAAGACCCAGACCTGCTCTCTGAGACTTGCTTGGCAGTGGACTTGTCTGCAGACCTGATCTATTAGGCCCTATGATGATGGTCAGGAAAGACACAGCACCCTCTGCTCAGGGCTGCTCAGGCAGGGCAGGAAGTCGCAGGGGAGCCAGGACCCAGGCAGCTCAGAAAGAGAGGCTGTCCTACGTTGTGTTTAGACAGGGAGTTGGCTGCAGGGCAAAGGGAGAGTGTAATAAGGGTTGTGGGACCAGATGACCTCCACCCGTTGTCCCGAGAGGCTACTTGTCATGACAGTGATGGTGGCAAGTATCTGTTTCCTCAGCTTCCTGCTCTGTAGTGCGGTAACGGGAATGCTGGACGCGTGGGCCACCCGGACTCCACAATTTCAGTGTTGTTTGTCTCACTGAGTGCTTCGCTGAGGCCCTCATAGCCAGGCCATGCGGGTGGGGCTCAGTAGCATGCTGCAGCTTCCCAGACACCTGCTATGGATAGACCCCAGGTGCTAGGGGCTCACACAGGCCCAAGCCAGGCCCCTTCAACTCTCCATGATGTCTGCAGACAGTGGCCAAGGTAGGTCGGGACACCCGATGGGCACAGAGGGCCCTCACCCTGTTTAGCGGCAATGAGCCCATCTACCCAACAGATCCTATCTGAGAGGCAAGGCCTGACGGGCTCAACCCACTCCCCAGGTCCTTCTGCTGCCTTCTAAAACACCTAGTTGCTAAAATGACCAAGTGCCAAGCACAGCACTGTGATTACTGCCCCTGTACCCAGTGAGCCCGGGTTGGAGAAAGTATCCCTTGAGTTGTCTGTGGTCTAGGGAGTGGATCTGGGGCTCTCCTGTGGGCTAGGCAGAAGCCCTGCATCAGCCTTGCCAGGTGCTGTCACCTCAGGGCATTTTTCACTGTGGTCCAATCTGTGGGGAAGGCTCAGGAGGAAAGGTCTCCCCATCCAGGGACTCACTGCCTCTTCTGGAGTAGCCCTGAATTTGGTGGAGGAAGACCTTGAAAGAAAGACCTATCAGAGGCTGAACACCCCAGCCTCGGTGTCCTCAGGAAAGTGTGTTGTGCAGCCTCAGCCTGCCCCGGCCTGTTCGTAGGGCTGCCTTTCCCCAGTGATGGTAAAATATCGAGGGAGAAGGAGATGACTGTTGGCATGAGCGGGCTCGGGGTTTTACTTTAAAATGCAAATGAGCAAGCTGTAAGTGTGAGAAGTACAGTAGCCGGTTATAGATTCACTGTCCTCCATGCAAATGCCTTGAGAATTCAGACATTACGAAACCCAATCTCTGTGCTGAGGCTGTTTCTCAAGCAGGCAGGGAAGTAAGTAAGTTCCCCCAGCTTGCAAAATAGTGAACGGTGGGCATTGGCCTTTCTTTGGTTTTCTCCAGAGCTGGTGCTGGCTGGCATTCTGCTGACCTTTGTTGTATGTGTTTTTACCCCTTCCTGCACCAGACTTTCCATGAAGGAGGTTGGGTGGGTGACCATCAAACCACCAAGAAAAGGCAAGTCTGAGAGAGACACTAAGACCCCAGGGGAAGGTTCCATGTGCTTGAGGCTGAGGCAGAACTGGGTGCTGGGCCTCTGGAGGCAAAGGAACCATAGGGATGCCTATGAGAGCTCCTGGGCAAGCCCAGGGGCAGGACAGGCCTGTCTGAGCTGTGGGGGAGCAGTGAGGACGCAGGGCTGGGCATGTAAGGGAGGAGTGGACCAGCACAGGATGGAGGCCATACCTCTTGATATGGAATAAACCAGGCGTAGGGGCTGGTGGGGAGGTGAGGTGTTAGAATGGCCTTATAGACAGGGAGCACAGCCAGGGCCCACACACAGACAGCAGCTGGGGAAGGGGTCCTTTGGCTGCCAATGGCTTGGAAAGGCTGCAGCCCAGGCCTGAGGAGGCTAGTGAGAGAGCAGGCTGGAGACAGTAGCAGTGCCAGGTGAGTTGTTCATGGTGTGCTGTGTCAGGGGCATGAAGGGGCTTCTGCAGGGGAAAGCTGGGTGTTCCAACTGGAGGCTGTGGGGGAAGAGCCTCAGGGTGGGTGCATGGAGGGTGATTAGGCAGGGCTGCACTGGAAGGCAGAGAGCAGGAACTCCTGAGAGGGGCTAAGGCTACAGCCTAGTGAGGGGTGATGTGCTCTTCTGGGGCTCCCACAGTGACAGAAGGCAGCAAGAGACAGAGGGCAGAGCATGGTACCTGGGTAGATGTTGGGGGTGAGAGGGGGAGGGTCAGTCCCCAGACTTCTCCGTTGTTTCTGGCCGGAGTGCCAGGGCACGGGAGTGCAGGAGGAGCATCCGCCAGGGAGGGAAAGCCCACGACAGCACCGCACCGGCGCTTTCCGGTCGGTGTGCTGAGTGCAGGCAGCAGAGGCCCGCGTCAGTAGCTGCTCTCCGAATTCAGAGCCAGAGGGGACTCATGTGGTTGTGTAGTATGCATCTCTGGAAGGATTATAGGTGCTAAATTCTCCATCTCAGCATTAAAAATGTAATTTTTATTTAGGTTGTATTTTCACATGGTACCAACATTTTTGTTTTAAAGGTATGCAGAACAAGGTGTCAAACGATCAATCCACAGGTGGGGTTCCCTCTGCCACCCATACTTTCCAGCATACTCCAGCTGACTCTCCCTGGTGCTCCTGATGGATTTTATTTCCAGATCACTCAGGCACATGTAGGGGTGGACACCTATGAACATTCTTCCTTCCGTCAGTTTTCTCTGCCATGTGCTCTGGAGCCAAGCATAAGGGGCTTTGGGAATAGAGATCTCTGTGGCCTTTACTGAGGGGCTGAGGTCCTTACAGCTGGGAGAGCCCATGGCAAACATGCGGTCCACCCCTATCCTGGGCAGTGGCTTTCCGAAGGTCACATGAGCCTGACCTCTGACCTTTCCCCAGACCCCAGCACCTCCCAGGAGGTTGGCTCTGCACACAGTGTTTCCATGTGGTCATTTGAGGCTGGTAATGGACACCAATTGCTCTTGGCTGTGCCTCACCTTCCTGGGTGTGAGTTTCTGAGTCTGTTTTCTGGCTGTGGATCTTTTTCTTTCCCTTTAAAGGGATGACAGCACACTGGATTGAAGACACCTAAGAGATGCTGAAGGAATACTAATTGATCTTTACTCATCTTTTGTTATGAACCAATGTGGTGGTATATGAGTGGTGAAAATACAGCTACAGATGAAGGTGGGCTGCTGAGAAAGACACATTGTTTCAGTGTGGGGACTATGCGTTTATTTTTTATTTTTGCCTCCCCTCTAGGTCACTTTTGGGTTTCTACTGTTGTGGAGTCCAGCTTACTAATTCCTTTTTTAAAGATACATTTTACGTTTTTTTTTTTTTTTTTTAAATTTGAAATGCAGGTATTTTTCTTTTTTTCCATAAACATTGAAAATTGTTTTCATTCTTAGTCATTTACTTAGGATATATAGATAACAGATAGTTATACAAACTTAGGTGAAAGCATGATCACCATAGTGTTTTCTATAACAATGGTACATGGTGGGGGGGAAGAGTTCTAGAAATCAAGGTCTGCTCATAGCAGTCCTCAAATGTAGCCATTAAAAAAAAAAATCACATTTTGGAAGACAGCTGTGGGGAAATGCTCCTGAGTTGCTTTGAGTACCGTCGACATACTCTGAGTAATTTCATTTCTATCAGTTTTACTTTGATTCCTGAGTTTTTTAGGTTTGCTGTTAGAAATAGGAGCTGTCACCGTGTTGCAGTCCTGTGTGGCTTCCAAAGGCTGTGGCACTCAGTTCTAGGGTGGTTTTTTTCCCCCAGCCTTTGATGCACTGAGTCAACTTGAGCAAATCCTTTAAAAAAAAAAAAAATTCCTAGGGCCGGGTGCGGTGGCTCAAGCCTGTAATCCCGGCACTTTGGGAGGCCGAGGTGGGTGGATCACGAGGTCAAGAGATCGAGACCATCCTGGTCAACATGGTGAAACCCCATCTCTACTAAAAATATAGAAAAATTAGCTGGGCATGGTGGCGTGTGCCTGTAATCCCAGCTACTCAGGAGGCTGAGGCAGGAGAATTGCCTGAACCTAGGAGGCGGAGGTTGCAGTGAGCCGAGATCATGCCATTGCACTCCAGCCTGGGTAACAAGAGCGAAACTCCGTCTCAAAAAAAAAAAAAAAATTCCTGCATCCTGTGTCAAGACAACAGAGCTCTGCCAGGGCAGCTGGGGCTCCCTGTGCTCCAGAGTGCCTGGACTTCTTCTTGCAGGCAGGCTTCCAGAACCCAGGCCCTCCTCAACACACCATGCGGGGTTGAGACTCGATTTCCCTGGTACCTCCCACCCTTGTTTGACTGTCAAACGTCAAGAATTCGGTGGCCTCAGTGGAGCGTGCCAGGTAAGCATTTTACATAAAAGCAAAGAAAAGAGATGGAATGGAAGAACACTGAGGAAATAGGAAGGGATGGAACGGGGCATAGAAAGGGCCAGAAGCAAGATTTGGCTCTCGAAGTAGCCAACTGTCCTGGCATTCTGGGGTGAAGGTGTCCATAGCATTGCTACTCAGAGTGTGACCCCAGGGAGTCTGGGCGTAGATGGAGAAACTCGGGCGCAAACACTGGACTCTTCAGCAGTTAGTGCCTGTTTGGCCTGGTGGAGGGCCAAGGCTCTGAGGAGGAGGCGTCTTGACCTGGGGGCCCTGGACCATGCTCCATGCCCAGCTGGGTGCAGCACCATCGTAGTCAAAGCCAGGAATGGAGATGCATTGCTTCAGGTTAGTTCCAAAGACCAGGAAGCGTCCCTGAGTCTTTGGGTTGAGTAAGGAGCTGGCATCTCCCTCATCAGCCCCTTTCCTGCTCTCATATTTCTATTTGTGCTTCTAGAGCTGCTAATTATCTCCTTGGCAGTGACACCTTCCCTGCTTTCCCAGCAGACGCCCCTGCCCCCCTCCACACACACACACACACTTACCAAGCTGGAGCTGCCTGTTGGTGTGTCCTCCTGAGGCCAGGACTCGCTAGTCTCTGAGGAGCACGTGGTCTGGCCCTGATGTGTACTGTGTCTACTGGATGAGTGAATTAAGGACTAAGCTGTTGCTCTATACAGGATGTGGCAGGCCTTGAGGGTCTGTGTTTGCTAAAAATAACGACATTATTCTTTTGTTCATTAAATCATGTGTACTCGTTGTGGAAATCTTGGGAAATGGAGATAGGCTTAAAAATGAAAACCCAGAGATAATCATTGAAGACATTTTTACATAAAATATGATCTTTGTTCTATACCATGTGCGTTCAGGTTGGGCTTTTCTGTGTCCATAGTTTTGCTGCTTGCATTCGGGGCAATGGCTGAGCATTTGCCTGTGCCATTTAAACACCTTGGAAATTGCTGTTAGAGTGACTGCACCAAGCTTCCCACCATCCCTATGTCCCAGCATCTGGAACCATTTCTCTGTTCAAGAGTCTTAAGTTCTAGGTTATTTCTGGTTTGCTGTTACTAACAGTGCTGCCATGGGTGTCTCTGGGCCTAAATCTTCGGGGATCTAAGTCTTATCTCAGGCTGTTTCATTGGGTTGTGGTCTAGAAGTGACTTGACAGAGTTTAGGGCATTGGGATTTTATGGTGTGGTGGTGCCAAATGGCTTGTAGCCTGTTTGCATCTCTTTGCACTCCCATGGCAGTACATACAAGGACATACCTCAGGCCAGTGATTTGGTTGTATACCATGGTATCTCCCATGCCTGGCTCCATCAGGAAGTGGGAGGTTGGGGAACCCAGAGATTTACAAGGCAGCATCAGACTGCAGCCAGTACTTCTGTAAGGATGGAGGTGTGGCCACCAGTCCGCTAAAGTTCCTTGTGATAGAAAAGGCCAACCTTGATTGAGCACATACTTTTTGCCAGCCTTGGCCGTATTTACATATATTAACTCGTGTGTTCCTTATAATTTCTTGTTAGGCATTTACT
The DNA here is from genome assembly GCF_049354715.1 of Callithrix jacchus. Classification (NCBI taxonomy): domain Eukaryota; kingdom Metazoa; phylum Chordata; class Mammalia; order Primates; family Cebidae; genus Callithrix; species Callithrix jacchus. Next base: position 127,890,380 of record NC_133509.1, on the reverse strand, counting down.
ATTGTCATCACCCATTATGAACAAGGAAACTAATACAAAGAAAGATGAAGTAGCCTGCCCAAAGCTGCATGCTTAGTAAGTGGAAGAGCTGCGATAGGAACCCAGGCAGTTGGGTTCTAGAGGCTTATTTATGATTTTTAGAAGTTTCTATTATGGAAAAAGCCACACAGTATACTAGAGTAGAGCTCATGGTCTAATGGATCCATGTGTGCCCTTCCCTTAGCCAGTGTGTCAGCACACGGCAGTGGTTCGAGGAGGCCCTTGCTCCCCACCTGATTCTTTTGAGGTTGATCTCACCTTTCTGTTAGTTCATCTGTAGTGTTTTTAAGTGTGTCACGGAAAGATAAGGACTAACCCTTGTTCTTAATTCCTGGGTGGGCCATTTAGGGGTTGGAGGAGGCCCTGCCAGCTGGTGGCCCGGCCTCCTGAGTCTGATTTCCTGCCTCTGGGAGTATGGACCCCCTGTTGTGCTATTCCAGCCTCGAACCTTGAGACAAGTACCTTGCTAAGGACGGCTGCTGGGGCTTCAGCCATGGTGTGAATTTCCATTCCAGGCAACAGGAAGCTGGGAAGGGAATAGGGCACCCCACCTCGAGTCTGAGTCTCAGCAGGTGGCCTCCCTAGAAGCCCCATGTCTCACTGCCACCTGCATTGCCTTGGTCACACCTGGCAGCCAGCCAGCAGGCTGAGTGTGTCTTTTTGTGGGGCACGCTGTCACCTTGAACAGACTCGAGATTTTGTTGCCAAAGAAGAAGGGGAAAATCCGGGATAGGTTGGCCAGCTGTGTCCAGCACACTTGGGCCCTGGACTTAGATTTGGACAGGTTACTTGCCCCCTCTAAGCCTCAGTTTTCTCATCTGTAAAATGGAAATAATAATGGACCCAGTCTCACAGAGTTCCAGAAGTGAGGTCATGCAGATAAGGAACAGCACAGAACCTGTACCTAGTTTGTCCTCAGAAGCACTGTTGGTGATTATTTACTGACACTACCTCCACCACCATCATTATCATCATCAGTGGCCCAGGGAAAATGTGAGTCTGCATGAGGTGCTGTGCACCTAAATGATGCGATAGGTAGATGAGCCAAAATGAAAGAATCTCTTCTGTTTGATCTGTTATCATGAGTAAAAAAGCCAGAAATGCCTGTAGCATAAGTTATGTCTGTTTGGTTTGGTTAAAGCAGGGCTGACCAGGGATGATTCTCCAGCTGTGGGTGAGTGAGACCCCAGCTCACCCTCTTTGGTTGGAGCAGAATTGGCTATGGCTAGGGGACATTTGGGAACATGGGCTAATTTATGTTTTCCTTCTTTCTGGATCTCCCCAGGTCTAGCCATGATGGGGTGAAGGCATCACCCCTGGGGAGTGCCAACCCCCTACCCTAGCCTCATGACCTCCCTCCCGTGCCAGCTCATCATTGGCAGGGGAGGTCCCAGGGATTCCCTGTACACCCATCATGGCTTTTCCAAAAGCCGTGCAGATCCAGAGTTGTAACTTGGCTCTGTCTTTCTCCTTCCCATTGATCTACCCCCAGCTCAAGAACTCCCCTGAGAAACACAGTGGCTGCCGTCTTTGCCTTGAGTTCTCTGATGTTCTGCACAAGTGGTGGGCAGAGACGGCTGTTTCAAGCCCTGATGTCTAGTTCTTCCACAGGTCTGTTTTCCAGCTTGACTGTCAATCCGAGTCTTTTTCTTTTTGAGCTTTATGCACTGGCCTTAGAGTATACCCTATAAGGAGATCCCAGCTTGCTGGTGCCCGGCCCTGTAGCTGTGTCCCAGAAACTTGGCGGTGGTGTGGGGTTCACTCAGCACTTCCACAGAGCCGCTTGGGGAAGCTCCCAGGGTTCTGATGGGAATGGGGTACAGAGTCCTGAGGGGGCTTTGATCGGGTATCCTTGGAGAACATTCAGAGCTCCTGGATTCTCTGTAGTAAGGCTACCAGCAGCCAGGCATGATGGCTTGTGCCTGTAATCCCAACACTTTGGGAAGCCAAGGCAGGATAATTGCTTGAAGCCAGGAGTTCAAGATCAGCTGGACAACATAGTAAGACCCCCGTCTCTATAAAAATTTTAATTTCTTTTTTTTTTAAAGGCCGCCAGCTCTGGTGTCTGAGCAGTAAACACCTAGTAGGATTGCTTCAGAGCTCTGGAATGCCCATGTAAAAATTCCAAAGTACGTTTGGTGTCTGGGCTGGGCTTCTATGAGCAGCCCAGGCAGCATCGGTGAGAACTCCTGTTTGTGCCTCGCTTACTGGGTGCCAGGGTTAGTGCCCCACTTGTCAGGTGAGAGGACTGAGGCTCACGCCAGTGGGCTTGTCACTGCCTAGCATGTGAGCCATGGAGCTGGGGTTGGATTCCAGCGCTGTGATGGCAAAGCCAGTGCCTCTTCTGCTCTGAAGCCTGCCTGCCTGGTGAGAGTCCAGCAACCCCTCTCTAGTTCTACTCCACTCCTCTATAGCTATGCAGCCGTGGGCAGTGGCACAACCTCTCTGAGGCCTGTCTACCAGATGGTCATGAGACTGATGATTGAGATGAGGGGAGGGCACGTGAGAAGGCCTTATAAAACCCAGGCCCTCCTTGGGGAAGTATGGGTAACCTGAGGTCAGGGATGGGGCTCAGTGTGCTGTGTGGGGCTGTGGGGAGTGGGAAGCTCACTGGTTTTCTTGTTCTTGAGATGACTTGAGGGGTCTTGTGATGCTCATGCCCCTGTCTCACTGGGCAGGAGTTTGGCCTGTGCTGTGTGCCTCTGCCATCTTAAGTGGATGGGGGACCAGGTATCCCTGGGCAGGAGGGCATGGGTTTCCTGGCTTGGAAGCAGGCCTTGGTTCACTCCCATCCCTGCCCTGGCAGTATTTTTGCTGCAGACTCTGCCAAGTAGAAATAAGTTATTTACAGTGTTTTGACAGGATCGTCAGTAGCCAGGATGGGCAAGGATGCCTTTGGGACTGAGCTAATGGCCAAGCAGTGGGGCCTGGAGAAGGGTCTGGTGTGGGAGAGAGATGAGAGATGGGGGTGGGGTGGGGCACACACTTACTGAACTTCATAAATGGGAGGCCCGGCCCTCCTTTGAGCCAGGGCTTTGGGGCCTGGCAAGGGCAGGACTTGATGAGCTCGTCTGCTGACCGACTATTCCGCCAGATCGTTCAGGGTCCTCAGTTATTTTGCCGTCTCAGTCCTCAGTGCCTTCCTTTGTCCAGCAGGGACAAGGACCCCTACCCACCCAGTGTATCTTCTTGGGGAGAAGAGGAATTGCCTTGGTGTATGATAGGCCAGTCTCTGGCCTTGATATTGAACCAGGGAGCCCCTCACACTGGGCAGCCATTGACCTGTTTTACGACTTCCAATGGCATAGAACTACTGCCGGCTCAGGGCCTCCTGCTAGTGCCTGGCCTCTGGCCTGCACGATTTTCTGTCCCTCCAGAAGTGGGTTTGAAAGTGCCTTTCTGGAAGGTCTGGAGAGCCTCCTGTGTAGCTTGTGGGAGCAAAATGTGTTTCCCCCCAGCCCAAGGATAACCAGCACACTAAAATGTGAATAAAATGAAAATGTGACTTTATACATGTTCTTTGAACATAAAAATGGCATACATATTGATACATTAAAAAAGTTTTTTTATAATTAAAAATTTTTTTTTTAGAGATGAGGTTTCACTCTGTCCCTCAGGCTGGAGTGCAGTGGTACGATCATAGCTCGTTGCAGCTTTGAACTTCTGGGCTCAAATGATCCTCCCACCTCAGCCTTCAGCTGGGACCACAGGTGTGCACTGTGTGTACCACCATGCCCAGCTTTGACGCTTTTTTTTTTTTTAAAAGACGAAGTCTTGCTGTGGCACCCAGGCTGGAGTACAATGGAGTGATCTTGGCCCACTGCAACCTCGGCCTCCTGGGTTCAAGCAATTTCCCCGTCTCAGACTCCTGAGTAGCTGGGATTACAGGGGTGCACCACCATGCCTGGCTAATTTTTATATTTTTAGTAGAGACGGGGTTTCACCATGTTGGCCAGGGTGGTCTTGAACTCCTGACTTCAAGTGACCTGCCCGCCTCAGCCTCTAAAAGTGCTGGGATTATAGGTGTGAGCCACCGTGCCCAGCCTTGATATAGTTTTAAACAATTGTGGTTCTGTTGCAGTCTGTCTCCACAAACACAGTTAGCATTCTCCTAGTGCTTTCCCCTTCGTTAAATGTCTACTTAGGCTTGTTTTTAAATGACTACATAGTATTATCTGATTGTAACTGAAGTTCTTTGATTCCCTTGGTTGATGTTGGCCATGGTTCTCGGCTGTCACCTTTATAAATAGTATAGTGATAAGCATCCAGTTTTGATATTGTTGGGGCAAGCCTGTGATTATTTCTTTGGGTTACAGAAGTAAGTTGTATATTTTGTTTTTGAAGTCTGTAAAAGGAATATATACTTCTTGGTGAAATTAACAAACCCAGACATTATAGGGAATTAGAGAAAGGGAAGATCTTGTGGGAGTTGATGCTTCCGGATTTGAATGCTGTGTTTTTACCTGCACGAGGCATGCATACAGCACTCCTGTGCCCTCCCTTCTCTCTATTCTCTCATGCCCCAGACCCCCTCTCTCTGCCTATGGGGCTTGGGGCTGTGGCCTAGCTGCAGCTGTGCCCATGGACATTCCCCACTATGAATGTTTCTCACCCAGGGCAAGAGGCAAGGAGTGGTGGGCTCCTGAGGAGGTGGGTAGTCCCTGGGTGGCCTCTGGTCCTGCTGCTTCCCAGCTCTGCGGGTGCTTCAGCCTCCCTGCTTGGAAATGGGAGTTGCCATAGCACCAACCTCTAAGGTTAAGAAGGATAACTGAGATAGAGTGTTCAAGTACTTATCACACAGCCTGGCCCCAGATCTGCGTTGAATAATCTGCAGCGAGTGGTGGAGGCTTAGGAGTCATTTGGGGAATTGTAGTCTGGAAATTCATTTCTGAAGAAATTTGTGGGAGCAAAATGTGTTTCCCCCTAGCCCAAGGATAACCAGCACACTAAAATGTGAATAAAATGAAAATGTGACTTTATTCATTTTCTTTGAACATAAAAATGGCACACATATTGATACATTAAAAAAGTTTTTTATAATTAAAAATTTTTCTTTTAGAGATGAGGTTTCGCTCTGTCCCTCAGGCTGGAGTGCAGTGGTACGATCATAGCTCGTTGCACCAACTTGCATGTCAAGTTGTCTTTTGGGGTGATCCCTCCAGTGGTTCCCTAGTGGTATGGGGCCAATCCAGATTGGGAGTGGGATTTTTGGTGTGGGTTACTGTTCCACTGAACCCTGGCTGCCTGACCTCGAACCCAAATCCTTGTCATTGTGGAGCCTGTGTCCCCCTCTGTCTTGGACATTTTCACTTTTATCTTCTTAGTTCTCAGAATAGCTCTGTGAGATGGGATGTATTTATTATTCTCCCCATTTTATAGATGAGGAAACTGAGGCTCAGATCTGTCACTTGCTTCTATGACATTTCTAGAATCACAGAGCTCCAAGCGCCAATCACTGAGGGTTTTTGAACTCAGGTCTGCTATTGCCTGTGGCCTAGGGTCTTTCTACTCCAACCTTTCCAACCCCGCCCCTGCCCCAGTGCTAACCAGACCTCTCTGGTTCCTCATAAAAACCTCCCATAGCCTTCCTGAATTTTCCAAGGCTACCATGCAATCAGCCCCCCAATACCTTCCAAGCATGGGCCTTTTGTAGCAGAGCAGGGTCCCCTCCATTCCTGAGCTTGTTTCACTGTGAAACACTGGAAGATGCTGACACTCACCTTTTCCAGACTGTGTCCCCTTAGCCTGGCCTCTCTCCTGCTGAGGCTCCATGTGTGGCCTGGTGGTTCTGCTCTTGTGTCTCTAGCTCAGCTTTGCTCCCCATCTTCTGATCCTGTGTGTGTGGTAACCCAGAGCTTGTCCCTCTTTCGTATCAGCCAGGGAGCTGGCAGGAAGCAGAGCTCACCCTCGATGGTTCAAAGAAGAACCTTTAAAGCAGGGAATGTTTTTCGAGCCATGGGCAGAGTTAAGGGATCAGCAGGGCTGGTGAGGCACCCAGGGCCTGGCAGCAGGGAGGAGTTGTTCCTGCTTCTTGGGCCACAGGTAAAGTGAAGAAAGTATCACGGAAGCTCTGTGATGGCAGCCGTAGCAAGCCACAGCCACTGGCCAGGGCATGTCTCTGAAGCAGGGAGACAGGTGACTAAATACCCTTCCCCTCTCTCCTCCTGCCCTCTGGTCTCCTGCCAGTGTCCCCCGTTGGCCAAGTACAGCTGGAAGCCCTGGATGTTGAGTGCTGCATTCTGCGGCACTCAGCCTCCCAGGCTCAGAGCTAGGTAGAGTGGATGGGGGTGAGCAGGGAGTGATCAGCCCCTCTACCCCTGCCTCGTGACCCTGTGGACCACAGGGCAGAGCAGCAGTGTGTCCTGTGGCCTCTGTGAGAGGGGACCCAATTCTTCTGTTCCTACCCAGAGTCTGGCATGGCCACGCTGGCTTCGACCTTTCAGCATGGCCCTCTCAGATGCCCCCATGGCCGTTGTCCCATGAGCTCATTTTCCGTCATCTTGCAATTTATGATTGATTCTTTAAGGGAGCTGATGAGCTTGCTGGCCCAGGGCCCTACAGGGGCTTGGCCCTTCGTTTCTTCTGTTGCTGGGCATTCCCCCTGGCCCCAGTGGCAGGTCCCCTGCTGCCCCCTGGGAACTCTGAGATGACCAAGTCTTTGACCTTCTCTGTATCAGTAGCTCAGGGAGACAGACAACCGTGGGGCCACCTGGGAAGGTCAGGGGCAGGGAGCTGGGGAGAGCTCCTGCTGAGCTGTTGCGTTTCTCCCACCTGTCAGTAGGTAGCCCCCTGAGAGACAGCATATGGTGACACTGGAATCATGGGTCATGATCATTTTTCTCTCCATCAAGGTACCTGGTGCCACCAACCATGGTGAGAATGACTGGGAGGGCACCTGGTGGGTGAGCTCTGAGTCATGTGGCCCCCATGGGAGAGCATGAAGCCATGGCTGCCTGTGCTGCAGCCCCAGGCCAGGGCCACGGGAGACTGGGTTCCTCGCTGGACCTGCCCCTCATCCCTGCCTCTGCTTCTCATCCCTGCACAGCCTTGACTGGGCCCTGCTCCTTTCTCTGACAGCTGATAGGATCCTGTAGGTCCTATTTCACTCTCACCTTCTGCAAATCCCTGATTTCTTCAGAAAACGGCTAGAAAATCTCCCAAGTGTGCTTGCACGTCTTTCTGCTTTCTTAGCCTTTCATCTTGAAGCCTGGCGAGGTTGTCCTGTTCATACTGCAGAAGCCAGGGATCTGAGGCTTCCCGCCTCCTGGGCAGTGATTGAGTATGAGTGAGCAAGTGTGAGTGAATGTGTGAGCCGAGGGTGCGTGTGTGAGAATTTGTCGATCTGCCTGAAGCAAGCTCTTTGGGTGCTATTTCAACAGGACAGATTTCCAGATAACCCAGTCAGCTCTCCATGTCGGACGTCACCTGGGTGCAGTGTTTCTGTGTGTAGCAAATGCACATGTGGCTGCCTGTATATGTGTGGTGGATTTGGAGTCTGGGTGATGGGTTTGCATGCTGCCTCTGACTTTGACCAGCCTTGTGACCTTGGTAAGTCCCTGTGCTCTGAGCAAGTCACCTGTGAGGCTCATAATCCTGACAGTGTTACTCATCCTTGGTCTGCAGTCTCCTGGGTGGTATTTGGGAGCACCCAGAGGATGAGCTGGGTGCTTTCTAAGCCGTGAAAGTGCTCTGTGATGTGAGCAGATATGAGATGTGCTCTCCCTGCAGCACCCAGTTTTGGAGGCTCAGGAAGCATTCCCAGGAGGGCCTGTTTTTAGTCTTGAAACATCATGCTTGAAAAATGCTCGCATGCAGTTTATTTAACTTTAAGTGGGGCAGATTCTGAAATGGGTTGTTTATTGTCCAAGTTGAATTTTTAATTTCTCATAAATTCCCCACAAATTGCTGCAGTACATCTTTATTTGTTGAATCTGTCAGAGTTGTTTATGGCACTGAAGCCTGGGCTCCCCCTGTTTGTGGGCTGTTGCCATGGCAACACCAGGGTCTGAGGCTCTGGAGGAGGGGTGCTGCTCCAAGGTGGTGTGGAAGGTTCTGGAATGGGCTGGCTGTGTGAAGTAGAGCTGTGGCTGCTGCACCGACCCGGCCTTGAGTGGGCTGAGCTGCTTAAGGCTCCGGTTCCTCTTCCGCATCACTGCACCCCTCTTGGTCCCTCTTCCCTTGGGGGTACACTGCTGAGGTCTCCTAATTCTGCACCCCTAACTAAGCCCTTGCTGCTCCCAGTGTGGTCTGGGAACCATTGACAACTGCACTGATGGGGTACCCATGAGAAATGCAGACTCCAGAGCCCCCAGACCTGCAGAGTCAGTTTGCAGTTCACCAAGGTTGCAGGCACCTTCTCAGCATGGGTAAGCTGCGGAAGCCCGCACATGCCACATGCCCTTGGGTGACCCCAGAGGCCTTGGCCTGGCGGTTCTTGGTCTCTGCCACTATTGTCCCCTGTGGTCTTTCTGACTCCTTTCCCCACAGTTCCCTCTGCTTGGCCAGGAGTGGGCTTTGCCCCTCAACCCTGCTGTGCCCAGGCTACTCTCCTGCTTCGCACATGCTAGTCCCTACTCACACCATGACCCCAGCCTTCTCTATTTAGGGAACTCTGGGCATCTTGGAAAAGGCAACTCTTGAGACACTTCCTCTGTGAAGCCCTCCCTCATTTCCCCAGATTGGGTGGGGTTCAGCTTCACTGGAGCTCTCCTGTGACCTAAACACCTCACCTGCCCCTGCCTCATCTGGCTGCCTGATTTGCCTCCTTAGCTGTGAGCTCACTGAGTGTCCCAGCTGCTCCTTCTGTCTGCTGGGTGCTCAGACCCCAGCCAGCACTCAGGAAGGTCTGGAGTCATTGCCACTCCAGTCAGCTGGCTTCACAGGGCTGAAACTTGAGGCTGAACTTCTCCCAAGAGCCTGTACGCTCTATCCCAGGGAATAGCAAGAACTGCTGGGGACCTGCAGTTTCTACCTGAGGCCTGACTGGCGGTGGGGACTAGGACTGGATGAGGATGGGGGCCTTGGACTTTGGGAAGGCACTATGGGAGGGAGATATAGGAGGAGACAGCTGAGAGGAGTCCTGAGCTCATGCACAGGTGAATGCAAAAGTTCAGGTGCCTGTGTATGCCCTTGAGGATCTGCTCGGGGCTAGGCAGTGCTGAGGCTCAGGGGAGTCCCAATGAACAAACCCCAAATCCCTGCATTCATGGAGTGCGTAGAGACTGACAACGGAAATAAGTGTGGGTAGTGAGTGAGGTGGGGGAGAGGAACAGGGAGAAAAATGAAGCGGAGTAGGGGGCTGAGGGTTAGTGTGGGATCTGGAAACATGGCTTGGTTAAAGCTGAGGATATGCTGACCCTTTGGCCCTGCAAATCCTCCCCGGCACATTCCCAAGAGAAAGGAGGGCTGTGTCCACCAAAAGACACATGTAGAATGAATGTTCCCAGCAGCAGTGTTGTTCCTCTCTCCAAAGAAGAGAGAGTATGCATGCCCACTGGCTACAGAATGGGTACATGAACCGTGTTATCATCTGGTCATGGAGTTGTATTAAATACAGCGATGAGAATGAACCATGGATGAGTCCCGTAGGCATGAAACTCGGCCAAAGATGCCAGGTCCAGAGGCAGATTTAATTTATGTGAAGATCTTGACCAGGACAAGCTGCTCTCTGGAGACAGGAGGCAGACTGGTGATCACCTTTGGGGACAAGGTGCCAGGTGGGAACGTGAGGAGCCTGCTGGTGTCCTGCAAGTGTCCTCTCCTCAGCCTTCCTCTTGGGTGCCAATTCATGAATATTAAAGTTGTTCATTTACAGCATGTGCTTGCTTTCTACAAAAGGCTTATAAAAGAAATAAGGGGAAAAAAGCCACGAGAAGCAGAGAGAGTGCTGTTTTCTGTAATATATGCCCTTAGATTCTCTAGAACATTGGTTCTCAAGTCACCGTGCATATCAGGATGTAGATGCCTCTCCTCCTGAAGCTCCCCTTGCCGGGAGTGATACAGGCTCCAAGGATGGGCCACCTGCTGAGAAGCCAGTAGCCCCAGTGGCATCTTTCTTGCTCTTCACTGGGCTGGAGCCTCTCTGTAATTAAGGGGGTATGTGTTCTGCACCCCCCAGCCCTGGCCCAGTGTCTAGTTCGAATAGACAGTGAGCATTTACAGATCGAAGGTTGGTTTTTGTTGTGTGTGTGTGTGTGTGTGTGTGTGTGTGTGTGTGTGTGTATTTTTGTCCCAGTGGTTTCAGCTTGTCTTTGGGAATATAGGGTCTGTTTCTAGGCATGGAGATACAGGGTTGCCTCCTGTGCTTTAAGTCTAACCTCCAAGCCAGAGAGGTGGTATTGGCAGGAGACAAGACCGTCCGTTGTCTGGATGCTGTTTTCTATGCAGCAGATGTGGGCTCCAGTCTCTGTCAATCAGTTTATTAAAACCTGCGTTTATTACTTGTTTGCCCTGTGCCGGGTGCTGGGCTGTGTCTCAGTCAGCCCCACAGCACCCTGTTTACAGATGAGGTTGAAGCAGCTACATTTGGTGACTGGCTCAGTTCACTCGCTAGAAGAGGGGACCCTGCCTCTAAGTGGGGTGAGTCCCAGGCCAGCACTTGAACCACTGACGGGGTGGAGGGGATGTGGGGAAGGAAGGCACTCAGTGTGCGTTGGATGCAGGAAGGGCTGGGTGTGCTACGAGGAAGTGCTTCTAAGCCCTTGCTCTTCGCTTTCTTCCCCCACCCCTCTCTCCTTACTGCAGCCCTCAATCTGACTTCCCTCCATCTAGAATCTTCCCAGATGACTCCACAACCAGGTAGTTTTACCTGCTATTTCTGAGGCCTGGCTTTCCTGTCTGCCTCCCAAGTATCGGCCAGAGACCACTGGATTCACAGTCACCTGGGAGATTGATTTTTAATAGACTATGTTTTAGAGCAGTTTTGAGTTCACCGAAAAAATGAGAGGCAGGCACAGAGATTTCCATATCTGCCCTGCCCTGACACACACACAGCCCCCTACTGTCAGCATCCCACACTACCCCGGCACATTTGCTACAATCAGTGAAGCTTCCTGGATGCCTCAGGATCACCCGAAGTCCCCAGTGTGCATAGGGCTCATTCTTGGTGTCATACCTTCTGTGGGTTTGGACAAATGCATCGTGACTTGCATCTACCATGACCTTACCATACAGAGCAGTCTCACAGCCATGGGAATCCTCTGCGCCTCCTGTACTTTGCAGAGTGCTCCTAAAAAGACGTGCTGATGAGGTGGCATCAGTGACATCCAGATCTCTGGGGTAGCTCCAGAGCATTGGCTGTCATGGGGCCCCCAGCTGGTTCTGATGACAGGCAGATGGGAGAGGGGCATGTGGGGAACACTGGATTGAAGTCATGGTTCTCAAACTTGAGACCCCCAGGGAGCACGTCTTCAAACAAATGGCTGGCCCCATTCCTGGGGTCTCTGAACCAGGAGGTCTGAGGGGGCTGAGAGTCCACATCTGTAACAAGTATCCAGGTGATGTTGACCCTGCTGGCGAGCCCCTCTGTCTGAGAACCACTGATTTTAAACAGTGGTGATGAAAGGTGTGGCTGGGCCAGATGTGCCTGCTCAGAAAGCCACCAGAGTGCTTTCCAAGTCTTTGGGGCATCTGCGAGATGGTGCCCAGTTCCTTTCCCATTTCTGAGTCAGGGACCGAACCCTGGGATGGGAGACATAGGACCATTTCCTGTACCATCAGACGCTTGGGGACCTGGGTTTGGATGGAGGGTGGCGGTGTGGGCAGGTGTTATATTGAATGTAAAGTGAGCCTGAAGGCCGGTGAGGCTTGGGGCCAAACTTCCTGCCCACTGAGTCACTCTCAGGCAGTCTCTGACCCCATTGAAGTGTCCTTTGATCTCCCCCCTCAGCCCTACTGGGGGTTCCTTTGGCCTTCACAGCAGGACAAATAAGACCCCCAGGGTGACAACAACCCAGACCAGGCCTCCCTGGGAGTGGGGGGGAGTGTCAGCCAGGGCCTGGCATCGAGACTTAGAAGTATAGAGCCTGGGATTATGGGATGCTTGTGGGAGAAGCAGGCTGTTCTTCAGACAACAGGCCGCCCTAGATGCCTGGCATCTGTTGTAATAAAAGACCTTTAGTACAAACTAAGTCTGCTGCATCTGGCCTCCTAGGAGCCCAGCAATAAAATCGGTGTAAATAGAGCTAACATTTGGGAGTGGTTTATAAAGCACTTGAAAAAAATCCCTCCTATAAACCCCAAAGACAGCCCTACAGCTGGAGGGACAATTAATTATCCTACCTTTTGGATATGGGAAATGAAATTCAGAAAGGTTGAATAACTTGCCCAAGGTCACAGATCTTTTAAATGGCAGAGCTGGGGTTTGGCTTGGCAGCTCTGCCACCCAAGTCCCTGTGCTTTCTGCTGTCTTATTCCCCTTCCTCCATGTGGCCCCTCCAGGCAGGGACAAAGGCTCTCCCCTGGTACAAATTCTAACTACAAAAAAGGGTGAAGATGTTGGTGCTCTCAGAGTGGAATGTGCTGGAATTTCTCACAACAGAGTTCTTGAAATACGTGGCTATCCTTGGCATTTCTTAGCCAAAAACTGCACAGGTGAGTACCCCATAGCGGTAACCTTGGCAAGGGTTAGGGAGTGAGTTATCTTTCCAATGGAGGGATTTCCACTACATCTGCTGTCTTCCATTTCCCATGGTGAGACATTTGGAGGCACAGGGTGGTTTCCAGTCTCATTGAATTAGCTTTCAAGCTTGGCTATGAGGCACCTCTAGGGGTTCCTTGAAGGGGTACCTGCTTTTCAAGGGGGATGAGTTGCTTACCACTCCCTTCACCTGAACAGCTTGCTTGCTTCCTCCTTCCCCTCCCCTCCCCTCCCCTCCCCTCCCCTCCCCTCCTCTCCCCTCCCCTCCCCTCCTCTCCCCTGCCTTCCCCTCCTTTCCCCTCCCTCCCTCCCTCCTTCTTTCCCTCCCTCCCTCCTTCCTTCCCTCCTTCCCTCCCTCCCTCCCTCCCTCCCTCCCTCCCTCCCTCCCTCCCTCCCTCCCTCTTTCCTTCCTTCCTTCCTTCCTTCCTTCCTTCCTTCCTTCCTTCCTTCCTTCCTTCCTTCCTTCCTTCCACTTTCTTGTTTTTCTTTCTCTCACAGAGTTTCACTCTGTCACCTAGGCTAGGCTGGAGACTGCAATCTCCACCTCCCAGGCTCAAGTGATTCTCCTGCCTCAGCCACCTCAATAGCCCGGGTTACAGGCATGCACCACCATGCTCAGCTAATTTTTGTATTTTTAGTAGAGATGGGAGTTTGCTATGTTGCCCAGGCTGGTCTTGAACTCCTGAGTTCAAGTGATCCACCTGCCCCAGGTTCGCAAAGTTCGGGGATTGCAGACACGAGCCACCATGCCCAGCCACTCTCTCTTGATCTGTGTTTGATCCGGGGTCTAACTTTGAACTAGAGTCTGCTTATTAGGTTTCATTTCAGGAAAGATATTTGAGGTCAGAGAGAGTGTGAAAGCCATGGTGGGTGTCTGGGGCAGAGTCCTGGGACACTCAGCTCCCCTGAGAAACATGACACGAGTTGGGGTGCAAGAGCCAGGGTCGACCCTCGAAGTGTGCATCGATGCCTTCAAAAGCCGGCTGCAGTATTTGGCCACTTGTGACCCCTGGGCACTTGCCATCAGCCCTTGCTCCTCTCTCTTGGCTTGGATAGGACAGAAGCTGCCACTTGGGGGCTCCTGGAGAACCATTTGGAGCACGTGGTACTCAAGAGCCAGTCTCTTATTTTTTGCTGTGTGGCAGCAGGGCCTCCCTAGACACGACATAGTGGGTGCTTGCAGGGAAGTAGAGTAGTGGAAGTACCTCCTCCCTCCCCACACATGGGGATTGGAGATGAAGCAACTGATCCTGCCTGCTTGAGTCTCAGCTGTTACTTTCCACGTGGGCAGCCCCAGCGGGAGAACCCGTGTGTCCGCTGGGCTCTCTTTAAAATGCACCCAGTGCAACCCGGTCCTTCTTTGTAAACTTTCTCCCACTGGCCGGATGGTTTGCTTCTATTTAAGGCAGTGAGAATATTTTCTCCGGCATGCTGCCCCCTGGCCTTTATTTTGTCCCAGGAAGGCCATTCCTCGAAAGGGAGGCCAAGCAGGGGTTGCACTTTCTAGCAGCAGGGATTGTTGGTGCCCACCCCCACAGCAGACCTAGAACCTTTGCCAAATGCCTCTCTGCCTGGAGGGATCATGTTTGTAACTTGACTTCCTCTGTCCCCTCCAGACCCGCTTGTGCTGTGTTTTATTGGATAGTCATGAAGGTCCCCCCCATCTCCCACCCAGGCAGCCAGCCCGGTGCCTCTGTCCCTCTACGCCACAACTTTTCTGTTTCCAGGTTCTGTTGATTTTCCCTCTGGATATTTCCTTACCCACTCCCCTCTCTGTCCTTCTGTTCTGTGACCCCAGGTAGTCTCCCAGTCCCCCTTACCTCTTACTGCCAAGCTTCTGGCTGGCATCCCCACCTGGGCTCTTGCTCCCTCAGCCCAGCCCCTGCCTGGCAGAATGATTTTTCATCAAGTATATCTGAGTCACTCCCCTGCTCTAACCTTTCCTGGCCTTTCATTGTCTTTAGGTTAAAGTCTAAGCCCTGGAGAATGGTTTACAAAGCCCTTCCCAGTTTGGTCCTGGCAGCCGGGCAGCCTCACCCCTTGCCACTCCCAACTCAGACACCAGCGACTCCTGTGCAGTCTCTCCCTTCCTCTGCATGTGCTGGTCCCAGCCTACTCCAGCCAGATGTCACTTGCTGACAGAAGCCTTCCCGGCTTCCCCTCTGTCCCCTCCCCTCCTCCGAGCTGTTATTTATCTGCCTACCTGCCGGCTAGGCTCCTCATGGGCACTCACCTTAGTTTGCTGCCTGCAGGAGGCCTTTGGCATGTGATTCTTGTGTATTGGTGACTTTCCCACGGGGTCAACCTAGAAACCACAGAAGGGGTTTTGTAGGGCTTTTAAGGGGCAAATGGAATCTGTTATTCTTTAATATCATTAATATCTACAAAGTTGCCCTCCCAGCAGATCTTCACTCCCCAGTGTCTACACGGTCCCTTTTCCTCCGGATGGCAGTGATGATTGGCCTGAGCCTGTTATGAGATGCCTCATTCCTAGCCTCCCTTGCAGTGGGGGTGCCCATGTTGTGTGCACTTCTAACCAGTGAGACGTGGCAGGAGAGAGAGTTTCTTTTTCTTTTTTTTGAGACAGTCTTGCTTTGTCTCCCAGGCTGGAGTGCAGTGGTATGATCTTGGCTCACTGTAACCTCCACCTCCTGGGTTCAAGCAATTCTCATGCCTCAGCCTCCTGAGTAGCTGGGATTGTAGGTGTGTGCCACCATACCCAGCTAATTTTTGTATTTTTAGCAGAGGCAGAGTTTCACCATGTTGGCCAGGCTGGTTTCAAACTCCTGAGCTTAAGTGATCTGCCCACCTTGGCCTCCAAAAGTGCTGGGATTACAGGCATGAGTCACTGCGCCCAGCTAGGAGAGAGTGTTTCTTCTCTTACAAAAAGTTAGCTGTTTCCCTGGCCCCTTCTTCCCGCCTTCCAGAGGCTTTGTGGGAGTATCAGGAGCTTTGGCAGCTGCCTTGTGACTATGAGATGACAGGCATGCGGACAAAGGTTTACCATGGCGAGCATGGCAGAATAGAAGCTTGAAAGGAGCCTGGATTCTTGCTGACGTCAAGCTGTTGAAACACCCCAGAGACCCCACTCCCTCCTAATGTTCTGTCCTTACGACTAAAGCCATTTTTAGTCAGCTCTTAAAATCAGACACATCTTTGCTCATGATTCTGAGCTTGTCAGAATTGTTTTTTGTTATACAAAAACTAAATGCATCCTTGGCATAAGGACTGGCCATGATTGAAACAAAACTTTGAAGGCTGAAGGTGTGTGCCAAAGAGAAGGATGCCAGTGCTTTGAGTGTAAGAAAGCACTGATGTAAGAAGTGTGGGTGCCCAAGAGGATGACCGTCAGGCGTCCTATTCATGTGGGCGTGTTATGCCAGAAAACAAATCACACCCTGTTAGGAGAAAACTTAAAATGTCTTCTAAGTAGCAGATTGTCAACATGAATGAAAAATCTTCAGGAAATGTCCAGAAATAGAATTTATTGGCATGAATATCTCAGAAGGTCCAGAGATAGGCCCGGCAGATTTCAGCCCATGAAGGACTCAAATGTATTGTCTTCAGAAATATTTCTTCACTTCTCAGGCTCCTTTGTGAGAGTTATTTTGGGTGGGCTTGTGCCAAGTCATGTGAAACTGGTTGCCCGCAGCTCCATCCCCTGGGCTTCACAGCCCTGCAGGAAGCAGACGTCGGGCTGGCTGGGGCTGGCTGGGGCTGGCTGGGGCTGGCTTGGGTCACATATGTATTGTGCTTGCCTCCTAGGACTGTCATAACAAGTCACTGTGAACTGCATGGCTTAAGAGAACAGAAATCCATCCTCAGTTCTAGAGGCTGGGAGTTGGACTCAGGGTGCCAGCAGGGCTTTGCTCCCTTTGAAGCCCTGAGGGGAGGAAGCTTCCTTGCCTCTGCCAGCTCCTGATAGTCCCAGGGTGCCTTGGCTATGGCAGGATCGCCGCAGTCTCTGCCTCCATCCTCACTTGGCCATCCCTGCCTGGGTGTCTGCGTCTTCACGTGGCTTTTTCCTTTTCCTATAAGGACACTTGTCATATTGGATTAGGGCCAACCTGAATGACTTCATGTTAACTTGATTATATCTGCAAAGACCCTGTTTTCAAGTACGGTCACATTCGTAGGTCCTAGAGGTTAGGACTTCAGCTTATCTTGGTGGAGGACAAAGTTCAACCCCTAACACCCGTTCCTGAGCCAGCCACTTTGGTCTGGATGACATGAGACTCTAGTTGGCCAGGCCTGTATCACCTGCCCTCCCCGAAGTGAGTGTGTGGGTCAACCCCCTGGAATGACTTGGCTTGAATGTTGGGGAGGAAGTTTCTCCAAGGGAACTAAGTTGAGGGCAGGCCACAGATGGAAACTTGGCAAAAGCAGTGGTGGTGGTAATGGTTCATCAGCAGCCCGGCTTGGCCTGAGGCCCCAGCTTTCCAGTCCAGAGTAGTCCATTGGTCTGACTCTTCTCTCCCAGTTCAGTCCCCTCTTTTCCGACTTGGGGAGAGGAAAGATCTGGGGGAGTGGGCACTTAGTTCAGCTGGAGGTGGATGGAGAGGGAAAGGAGACCCAAAGCAGCGAGGCCCTTGTGATTTCTCTACCGGATGCCTGCTCTGGGCTGGAGCATGGGCCTCAGATAGCCTTGTCGCTGGGCTGCATGTGCGGCCTTGTGGGGTTCCACCCAGCAGAGCTTCTGATGTAGGAACACAGCCTGGGCGGGTTAGCTAGTGACTGAACTTTGATGATAATGAACCACTGTTTGTTGCTTTTGTTTTGTTTTGTTTTGTTTTTTGAGATGGAGTTTTGCTCTGTCACCAGGCTAGAGTGCAGTGGCATGATCTCAGCTCACTGCAGCCTCTGTCTCCCAGGTTCAAGCAATTTCCCTGCCTCAGCCTCCTGAATAGCCGGGACTACAGGTGCACACTCGAATTTTTTGAATTTTAATAGAGACGGGGTTTCACCATGGCCAGGATGGTCTCAATCTCCTGACCCTGTGATCCACCTGCCTCGGCCTCCCAAAGCACTGGTATTACAGGCGTGAGCCACCACGCCCAGCTGTTTGTTGCTTCATTCACTAGTTTTTCAGCTGCTGTGGGAGGCGGCTATGGAAGTGTGCAGTCCACAAGAAATGGAAAAACACTGATCCCCTGATTCTGTCCCGTGCTTTCCAGTTGGCCACTCATTTGGAGATCTTTCCGTTTGCTTTTTTTTTTTCCCCTCCAGGCTGCTGGGCCATCCCTGCCTACCCAGCCTTTTTCTGAAGGTCCCGAAGCCCAGAGCACTTAGGAAAGTCTGAGCATTAAATCGCATCCTGCCTAACCACCACATCCCGTGTGTATGTCTTATCTCCTTTATGACAGGGGCATGGTTCATAGCTGCCTTTATCTGGAGCATATCAGGCCATGTGGGAGAGGAAGCTTGAGCCAGGCTGACCCTGTGCAGACCTTGCTGTGCCCACCGTGGGGCCCTGGGTTAGTGTTGTTTTTCTGAGCCTCAGTTTCCTCCTCTTCAGAATAGAAAATGGGAGTAGCGCTAATGCTTGACATTTTTCTCAGCCAAGTTCCTGTGAGCGGGTTTGTGCATGCCTGGGACCTGAGCTCTGGCCACAGGAAGGTCCTGTTCGGAGCTTGTGGTCAGCTGGGTGATGAGGTCAAGACACTCTGGGAGTTAGGATGGAGGGTGTGGCTTGACTGCCCCAGACCACGCTGCGAGGTTTCCAGAAGAAAAGAGCGTGGGGCGGGGATGGGGTCAAAGAGGACCCTGTGTGTGCCTGGTGAGGGCTTCAGCCCCGGCTCACGGACCAGGGGTGGACCTGTCCCACCAGGGCAGTGACCCACTTTGGGAGGCAGTGAGCCGTGAGTGTGGAAAGGAAGCCAGAGGCAGCATGAGTCCTTGTTTAGGGGAATTGGGGGAGCCACTGAAGGCTTTTAGGTAGCTGAGGAAAGGTATTCTGGCAGTTGTGGCCCAGAGTGGATGGGTTATGTCCAGGCTAGAAACTGGATACTGAAATTAGTTTTGAAACAGTAAAAAAAAAAAAAAAAAGTCTGAATTAGAGAGTATAGCTTAATTTTAATTACTGGTTCTCTGATTGCATGTAAGCCAAGGTCTCTTATTGGATTTTTTAAGATAGGGTCTGGCCGTGTTGCCCAGGCTGGTGTATAGTGGCTATTTCAGAGATGCAGTCATAGCACACTGTGGCCTTGAACTCCTCGGCTAGAGTGATCCTCCTCCCACCTTAGCCTCCTGAGTAGCCGGGACTGCAGGCACGCCTTCATGCCCAGCCACGAATTGATTTTTAAGTGCTGTCAAGTGTTTCAAGAAGACTCTCCACCTGCTCTGCACTAACCTTCGCCCATCTTGGTGATTTGTTGCAGAGCCTCTGTTATGGGGCAGGAGCAGCACAGCCTCCTTCCAGTCTCCCGTTCTGCAGCAGTGCTCTTTGGGTCACCCCGGGAGTTGAATTAAAAGGCCACTCTGACCTGGCCTCTGTGGTTTCCTGGCAGGCTGCATGGACCAGTCCTCAGGCGCTGCAAGAGCAGAGCTGCCGATTGGCAAGGACAGGGGCCTGAGGGCTTGCCGAGAGGGGTAACTAGCCTCCGCTTATTTGTGTGAGAGGTGAGGCTTGGACGTTTGGTTTGATTTTGAGGCCCTGTGCCTGGTGACTTGGAACTAAGGTGCAGACTTCCATTTCAGACTCAAAGGCGGCATGGCATTGGTCTGCAAAGTCAGGGATCTGGCTCTTTAAGGTAGATCTTATAGGATGGAGCCCTTAAGTGCCCCTTTCTTCCTGAACTGACAGGTCCTAGAGCCCTGGGCCAGGATCCCTGGTGCTAAGCCCTATCAGTTCGGTGGGGAAAGGGCATTTAAGACTCTTACCCTGCTGAGATCTAACCTAAAGAACCACAACCTGACGTTCAGCCCATGCCAGTCTGTCACGGTGTCAGGGGTTTTTCTTGCTTCTTCCTCTTTCTCCTTTGTTAGCCTTGGTGCTTGCAGTGACCCTTCTGGCCAGCCCATAGACAGAAGCCACACCCTTCTTCCCTGTCTGTCATGTTGCTGTCCCCTGGGCCACTGCCCCACCTCCTCTGAGATCTGCTGCCCCACAGAGCTGGGTGATGGTTGTGCCACATTGGTCAGTGACTGCATCTGGGTCAGTCCCAGGGGCTTGCATGACTGGCTCTCAGCCCTTTACCTGGGGGGCCCTGTGGCTCATCCATGGTGCTCGAGTTCCAGTTTCCATCTGCTGCCAGGCTGAGAGCAGCATCCTCACCAGGTTCACAGCCGAGCACGTGGGCAACAGTGTTGGGCCTAGGCTTTGGTTTAATTTTTATGCTGGACTTTCTCAGTAATCGCCAGCACAGCCTTATTCATGGTCCCTTCCTTGTGTCTGGATTTCAGCTTCCCCATCTCTGCAGAGGGTGTTGGACCAGATTACGCATGGGTGACTCAGATATACCTGGGCCAGCATGCAACCTGTTTGGCCCACACAGGAAGTTTACGTTCTTCCCTTTGACATTGTGGGCAGTGTTTAAGCTGGTTGCCCTTAGGCCCCACCATTCTCTGTTGTCCCACACCACTGGCCTCATGGTTTACATTTGCTCTGTAGGCGCTTCAGTTAGTGACCCTCCATTTGCTCCTAGGTCCCCTCCTCACATCCCCCTGCCACCTGAATTCCTCAGTACTCTCTGGATCTGGCTTCCCAGGGTGATGAGATAGAAAAGAAGGAGACTAGAGCCTAGCCATCCAGAAGCCAGGTTCCACAACGGTCAGATTTGAGGACTCTGGGGAAGGGGAGAGGAGTTTTCATTTACTCAGAACACAAGGTAGTGGACTTGGGACAGTAAAGGTCTCAGGAACAGAGTTGAAGCCAGAATTGTCGAAGATGCATATTGGGCCTTCAGGTGGGCGGCAGGAGAGGAAGGGTGGGCCTGTGGTGTGGGAAGGGCCCCCCGCAGGATGCCAGCCCTGCCACTGATGAGGGCAAGGAGAGTGGCAGCCTGGGCATGACATGCGCCTGGAACAGGCCCCACCAGCCGTGGGGCCCAGACTGTGGTGTAATCCAAGCTTGTTTTAATCAAGCCACAGATAAGAACGAGCCTCCTCCCAGCCGGGCTGAGGCTGGCTATGGCCTGAGTGCACATTCCTGCCTGGTGCACTCTGTTCTGCATGTAGGTGGGGCCAGGCGGGGGGGCTGCCCTGCTGCCCTCGACCGAGGATGGCATTTCTTCTGCTTGACAGGGACATTTGGAATTTCCTGTTGGAAGGAAAGAGTGCCTGGTGGGTTGAGCTGTGCGTGTGTTCAGTGCTTTCTGCAGTGACCCCAGAGAGCAGTGGGCTTTTGCAGTCTCTACTCTGCTGTCTTCGGCTTTCCCACTAGTGTTTCCTGCCTGTGATCTTGGGCAAGTCATTTTGCTTCTCTGAGCCCCAGCTTTGGGTTCTGTGTGTGCTGTGAAACCACCTGTGGCCAATCCTGGGTCAATATTTTTTACCAATGACAAGAAGTTTCTAAGGGTTTTCCCCAAAGGGTGGGCCTCCCTAGGGAGCTGGCAGTAGCTGGTTGAGAAGGAGTTTGGACTTCAAGTCAATTTGTAGGGTTAATATTGCACCTTTTTAAAAAATTTGAGACAGTCTTACTCTGTCACCCAGGCTGGAATACAGTGGTGCAGTCTCGCCTCACTGAAACCTCCACCTTCTGGGTTCAAGCAATTCTCCTGCCTCAGCCTCCTGAGCAGCTGGGATTATAGATGCACACCACCACAACTGGCTAATTTTTGTATTTTTAGTAGAGACGGAGTTTCATCATGTTGATCAGATTGGTCTCGAACTTCTGACCTCAAATGATCTGCCTGCCTCGGCCTCCCAAAGTGCTGGGATTTACAGGTGTGAGCCACCGCGCCTGGCCAAGATTGAAACGTGAATCTCCTTCTCCTTGTCTGAGGCCCTTCTCCCTTTCTTTGCCCACCAGTTCCTCCCTCTGAGTGCTGCAGCCACCGCACAAACCCCAGTGCCCCATCAGGCCCAGCAGGACGTGCAGATGGAGCCCTGGCCTGAGTTTTGGATCTTGGCTTCAAAGCCGTGTTAGGTCCAGCTCTACCTTGTCCCAGTTCCCAGCCCTGTCCCTTTTAGGTGTGTCTGATCAGCACTCTCAAAACTAGAGAGATTGTAGCCTCAAAAAAATCCTTTTGGCAGGGTTTCGGTGACCTGAACATGCGCCAGGCATGTTCCAAAACCCCCAGCATCAAGACCCATCCAGGGATTAGGGTCGAAGCTGCTTTGCTGGGGCAAGAGGGACTGTCTCTGTTCTTAGCCACTTTCTGTTCATATATGGCTATCATTTACTGAGTGAACATTGATTAGAAGAGCAGCGTGACGGAGCAGAGAAAACGTGTTTCCCATTTGCTATACCTGTGTTGGAATCTTGGATTTGTTACTGTGAGATTCAGGACATTTGAGTCATTTGTTTTCTGGAAGGTTAATTTCCTTAACTTATAAAATGACTCGATTTATACCTCCTGTAGTGGATGTGGTGAGGACCGGGTGATAGGAAGTCTGTGAGGACCCAGCATGGCACCTGCACATGGCGGCTGTGTGGTAGGTGGTCACCGCTTTTGTCATTTTATAGGTGGCCCTTAGGATTAGACACTGAGGGGGACACAGGCTGGGTGGGATAGGTCCATGCTACCAGGAGTATATGGTCAACAGGGGGCTGCAGGATAGATTGGCTGTGTTTTGGGAGTTCCTAGCATCTGACCCCCTCCCAGTTTACATCTGAGTATTCACTTCCATGTGTATCTTGGAGGCCAGAGAGGAAAGGCCAGGAACTCTCATCACCTGTAGTGCTGGGTGTGGGCACAGGACTGGGGCCTGCCAGCCAGACCCGCCCCCTGGTGCTGGGATTCAGGAAGCAGCACAGAGAGCCTTCATCACTGTGGCTCAGTGGCAGAGGCAGGTGCCAGATGGGAAGCTGAGCTCTGTGTGCCCGGGTGTGGGCTGGGCAGGGGTCCTTGCCTGCCTGCCTGCCTGCCTGCCACCGGACCCACTTTCACTGTGCTGCTCTGGGCAAACAGCCTCCCTGGCAGGGGCCTAGTTTCTGAGCATGGCTCTCCCAGCTTCCTGTTTTCTGACCTGCACAGTGACCTTTTAGTGAGGTACCTTGCTGCTCAGATCAGCCCCAGGAGGGTTCTGGTGCTCACATCCCAGAACCTACTGGTCCCTGGGCCTCAGAGTAACTCATACTGAGAGGAGGGAAGGCTGCCCAGGCAATGCTGTGCAGAGAGAGCAGGGTTGCCACTTCTGCCTGCAGGGACGAGTCAAAGATGACTTCCTGGAGGAGGGGGCATTTGAAAGGTACTTTATAGGACTAAGGGTCTGGGAGGAGGAGGTTCAAATCCTGTCTTGGCAGTGGCAGCCTGGCCCTCATCTTTAGCCTCTTTGAAATGTAAATGACACTAGTGCCTGTGGGATAGGGCCTTTGTGTGGAGTAAACGTTTGAGGACAGTGCCTGGCTAATCTCTGATCAAAATAGGCCCCCTCCTGCCAGGGGATTAGGTTCTTGACAGTTGTAAAGACCAACCATCTCTCCCACAAACTCTGTTTTGATGGGGAGTGGTAGAGTTATGTTGGGAGGCTTCTGCTCTGAGCTCAGTGCATAGACAGCCTGTCTTGTTGAATGTGCCTGACCCCTCTAGATGTAAGTAGGATCCTTCCTTTTTTACAGGGGAGAAGATGGAGCCTTAGTGAGGTTAAGTAGTTCCCTGGGCCTTCCATCCAGGTGATGGGGCCAGGACATTGCTTCTAGTTCTCCTGCCTCCCAAGCTTGGCTGATCCTACAACCTCATACGGCCCCACCCAGAGGGAGTGAGTCCCCGGAGAAAGAGAATGCCAGTGACCCAGAGTGGGCACAAAGCTACTTCCTGCTCAGGGAGTACCGGGGGGCCTCCTATGGGGGTGGTGGGGCATTGAACGTCCCCTTCAGGGAAGGCTGGGAGCTTACCAGGTCCTGAGGAAGAGGAGGGACTGTGTGCAGGAACCCCTGAGGCACAAGCCAACTTAGCATTTGGGGGAACTCCAATTATTTCATGTGTATGGTATCTGTGGGGTGCCTGGCAGGGGCACTGGGCTAAGCAGTGTGGCAGGGGACCTTGTGTGCTCTGGCCAGGGGCCTGGACCTCATTCTGTTGGTGGTGGGGGGCCATGCAAGTGGGGATTGGCAAAGTGGACCAACACCACCTCCCCTCCCCTCCCTTCTCTTCTCCCCTCCCCTCCCTTCTTCCCTACCCTCTCTTTTCCCCCAACTCTGTCCTTGTATCCCAGGCCACAGTGAAGGAAATTGGTCCCAGGCCCTGCTTTTGTAGGAGGAAGCAAAGCTCTGCTTTGTGTAGCTGAAGGCCAGGCTCCCCATTGTCCACCCTGACATAGACCCTCTGAGTCCTCAGTTATCTGGCCTGTATGTGACTGTGAAGTCTGTCTTGTTTCTCCTCCCAGAGAAATTGTGAGTATAAAAAGCCTGTCAGACATGTGGATATGTGGTTTTAAAGATTAAGGCAGTTTAACCAAAAAGAACAAAACATTGCCTGAGTTAATAGAAGTGGCACTGGGCGTTCTTCCCGTCAGCCTGAGTTGGAGGTGGGGTGCCTCCCAGCAGGGGCTGGCAGGAGCACCAGCATGCGCTCTGACCTCATCCAGAGAGTTTCCGGGTGCTCTGCACAGTGAGACACCCTCTGGAGGAGGCCCTGTGGGGAGGGCAGAGGGCCAGTAAGAACATTCAGTGGCCTTGGAGAAGCCAAGGTGCCATTTGTCCCCTCCCACCCACCCTGCACTTCGTGTACTGAAACTGACAGCAAGGAAGACTTGGCAGGGAGAACTCCCAGTTTAGCTCCTCAAGTGTTGTTGAGGCTGAATACCAGCCGACAGCTTGCTGGCCTGCTGGGGGGTGTGGGGCTGAGAGGGCCTCAACCTCTTATCGCAGTGACCCTGTGAGGTGTAGGTGTGTCTGGTCCCCCATTCAGTGGTCATGGAAGCACAGTGTGGTTTAAGTGACCAGCTAGTCTGCAAGCAACAGAGTCAAGTTTCCAGAATCTGCGGTCTGACACCAAGCACCTTTGTTTTGTAGAGATACAAAGTCTCCAGCAGGCACAGGGTGGAAGAGGAGGTTTTTGTTAATTTTTTTTGTAGACAAGGGATCTTACTGTGTTGCCCAGGCTGGTCTTGAATTTCTAGGCTCAAGTGATCCTCCCGCCTTAGCCTCCCAAAGTGCTGAGATTACAGGTGTGAGCCACCGTGCCTGGCGAAAAAAGAGGAGGCGTTTTGTTGACATAGATTGGAAGAAGGTTGAGTAGCTGAGGAGGCCAAGGCAGGTAGATCACTTGAGGTCCTTGAGGTCAGGAGTTCGAGACCAGCCTGGCCAACATGTAGAAACCCCGTCCTACAAAAAATACAAAAAGTAGCCGGGTGTGGTGGCACATGTCTGTAATCCCAGCTACTCGGGAGGTTTCTCCAGTTGTGGCCTCTGCTCCCTGAAGCTCTCGCAGTTACTGGCCTTGGGCTCCTGGGGAGGGCAGATCTCACTGACACCACCATTCCTTTTGTAGGAGAATCACTTGAACCCAGGAAGTGGAGGTTGCAGTGAGCTGATCTTGCACCATTGCACTCCAGCCTGGGCAATAGAGCGAGACTCTGTCTCAAAAATAAAAAAATAAATAAAATAAACATGTATCCCACTCTTCTTTCCCTTCTAAAAGACAGTATAGGTGTATAATTTAATAATTTTTTTGTTATTTATAACTGTACAATTAGAAAAAAACAAATATTAAAAGGTAGGGAATTGATTAAATAAATTATGCTTGATTTACCTTTTAATGATAATGCTTTAGAAGAATATGCAACTTTGGCTGGGCACGGTGGCTCATGCCTATAATCCCAGTACTTTGAGAGACTGAGGCAGGTGGATCACCTGAGGTCAGGAGTTTGAGACCAGCCTGGCCAACATGGTGAAGCCATGTCTGTACGAAAAATACAGAAATTAGCTGGGTGTGGTGTGCATGCCTGTAATCCCAGCTACTTGGGAGGCAGAGATTGCAGTGAGTCAAGACTGCACCATTGCACACCAGCCTGGGCAACAGAGCAAGACTCCATCTCAAAAAAAACCAAAGGCTATGTAATGTCACAGGAATATGTTCACTATAGCTTGTTAATTAAAAAGTAGGTTCCAGATGTCTGCGAAGTACAGTTTCAGTTTGAGCAATGATATATATTAAAAGCTTGGAGGGGTATGTTATGTAATACAAATGTTATGGGCTGTCTCTGAGATTAAATTAAAATTTTTCAGTTCCTGAGTAACTGAGAATATAAACAACTTTACAATGGATATACATTAATTTGATCAGAGAAAAAAGACAGTTTTTTGAAAAGCTGCATCACTTTGTAGACACGGCCGGTATCTTTCCGTTCTGCCTAAGTCTCACTGTCTCCACTGTAGGAGGCAGCTGGGTCACATTTAGGGTTCGTAGGGCCCCAGGTGGCACTCCTGTGTCTTCCTTGTCTTTAGCATCCAGATCACACCTCATCTGGAAGCTGAGCTTGAATCTCAGCTCCGGGCTTGCCAGTGGGAGTTCTTGAGTCCTGAGCCTGGCCTTGGACTCCCGTTGTGAAGTGGAGCCAGACTGGCAGGTGGCTGCTCAGATGAGCATGAAAGGTGTGTCTAGGCTGCTGGGGCCTGAGGCTACTTCCTGAAGCTCCCCTGGGCCTTCAGCCAGTGGCTGCTGTTATTCCAGCAGTGAAACCCAACCATCACATTCCTTGAAATACTTTTAATAACTCTTACTAAATTTTGAATTTTCAGTGAGTTTGGCCTTGACCATCTGAAGGAAAGGCAGGCACACACCCCCACACACACCCATGGTGAAATGCAGGCAGGATCTGACATCCTGGGCTGAGAAATGCTGGTCTTCTCTTTTCCTGTCAACACTGCCCTGTTGACCATGCAAGGGGTGTGGAGATGCCATTGTCCCAGGGTCAGGGGGTTGGCAGGGAGGTTTGCTGCAGTCAGGGGCTTCCTGTGTAGGCCCCAGGGAATGGGACTGGCCTGGCTCAGAGCAGGAGCCACCCAGGAAGCAGGGGAACAGCCTTCCAGGGCTTCCCTGGTCCAGCTGCCTGTCGCTGCGGGCTCTTCTGAGGACAGAGCCCTGACAAGCGAGGGTCAGTGCCCAAGAAAAAAGGAGCATTGTTAGTGGGTGGGGACAGAGGAACAGCCAGGGCATTGTCGCCCAGCCAGGAGGCTCTGTGTGTTCAGTGGATTTCCCAGCTCCCTGACAGTCACAGGTACTGAGGTTTGGGTCTTCCATCCTCTGACAGCAGGTAGGTCCCTTTCTGGCAGCTGCCAGCATCTCTCATCCCTTCCCTGCTCTGCTTTGGGGGGATTTTTCTTAGCATTTCCGAGTTCTGGGGGCTGCATTCTCCCTCGCCCTCCCCTGTGGTATTGAGATGAGTGGGAGAGAAGGCGGTGTGGGCTGTTGGTAATGATCCCAGAGCCTGGAGAATAGGGGCAGTGTTTCTGGGGGAGAGCTGTCACCTGGCCCCTGGGGTGCTAAGCCTGATGAGTCATGAGGGGCGTGGGCCTCAGAACACTGGGGAGACTGGCTGGGCATCGGGGGATGTGGGGAGGCTGCCACCAGCAGACATCGAGAGCCGTGGGGGTCAGATGGGACACGTGCTCCAACCAGCCTCTCGGAGGAGGTCGCGTGTTTGTCATCGCTGGCTGCGTCTGACGTGGGAAAGCACTGGGAATACTGAGAAGCCTGTCACGTTTACTCTCTCACTGTCTTTGGTTTATCTTAAACCTCAGTGAGATGTTGGCAGTTCTTCTCATGCTGTCACAGAGCGTGACCTTGTGGCCTTGACCGCATGCACTTTAGACATTGCAGTCCACTGCAGCGTGCAGTCCTCCTGGGGCAGGGCTGGTGACTACAGCAGGACAGGGACAGTGTTCCTCCAGTTGTGGCCTCTGTTACCCTCAGCTCTTGCAGTTACTGACCTTGGGCTTCTGGGGAGGGGCAGGTCTTTTGTAGCCCTTTCTTGGAAGGGGTGGCCTTGGGCTTGATGAGTACTCCCCACTTGTTTCTAAACTCTGAGAATGCCCCTCAGGAATGAGAAAATTTCAAATTAGTCATCGAGTGCTGGAGTCCAGCTGGGAAGAGGCAACCACTTGGCACCACATGTACCACCTGGGCCTGCCACCTGCAGCCCAGGCCCTGGGCCTCTCTGGGTTCCTGGTGAGGCCCTAGGCCCAGCTAGTTTCTGGTGGGAAGTGACAGGGCCAGTAACTGAAGCAGAAGGCTCTGGTCCAGGTGACCCAGGCAGGTTGAAACCTGCCTCTGCCATCTCCGGGTCTCCAGGAGGGTGAGGCGGCTGTTCACAGTGCTGCCAGGCACCAGGCCCTGGGCAGCTGTGGTTGTTTCCATCCTGGGTCTTGTGCAACTCCTGGTAGACCACTGCCTCCCACTCACCAGTGTCAGAGCAGCCAGGCGGGTTTCTGCGGCCTGAGCCCCCTCCCTCCTGACAGTCCTGTTTCCTCGGCAACGCTGCATCTTTGGCCATCTGTTGACCTCCCATTCCCCTTGGCTTCTCAGTGCAGAATTTCCATAGCACATCAGTCTGCACTGGTGATCTCTGGTGTACGTGTACAGATATACACACCCATGGGAGATGAGGGAGGTGTCCCACTGTCCTTCAAGGTTCAGCTTACCTGCCACCTCCTCTGAGTCAGCTTCTGACTGCCCCATGTGAATACCTGTGCCTGCCTTTGTGTGCTCACTGCACTCTTTTGGGTCATTCTGAAAGAGCCTGTATTTTATTTTGCCTCACTGGCCCGATGGCCAACCCTGTCTGCCCTTGAGGCCATTCCTGCCACCCTGCTGCAGCAGTAAGTCCACAGCGGGGGGCTTGGGTTCTATTTGTTGAATGAATGTCTCCAATGTAATGTGACCAAGGTCCCACAGATCAGCAGCCGAGTGAGCTTTGAGCTCAGGTGAGCTCATTTGTGTGTTTCAGAGCCTGTGGTGGGCAGAGGACAGCAGGCTGTTGTCCTGAAGCCTCCAGAGCCTAGCGGAGAAGAGGAAGAGCCCTAAAGAAGGAGGTGTGTATTCCTTGTAGGACTTGCTTTGTAGGTGTAGGTGCGCAGAGGCCAGGTTGGAGGGAACCATTGAAACATGGGTTTTACAGTGCAGGCCCACATGGGGCATAGCCCCCTGGGCACTGGCATTGCCCACTGCCCATGTGTGCTGGGGCCATGCCAGCCTTCTCTGCTGCCAACCTGGCTTATCTACCCACCCTCAGTGGGCATGGCTTCCGCTTCCATCTCAGTTTCTGCTTCGTGCACCCTGCAAAGCCAGCACTTTTCTCTAGGGGGTGAGCCCTTTAGCAAAGGAGCTGGTGGAGCACACAGGTGGCTCAGGCCAGCCTGCCCTCCAGTGGGGAGCACAGTAGACAGATCTCCTAGCCCAGGGGGGCCAGCTGTGGTGGAGCCTACCTCCCCATTCCATTCTTAGAGAGGCCTCGGAAAAGCACAGGAATATAGGAGTGAAGGCATGGACTGGGCAGAGGGGCCAGAGTCACCCTCTGAGTGGGCCTATAGGGTCCCCAGAAGAGTTTTCTGGGTCAGAATCAAGAGACTCGGGAGCCTCTTTGCATCCTGTGAGCCCAGCCACTTTGCCTCTGGTTGGGGTAGGTTTTCCAGAACGCTCCGACAGAGAGAGGGAAGGCGGTTTCCATGGGAACCCCCAGCTGCTGCAGGTGCTGTGTGGCTGACGCCACCTCCCAATTCTATGTGCTGTTGGCAGGATGTGGAGGAGGCTACCTGGGAGGAAGGTGTTGGACAGGGCTTACCACGACCCACTGGGAAGTATTAGATAGCTTTTGGAGCTCACACTTTGGATAGGGTGCTGCGGGTCCCAGGCATCAGAGTTCACTCTTTCTTCGCCATTCCTGAGTTTGGAGAAAGGCTGCCAGCCAGTGCCTCAATGCTACCCATCACCAGAAGAGGTCCTGTGTGTGCCCCCTGCTCCATCCTCAGTCCCCAGTCCCATAGCTGCTGTGCTGTCCTGCTTCTCTTTCTGCCTCCTGCCCTCATGATTCCTGCCCTAACTGTAGCCCTCTCCACCTAGCAACACCCCATGCTGCCTGAGAGCCCTCCTGTGCCCACCACATACCCACCTGCACATGCATCACATTTACACATGCCGTTCTCTTCCAGGATGAACCCTCCCTGGTTCCTGAGGCTCTGGGGACCAGTGGGTATGTGTCTGTCTCTCTCCAGTGCCTCTTTCTCCTCTCTGCCTTTCCTTAGACACGTACCTCTCACCTCCTGTGTGACCTAGCTTCCTCCATGAAGTGCTCTTTGGTTTTCTCAGCAGGATCCCCCTCTCCCCAAGGCTCCCACTATTCCTCTACCAGGCCTGCCCTGGGACCCTCTCTCCCGAGTGGTTACTGTTGACTGATTGCTCATCAGTGTTCCCTGTCTAGACCCTGGTTCTGATGCCTGTGCCCAGCAGGGCTGGGCCCACAGGAGGTGCTGGGGAATGTAGGGGGTTGTCGGCTGCTGTGGGCCTTTGAGGAGGCCTCCTTCCTTCTCTGGTTAGTAAATTATTGCAGCAAGGCAGGGCAGCCCTGCACATCGATGCAGCTTTTCTTATTCTCCTGTCTTTCCACAAGGCTCACAGGTCACATGGCTGCTGCTTCAGAGTCACCGAGGTGCCACTGTTGGTTTATCTTAATATCACCCCCCGCCAGGAAACCTCCCTACACCCTGTCCCTAGGACTGGCTGAGATGACCTTTGGTCCTACTCTGACCTGTAGGATTACAGGAATAATAAATGACACTTAGTCACAGGCCTCAGCAAAATCTGAGACCCAACCAATTTGAATGTGCTGATTTCAAGTGTAGACCCTGGGAAAACTGGTGCCTACACCTTTCTCAAGCCCTTGGAGGGCACTGGCACAGATCTGCTCTCACCCTGAGTCTCTCTAGGTGTCTCTATGTCGACGCCTTCTCAGCAGCTCACAGCTGCTGCCCAGGGAGATGAAGCCCACCAGCTCCTTTGCTAAAGGGCTCACCCCCTAGAGAAAAGTGCTGGCTTTGCAGGGTGCACGATCTGATTTGTGTGAGCCTTTGTCCCATGTTTCTCTGAGCAGCTGCTCAGAGCTGTGGCGTACCCTGCAGTCTGCAGAGTGCAATGGCCCCATCATGAGTCCCAGCAACTCACCAGGATCACAGCCAGAGCTGGGTGGGTGTGCACCCTCCTGGATGAGGCTAATCAGAAGGTATTCAAGGGCATCAAGCTGCCCTGCCCAGCATGGTGTGTCCATAGTCCCCGGGGGACTTCCTCCCATCAAGGGTGGGGCAGGTCAGATGTGGGTCAGTAAATTTCTGTGACCTGGCAGCATTCTCTGGAATTCTCCCAAGCGAGTACACAAGGGTTTCAGTGTCAGCTTCTTCCCCTCTACAAATCTCCATTCACATGAACATAGCGAAGTACCTGAGAAGTCCTGCAGCGAAGCTTCTACTTAGCTTGACACAACCTGGAGCCTTTGCAAATGATTTTGAGTACTGAACTTCCCCTTTTCATGCAGTGTTTAAGAAAAATGTTAATGCTTTATTTTTATTATTATTATTATTATTATTTTTTTTTTTTTTGAGAAGGAGTCTTGCAGTGGCGCAATCTTAGCTCACTGCAATCTCCGCCTCCTGAGTTCAAGTGATTCTCCTGCCTCAGCCTCCCGAGTAGCTGGGCTTACAGGCCACCATGCCCAGCTAATTTTCGCATTTTTAGTAGAGATGGGATTTCACCATATTGGCCAGGCTAAGCCACCACGCCCAGCTAAATTACTAATATTGTATCAAATACCAGTTTGGAAACTGCCTCAAGGAATGCTCTCTTTGTATTGGAAAGCAATGAATATAGAAAGAGTACAGCTTGAGGGCTTAAATAATAATCTGTGCAGGCTTTGGAGGAATCTGAGTCAGAGTTCCCCCCCTTTATTGTTAAAAAGGATGCATAGAAAATGTTTTTGGCTTGGAGAATTCTTCACCACTGTAGCTGGGGCTGTCAGTTGCCATTCCAGGGGGAACATGGAGATGAAGCAGACATTGAGATATGTTTTTTGTTGTCAGCAAAAATAAACATCTCAGGCCACAAACCAGGGCGTGGAAGGGAGAAGTTTGGGGACATGAAGTTGGAATCCCACTTGGGGATGGGCACTTATTCTCGTACCACCACCTCTTGCAGCCAGCGACCAGGAGGTTTTTGTGGGGTCTGGGGCCCCCAGTAAAGCCCAGGCCCCCAGGTTCCAGACAAGCGAAATGATGGCTCAAGTTCCCACGGCAAGTCAGCACCAGGCTCCTGACCCCTGGTCCGCTGCTCTCTTGGACGCATCATGGTTTCCAAAAATCTTACCCAAGCCCCTTGTTCTGTGAGGCCATACACATGACAACTGCCATGTGTGAAGGGCTTACAGCCTATACCAGGCAAGGTGCTGATGCCTCACCTGCATTAACATCCACAGCAGTCTCTCCAAAGGGACTGAGGCATCTAACTCCCTCACTCATGGCCCTTTGCTACCTTCCCCCACTCTGAGGACACTGACTCCTAATCGTGCTCCACCTCTTTGTCCCCCATCCCCTGCACCCACGCTGGCCTCCTCTGCTCAGGACCCTGCACTTACCTTCTTCTTCTTATTGAGAACATTCTTTCCCAGGTCCCTCCTGGGCCGCCTTCTTGCCCAGGCCTTTCTTAGAGAGGCCTTGGATTCGTTTGCCAGTGCCGCTGTCACAAAAGGCCACAAACTGGGCAGCTTAAATAACAGAATGCACTCCTCCCATTCTGGAAGCCAGAAGTCTGAGATCCCACTTGGGGCTCCTGAGGCGGCGGGGTCTGTTCCAGGCGTCTCTCCCTGCTGGGGGTGAGTCGCCGACTGTCTTTGGTGTTCCTGGGAACGTAGAAGCATCACCATAAATCTCTGCCTCCATCATGATGTTTCTCCTTTGTGCGGGTCTGTGTCTAAATTTCCCCACCCTACTCTGGTATGACCTCATCTTAACAAGTGTCATCTGCAAAGACCCCATTTCCCAACCAGGTCACGTTCTGAGGTACTGGGGGTTAGGACTTCAACATACTGTTTTTTTGGGGGACATGGTTTAGCTTGTACGAGGCCTTCTCTGATGAGTGCCTCCCTTTCCCGTCATGCCCTCTGCACTTCATTAATATTGCAGCCCTTGGTGGCACCTGCAGTCACTTCATTTACTTGTTTTTTGTCTGTCTTCTGCACTAGGGTGTGAGTATGAGCACAGAGGACAGGGACCTGGTGGTCATCTTCATGTTGTATCTTCAGAGCTTGAGCAATGCCAGGCACAAAATTAATCTGTTCCCTTAATCACTCAATGAATGAGTGTGTGAGTGAATGAGTGAATGCATGAATGCATGAATGAAAGGAAACACAGCCCCCTGAAGCAAGTGCTATTGTCTTCCCCATCCATCACTCACACAAACTGAGGCTTTGAGAAAACCAGAGCAGAGTAAAGAACAGGCTTTTGTGTGTGATTCATGAAGCAGTAACGGTTTCTCTTTTATTTACCTCTTGGATCAAGGGCAGAAGCAAGAAGGGTGGCTGTGACTGCATTCTTGATGTTTTCAGAGTTTGTCAAGTGGGACATGTCACCTCGTTTTATTTTTGCACATTCTTCAGTCAGCTCTACAGATTGTAAATGTGGAGTGCCGCTCTCACAGCCTCAGTTCCCACGTTTGCGTTGGGAGTGCAGCATGCATTGCACGCTAACTTCATGCTTACCATCTGGGAGGGAAGTCGGGATCCGGGTGGTTCAGTGCTGGATCTGAGATCCTCTGTGGGAAGTGCAGGGAGACAGGGTAGTCGGGTGTCTGGAAGCAGGTAGCACAGCCTTTGAATTGATCTGGCTGAGAGAATTCTGTCCTCCGCCACAGCACGTGTTCAGCTTTGGGACAGTTACATGTGGCGCACCGAAGGCTATCTGCTGGGGACTGTCAGTGGCTTCCTCTGTTACCCTCACCTTGTCCACTCTCTTGGACCTGGGAGGGTCAGTGTCTGCGACTGTCCTATCCTCACTATGCTTGGTTCTAGAGGAAGGGGCCTGCAAGATACTCATGGGCTGCTTGGGAGGATAAGAGTCAGGCCCAGGAAGCCGTGCTGGTGACCAAGGGTGGTGGCTCCTCTCTGCCTTGTGTGTGCTTGTTGTCAGGGCATCTTTGGCCCTCAGGGATCGTGGCCTGCCAGCTTGGCTGAAAGCACAGCTGCCTGGAGCCTCTGTGCCCCTTGGGCTTCCTGTGGCCCATGTCTCCTCTCGGCAAGGTGCATCTTGGGGCTGAAGCTAGGGTGGCTCCAGTGTCCTTCCCTGCTCTGTTGCCCAGAGACTGCTTGATTTTTCTTACCCTGCCAGGCCCAGGGCATGTGTGGCTTATTCCTGGGGCTACTTGGGACATAATGGAATTCTTTAACCGGAAGATTCTCCATGAGCTCTGTGGAGCACTTTCCCCAGTATACCCTCCAGAGTCCAACACAGGCATAACTAAGCTCGGGGTCCCCAAGGGTCCAGGCCCCAGGTGGAGATGAGGGGCGGGCAGTGTGGGGTGGTGGCTGTAGGGAAGGGAGGATAAGACAACATGGGCCTGCTCTGTACTGTCAGCGACTTTCCACGAGTTCCATCATCTCATCGTACCTTCATTGTGTCAGTGTAAGCAAGGGATGACATGTCCTTGGAGGGGTGGGGGCATGAATGCTCAGCACATACTGTATGGATAGGTGAATGGTATCAATCTCTTCAGCCTTGGGGAGTCAATACAGTCCATGTTTTCTGGTTCCTGGAACAACTGGGCACAGTGCCATGCCGCACAGGGGCCACAGGGAGGAATAGGACATAGTCCCTCTCCTTGGTGAGGGGACACAGGCTAAGAAGAGCTCTCTGCAACTCATCAGCGGGGTAAGCTCAGTCAGCATGAGCCTCTCTGCTCTCCCTAAGTAGGCACCACAGTGGGGAGGCAGTGCAGTGTTCTCAGAGGGAAGGAGGAGCCACAGCCCCACCATCATGCCTGGGGTGCTGAGGCTTAGACAAGCCCAAGCTGAACCTGAAGGCAGTTACTGTTCGGCATTGGAGGTGGGAGATCCAGTGGGAACTATGATCGATGAGGTTCTGGAGGGTCTGAGAGCTGACACCCTCCAGACCCTGGGGGGGTGGTGTCTGCAGGGGGCCCGCTCTAGGCCAGGCTTAGTGCTAAGACTTCACCAGCACTGTCTCGTGGAATGCTGGTGGCAGCTGTCATTGGCTCTTTTGTACCAGTGAGGAAACAGTGTCTCAAGGGGGTTGAAGGTCACTGACTGAAGGCCCAGGTCTATCCACAGCTGCCTCTGCTTCTCCATTGCTTCCATGACCTGAGACTAGTTCCAAGGCCATCCTTGGCATAGGCACACAAAGAGCGGGGCCTAGGGAAAGACTGTCCTGGCTGGAGTGCTCGTCAACAGGCAGAGCGAAGGTGCCAGAACAGGCTGCCTTGGTACCTCCGGGGGTTGGTTTCCTGCTCATGTCACAGTCCAGTGGAGACCGGTGGCTTCTCCAAGCAGTGACTCAAGAATCTGGGTTCACTCCATCAGGTTATTCTGTCTTCCATCAGCCACATGAATGGGGTCTAGGGAAGGCACACTGTTCATCATACTTGAACTAGGTTGGCCTGGAAGCTCCCACTACTCTGTTCCCATTCTGTTGGCCAGGAGGTGTCCTTTGGCTCCTGTGCATGTTCGAGGGAAATAGGGTGTGTTGAGGAGCATGTGGCTGTGGGAGGGCAGCCTCTAGGTTTTTGCCTGGAGCCAGCAGGTGCCTGGGCCCACAGCACCAATTTCCCACTGAGGTCTTCTCATTGCAGAAAGCCAAGGACCAGCTGCTTTTTTCCCCACTGCTCTCTAGGTGACTTAGAAAGTACTGAAACCTCAGGCCAGAGGTTAGAGAGAGGAGAGGCAGGATTTCTCGGGCACTGAGAGCAAGGAGGGGTTTTCAGTGAGCCCCTTGTGATCAGCCAAAGCGGCTGGGTCAGGTGGCCCTGGGTGACACTGAGGTTGTCACGTGTGCCCTTGGGTGGGAAAGTGGGTACCAGTTGGACAGCAGTGTAAATCATTTTTGTTTTCTGTTGACAATTCGTTTGCTTACTCAGTGGCTAGTACACAGGCTCTGAGATCTGCAGAGGAGTCGTGAGAGGCACATGTACACGGATGTCCACATGCATGCACATGTAGACGTGTCCCTGTGTTGGAGCATCTGGAGTGTGGTTCTCCAGCTCTCTAGCCCAGAGTCTGCCCCACTGGTCTCCTCCCAGCTCCTTCATCATTAGCTATGTGGATGCCTTGGCGTCCCCAACTATATAATGGGAATAATAATCGGCTCTGCCTCACAGGGTCATTGAAATGATTAAGTGAGATAATTCATGTGAAGTGCTTAGAGGTGGGCTGGTTGCACAATAGGGGCCCAATGGCTGTTAGATACTGGCTAGATTTGCATCTAAGCCTATCTGACTCTCAGATCCCAAATGTGTTCTTCGTAGAGACTGCTCTGTTGGTACTTTACAAACTTTCAGCAAGTAAATAAGACATTTCACTGGTTTTAAATTTCCAGGAGCATATGATGAGAAGTTTCCCTTTCACCCAGATCCCACAAGCCCCCGGTCCTCTCCCCCATGGTGGTTGCCACTCTGACCGGTTTCGTGTGCACATCCCAAGACACTCTGTACATATGCAGTAAGATCTCACTTAGCCTCTTTGATAGGTTCTTGAAGACTGTGACTTTAAACGAAATATATAATGAAACCAACTTTTTTCTCATTGTTGTAAAAAAGTGACGTTGAAGGAATTGATGTTATTTGAGGACCTGCTGTGCAATATCTCAGTGGAAGCCACACTTTCCACGAACCTATCCCCCATGTTCAGTGAAGACTTACTGTACAAGCAACAGTTGACTTTGTGTAACTCCTTTCTCTCCTCCCTGTACGTATTCTAGCGTGCTGTGCTCAGCGATCGGCACCTTCTTGGAGATATTTCCGTGTCACTACAGAAAGCACCCCCTGTTCTTTTCTGTGGCAGCATGGTCTTCCACCACATGGATCGTCATAAGTGATTCAGTCCCTTCTCGATGGACTTTTATTTAGTTATCAATATTTGGCGATTACAAACAGTGCAGCAATGTGTGTGAGTACATATGTCGGGGAGAGCATCCTGTGGGATCAGCTCCTGGAAGTGGGACTTCTGAACGGGAAAGGTTATGCATTTAAATTGTGACGGGGATTACCGACTTGCTGCCTGTTGAGATGGTTGAATTTGTATCCCCCCAGCCCTGGCTAACACAGTGTGCTCTCCGTCTCTGACTTTCACCAATCTGGTACATATAAAATGGTATCTTAATATAGTTGTCATTTACATTTGTTGTATGAATGAGGTTGAGTATTTTCTAATATTTATATGTTGGGAGCCATTTGTAATTTTTTGTATGTACATTCAAAAATATCTTTTGTTCATGGTTTCTATTGTGTTAGGTTGCCTTTTAAAAAAAATCAGTTTATAGGATCTTATTATATTTGAGAGAGATTAATCATTTGTGATATGAGCTGTAAATATAATATATGGTGTTCCTGGTTAAAGGGATTCATGATCAAACCATGGGTTTCATAAATATAACTAATTCTCAGTCCATGTCCTATTCTTTTTTAAATTTTATTTATTTATTTATTTCTTCTAAGGGGTCTAAGGTAAAGATTCTGATCTTTTTTTTTTTAGACAGGATCTTGCTCTGTCACCCAGGCTGGAGTGTAGTGGTGCAATCTGTGCTCACACCACCCTCCTGCCTCAGCCTCCTGAGTAGCGGGGGCCACAGGTGTGGTGCGCACCACCAGCCTGCTCATTTTTGTATTTTTTGTAGAGATGGTATTTCACTCCGTCACCCAGGCTGGTCTCAAACTCCTGGACTCAGGTGACCCACCTGCCTCAGCCTCCCAAAGTGCTGGGATAACAGGCATGAGCCACCATACCCAGCTCTAAGTCCTATTCTTTTAAGGGTGTTTAGGAAAAAAAAAATGAGTATGACTGTTCAGGAAAATTGTGAAAAAGGAAGGTAGGACCTAGCTCTTATCGGTATTAAGCTATATCATGAAGCTATTGTAATTAAAACCATGTGGAAAAAAGAAAACCAAACCAAATCATTGTGGTATTGGTGTAAGACAGATTAACGGAGAATCCCCCAAAAATATGGGAATTAGGAAATATTGGCATTTGAAAACAGTGGTTAAAAGATGGGTAAGTAGATGGGGAGACAAATTGAGTGCCCATCTGGAAGAAAATGCACACAGACGCACACCTCAGTCTTCCACCGGAACAACT
Organism: Callithrix jacchus; assembly: GCF_049354715.1. NCBI lineage: Eukaryota > Metazoa > Chordata > Mammalia > Primates > Cebidae > Callithrix > Callithrix jacchus. Next base: position 127,852,264 of record NC_133509.1, on the reverse strand, counting down.
CCCGACGGATCCAAGATTTAATGATAAAAATTGAAAATGTAAAAATACTTGAGAAAACCATGGGCTGATTTAAAAAATTCTGGGGAGCAAAGGATCAAAAGATGAAAATATTTATGCATTTGAATTACAGAAAAGTCAAGATTTTCTGCCTGGCAAAACCACAACTAAAGTAGAAAGACAGCAATGTGGGAGGTGCTAGGCAGGCCTTACCACTGCCTATTGGAGGGGCCCTTGCCCCCACAGCCTCCGTGCCTGCCCTTGTTTGCCGGGTGGGGGTGCTGGTGCCAGGCCCTTCGGCTTGGAGAGCTCCGTGAAGCTGACAGTGGTGTGCTGTGTCAGTGGCCGGCAGGATGGAAAGACCCTGATTCCAGCCCTGGACAGGCTCTCGCTGCCTGACCCAGGTGGCTCTCAGGAGATGGCATTGTGGTTGAAAACTTGAGGCCTGCCAGCCAGGATATCAGAATTGTCTTCTTCTCCTGGAGCTGGGGGCAAGTCTGGGTTGGTGATGCTGAGCCTGTGGGTACTTCCCTGCCTCTGGCCCCCTCAGATTGCATCTTGGACCACAGTATAGCTTCCCACAGCCTGACTCCCTGTCACCTTGGGGAAGGACGTCTGTCCAGCTGTGTTGTCAGGCCACTCCCCTTCCTGATGGAGGCAGAGGGCTCAGGAGCCCATGTCCTGGAGCCACAGGGGCCTGGGGCTGTTGAGACTTGCTGGTTATACAGCCTCAGTTCAGTTATTTTGCCTCTTGACTTCCTTGCTTCATGTGTAAAATGGTGATGATGGCCCCTGCCTCCTAAGGACATGGAGATTATGTGTTTAGGAGATTAAGTCTGTCATTTGCTCAGTGCACACCTGTAATATGATAAGGATCCCAGTGGTTGTGGTGGAGGTGAGGATCAGAATCATGCCGGTGGAAAGCCAGAGAAGGCCAGAAAGGCCTATGCTGAGGCCAGAGAGCACTGAGCCTCCTGTGAGGAAGAAGGTCTGATTTGCTGACACCGGTGCAGCCTGGTCAGCTCCAGTCACAGCAGAAGGTAATGGACGGCTGCCCTGGCTGTGTGCTCATGGCAACTATAGGAAGGATGTTTCTTTATCCTTACTCCACTGGTGAGGAAGTGGGCTTGGGGAGGGGAGGGACGTGCCCTTCCCCAGGCTGCACAGCTAGAGGCTCAGCCTCTGCCCTCTGACCTCTGAGCATCCTTCTGCCTGTGGGGGGAGCACCTGTGTGCTTGGAGTAGCTTGGGAAGAAGAGCATTGGCTGTCCATGGAGGAGTGCTGCGGACGAGAGGACTCTGCGTGTTTCTTCATCCAGGCCTGACAACAGGAGGTTCATGTGTGGGACCCTTTCCACCTTTCCCACAACACACACGCAATGCGGTCAGGGTTTGTTACATGGCCTCTGACTCCCCGCCTTGTGGTTCCAGATCTGCCAGCCCTTTGATGCCCTCTCCCCTTTTTTTTTCTTTTTCTGCCATCTTGTGATTCATACTTTCCTCCCAGGACAGGACTAGACTGGCACCTGGCAACAGAGGAGGGGTTAGCTCCCATCAGCTCCGACTCTGAGCTCTCAGGTGCCACCGTGAACAGTAATACAGATAAAGCCCCTTGGCCAAGACGCACGGGATTGAGGGACTCATCTTGCAGATTGAGGGGACTGCTAGGTGAGCTTTCCTGGGATGCTGGGGACAGCCACATCCATGATGTGGCTCTATCAAGTCTCCTACCTTCTGATCCTAAGGGCTCTGACAAGTTCTTATCCCCTTAAAGGATAAATACCCATTCCTTTCTTATCCAAATATTATAATGTGAAAAAAATCACAGCTAAATTCTGTTCTCAACCTTGCGGTTACAGTTACCTGTCGGGGCCTGTTTGCCTTAATTTGCTTTTCTCCCCTTCCCTTTTCCTTTGCTTCCATCCTTCCTTTGTTCAACAAATGAAAAGGAAAAGCTTGGGATAGGGGGACCACCTTTTTATTAGGTTGTGCTGTATTAATCAACAGCCTCAGAATCTTAGCTGAAAACTGTGGGTTATTCCACGCTCATTCCACATGTCCACAGGGCCAGCTGGGGGCTCTGTCTATCTTATTCACTCAGAGATCCAAAACTGAGCAGCTCATCTGGAAGGTTGCTGGTCCTGCACTGGAGTGGAGAGAGGGCTCTGGAGACCTCACTTCTACAGTTACATGCTCTGCCCAGAAAACAGCATGTTCTATTTTCATTCATAGCTAATTGGTTAGAATGAGACACATGATCACCCATTTACCAGGGAATCAGTAAGTACAGACCTGTCCCGTATCCAGAAAAGGGGCTGATAGGCCGGGTGCAATGGCTCATATGTGTAATCCCAGCACTTTGGAAGGCCAAGGCAGGCGGATCACACGAGGTCAGGAGTTCGAGACCAGCCTGGCCAAACATGGTGAAACCCCGTCTCTACTAAAAATAAAGACTATTCTTTTTCTAAAGAGATATGACTAGACACAGTAGCTCACGCCTGTAATCCCAGCACTTTGAGAGGCTGAAGCAGGTGAATCACTTGAGTTCAGGAGTTCAAGACGAGCATGGCCAACATGGTGAAACTCATCTCTACTAAAAATACAAAAATTAGCTGGTTGTGATGGTGCACACTTGTAATCCCAGCTACATGGGAGGCTAGGCAGGAGAATCGCTTGGACCTTGGAGGTGGAGGCTACATTGAGTGGAGATCGCGCCACTGTACTCCATCCTCGGCGGTGAGACTCTGTCTCAAAAAAAAAAAAAAAAAGATGCAGTCTTGCTGTGTTGGCCAGGGTAGATTCAAACTCCTGGGCTGAAATGATCCTCCCACCTCAGCCCAATGAGTAGCTGGGATTACAGGTGTGCTCCACTCTGCCCAGCTGCACCATCTCAGTGGCTCTTGACTAGCCCTTTGTGGTGGCGTGCCCAGCATTACTTAGCACCCCATTTTCACACATGCTCTGTGTCTTTTCTCTTGTCAACATGCTGTCAGTGACTCTCCCTAGGCCAGAAGTGGCCTTCACCTGTTGATCATTTCCTTAGGTCAGCATCCCGGGGGAGGGTGTGTTTATCCTTCACCTGGTCTTGGACCTGGCCCTCCAACACCCAGTGTTGAGAACTCAGGCTCTGTCCTGAGAACTCAGAACAGGACTGACCCATCCTGAGAACTCAGGGTCAGTTCCGTTCTTAAGGAGCTGTGCTTGCTGAATGGGTGTAACTTTTCTGACTCTAATGTGGGCTCGTAAATTCCCAGAACTTTGGAGCTATAGGGTAGCATCATCTTCAGGCCATTTAGTTGTCCTGGGCCTTCATCTTCTAGGGAGAAAAGTTAACCAGTCTTAAGCCTTCACGAGTTTGCTGCTTACCCCAGTAATTGGAAACCAGTTACTAAGAAATCAGGGAATTGGGTTAGAGAGCATTTTCCACAACTTCCCTCCTCTGCCTGGGCCAGAGGCTGCCAGGGTGACCAGCACCATCCTTGTCCCAGCTTGCTGGTCTTGGTGGCAGCCCCAAATGACCTCTAGCTCTTGACCTCTCTGGGGGACACTAGCAGCTCTTTTGAAAGTGAGAGTTGGTCTTGCCAGGGAAAAGTCTCCATCTCCTGTTCCCTAGTCTTCCTTTGGAATCAAACCCATTGAAAACACAACACTCTCATGGAGTCCTCCAAGGCCAAGCTCCTTCCTCCAAGGCCAAGCTCCATTTTTTTTTTTTGGTAGGTGTTAAGGGGACAGGGTCTCACTCTGTCACCCAGGCTGGAGTGCAGTGGCACGATCTTGGCTCACTGCAACCTCCACCTCTGGGGTTCAAGTGATTCTCCCACCTCAGCTTCCCAAGTAGCTGGGACTACAGGTGCACACCCCCACACGTGGCTAGTTTTTGTATTGTTTGGTAGAGACGGGGTTATACCATGTTGGCCAGGCTGGTCTCAAACTCTGACCTCAAGTGACCCACCCACCTGGCCTCCCAAAGTGCTGGGATTACAGGCACAAGCCACCATGCCCAGCCCCAAGGTCCCTTTTGAAATCTGTTCATGAGGTTCCCAGAACTGACCTTTCCTGCTGGAGAGACCTGCTTCCATTTGGCAAGGCCATTTGAGTTTGGCAGTGGCAGTTCTGCCTCAGATTCTCAGATCCATGGAAAGGGGAGAGGAATAAGTCAGACTTCAGCCCTCTCGCCCTTCACTGGGGCCGTTTTTCTCGATCTTGGTTAGGACAAAACTTTGGGAAGTTTCCACTGGTCAGTAATAGTAAGAATAGTAAGTATAAAGAAATACAATAGCTGACATTTATTGAGTGTCACTGGCGAGGTACTGCTAAGAGTGGGTGTGAAGCTGTAAGACTGTGACATGTTATTTAACCACCTGCGCCTCTCTCGTGGGTCCCCATCTCAGACTGTTGTGAGAATTGAGCGACTCAGTGCATGTCAAGTGCTTAGAGCAGAGCCTGGCACCGAGCAGGCATGTGAGAGCTGGGTCCTAGTCCTGGGATCTCGAGGCTTCTTGCTTTAAAGATAAGGTAGGCTGGGTGTGGTGGCTCACACCTGTAATACAAGCACTTTGGAGGCCAAGGCAGGCGGATCACCTGAGGTTGGGAGTTCAAGATCAGCCTGACCAACATGGTGAAACCCTGTCTTAAAAATAAATAAATAAATAAATAAATAAAGACAAGGAAAATTAGGTTCCGAGAGGGCGGTGGCCACATAGCCCTCCTCATTACCTGAGTAATTGGAAACCAGTTATTGAGCAATTGGGTCAGAAAGATCATATGATACCATGGAGGAAGAGCAGCCCCCAGTGCAGGGGCAGGAGACAGTGGATTACAGAATCAGCATCATGACTGGGAGTTACAGTGCAATCCTGCAGGGATGTGCAAAGGGTTCAGGGGCTGTGGGGGACACAAGGGAGCTACTGATTCTTCCTGTTTGGGCTGGGGTCAGTTGAGAAATGTGAAAAAGGATTGAACTTTTGCTCTGGGACTCATAACAATTCTGTGAGGTGCAGGGAAGGGTTAATAGCATCCTCATTTTGTGGTAGGGAAACTGAGGTACTGCACAGCTCAGTAACCTTCTCTTGTTCAGAAGCAGTGGAGTAGGGATGGGTTTCCAGGCCTGTCTGCCTGGCCCCCGCCCTCCCTGGTTCCAGGTCCTGGAGGAGGCAGGGATAGTTTCAGGGCCTAGCTCAGCTTAGTTACCAGGCTGGGTACGATTGGGTTAATCATTTTGGAAGTCAAAGAGGACTCTGGGGCCACTGGGGTTTGAGGCCTTTGTCCTGTCTCCCAGCCCTGCCCCCACCTCTAGTAAGTCTCTGCTTTCGTCCGGAGGGAAACAGTGGCCCCTTGTTTTCTCCAAGTTCTGAACTCCAAGTGCCACACAGAGCAGGATCCAGCATGGGCCCCGTGAGATGGCGTGACTTGGAAACGGAGTGGCCACAGACCTCAGGCCCCGGCGGGCAGCCTTTCATAGAGACACCCTTGCTCCTATTGAGAGGGACACATCAGACCCCGTTCTCTGAGGAGAACAAGAAGTCCCTGGGAATGTTCTCTTTTCTGAGGGCAGAGTGTGGTCAGAAAAGCAGAATGACAACCGTGAAATGAGTTCCTGTCCCCATGGCTTCTGGGAGACATGCCTCTATGGTGTCCTTTCCTCTCTGGCATCCACTTGCATGGTGTCCTCCCCTCCATGGCATCCCCTGTCTCATGAGCTGGTCCCTTTCTCCTGTGGGGGCTGCACCCAAGGGCTCATCCCCTTTCCAGCCAGCGGAGAGAGGCCGCAGCCTGTTTGTGGTGTGTTCGGGGAGGGAGAGGCCGCGGCCCGTTTGTGGTGTGTTTAGTGGGGGAGGCCGCGGCCTGTTTGTGGTGTGTTCGGGGGGAGGCCTCGGCCTGTTTGCGGTGCATTCACAGGGGAAGACTGTGGCCCATTTGTGACGTGTTCAGTCGGGGAGGCCGAAGCCTGTTTGTGGTGTGTTCGGTGGGAGGAGTCCACGGCCTGTTTGCAGTGTGTTCGGGGAGGAGGGAGGCCATGGCGTGTTTGCGGTATGTTCAGTGGGGGGAGGCCGCGGCCTGTTTGCAGTGTGGTCGGGGAGAGGGGAGGCCGTGGCCTGTTTGCGGTGTGTTCAGTGGGGGAGGCCGCGGCCTGTTTGCAGTGTGGTCGGGGAGAGGGGAGGCCGTGGCCTGTTTGCGGTGTGTTCAGTGGGGGAGGCCGTGGCCTGTTTGCGGTGTGTTCAGTGGGGGAGGCCGTGGCCTGTTTGCGGTGTGTTCAGTGGGGGAGGCCGTGGCCTGTTTGCGGTGTGTTCAGTGGGGGAGGCCGTGGCCTGTTTGCGGTGTGTTCAGTGGGGGAGGCCGTGGCCTGTTTGCAGTGTGGTCGGGGAGAGGGGAGGCCGTGGCCTGTTTGCGGTGTGTTCAGTGGGGGAGGCCGTGGCCTGTTTGCGGTGTGTTCAGTGGGGGAGGCCGTGGCCTGTTTGCGGTGTGTTCAGTGGGGGAGGCCGTGGCCTGTTTGCGGTGTGTTCAGTGGGGGAGGCCGTGGCCTGTTTGCGGTGTGTTCAGTGGGGGAGGCCGCGGCCTGTTTGCGGTGTGTTCACAGGGGAAGACTGCGGCCCATTTGTGATGTGTTCAGTGGGGGAGGCCGCGGCCCATTTGCTGTGTGTTCTGGGAGGGAGACAGTGGCTGTTTGTGGTGTGTTTAGGGAGGGAGACTGTGGCCTGTTTGTGGTGTGTTCAGGGAGGAGACCGCGACCCGTTTGTGGTGTGTTCAGGTTGAGGAGACCCCTTCAGGGCAGTCGTGGCACATCAGGTACCTGAGGAAGAGCCACTAGAGCTGCCAGCAGCCCTGCTCGTACCCAGCACAGATGCCACAGGGAGAGGCGGCCACACCCGAGAACGGCCCAGGCCTAATGTGTGTCCCAAGCAGCTCTTCTCACAAAAGGGTTTTACTGGCATGGAAATGGTTGGAAAATACACAAAGGAGGGTGGCCCATTTCCAGAGCTCAGCTGTTTACCTTCAGCAGAGTGCTGGGGATGCGGAGAGCTTATTTTCCAAACAGCTGTGGTTGTCAGGTCTACAGGCTGCAAGCTGATGCCAAGCGAGGACACCAGGGGCGTCCCCTCTGCTTACCTCCTTCCCAGTGCCAAGGGGACCCCACAGTTTCTCTCAAGCAGGGCTGTCTGGAGATGTGGGTGCTGGTGGGCATGGGGGTTCTGCAGTCCGTGTGCATCTTTCCTGTGGCCTGACTTCCCCTGCGCGTGTAGCTCTCTTGGTCTCAAGAGGCTGGCCTCTCATTTGTGGTGCCTGTCCCACTGGAGCCATGGGGTGTAGTAGAAACAGGTTGGTTTTGGCTCTGTTTGAGAACCCAGTGTTCTCTTCCCATGGCCTCTCTACCTTCCTTCAAATTCTGCTTTTTCTGGGAAGAGGTGTTGGGTGGAGTGAAATTTGGAATCTGTGGTGAGAGCCAGCAAAGCTCTTGCAGCTTCTTCTTTCTGTCAGAGGGGAAACTGAGGTCCAGGGGATGGCAAGCCAGGTTAGCAGGCTGCTTGTGGAGGCTGACACGTGGGCATTGGTGCACAGCCTCTGTCCTGGCTGCTCCACCTGCATGGCCTTGCTCGGTGATTTTCCTTCTTGGGCCATTAATGTCCTGTCCTGGTCTGTGCAGCGGGGAGAGTCTTCCCTGGCCCCCGGGCTTGCCGTGAATAAGAGCCAGCACCCAGTCTCAGGAGATACTGGGAAATGTCTTTCCCTTCCCCTTCATCCAAGAGCCCCAGAGATGAGCAGCTTCTCAGCTGGCCTGGTTTTGGCTTTATTTTGTGTTGTTTTGTACACAGGCCGGTCACTATGGGGAGGGAACAGCATTTCTTAGTATTTTCTTATTGTGAGGTCTAAAGGACTTTTAAAAATATATATGTAGAGGAAATCCCTTAACATCTTTCCTGGCAAACAGTAAGAAAGGGGAGTTAAAGACACAGCAGGCAAAAGCTGGCATGTTCCGGGGCTCCAATGGGGAAGAGTTTAGTAAGGGACCACCACAGGGTGTGAGAGGGCCTGGGAGCCAGCAAGGGACAGGGTTCCCGGTGCTAACAAGCCCTGAGAGCTGTCCCCACCCCTAGGCCTGGGGGCACAAGAGCCCAAAAATGTACCTGGAGCCATAGGGAAGGCTGTTTAGAGAGGCACTGCCCTGCTCTGAGGGGGCTGTGACTGTGCCAGAAATATGGCAGGAGGTGGAGTGTGAGGATGCTACGAATACATCCCTCCCTCTCTCCTTCTTGCCCATCTGCTATGCCTCCAGTTGGCCCAACTTGGCCAGAGGTCAAGGCAGCCAGGTAGTTGTGTCCTTAGAGGACACTGTCCAGGGCACTGAGCAGGCATAGGGAGTGAGGCTGTGGGGATAGGCAGAGGGAACGGAGTGAGAAGCACAGCCTTAGATCTGACTTTGCATCCCCGCTTCACTGCCTTCCTGCTGTGAGACCCTAGGCAGGTTTTAAAAGTCTCCCTTCTCTGGCAGGGTGTAGTGGCTTACACCTGTAATCCCAGCACTTTGGGAGGCTGAGGCGGGTAGATCCTGAAGTCAGGAGATCAAGACCATCCTGGCTAATATGGTGAAATCTTGTCTCTACTAAAAATACAAAAAATAGCTGGCAGGGTGGCACACCTCTGTAGTCCCAGCTACTGAAGAGGCTGAGGCATCGAGAATCGATTGAACCCTGGAGATGGTGGTTGCAGTGAACCAAGATTGTGCCGCTGCACTCCAGCCTGGGCGACAGAGCAAGACTCTGTCTCAAAAAAAAAAAAAAAGTATCTGTCCTCCACTTTCCTCATTTGTAAAATAACTTTTCATAGTGGCTGTTAAATAAAATGAAAGAAACACATGCAAGCTTTGAGCGTGGTGCCGACTGCCAGTGACCATTTGCAGTTGTCACTTATGATGTCTTTTGTAACAACTTTAAAACCGTCGGCCTTGAATTCTGGAGGGAACCCCACTTGGGGGTGGGGATGAGAGCAGGGGTGGGGCTCGTGGCCTCTGGCCTCTACTGAGGCCAAATTGGGGGTCAGCCAAGTGCCGGGCTGGCGCCACTGCCTCTGAGGCACTGGCCTTGCAGGTGGTGGTGGCCGCGTGCCGGGAGGGAGACATCTGGCAGGTCAGGAAGCCGGTGTCAGGCTGCCCCGGCTTTTGGCAGGTGCTCCTGTCTAGGGGGTCAGGTGTCGCTGACTGTCGGCCAGAGGCTCTGGCTCCCTTGGGGCCTGATCTTCCCAACCTCATGCACTTGAAAAAATAAACACGTTCCCCGGCAGAGCAGGGGAGCAGTATGGGACAGATTGCAGGCAGCCCCGCGCGCCTTCACTTTTCCTGATGAGCCCAGATTTTGGTGTGAAGTGCAAGCGTCTGGTCGCTTAAAGCAGCAGCTTCTAGATTCCTGAGGACCACAGCTTTGCTAAGACTTTTTACAAGTTAGCAGAAGCAGCATCCACTTCGATCTAAGTTCTGATCCGGGTGTGTGATGTTAGTCATTTACTTAACCCCTTGGAGCCCTAGTTTCCCTGGGTGGTTGGGCAGATGGGACATATTCAGAAAAGCTTTTCTCTATAAAGCCGTTTCTCAGCATCACTTGCCTGGCGTATTGACACTGTCGCCTTGATTCCTCTTGTGTGTCTTCTGCGTCCTGGGTCACATGGGGCTTGGGGAACAGAAGTACAAACGTGGGCCCTGCCCTTGAGGAGTTAGCAGGAGGGATGAGTCGCAGGGTCTTGGAGGGTTTGTCCTGCTTGTCCTGTTGGTATTTCCCGTGAGTGTCAGCCCTCCTCCTGCCGCATCTCTAGAGTGAGATAGGGAGGCTCAAGGTTCCTCTGGTGATATGCCATGGGGTGGACAAGAGAATGGGGCAGTGGACTCAGTGCTGAAGTTGTTGCTTTTGTCTGTGTTCCCTGCCTCGCAGCTAAACCTTAACCGGCCGATTGAGGAGCAGGGCCCCCTGGATGTCATCATCCACAAGCTGACCGACGTCATCCTTGAAGCAGACCAGAATGATAGCCAGTCCCTGGAGCTGGTGCACAGGTTCCAGGTGAGTGAGGACTGTGCAGCCTTTGGCTGTGGCATTTTCAGGAGGAGGAGGGGAGACCCTGGAATGGCTGTGTGTGTGTTTAGGGTGGTAGCAGCTCTCTAGAGGTATAGGCTGGAGAAATGGCTCTGCCACTGGCAAGACATGGGCTCCTGGGCAGGTATTTCTCTGTGGCCTCAGTATCCTTGGGTATAGCATGGGGACCACACCAGGGCACGGTTAGCCCGTCTCTACCCCTGGCTGTGTAGACATGGTTTTCCGATGAGTTCCATTGTGGTCTCCATGTTCTCAGCACAGGCATGCACAGCCCTTACCCATGGCTTGGGTTGGCACAAGGGATGGAACCCTTTTGCTGTACTTGGTAAAGGGAGCTTCCAAGGGTCTTTGAACTGAGTCCTGCCTTGATGGAGAGCCCTGCCTCTGCCCATCACTTTGACCTGGGTACTCACCTTTGAGCACGGCCTGAGGTGTCTTACTGAGTCCCTTGGCTGCTTCCCCAGCGGCTTCCCAGGTCCTGACCCCACAGTGACCTGCCTGTTGCCTTGGGGTTCTTGTGCTGGCTACTGACTTGCCCTGTGTTCTTTCCGTTGTGGACAAGAACGTGATTCTGTCCTCTGGAAAGCAGCTCAGAGGTCATGAAAAACAAATTGTATTGTCAGTGAAAATGCAGGCAAGATCATTACGATTTTTGGGCCTGCCTGGTGGGCTGGGGATGCCTGAGCTGGAATTTCTAGCCTGTGACAGACACAGATTTGATGCCCTGCTTTTCTTCATCAGGACAAAGGGAATCTCGCCCTCCTCCTGGTCACCCAGAGCTGCCATCCTGCTGACACCATTCTCTCTCCACCATGTTTGGGGTTGGCTGCCTTGGCCCCTCTTACTTCCCTGGGGCTCTCACCCTGTTCCTTCGCCAACTCCCTGCTGCACGCTCCTGCTTCCCACCAGGAAGTGGCTCCAGATGCAGGTGCAGCCTGCTCCTGGCCTCCCCTGATCAGGGGTGGGGCATGTCCCGCCTTGTGCCCTCCAGGGCCTCTGCCCCGCCAGTGGCCCCAAGTCCATTCTACTTGCTGGGCGTTGTCTTCTTCATAGGGCTAGAGCCTGTGGGAGAAACATGGGCTCCTCTGTGACCTCGTGGAGACTCAGTTTTCTTATTTGTAAAATGTTTGCTGGTAAAAAGAAAAACTCAGACCATGTTGGGAGGAGTATGCTGGGATTAGAGGGGAACAAGACAGAGGAAATGTGTGCCCTGGTGATGTGCTTCTTCCTAAGCCCCTGCCCCATGCCAGGGCTGGGCTGATAAGCGCTCTCCCATGTGCTTCATGTGATTCCCACAGCCTCCAGAACAGACTCGCCAGCCTTGTTTATAACCAGGAAGTGGTGGCGTGGAAGCCTGTGCAGGTTGTCTACAGGGACCTGGCAGAGCCGGGGGTCAGTCTTGACTTTCTCAGGTGAACCACTGCTCATCCTGAGGGGCTTGCTCTTCTCTTCCTCTTTGGCTCCAGCCACACAACTGTCCTGGGTGTGGCCCCAGCTGATCCCAACTCATGCAGTGACCTTCCTGTCCCCTGAGCCATTTGCGTTTGCCTCACTCCCATCTCCTTCGAAGGCCTCTGAGTGCCCAGTTCGTGTACCTCTGGTGCCTTGGGGGACATTCTCTGGAGGAACACAGCTATGCCTGGGCTGCCACACAGACCTTTGGGGCAGGGATGTCATATCTCTTGCTGAGTCCAACTAGGGGACAGTGGCCTTCCAGACGCCCTTTGGGAAGGCAGGGTAATGTGTGAAGACAGCAGCCACAATTACCATTACCACAGAAAGCTCTGTAGAGCAGTTCCCACATGCCAGGCCCTCCTGGAAAACGCTTCATAGCGGTTGACCCACTTGCTCCCGTGAGCTGTCAGGTTCGATGATTCCCATCCTGCGGATGAGGAAGCAGACACAGGACAGCTGGAAAGTGGTCCAGGTGCGATTTGAGCCTGTGCTAGCTTGCTCTCCCCACCTCCCATGTGGCCTCTCCAGAGATGGATGAGATAGAGAGGACTTGGGAGTCAAACTGTCTTCAAGGCAGATCCTTGCTCCAAAACTGAGGGGCTGCACGCCTCCTCTCAACCTCAATCCATTCCTCCTTGGGTGGGCAGGTAGCTGGGAGGAGTAAATGCCTGTGGGTGTCAAGCGCCTGTTGTAGCTGAGTACCACTTCATCACATCCACACGGTTGCTCTTCCTAGAGAGAGGGCCACAGCTTTGGCTAGTCTGGTCCGGAGTTCCGGAACATCTACTCCCAAGCTCTTATCCCTCCTGCCTATGCCCCAGACACACACAGAGCCCAGAGCCCAGGCAGGTGATGTCCAAACAGTGAATGAGAGTGCCCACTGTGTTCTTTTTCTGGGCAGAAAAGAACATTAACAGGAAGAACGTGTGGAGGGCAACATGGGGACATGTGGCTTAAGGCTGCCAGGCAGCTACAGGTGCGTTTCCCATGCAGGGTCTTGGCTGGGTCTTGGCAGATGGTTGCTGTGACCTCACTGTAACCTCCCAGCACTGGTATTTCTGGGATAAATTTTCATCGCCGTCTGTGCTTCAGTAAGAAGCCGGATATCTGATAAGGTAGGAAGTTTCCTCCTTTGTGAAAAGAACAATCCTTTGGGGAAAAGGGTGCAGGGCTGCACTTTCCAGAGGTCCCAGGAGAGAGGAGGCAGGCGGGGCTGGCAGAGAAGGACTGAGAGGCACTGGGATGGGGCCGGGGTCTCCTTCCACCAGGCACTGGGCTGTCAGCGTCAACCATCCCCCTCCCTCTGCCATTAGATGCAAGTTAAGAGCCAGACCACTAGACCCAGGGAGGCGGACACTTACCCTCAACTGCACCCTTTGTTTTCAAATTTTTGTTTTAATTTTTATTCTCTAGACATTAACAAGGAGGCATGAGTGTGGTCTGGGGAGTGAGAGGGACAGGGGTGCTATAGTCAGAGGCAGGGAAGCAGCTCCCAAGGCTGCGGTCCTCCCATTTCCTTGTGAGCAGGGAAACCGAGGCAAGATGCTTTGTCCTAGCAGGGGCTCAGCTTGAAGGTCCTTCTCCACAGGCCATATTCAGGTCCTAGGAGGAAGGAGGAAGTGGTTTGGGGCTGCGTGGGTGAAGGAAAATGAATTTCTGAGATGTTCCTCAGGGCCCCAGAGCACTGCACCACGCTGTCTCTGTGAAAGCTCTGGTCCCCAGGGAGGGAAGAAAGTCCCAGAGCCAGGAGGCTGTGCCTGCTTCTGGCTGCCTTGGTGGGCAGGTGGAGGGTGTGGCTAGAGGCTTACTGCAGAACATTAAAGCTGCTTGTCACAGAACCTTCACCACTGCCTCAGGGTTTTGGATTGGATTGTTTGTTGTGTTTTTGATTGGCTTCTGACTGGTTTGGAGACTCAGTTGGGATGATTCAGTTGTTTTTCTGCTCCAAGATTCATGTGGAGCCAGCAGCCTGGTGCTGTCAAAGCTCTGCTTGAGGTTTGGTTCACAGTGTGCAGACCCAGGCAGGGGCCCCCAGGGCAAGCCCACTTGGGCACATGGGGCTGACATGCTGGGAGGGTCCCTGTCACGGGTTCAGGGACACTAGGGGTCTCCTGGCCTGTTGAGTGGCTTCTCCAGGGGAGCAACATGAGCCTTCTCCTCACTGTGGCACCTGGAGCCACCTGCCAGGTATGGGCGCTGGGTGGGAGGGGAGGGGACCACCCACCTCTTCTGCTGCCCCTTCTAGCCCCAGAATTCCCCCTGAAGGGATGCAGTGATTGTGATCCCTGGGTCATGTGGGGCTGCCTCAGGGGACCTTCCTGGGGTTCTCCTCAAAGAAGCTTAGAGCTAAGCTAAGTTTCAGTCTAAACTGCTGCCTCTTCCTTGTATTTATCAGCTGGAAGGATGGTAATTGTCCCCCAGATGTACCCTGAACTCCCGGTCTGCACACAGACTGCAAGGAGAGCGTCCTCTGCAGCAGCGCTGCTGAGGGCCCCACCCTCAAGCTCCTGGCCCGGAGGGGAGGCCGGTGGGCAGACCCAGAACTGACCCCATAACACCTAGAGTGATGAATTAGGAAAAACACAGGTCTGATCACAGCATGGCTTGGCTTAAAACTTTCCATGCTTTCTTATTGCTGTGACACAGGCCGTGATTGCCACCATGACCCATGGGGCCTCGGTGATAGGCCCCGCCCGCTCCTTCCCTGGCCCCCACAGCAGCTGCTCAGGCTCTGACCTGTGTCCACCTCAGTGCCTTTGCACAAGCTCTTCCATCAGCTCAGTGCCCCTTCCAAGAAACATCCGCCCTCATGAGCTGACTAATGACACATCTCTCGTCCCAGGCCCTGCCAACTTTGCACTTTTCCTTCATGCCCTTTGGAAGTTCGTAATTTTGTATCAGTGGCTGTTGCCTTTCCCTTCAGGGGGCAGGGATCGTGTCTGCTCCCAGCAGCTGGCGTCCCCATTGCTGCCTGCAGTGCCTAAGTGTCTGGGTGGAGGTGCATGCCCAGTGTTGGTCATGTGCTGGGGTGGCCTTTCACGGGTGACCTGATGGGCCTGCGGAGGGAGGACACGGCTCTGCTGGGCTGCTGGGAGCAGAGAGGGATGAGACCAAGAAGGTTCATGGGGCAGATGGTGCTGCCTGATGGGCGTGTGTGGCGATGTCTCCAGGTGTCAGCGTGGTTGGAGAGGGAGTAGCAAGGCCGGAGCTCCTGGGCTTTCTCATGCCAGGCGGTGCAGCTTGCACTCCATCCTGCAGGGAGGGTGGGGTGGGGATGGCGGCGAGACCATCAGATGTACTTGGCAAGAGAGAGGCCCTGCTTTGAATGGGAGATTGTCAGTGCAAGGTGAACTCTGGGCAGGTGAGGACAGTTTACTCCTTGGAGCCCAGGTGCTTCTGAGTTGAAGAAGGAGTTCATGGCTGCAGACTCAGTGTTGTGCCCATCCTCAGCCCCAGGTGCCCCCGTGTGTGGTCCTAAGTGTTTCCTCCCTCCGTTGCTGTGACAGGCCAGCCTCTGAGCAGCTTGAGCCTTGTCCAGCCTACACAGGATAGAGTCGCACTCACCTCCTGGCTCCTCTCAGTGTGTAATGATCTAAAGTGGTTCTGGGAAGGGAGCTCCTGCCCTGAAGGATGAAGGACGAGAATGCACACTTGGCCACACTGCTTCTTCCTGTGCTTTCCCTGGAAAGAAACCACATTTAGCCTTCAGTAGTGCCTCCCCGACCCCACCACCCTCCTGAGGGGACAGGAAGCGAGTGGGGCTGGGAGCAGGTGGGAAGGGGTGGCATTTGGGGCCCTCACTGCTAGTCTACCAGGTGAGGCCAGGCTTCTCCGCAGTGATAGTCAGCTCCCCTCACCCACAACAGGCTTAGCTTGGCTTGCGCCACGAGTCCACGGAGGGTTAGCCACAGCTTTGCAGCCTGAAATGACAGCTGTCATGGCAGAGGGATGAGAAGGCAGTAAGGCTTCTGCTGGCTCTGTGTCTGCCCCATGGTGACATGAACTCATACATCTCACTGGACCCCCCTACAGGCAAGGGAACCCAATACTGCATAGTTCCCTTTCTTCTTAAAAAAATAAACTGAAATACCTCGTAGGGTTATTGTTAGCATTAAAGGATTAATACCTGTGATGTCCGTAGTGCCTGGTGTGGTGTGAGTGCTGCCTGTGTGTGTAAGGGTTGGCCGTGTTGACTGTGTCTGGGGTGTGATGACATGTGCAAGCCACTCAGTACAGGCCTGGCACTTAGTGAACAGTCAGTCACCATGGCTTATGTCAACATTGTTATTACAGTGATAGTAGGACTGCTCTGTCAGCCTTACCTGTGGCCCCAGCTGACTTGAGAGCTCTCAGTCCTAATTGGTGTCAATGAGGCAGTGCTTATGAAAGTGTCCCCAAACGGGAGATGCATTCTGTGCTAGGGCAGTGGAAATGCTGAAAAGGTAGGGCCAGGTGGGGTCAGAGGGGCTCCAGTGCTGTTCCTGGCTCCACTCTTCACCTGCCAGTCCACATGGGCCTCAGTCTCCTTGCCTACTATATAGGGAAGGTGCAGGATGGCACAGAAGACCTTGAGAGCCACTGGGTCTGCCTCCAGGGAATTGCCCAAGGCTGTGGCTCATAGTTACCCCAAACGTGATTTCACAGCTGCATTGAATCAGACCCTGTGGGCCCCTGATGTTTATTGAGCAGTCTCCGGCACAGGGATGGGGAGGAAGTAGAAGAAACAAAGGTGGTTGTTGTTCTAGGTCTTTCAATCCGACTTGGAAAATAACATCTATCAGAGGTTAAATGACACCCTAGAATCTAAGTGGGTTTGTCAGCTTTGCCTTTGTGCCTTCTGACTGGTGGGGTCAGAGTAAGAACTGTGCATCCCAGTGAGGGGTTTGTGTTATCACCAGGGAGCCATGGGAGGCCCCCCATTTGCCAAGCATGTAGCCCGTGGCCCACTCTGCCGTGGGTCATTCTGATTTCTTACCTCTTTGGTCCTCATCTCAGTCCCTGAGATAATGGAATTATTTCCCTTTTTTTACAGAGGAGACAACTGCGCCCCAGGGAAGTTAAGTCACTTGTCCAGGGTCAGGTAGAAAGCGACAAGGCCGGGATCATAGCTTGGAGGGGCTTTGGTGACAGCTGATGGCTCTGTGGGTGGCATGAGGGTTGGTGATTTCAGGGCCACCTTGGCAGGAGGTCGTCATCTGGGATAGCCTCTGACACAGCTGGTGCCGCGTGATGATGAGACCGCCGGCCAACAGATGCCAGGGAGGCTGAGCTGGATGCATCTGGTGGCCCTGGTCCCAGAGAAACAGATCATGTCCTGTTCAGGGGTGGCCGTGAGGTCAGCCTCTCGATGGCTGCTGCCCTGGGTCATAGACGACTCCTCCTGTGGTGGAGACTGCCACACAATCTGCCCATTGTGCACCAAGGCCAGGCCAGGAATCACCCTTTCTGCTTTGGGGAGGGTGGGACCATTCTGTGCCGTTAGCTGGTTACAGTTGCTTTCCCCTGTGGAAAGTGAGCCTGGTACCCAGAAAGACATATGCAGCCCTCTTACCAACCAGTAGCAGAGCTGGACTTTGTATAGCCTAGTTGGCACAGGAGCAGGAGAGGGCACCCTGGAGCCTGAGCTCTGAGCCAGCACGTGGGCTGTAGCCCCTCTGCATGTGTGTGGACAGTCAAGAGTTTTTCAGCTCAGGGTCTGGGGACATGTTGAGTTTTAGAAATGTTAATGTTTATTAACAATACATTTTCCCCAACATTTTAGAAGGAACTTTTATGTACACTATTTCCAGGTTTCTCAACCTCAACATGATTGACATCTTGGGCTGGATAATTCTGCACTGCTAAGGGCTATGCCAGGCAATACAGGGTGCCTAGTTGCCTTCCCAGCCGCTCATTACCAGATGCCAGCATTCCTCACCCCCACCCTCATGGCAACCAAAAATGTCTCTAGATGTTCCCTGGTGGAGGGAGCCCACGTCACCCCTGGTTGAGCAGCACTGCGTTTGTAAGTGATGGGTCCAGCAGCTCTGAGAGCTCAGGCGGGCCAGTCAAGTAGTTTCTGATTTGTGTATGGACACTGAGGCCCCATCGGGTACAGTTTCTGGGTTTTAGTGTTTGGAATCGTACACCAAGAGGGGTAACATCTTGTGGCTTCATTTCTTCAGTAATATTAATACCTGTGGCAGAAAGGACACCCCGTTTTCTGTTTTCTCCTGGTTTGTGTGGGTGGCATGACTTCCCAGCGTGTTCCTCTGCTGCCTGTGCAGGCTGTGTGCCTGTGATAAAGCCCACTGTGGCTGCCTATGTCTTCATATAATAAATTCCATGGCCACCTCACTAGCCAAGAGCACAGCCGGCCGGGTAAACCACACGTTGGCCTCTGCTAACCTTGGCCATCTGGGATAGACAGAGTGAGGCATGAGGACATCCTCTGAGCCCCTCCCTGTTGGTCCCTGCCCCAGGCCTCCCATGCCACCTGGCAGCCAGCCCCTGATCTGGCCCTGACCCCTACCCTTTTTTCTCTCCCTTGATCTGTGAGGTCATTCATCAAGAACTATTATGTTCGTTCAGTAAGTCTTAGTTGAGCACTTACTGTGTGCCAGAGTTCCTAAAAGTCATTGCAGATGCAACAGTGGATAAGACCAGGTGGACGCAGTCCCTGCCCTGCTGGAGGTGTATCCTAGTGTGAGTGTGTCGGATGATGGCAACGAAACATAGGTAAATAGAGGACAAGATAACACAGCCCCAGTGATGCCAAGTACTAGGAAGAAACACACTGAGGCCTGGGAGAACAGGGAGGTCCTTGTTATTGATCCTCTGAGGAGCTGACATTTAGCTGAGGCCTTAAAGGGCAGGTCAGGAGGGGAGCAGGAAGGGGGCAGCACCTGGCCAGGCCCCTCAGTGGGACAGGACAGATGCCCAAGGACCTGCAGTAGCCAGGTGCAGCCAGAGCACATTGGCCAGGGCTGTCCACAGTGGGTTGGAGGGCTGGCAGGAGCCAGGCCGAGCCTGGGCCTGGTGGCCTCCTGGGAGCGCTGGGTAGCTCTTTGAGGACAGGAAACATTGTGCCAGCTCCCCTCTTTGATGACTCCAAGTTGAGCCACGGATAGTGTGCCATTTTCTAGTCTCCAAGCTCTCTGAGGAAGAAGGGGCCTCGCCCAATGCAGCAGTCAGAAGGCAGGAAGGGAGCTCCTGTGGTGGCAGGAGGACTCCCTCTTCTGAGCATGCCTGCAGCCACTGGCAAGAGGACAGAGAAAGTGTGCAGCAGAGGCCAGTGCCATCCACGGTGTAGATGTTGTGGCCGGGTCACCCCTAGCAGCAGGAGCTGTTTCTCTTCTTGTGCACCTAGAGCTTGCACCAGAAACTAGAAGACTGGGGTGGCTGGATGCAGAGGTGAGGAGCCCAGGGGTGCTCTGGCCTCAGTGACCCTGCTGGCCTAGATCAGCAGCACCACTGCAAACTGTGATTCTGGATCCAAACCCTGATTCTGGATGACTGTTCTCTCCCTACAGTCACTAGTTTGTGAGCCCTGCTGGCTGTGGGATATGTTGGCAAACCCAGCAATGCATCACATGGTTAAGGCAGGGGAGTCCATGGGCTGCCAAGAGGCATTGGCTTGTTCTGGGAACTGAAAGTCAGACTCGGTCTGGTGACTGTGGGCCAGGGTGGGGTGGGTGGGGCTCCAGCAGGCATGTCACCTTTGGCCTTGATGTAGGGAAGCTGCTCTCCTGTGTATTATTGTCCACAGGAGAGGGGCAGCTATACAAGCCCACCTGAGCAGGTATGTGGCAATGTGTGTAGCAGGTGTGTGGGAATGTGTGTAGCAGGTATGTGGCAATGTGTGTAGCAGGTATGTGGCAATGTGTGTAGCAGCTGTGTGGGAATGCGTGTAGCAGGTGTGTGGGAATGCATGTAGCAGGTATGTGGGAATGCGTGTAGCAGGTGTGTGGGAATGCGTGTGGCACGTGTGGGAATGCGTGTGGCAGGTGTGGGAATGCGTGTGGCAGGTGTGTGGGAACGTGTGTAGCAGGTGTGTGGGAATGTGTGTAGCTTAGGGGACAAGGGGCTGTTGCTGAGGTGGGTGGAACCCTGCTCTGTGTGACCTTGGGTAGGCAGCCCCTTTCTTGTCCTCCTCTTGTTCAGCTGGTAGCTGTGACAGTGGGCCAGATGGCCGACCCTCTCCTGCTCTGTCTGCATGGAAATCCCAGCTGTCCCTTCACCCTGCAGGATCCTTCTCTGGTCACCTAGAGGATCTGACTAGTGTGATGATGCTGAGACAGCATGTGACATTTGTCAGGGGAGCAGCCCTGGCTGGGCACCTCGTCTGCCTCCCGCTGACAGAAGGTAGAGAAAGCTTATAAAAGTTTAGTGTGAAATCCGGGGACAGAGGGGAGGTGTTGTTTTCAGTGGTGGGCCTGGAAAAGGGGAGTTTGCTGTCTCCAAATAATAGTGTTCTGTTTCCTTCCGGTCCTCTCCTCTGTGGCAGTCAGGGTTATTTTTTGGCTTGAACACCATTGTTCTGCATGGGTCTTTCTACTGGCTCTTGAACAGCAGTTTCTCCCAGCCATGGCTCACACTGCATGCCAGGCGGCTAAGCGAGTAGCCGCCGTGGGAGGATGACCTGAAGTGACCATTGTGAGTGGCACCCACCTTCAGGATGGGGATGCCTGTTACCTGCAGGCCACAGAGACACTGGGGTCTGCATGCAGAATCACATTCGAGTGCCCTGTTTGTCTGGGTGCTCGAGCCCCTGCCCTGCTCCACCCCACATAGCCCTTTTTAGTGCCCTCCCCTGATCTGGAATGGGATCACCTACAGTTCATTCTCCCTGGTTGCTTTGAATCCCTTATTGTATATTCATTCTGTTCACCAGGGAGGGGACAGCTTGTTGTTGGCGTCTGCTCCAGGGAAGCTTCCCCAGCCCTTCCCGGGGCTCTGGCATTTCCCCCACCCCTCATTGGGCCTGGGACACTGAGTCTGACTCGCCTGCACATGGACTGTGAGTCTGATGGATCCTAGGTGTGGCTTTCCCTGTGCTCTCAGCAGTCTGGAATGAGGTGGCACGTGCATTTGGAACAAGCTCGTGAACAGAGTCCACCTGCTGTCCTCTCAGCCACTTCCCCTCTTGGAGGGCAGCCATCTGTTCCAGTGACCTGGACACTTTTCAGGGGGTTCTGTGGGACTGAACACAGACGGTCTTCCTCGTGACACAGTCCCTGTACAATGGGGCTGTGCGGTATGCCCTGATCTCATCTTAGTCTCTTGCAGGCAGCCTCATTCTAACAGCTGCATGTTAAACAGCCTTACTGTCCTTTACTAAGCCAGCTCTCTACCAGTGTACACTTAGGACATTTCTCCCTTGCTCAGCCACGTTAGGAAAGAACGAGTGAGGAAATGACTTCAATGTACTAAGACTGAATCCAGGAGAAACAGAGACCCCAGGGAACTGCAGCCTCAGGGGACCGCAGCCTTGGGGGACTGCAGCGTCAGGGGGATGGCCTTGCTTGGGCTGGTGGTTGGTGCATGTCACCGTGTATCTCGCTGGCTTGCAGGTGACTGGGATGTGTGCAGTGACTGTGCTGCAGGTGTGCCCTGAGGACAGTGGGTCCTGGCTCCTGTGTTTGAAGGTCTCCAGGCTGGGAGCCACACGGCAGCCACTCAGGAGCATCTGGGAGGGTGGGGAGAACATGGCTGCTCTGTAGCTGGATAGATGACATTCATTGCCACACGTGCATGCACACATACACACACGCACTCACATGCTCTCACACACACACGCTTCTCAGGGGCTTAGAAACATGCTGTAGTGAATAGCCTAGTACGTGTATTTTTTGATACACAGGTGAGGAATTCTGTAGGATAAGCACCTAGGAGTCGGGATGCTGAGTTTGTGCATTCTGAATTTAGGCTGTTGTCTGGTTTCTCTCTGCAGAAGCAGTGTCAGTTACACTGCCACCAACCACAGGCTGGTCCCTTTCCCACTACCTTAGGAAGCATCTCTAATCAGTTTACCTTGGCATGGAGTCACAGAGTGTTGGAGGGTGCCAGGATCCTGGCAGTCTCCTCCTCTTTGCCTGTTGGTTTTGCTGCTGGGAGCTCCGAGCCCTGGAAGGGTGGGATCACGCTGCCTCACTTGGCTTGCCCGGACCCTGAACCTGGGCCATCTCTCCCCTGTCTGGTGCTGTGTCCTCACACTTCACTTTTCTCTTATGTACTCCATGTCTGACCACCCCAGCCTGACTCGTGGGTTTAAATATTGGCTCTCAGGAGCTAATAGCTCTAGAGGCAGATTCCATCATAGTTTTCTTTTTGCCAGCTCTACCAAAAAACAGAGATCACTGTATAAAAGGTGAAGACAGCCCATCAGTCCTTCCTGAACAGTAAGGTCCAGCACATGTACCCCTAAGGCCAGCACCGCATCTGACATGCCACCAAGACCCCATCCATTCCCAGCTCCATCCTGTGGCCTTGTAGGCTGCTGGACTGGTCACTCTGTAACCCATAGCTGTCCCCATCACTCCGCAGTTCTGGACCCTGTTGCTTGAGGGTTAAGTGCAGACTTCTCAGCTGGTGTGCCTCCTGCCCTCTACCTTGTCCTAACCTTTCATGTTGAGACTGCCGTCCACCTCAGTCCTGCCAGGCTCCCAGCAGGCCCGCAGATGTGCTGGGCTCCCTCACCCCAGGCCTCTGCTTTTGCCATCCCCTCTGCTTGGAGTACCCTTCCTCCCCCAGCCCATGCCTGTGGCCCTTTGTGGTTTATTGTCACTACCCAGAACAGGCTTCTCTCCAGCCCCCAACCCTGCACCCCCTGCACCCACACTTCCCTGCTCCTTTAGTGCGGGTCAGCCCTACGCCTCTCCCTTGCTCAGCCACATGGCAGCCACTCAGGAGCATCTGGGAGGGTGGGGAGAACCCTGTAGCTGGATAGATGACATTCATTGCCACACGTGCATGCACACATACACACATGCACTCACATGCTCTCACACACACGCTTCTCAGGGGCTGCCACTCTTTCTGCTCTCGTACAGTCTGGGAAGCCTCAGGCTGAGTGCTCAGACGTGAGAGAGTTCTCTGGAATACAAATGAGGGTTGCTTAAGATCCAAGTGTCTGCTGATGGGGGAGCTCAACTCTCCCAAGGAGCTGCTTTAGAAAAGTTAGGAAAGAACGAGTGAGGAAATGCCCTCAATGTACTAGGACTGAATCCAGGAGAAACAGGGAACCGCAGCCTCAGGGGACCGCAGCCTTGGGGGACTGCAGCGTCGGGGGATGGCCTTGCTTGGGCTGGTGGTTGGTGCATGTCACTGTGTATCTTGCTGGCTTGCAGGTGACTGGGATGTGTGCAGTGACCGTGCTGCGGGTGTGCCCTGAGGACAGCGGGCCCTGGCCCCTGTGTTTGAAGGTCTCCAGGCTGGGAGGCATCTGGCTCAGTTCAGGGGCCTAACAGCTCTTTTTTCGGTTTGTTCATCACATCACAGAATCAAATAATCTAGAACTTAAGAGGCAGAAAGGATGTTATAAGTGAGTTATTCTGGCCCACTCATCTTATAGATGGGAAACTGAGTTACAGATAAGTGACTTTCAGAAACACACATAAAGTGAATGGCAGTTCTAGGACTTTAAACCAAGTTTCTTGACTCTGCATTTGTTTCAACTTGCACAGTGCCCCTGGATCCATGCATTGGGGTTAAGTTAGCCAGGTGCGGCTGGGCTGAAAAAGATGGTCTGATGGTGATTGACAGGCAGAAGCTCTGACTGACTGTCAGGGGCTGTTACGTAGGTTGCACACTGCACAGACCAGTGGTAGGCTTTGTAAATGGCACCTTGGGTATCCAGGCTTGGTGGCGCTGCCCTGGCATATACTGGATGCTGCTGCAACCTTCTTTTGACTCTTGAGAGCCCACCTCCAAGGTTTACCTGAATGCATCTCTAGCTTTGCCCCATGCCAGCCTGGCCTCCTGGCACATTCTCTTGCACCCAGGCCTCGTGTTGATTTCCAAGGACTGTCTGTGGCATGTGGTTTTCTGTAAGCTGTAATCAACAGGCAGGTGTTCTGGGAGGTACCAGGAAGGCTTTTCCTGGGGGATGTTTGGCCCTGGCCTTGGTTGGTGACAAGTTAATCAACGGGTTGGTTACACAGCTGCAGTGGTCTGCTGAGAGTTCATTACTTGTCCTTCCCAGAAAGCATTGCTTAGCATGGCTCCCTGCTCATCCCCATGTGACCTGACCTTCCAGGGAGAGGCTTCGCTTTCTGCAGAACCAAACTTTCTGCCTTCGAAGGTAAACCTGCTCTTGTCACTGTTGTGTCTGTTAGTCCTCTCTCTGCAGGGCCCAGTCCTTCATTCAGAGCTCCCATGGGAGCCCTCCTGGGCATTGGCGCAGTGCTGGACCTGACACACCCTTCCCCCTGTGCCACGCGGACCCTCCTCACAGAGGCCCTGTAGACTGTGGCTTTTGCTTATGTCACGTATTTACTGTCCTAAGGGGTGTGTGTCTTCCATTTGCATTCTCTGTCTTGCTCCAAAGCTGGGCAGAGATTCAGAGCCTCTGGTCTGGCTGTGGCTTTGAGAGAACAAGGAGCCAGTGAGGACTGTGGGTTAGGAGGAAAAGTGGAGATGAGCTGCAGTGTGAGGTCTGCTACTCTCCCGTGTGACCCTGGCTTCACTACCACTTCCTTTCCCCTTTCTGAAAAGATGGGGGCTGGACAAAGGGACCGTCTGGCTTTGTTAGCTCTGAGCATCATGCCTTTCCCTCTGTGAAAGGAAATTGCAAATTGGACATAACTATTTTTTCTTGGATGCTCTACCTCGTGCTGACCACAAATGGAGCGCGCCTGGCCTCCCTGGACTGCCAGGCTGGCAGCCTTGTCTTGAGGTGGCGAACACGAGCAAGGCTTTCCTTTCTCCTGAAATGCTGCTGAGCAACCCTGGCCCTAGTTAGAGTTGAAATGCTTTTCATTTCACCAGGCCTTCCATGCCTTGGGTCTTTGACTAGAGGGCTCTAGAGCCAGAGGCCCTGGGTTCAGATCCTATCTTGACCACTGCTGGTAGAGAGCCCTGACCATGCACTAGGTGCTCTGAACCCTACTTTGTTTTCTTTTGTTTTTATTTTATTTTGAGACAGGGTCTCACTGTAGCACCCAGGCTGAGTGCAATGACGTGATTAAGGCTCACTGGAGCCCCGACCTTCCAGGCTCAAGTGATTCCTCAACCTCCTGAGTAGCTGGGACTACAGGTGCACACCACCACGCCTGGCTAATTTTTAATTTTTTGTAGAGACAGGGTCTTGCTATGTTGCCCAGGCTGGTCTTGAACTCTTAGACTCAAGCAATCCACTTGCCTTGGCCTTGTAGGGTGCTAGAATTACAGACGTGAGCCACTGCATCTGGCCAGGCCTAGTTTCCTTGATTGTCAGATGGGGCTGCTAACAGGATCTACACAGGGGTTGTTTTTCCATTCCTGCAAGACGTATAGGATTGCGACCTGCGCTTGATGAGCATGCTATAAGTCACCCCGGAATCTTGGCAGGACCTCTGTCAAGATGCTAAGGCTCCAGGAACCAGAGACTTCCAGGGTTTCACCCAGTGCTGGGTACGGAGGAGCTGGTGGAAAGGCCAGGCCATGCGGCCCTCAGCTGGGCCTGGCTGTGCTCTCAGGAGGAGCCAGGGGAGTGAGATTGTGCTGAGTGAGTGAGTACTTTTAACAGCCATAAGGAAGTAATTTCAGTTCTTCTGTCAAGGGGACCATCACTGGTGTTAATGGGGTGGCCAAGTGTTAACTGAACACACAGGTCCTGATGCAGTGGATCCTAGAGTCGGCTGGGAAATTTCCCCTGGGCGTGGCGTGCTGGGTTCGCCTTGGTGCTGACACGTATCTCCTTCTGGAGCCAGGTGGTTGTTAGGATTCTAGACAGTACAGGAGGCTGTTGTCATCTGCAGCCGAAGCTGCCGTGGTCCTGGGGGGAGGTGACGGAATTGTTCCCCCTCTGATGCTTGATCTATTCCACGTGGAAGGTTGGAGTCCCGAGAAACAGACTCTAGGCAGGCCCATGCTGGTGTTCAGGCCTGTGTTAGCCGTTTTTTTTTTTTTTTTTTTCTGAGACAGATTCTCACTCTTTCACGTAGGCTGGAGTGACATGATTTCGGCTCACTGCAACCTCTGCCTTTGGTTCAAATGATTCTTCTGCCTCAGCCTCCTGAATAGCTGAAATTACAGGCACCCACCACCACGCTTGGCTAATTTTTGTATTTTCAGTAGAAACGAGGTTTCACCATGTTGGCCAGGCTGGTCTCAAACTAGTTGGTCTTGAACTCCTGACCTCATGACATGCCCATCTCAGCCTCCCAAAGTGCTGGGATTACAGGTGTGAGCCACTATCCATGGCCTTTTTTTTTTTTTTCTTTTAAATAGATGGAGTCTCACTTTATTGCCCTCAGGCTGGATTGGAGTGGTACCATCTCGGCTCACTGAAACCTCCGCCTCCCATGTTCAAGCGATTCTCCTGCCTCAGCCTCCTGAGTAGCTGGGATTGCAGGAATGCAGCACCACACCCAGCTTATTTTTGTATTTTTGTAGAGAGCGGTTTCACTATGTTGACCAGGCTGGTTTCAAACTCCTGGTCTCAAGAGATCTGCTTGCCTCAGCCTCCTGTAGTGCTGGGATTACAGGCGTGAGCCACCGTGCCCAGCATTGTTTTTTTTTAAATTGAAGTGTAATATACACATAGAAAACTGTACATATCTGGAAGTGAGCAAGCTTGATGAATTTTCACAAACCAAGTCCACCACATGCCTGGCACCATATCAGCAGGAGAGCAGTGACACTCCCCAGAGCTACTCACAGCTCCCTGCTCCTCTCAGGGGTTTTCCCTTTTCTTTTTTATTTTACCGTCAGGACATAGCAGCACCTATTTCCAGCACCTGTGAAAACTATAGCATGTGGCATCTCCTGCCTTCCACACCTGGCCTGCACACCAAAACAGCAGTCAGGGTCTGTGCAGGTTTCCTTTGTTGGGTAACAGAAGTGGCAGCTGAAAGCAGCACACATTTATCATCTCTCAGTGTCTGTAGGTCAGAGACCCCAACAGAGCCTAGCTGGGTCCTTTCCTTCCAGGTCTCATCAGAGGCTCAGCTGGTGGGAACTCTGCTTCCCCCAGATCATTGCAGAATCTATTTCCTTACAGCTACAGGAGGTTGCCCGCAGTGTCCAGGGCCATCTGTAGGTCCGTGCCACACAGGCACAGGATGGCCACTGGCTTTATGGCACTCGTGTCTTCAAAACCAGCAGCAGCAAGAGGGCAGGAGGCTGGAGTCTTATACTACATAATGTGAGCCAGGAATGATGCCTTCTGCTGGTTGGGCCTCAGGTTCCCCTCACCTGAGAGGAGAGGATTATGCAAGAACATGAACACCATGCTGGTTGGGGCCTCAGGTTCCCCTCACCTGAGAGGAGAGGATTATACAAGAACATGAGCACCAGGGATGAGGGTATTATGGGGCCATTGTAAAGTCTTAACTGTACACACGGATTCAGAAATCACGTTCTCACAGCCTGAGGACACCAATGCCGCATGCAACCAGGACAGATCAGACTAGTGGGAGGAAACCCCCTCCTCGGCCTTGGGCTGTGAGCTCCCTGCCCCAGACCCTGTGTTCCTGTCCTCCCATGTGATATCTCTTCCCCAGGGTGGGGGACAGGGACACCGTCTTTTGGGAGGAAGGAAGGAGGCAAGTTAATAAACGAGGAGATGGTTTTTTTCTGATATACCCAGGTGCTCTCAAACCTCTATTCTATTCGTGGCTTCCAGCCTAGTCCCCCACATTGCTCCTGGCTAGCAGGATTTTTCTGAAACTCACCTCTAATTCTGAACTTTTCCCTGAAGGCTTTCCTGTGCCTCCATCCGGCCTTCAGGTTCACATGCAGCATGGCCCCTGTGGCCTGACCTCGCCCGCCCCGCCCTGCCTGTCACGCCTTCCTCATGTGACCCACGCTGCTTCCTGGCCTTCTGTCCCTGGAGGGTGAGGGCTTCCTGTGGGTAGTAGGGCAGGCTTGCCCCCACTGTGGAGTTCCCATCCACATCACTCCCTAGACATCTGCTGACCTGTGACTGCCCAGGAGGCCGGCTTTGCAGTGGAGGCTGCCTGGAGACCATGTAGGAGGCTTGCCTGCTGGGAGCTCCCGCATGCAATTCTAGACCTGTCTGACCAAGCTTTGTAGAGTTCGCCAGTGTTTAGCTTTCTAGTATTACTGAGCCTTTCTGGGGATTCATAGCAGTTCAGTCACAGAGCCTGTGTTTCTGTAGGTAACCAGGTACACTGCAGAGGCCTGGGGTTTGACACTGGAATGGCTGATTTTGAATTTTGGCAAAGCCCCCCCAGCTGGTTGTGTTTGACCTTGAGCCAGACACATTGCCTCTCAGAGACTTGATTTCTTTATTTGTGAAATGGGAATAAAAATAGAGGTGTTTGCTCTGTAAACCATGGGGCTGCTCTGAGAATCAAATGGAATCTTTTGTGTGACTGCCCCTGTTGAAACCAGAAAAGTGCTACACTTGTATACGGTGGTGGATCATTCTGATTATTATTTAAAACATTCATGCCTGGGAAGCTAAATCTTGGGATCTTTTGTATTTTCATTTCAACTTATACACCCAAGAGAAGTGAAAACGTATGTTCACACTAAAATTTATATGCGTACATTCACAGCAGCATTGCCCCTAATAGCAAAAAAGTAGAAACAACCCCAATGTCCATCCAGTGATGAATGGATAAACAAAATATGCTACATCCATGCTGTGAAGTACTATTTGGTCTTAAAAAGGAACGAAGCACTGGCCGGGTGCAGTGGCTCGTGCCCGTAATCCCAGCACTTCGGGAGGCTGAGGTGGGCAGATCATGAGGTCAGGAGATCGAGACCATCCTGGCTAACACTGTGAAACCCCATTTCTGCTAAAAATACAAAAAATTAGCTTGGCGTGGTGACGTGCACCTGTAGTCC
Organism: Callithrix jacchus; assembly: GCF_049354715.1. Classification (NCBI taxonomy): domain Eukaryota; kingdom Metazoa; phylum Chordata; class Mammalia; order Primates; family Cebidae; genus Callithrix; species Callithrix jacchus. Next base: position 127,823,742 of record NC_133509.1, on the reverse strand, counting down.
CAGCTACTTGGGAGGCTGAGGCAGGAGAATTGCTTGAACCCCAGAGGCAGAGGTTGCAGTAAGCTGAGATTGCACCACTGCACTCCAGCCTGGGCGACAGAGCCAGACTCCATCTCACAAAAAAAAAAGGAATGAAGCACTGACGCACGCTACGACATGGATGCATTTAAAACATGATGTGAGCAAAAGAGGCCAGTCACAAAAGACCACATATCACACGGCTTCACTTAAAGAAAATGTCCAGAATAGATAGATCTACCCAGACAGAAAGGAGATTTGTGGTTGCCAGAGGCTGGGACTTGGGGCTGATAGTGAAAGGGAATGGGATTTTCTTCTGACGTGATGAAAATGTTCTTACCTTGAACTGATTGTTGCACAACTGTTAATATTCCAAAAGCCCTTGCTTTGGGTGAATTGTATCATGAGATATCATGTGAATGATATCTCAGTAAGGCTGTTTTTAATAAAACTCCTATGAGGTGGGAACAATTATAATCTCCATTTATAGGTGAGGCCCAGGCTCACAATGAGGAAGGCCCCATTAACCAGGACTGGGAGCCTCCCAGCATGCAGCCCCTTCATGCCATCAGCCCTCACTCTACAGAGAAGGGAGCTGAGGCCTGGTAAGGAGGAGGGGTTTCCAGGCTCGGTGTGGGGCCTTTTCCTCCCTTCCAGCCTCCCCACCCGCTGGAGGAGAGCTTCCTGTGGAGCAGGACCTTCCCAACCCTGCCATGGAGGTGCCCTGTACCTTCTCTGCCCTCTGGCCAGACAGCCCAGTGGGCGGAATTTCAGCCCCTGGGTCCTGAGTGAAGGAGCAAGCTGTTAGGATGGGCAGGGCCAGAGCCTGGGACTTTGTCTCGGACTGAAACCTCTCAGAGTCTCAGGGTCCTGAGAAAAATGGAAGAAGCCCTGCCACCCTCACTGTGCTGTGGGGGACCCACAAATATGGAAGGTGCTACAGGACCTTGGTGTCCTTCAGCTTGTCTTGTGCGCAGCTGTCCCTGCTGGCTTAGGGGGTCAGTCCAGGCCCTGGGGCCTCTGCCACGTGGGCCATGCACAGGCTCTCCTCAGAGCACAGGCCCAGGGCAGGTGGGAACTCCAACTCACAGGGTTTCCAGTTTCCATGATGTCCTCTTCATCTGTTTCTTTGCCTTTTCTGACTTGTGCTTTTGGGGGTCACATTTAAGACACTGTTGTTTAATCGCAGGTCATGAAGATTTATGACCATGTTTTCCTCTAAAAGTTTTATAGTTTGGGTTCTTACTCAATAGGGTTTTTATATGAAAAGAAGCAGTGTTTGAAATCCCTTTTATCCAGCAGTGTGCATACAGCAAGTCGCAGGTAAGTGGCCACTGCTTTTATTTTTAAATGATCACTGGTGATGATCATTTTTATTTATTCTTCTTCTTACTATAGTTAATCTCTCATTGTGTTTCCCATCTAGGTAGCTGCCTCTTGTTTCTTCTTGAAAGATAGTATTGGTGTTGGAATCCATTTCTGGCACACCTAGAAGAGCAGGGTAGAAGGGGAAGATCTGGTTATCTGCCTCCCATTTCCCCCCAAACTTTGTGTTATGGAAAATAAAAAATATTTGAGAAGAGAGAATACTGGGACCTGCTCCCAGGTACCACCTCCCAGCCTTATGAGTCAGCAACTTCGGCTACTCTCATTGCATCTGTCCCTCAGCTACTTCTGTCGCTGCCCACTGACCCAGATTGTTTTGAAACATATCCCAGATGTCTTATTTAATCTGTAAATCATTTTTGAGTTGCAGCTCTGAAAAATGAATCCCCTGGAAGGTCACTGCCTGGAGCCTGGGCTGCCGGCGGGGTTGGGGGTGGGAGGTTGTATTGCACCCCAGGCATCAGCAAGAGGGTGGGCATGGGCCAGAACTGCAGCCCCTTTCCATGGGCACAGCAAGCTCCCCTGGGATCAGCTGCATGGGGCAAGGCAGGTTGAGCCCAGAGACCTTGTGTCAGGTTTGGCCCTAGGAGCTGAAGTTTTGCAGGTAATGAGAATCTTTTCATTTTTGTGTCTACAAACTCCCTTCACATCCATAATCTCTGTGATGCCCACGGCAGCTGCTTCGGATAGGGCTTTATTCAGAATGGACCTTACCCAGGACGAGTCTCAGAGGGTTAACTCCAGACTTGGGACTCTGATAGCATTTTCCATTAGAAGAGAGCAAATCCCTGTGTCTCACTCCCTGCCCATTTCCTGGCTGTAAGGACGGAGGAGGAAAGAATCTCTCTGATGTTCATCTCATTCCGCTCAGGTTCTCAGTGGCAGTTTCGCAGAGAGCCGGTTGTCCCTGTTGGCATCATTCCATGGGCTGGGGGCATCTAAAAAGCCGGAGAGAGCTTGTGCTGTGGGCGGGCACTGTGAGGCTCCGCCCAAGGTGTGTTCCAACTGTCATCCCTGCGGGGGCTGGATGTCTCTTCCAAGAGCCAGGCTGCCCTTGTTGGCTCCAGGATCCTGCTCTTGGTGTCCTTCAGCTGGCAGGCCCTGCGAGGGAATGTGTGCTTACCGTTTGCCATGGATACAGTTGTGCCTCTCTTCCTCTGAGTGGTGATAAAACCGTACAGCGTGCTCACCCGCCCAGCAGTTTGGTAATTCTAAGAGACTTGTAAAAAACGCATGAGGCCCTCAGTATAACAGATAAGCTGGAAAGCTTGGCACAAAGTCCACTTGTGGATAGCAGGGTGACTGGAAAAACTCTGCCCTCTCTGTCCCCATCCCAGAAGAGATCATGTTTAGGAATAATTCTTCTGTTAATACTGAAGCTTTCATCCCCAGTCAAAAGCTTGTTGGCGCCTGCTTGTCAGATGTTTTCCCCTTCGGTTTCATGTAGCCTCTTTCCCTCACAAGTTTGGCTTAACTTCATGTCTTAATGAATCTCAGTTCTCTCTTTAAAGGTCACTGTCCTAATGCATAAACATGGAATCAGAATCAGCCTCATGTTATTCAGAGCTGAGCGGATACTCTTCTTGGGACTTTGAGGGGAGGAAGGAGCATGTCTGTTCTAAGCGGCCTCAGTTGCAGAGGGAGAATTGCATCATCCCTTCCATGCACTTGACTGATAGGCCCCTTTTGGAAGGGAGGCACGAGTGCGTGGGTGGCCCTCCTGTTACCTGGAATGCCTCTAGAAAGTGGTCTGTCCCATTCTAGAACAGCTCCTCTGTGCGGCCTTCAAGTTTACTTTTACAAACACACTCTTCATTCTTGCAGTCTGTTTAGACCTTAGAACTAGAGGCCATCTTTACCATGGGTAAAGTCAACTTAAGGTCATCTGCAGTACTCTTCATGTCACAGATGAGGAGACTGAGACCCTAAAAAGCCAAGTGACGTGCCCAAAGGTGACTCTGAGAGGTGATGACACCAGGCACCTGTGCTTCTTGACTCCCCATCACATAGCCTTTCCACTACCCCAGGCTGCTTCCTGGTGTGTTTAGGGGAGGGGAGTGAGGACAGCTGAGTGCCTTTAGCTTCTAACTGAGGGCGTGAACTTCTGGCCAGGACTACAGATCCAGTGGGGTGAAGCGAAGAAAGCTTTTGGTCATTTGAGTATCTGCTGCACCCCACATAATGCCCTGAGCACTATCAGTGACGTGAAGTCTCTTGAGTAGATAGCCTTTTAATGTTGACATTTCTTTTTTTTTCTTTCTTTTTTGGAGATAGGGTCTCACTCCATTGTCCAGGCTGGAGTGCAGTGGCACCATTGTGCATTGCTGCAGCCTCAGTCTCCTGGGCCTGAGTGATCCTCCCACCTCAGACTCCCAAGTAGCTGGGACTACGGGCTTGTGCCACTGCACCCAGCTGTTACTGTTGGGATATGAATATGATTTCATATGTATGCGTGAGTCTTGGCAAGGAGGGCCTCATGAATGACCTGCTCTCATGGAAGCATGGACTGCGTTGAAAAGAACAAGCTCTGATGAAGGAATGGTGCCAAGATGGGTGGTTACCCATGGAGAGCCCCCAAATGAGATGGGGGATCAGGTGCAGGCCCTTGGGGGAGGCTGAGACGGTCAGAAGAGAGGCACTGGGCATGGTCACTTGGCCCTAGGGCAACTCTGGATAAAACCTTCCTGAGGGAGACTCCTCAGCTAGTCCCCACATTCTGTGTGGGCGACAGATGTGAGCTTTCCTGCATCAGTGCCTGACTCACTGTCTTCAGGCAGCGGGTCGGTGGCTGAGTGGCTTGCTGACAGTTGGAGGGAGCTGTGACGCCGGCTTCTGCCCAGCATCTGGGCTCTCGCACTCTTGTGCAGGGAGAGGATGGTGAAGGGATGAGGACAGTCACAGGCATGAGGACCGGAACATGAGGACTCCCCTAGGTTATGCAGCCACCCCTGAGGCCAGAGGAAGTCTTTAAACACTTGGAAAGACAGAAAGGAGCCCAGGGCCAGACACTGCCACGAAACACAAGGAGAGACCGATTTCAGAGCAGAAGTGGGAATATGAGTCTGGCTTTTGTGTTTAGTGCTGTTAAAAGTGGTCACTAGGACCAAAATAAGTTCACTGAAGAAAAATGATTCCAAATGGCTCTTTCTTTCTGTCAATGAGGTTCACTAGGAAGGCAGCACTGGGGTGTATTTCCCTGGCCTGTGCAGACCTCACTGCACAGGCGGGCTATGGAGTGGGTGAGCAGAGGGCAAGGGGGCTGGCTGGGCAGAGTAATTATGCTGGCACATCGGTTTCCTGGGGCTGTTGTCACCAAGTGTCAGGAACCTGGAGGCTTAACACTACAGGAATCTCCTCTCCCAGCCGCGGGAGCCAATGGCTTCAGTCAGGGCATCAGCCATGGCTCCCTCTGGAGGCCCTGAGGGCAAAGCTTCCCTGCACCTCTCCCGGCTCTTGGTGGTGGTGGGCACCAGGCCTCCTTAGCTTGGCCTGGACCCTCAGGCTTTATGAGGATTTATCCTGGGGTAAATCCTGCTCCCTGCCCTACAGACCATGATTGAGGCCTCACCTGGCTGCCTTGAACCCTGATCTGACTTGGCCTCAGGCATAATTTCCTGTGATGGTGACTGGTGGGACCCATGGGTACCATTTGGCTGACAGCTCCAGAGACAGGTGTGGGAGTCTGAGACCACCATTTTTCAGGGATGTGTTGTGTTCCTGGCTTTGAGTTAGGCCTTCTCCTTGTATTCTCCCCTTTGATACTGTTAGAATTGGGCATGATGAGTTAGTAGGTATGTCATTGCAGTCATCTGTCTCCACACGGCCTTCTCCCTGTGTCTGCATTCAGATTTCTCTCCTAAGAAATCCAGCCAGGGGATTCAGGCCCACTCACAGGCAGCATGACCTCATCCTGACTCCATTCCATCCACAAAGACCCTGTGTCCTTATGAATAAGGCCACATTCACAAGTGCCGAAGGGTTAGGACTTGAGCTTATATTTGGGGGACACAATTCAACCTGCAACAGCTGGTTGAGGCTTCTTCAGGCCAGCCTTCTCCCTGAGACCCCACTCTTACCACATCAGCATTCCAGTTTTGTCCTTAGAATCATGGGGGTTGAGAACAGAGGGTGACCTCATTTGCTGTGTCGGCCGGGTTGGTCTGGGCCCCCCCAGGGTGGTGGGGCTCTGCCCATTATTTTATGAGTTCTGTTCTGAACAGCAGTGTCTTCCGTGCAATGTGAGTTAGGGTTATTCCTGTAAGAAGTTTGGAAGTTTCTTAGAGACTTGTTTTTGTCACGGTTTTTTCTCATGACTTTTCCTCCATGCCTACCCTGAAGCTGGCAGGTATGGAAGTGAAGTACTTGAGTGTTGGGTGGCTGGTGCCCACCCTGTGGCGCGTTTCTCTCAGCCGCACCTTCCCACAGACCCTCTGATGACTCCTGGCATCATCCCACTCTCCTGGCCCTGCCTCAGAGTCCCTATGAGCACGGGGTACAGGGAGGCCACTCCCAGAGAGAGGAGCTGGTGCCTGGAGCGGATCTGCTTCCGGTTGAGGTTTTGTCTGGAGTCAGGCGGCCTGCCCTGGGCCTGGTTCTGGTTTCCTCAATGTCTTCTGTGTGAGGCTCTATTTCTGAGTATGGCCTGGTCAGGCCTCTCTCGCAGATCTCCAGGTGACTGCTCACAGCGCCCTAGCACCGGGACGCACCACCCTCCACCAAAGCTGGGGCTGAAGGGCAGGACAGGAGCGAATGGACATGCAGAGGGCGTGAGGGGGGAGGTGCTGCCTGGCATTACCCCCGCTCTAACCAGAGCAGCGTGATTCCTTTTCAGGAGTACATTGATGCCCACCCTGAGACCATCATCCTGGACCCGCTCCCTGCCATCAGAACCCTGCTTGACCGCTCCAAGTCCTACGAGCTCATCCGGAAGATTGAGGCCTACATGGAAGGTAGGGACACGTGTGGCCCCGCATCCATGCCAGGCAGCCACCTCTGTGGTCACAGAGTGGCCGTGGCCTGAGGTAGAGAGAGAGGGGTCTTGTCTTTTTAAGTACTTTGTGTCAGGAAGCATTTGAATTCCATGAGGCAGTCATTCTGGGGAGGTCCTTTTATTCTTCTGTGACCAGCAGTGAGGAAACAGCCCTCAGGGTGCTCTCGTGGAAAGGGTCTCTCAGGGTTTTGTTTTGCTGTCTTGAACCTGTGGGTGACATTGAAGTGTCCTGGTAGCACAGAGGCTGGAGAGCAGGAGTATGTGTAGACAGCTCAGCGGCAGGCAGGCGAGTGGAGTTATGTAACTGGGTAGAGGACACAAACAGAAACTGAAGGCCTTTAATCAAATACGTGGAGATGTCATGCGGCTGCTGGACATCACGGGTCCACTCTGTTCTCGAGGACAGGGGCCTCCTTCTTCGCTGTGCTGCCTCCCCTGCCAGCTGCAGGCTCCTGTCCCCGAGGACTCGCCCCTGACTCCTCCCCACCCTGGGGGGCAGGCCCAGCCAGAGAACTCAAGGCTGCATTTTCAAGTTGTTTATGTGAGAAAGACTTTGTGGAAAGGTTCATGTTAACAGTAATTTTCTAGTTCACTTTGCTTGGTCCAAGTGTGCCTTGCTGAGAGCTCTTGTTTAATTTTAAGGAAAGTGCTTAGCCTGGGCCCTCAACTTTGTGAGGATTTATCCTGGGGTCAAGGAGGCAGCCCCTGCTCCCTGCCCTACAGACCATGATGAGGCCTCACCTGGCTGCCTTGAACCCTGATCTGGATGGTGACTTGGCCTTGGGTGTACTTTCCTGTGATGGTGACCAGTGGTACCAGTGGGTACCATTTGGCTTATAGCTCTAGAGGCAGACCATCTGCGTGGGAGTCTGAGACCACCATTTATGGGGATGTGTTGTGTTCCCGGCTTTGGGTTAGGCCTTCTCTGTATTCTTCCTTTTGGTACTCTTAGAAGTGGGCATGATGAGCCTTCCCATTTTTTTTTTTTTTTTTGAGACAGAGTCTTGCTCTGTTGCCAGGCTGGAGTACAGTGGCCCGATCTTGGCTCACTGCAACCTCCACCTCCCGGGTTCAAGCGATTCTCCTTCCTCAGCCTCCCAAGTAGCTCGGACTACAGGCGCATGCCACCATGCCTGACTACTTTTTGTGTTTTTAGTAGAGACCGAGTTTCACCATGTTGGCCAGGATGGTCTCGATCTCTTGACCTCATGATCCACCTCCCTCAGCCTCCCAAAGTGCTGGGATTACAGGCGTGAGCCACTGCGCCTGGTCTGAGCCTTCCCGTTTTACAGATGAATCCAGAGGCTCTGAGAGGTTAGCGGACGTCCCACGTCACACAGCATTCAGGTGGCTGGGCCAGCATCCAGCCAGGTCTCTGACTCGGGCTCCCTGGCTCCTGAGCTGGACTTTCATGTCCATGGCCAGAGGGCCCTGGATCTAGAAGGGCCTGAAATGGGCATAACTGAGGACCCTGGCCTGGAGAGTGGGTGAGTCCTCGGTCTGTCTTGGAGGAATGTGCCCTGCGGAAGAGCTGGCTGCTGGACTTGGCTGTCCGAAAGGGCTCCTGGGGCCTCTTTCCCCGAATGCCTGACACACTGGTGGGTGTAGAGAGTGGGGGTGTCATCCTGGAGCCTCATGTGGGCAGGCTTTCTTAGCATGCACCAGCAGTCTTTATTAGCTGGACCTGGTGTGATTGGCGTCTGCTGTCCACTTCCCCCACCTTGGCACTGTCTTCCTGGATCCATCCAAAATTCCAGATGGGAAGAAAGGGCTGTACATCCCCTCCTGGGGTCACCTTCACCTCAGTCTGCCATGGATGAAGTTTTGGCCAAATGTTTTGGTTCTGGAAGGGGAATCAACCTCTTTCCAAAAGGTGTGCTTGTCAGACACTGCCTGTGTGAAGAGCAGGAGGTACATTAGAACATGAGAAGGCCCAGTTAGTGGAAGAAGGTGGTGGACCAGCAGCCATCTCATGTCCCAGTCATGTCCATTCGAAGAGTGGCAGGTTTGGGTGGGATTTGAGAGGGTGTCGCCGAGGGGCCTTTCAGAGCTAAAAGCACAGGCTCTGGAGGGAGGCATACTGAATGTGGGTCCCAGTCTGGGCTCTTGTTAGCCGTGTGGTCCCTGAAAAGTCGATCAGTTGAGTTCTGCTGGTCTTCTGGAAGATGTGGGTAATAATACCTGCTTCAGCCATGGGGTCAGGGGTCAGGATAGCTGGGAGATGTCTGCAGAGCACTTAGCATGGGACCAGCCTGCTGGGTCACCTGGGAATACCACGATGGCAGAATCCCAGCATCCTAATTGAGTCTTAACATCTATCTTAAATATTTAGGAGTGGAAGACTAGGGCTGGGGATCAAGGGTGAGCCTGGGCCCAGGGTGTGAGCATGCATGGTGTGTTCAGGGAGCAGGAACCCAGAGATGAGGTGGCCCGTATGAAGTCATGCACCGAGAGGCAGGCCCAGAAGGTACCTTCGTCACCCACTTGCCCAGCTCTGGAATTGGGCCTCTCCTGGAGGCAGTTAGGAATCAGGTCAGGAATTTTAAGCAGGGTGTGTCCTAGTTCGCTGGGAGATTATAAAGTTCAGGAGCTGCCCGCAAGGGGAGAGCTGTGGGTGTTCCAGGAGAGGGCCCAGTCCCCCAACAGGTCCAGAGAGAGAGCTGTTGACCAAACCCTAATGCATGCTTGGTTCTAGATCAGCAGGAAGTGTCTGGAGGGTGGGCTATGAATGTTGAACCCTGGATTTTCCTTATCATGCACGCTGGGCCTGGGTTTGCATTCTTCCACAAGGGCGGTCAGAGGCTGGGACTTCCTGGATCCCTTTCCTGCCCACCCAGGGGCCTGTCAATTCACCAGCACTGCTGGATGGGTCCCTGCTGCATGTCCCCACCAGCTGCGGATGCAGAGAGCCTTCCTGGGAAGCACACCCCGGGCCCTCCTCCTCTACTTCCCGTTATTCCTGGAGGCACTCAGCCCTTTCAGGCATTCTGTAAATGGCCATAATTACCCTTGAAGTTCCCTCAGATAATCACAGCAATCCAGTGACACGCTTTTGTGTTGGGAGAAGGGACTTGGCGAGACTTCCTCCAGTTGTCACCCTCCTTGGCACTAAGGCTGCTCTCCCTGTTTTCAGAGAATCTGGACAGCTGCAGGGAAGACAGAGCTGGTGGGGGATGGGCGGGCACTTCAGGACTGCTAGGATTCTATTGATGGGCAGGGGGAGGGAGACAACCAGAGCCCCTGCTCTGCATTGGGGGTGGGCAGCTGGGCCATGGCACAAAGGGAGGGTCTCCCAGGCATAACAGGCAGAGCCCTTGGATAAGGTCTGATAGGAGGTGGGAGGGCCTCTCCCCAGTTCTGCATCCAGGAGAGAGATGAGGCCTGCTGCTGGGAGCTCCCAGCCTCGCCATCTCTGGGCAGCCTTTGCGAGGTTGCTGCCATCTCAGTTCCACATTTCCAGAGCTCATCCTCGTGTCATTCAGAGCCTGGAGGGGAAGCAGGGTCATTTCTCTGCCTCAGCTCTGGCAGCTTTAAACACTTAGTACCAGTTAGCATTCAAGTTGCTATAACAGCAGACCTAAAATAATGGTGGCTTAAATGAGACAGAACTTCCTTTCTCTCTGATGTGAAAGCCCAGAGGAAGGCCATCCAGCAAGGGTGCAGGGGCTGGGACCTGGCTCCTTCTAGCTCCTGGGGGGCTGGGACCCTGGCTCCTTCTAGCTCCTTGTTCTTTTGTAGTCTAGCCATCTGGTCCTGGGTGATGGCTACACTTCCAGCCCTCACATCCAAGATTTAGACATTAGGATGGAGAGGACAATGAAGAAAAAGGAAGCAGGCTGGGTGCGGTAGCTCACGCCTATAATCCCAGCATTTTGGTAGGCTGAGGCAGGTGGATTACCTGAGGTTGGGAGTTCAAGACTAGCCTGACCAACATGGAGAAACCCTGTCTCTACTAAAAATCCAGATTAGCTGGGTGTGGTAGCGCATGCCTGTAATCCCAGCTACTCAGGAGGCTGAGGCTGGAGAATGACTTGAACCCGGGAGGCGGAGGTTGCGGTGAGCCAAGATGGCACCATTGCATTCCATCCTGGGCAACAAGAGTGAAACTTCATCTCAAAAAAAAAAAAAGGGAAGCAAGGGAGTCAGGAAATTGAGTCCTTGTTGTGAGCAGCCATGTGCCCAGCTAAAACGTGGATTTTGTCACCATGGAGGAAGGACTAGAATGAGTGTTAGGGAAGGTCACTTTCCAAGACATGGGTTCCTGCCTGAGGACCCACCTTTCCCATGGCTGAATGAGCTTGGAATTTCTCCTCTGGCTGGCTGGGGGTTTGGCCTTAGCCTGCGACCTTAGCAGCAGTCCCCTCCCCGTGGCAGCCAGCATCTTGGAGGCTGGGAGGCTTGCAGAGTGACCTCCCTCAGCATGCCAGGCCCCAGGTTTTTGTTATAGATGACTGCTTCTGGGAGGCAGCCATGTCTATACCCAGACCCACACCCCCTAGGCAGAGGCACAGGCAGCGCTGAGCCTGGGTTCAATTCAAACCAAGCTCTTAATTCTTCCTAGAAATGTAGCATTCCCTGGTGCAGGCCTGGGGGAGGGAGGGAGGAGGTGCAGTGACGAACACTGCCTCACCTCATGAATTTGCAGGCTCTTTCTCCCTTCAGAAGCCCACTCTGCCACCAGGGCCAGGGTCCAGAGATACAAGAAGCCCCAAGGCCAAAGCATGGCTGTAACAGCCCAGGCCGAGTGATTCTGGGCAGGGCTCTAGCTGGCTCCAGAACTGGTTGAGAAGGCACCATATAAGAAGGGACCTGGGCTGTAGTTGCATGGAGTGGGTTTGTGTCCCTGTCTGCAGGGACAGCAGGTCTCAGACCATTGGGCAACAGGCTGGAGAGGTCCTTGAGAGATCTGACTGCTTTGGGGTGATGGTGGCTCTCCTGTTCTCCTTCTCTCTGAAGCTCTCACACATGTGCTCTGGGGGTGACCAATGGCCTGTTTTGGGATCCCAGGCCTTCCTGGGGACGGGCTGGGTGGGTGGGGAGTGCATACCACAGAGTGAATGCTTCTGCCTGTGGTTTTATGGAAATTTAATCAGGGCTCATCTTAGAGGCCATTTGAAAGCTAGATTGAAATTGAGTAATCTAAATACTAAGCACAGAGAAAGTAACATTCCTTAGAGCCTGGGAGAAACAATTCCCCCAAAAGCCTTTGGGTGTTTGTGGTTGGTGGGGAGCTACTCTCAGAGGCAGGAAGTGGCTCTCAACCCTCAGGAGCTGGAAAGGTGTGGGGCTTGGTGTCAAGGCCTCAGACCCTGCCCATTGCCCCCCACATTGTGTGGCCTCTCTGAGCTGTGTGTCTGTCTGCGCCTAGCCAGGCACTAAGCCTGCCAGGTACTGTGTTAAGTACTTTACAGTTAGTAGCTAACTTAATGACCCTATGAGGAAGGTCCTATTATCACCCCCGTTATAGAGGTGAGGACACTGGGGGACTTTGAGTTTAAGGTACTTAAGGTCACAGAACTACTTGGGGGGCAGATTTGGGATCAGAACCCACACAGTATGGGTTTGCTCTTAGCCAGTGGTTCCCAAGCCCAGCTCTTCACCCCCGTGTGTACTCCTCCTGCACCCCAACTCCCTTCTGGTTGATGGAGGGGGACCAAGGCAAAGAGAGGTAGGATCAGGGCTCTATGCCTGCCAGCGAGTCGTGCCCAGGCTCTCCTGGTGCTGATGGCATGGCTGTTGTCCCTGGAGGTGCCCTCTGGGGTGCAGGAAATGACACTTGAAGGCAACCACACATTATGGCAGGAAAGAGGGACCTTGTTGCTGATGAGGCTTCCAATCTTAGCCCCTTGGGTGGCCTGGCCCAGTCACTGTCCCCTGAGTTGTTTGTTCACCTGGGAAGTGGGTAGCCAGTGCCTCGGATGTGCTGAGTGGGTGTCCCAGGTGGTGGCTTCACCCCAGATCCGGCAGAGTGACCCCTTAGTATGTGCCTGCCCAGCCCACAGGGTTGAGGTGAGGGGACAGCGTGCTCCATCGAGCGGTCTGGAATGAGGGAGAACAGGGTGCCAGGGGGGTAGGGTCCTCTCAGGGGAGCTGCTTGGCTTGTCATTCCCTTTCCTGGACTTTGGGGATGTGTGGGAGTGCCACTGTTGTTTTCACATTGACTACTGTCTGCCTCCCAGGCTGAGACCAGCCCTTCAGGTGCCGGGAGGCTCTGCAGAGCAGGATTGTGCTTGTGGCTGCCTCATTGACATGAGGCAGCAGCTGGAACCGAGGCCAGCCCCGGTCTGAGTCTGCATGAGCCTCCCTCCTGGCACTTGCCATGTGGAGGCCAGTGCCCTCCCTGGGAGCTGTTGGGTGAGGAGGAAATCGTGCCCCAGGGCACATGGGATCAGGTCTGGCCCGTGATGGGGCTCCTTCTGTCCTTGAAGCTGCTTCTTCCCTCAGCTGTAGACATCCCCTTTACAGATGGCGGGGTGGAATCTTAGAGAGGTTACGGTAACTTGGTTGAGGTTTCAGAGCTGGTGCGTCTTCTCCATGTTGATGCCAAAGCTCACCCTGTTCCCTTACAACAAGCATCTGTTTTACACCTGATTCTTGGAATCCCTCCCATCTCCCTGCCCTTGGCTGACCCTTCTGTGGGGTCTGCTCCTGTCCTCTGGAGCCAGGGGCCACCTGTGCAGCCATCCAGGCATTCACAGTCCTAGGAAGGCCCATTCTCAGAAAAGGCCCTATCAGCCCCCAGGACCCAGGAATCCTGGAATCATCAGTCCTGCTGGCCAGGCTCTCACTTGAGGCAGCAGAAGCCAGATGTTCAGGGCAGAACAGGGCCTCAGGGAGCACACCCCCAGGTTCACCCTGGCTTGTTCCCTTTCCTGCACATCCACAGCCAAAGCCAGCTCCACATCAGGCCCACAGGCCTGCTCTTGGCCCTTTCCATGGCATCTCCTCTTCCCTGGCCTAGCTGCAGCAGGGGGACAAGGGGTCCCTGGAGAGTAATGAGAGCCTCTCTACCCTCCCTCTGGCAGCCTCACCCTTTTGTCCCACCAGGGCTGGGGGCTGTGCCTAGAGGGCAGTGGCCCTGGAGTCTGGATCAGCTTTTCCTGGAGAGGTTGTCAGGTCCAGGCCTCCTGAGGACTCTGGTAGAGACAAAACAGATGCCAGATTCTCTGCCAAGCTCCTCACTTCCACAGCTGTGGCTCAGGGCACTGGTCTGCAGGTTCCCAGAAGAGACTCAGCAGGAGTGAACTGAGCTCTCAAGGCAACTGGCTGGCACCCTGCAGGAGAGCTGCACTTTCATTTTTGGGAAGAATGTTCGTGTCTGTTCGCTCAGAGCTTGACCTTCCTGGGCCTTTAAGACCATGGCCAAGACCGTCCTCCAGTAAAAGTAAGAAGGCCTCTCCACCTGCAGCCCACCAGCCCCTCCAGCACCATCCAGCTCAGAGGCTTCTGGACGAGATACTCCACTTGGTCCAGATGGGCCTGCTCCCCACTTTCCTGCAGAGCTTTCTGAGAACCCCTGTCTCCTCTCGACCCACAGACACCCCTCCTCTAGGAGGTACTTCCCCAGTGACATCACCCAGCTCCGTTCACTCTACTGGGACATTGCCACTGATCCTGGGCCAGTTGGTGAACAGATGGTTTGTCTTTGGGACTTCTGCTCTCAGCCCAATTCCTTGCCCCTTTTCACCAGTCCCCTGATTGGCACTGCTTAGCTGTGATGACTAACTCCCTCCAGACTCAGTTCGAAGGAACCTTCCTCCTGCTCCTCGCACTGAGTCTCCTGGCTCCCCTGAGATTTAAGCAGGGCACATGGGTACTCAAAACCTCCTTGTTGGTCAGATTCATCAGAAAGTATCCAACAGCAGGCATTTACACTTTAATGTCAATTTATGGCTCACTTAGTGTTTTTCCGGCTGAAAGAGATCTTGAGTTCTCGAAGCCCTACAAAAACTGCTCTTCTTCACATCCTTAACAATGAGAATAGAGGCCCAGAGTGGTTGTGTAGCTGACCCAGGACCCTCAGTACCTTTCCGACTCTCAGTCCAGTGCTCTCTCCATGGGACTCACATCTCTGCAGGGGTCTTTTCAGAGGCAGTGCCATGGTGAATCTAAAGTCAGACTGCCTGGGTTCAGATCCTCTCCTGAACACCCAGCTGTGTGCATTTAGACAAGTTATTTAGCTGCATTGAGCCCCAGCTTTCCTATCTGTAAAATGGGGAAGGAGATAATGCTGGTGGCACCTTCCCCATAGGTTGTAAGAATTCCTCAATAGATGGGAGCTCTCCTGGGGGACCCTTGATGGCAGTCCTCCAGTGACCCCATGAGACCAGACCCTGCCAGGCACTTGCTCCTCTCTGTCCATTCCGCCCAAGCATCCAGCCCTGTGTTTGCCAATGTGTAGCCTGGGTTTATTTCTCAGAACAAAAGTGTCTCAGGGTGACCCGTCACGTAACACAAGTGGGCTTTTAAAAATGTCCTTATTGGCTACTGGATGATGTATTCTAGATTTATTATAATAAAGTTCACATTGCACAGGTTTGTTTAGTATAATTTTTATTTTTAAGAAATTTTGACACGCAGAGTTGCAAACATAGTACACAAAGTTTCCGTATACGCTTTGCGCAGCTTCCTCCACTGTTAACACCATAATGTTAATCTGACCATAATCATCTAAACCAGGAAGTTCACAGTGATAACTACTCAGTAATCGAAAGGCCTGAATGAATTCCAGTTTCCCCAGTTGTCTCACTGATACCTGTTTTCTGGTGCAGGATCCTGTCTGGTTGTCGTTCTCTGTGGTCTCCTGCCATCTGGGATGGAGCCTCAGGTTTTGACCTTGCGGCATTGGAAGAATCTCGACTGTTTATTTTGTGGAATGTGCCTCAATTCGGGTTTATCTGGTGTTTTTGAGACTAGGTCAAGGTCACCCACTTTCGGCAGGAACGCCACCTAGCAGTGCCAGTCCCTTCCTAGCACGTCGTATCAGGAGGCTCATGAGGACAACGATGTCTTCTGTCTGCTCAGCAGCAGTGATCTGGTTAAAGTCCACCAGGTTTCTCCACTCTAAATTTCTATTTTTTCCTTTGTGGTTGGCAAGAACCTTCTAAGAGGATTCTTTGCATCTGCCGTCTCTCATAGCTTTGCCCTTCTCTTGTAGCATCCGTCGGTGGTTCTCGCCATTGTTACTGTACTATTTACCGAACAGTCATCATACAGAATTGTAAGAAGTACGTCTCCAACCACTCCAGTTGCCCTGGAAAGTGACAGGATCCCCTTCCAGCTTTGCGGACATCCACAGGGCACCAGGTGGCACCTTGCAGAGTGTCAGTATCATCTCATGTGTGAACAAAGGAAAAGGCAAAATAAGGAAAAGAGAAAAGTGTCAGACGTGTTGGAGAATCAGGATTACACGTTTCTTTGCTGCAGGACTTCTCAGAGCCTTAATAATATGTTAATATGAAACTTAAGTCTGGGGCATTATATTGAATTTCACCACCGATTGTAAGATACACTGATGCTTTATGTTTTATTTAAAAAAAAAAAAAAAAAAAAACAAACCCTGGCTGGGTGTGGTGGCTCACACCTGCAATTCCAGCACTTTGGGAGGCTGAGGCAGGTGGATCACAAGGTCAGGAGTTTGAGACCAGCTTGGCCAATATGGTGAAGCCCCGTCTCTACTAAAAATACAAAAATTAGCCAGGTGTGGTGGCAAGTGCCTGTAGTCCCAGCTACTCAGGAGGCTGAGGCAGGAGAATTGCTTGAACCCAGGAGTGGATATTGCAGTGAACCAAGATTGCACCACTGCACTCCAGCCTGGGTGACAGAGCGAAACACTGTCTAAAAAAAAAAAAGAAAAAATCCTAAGTAAGATGTGAAATATCGATTATGAGACACATCTCAATTTCAGGTATTGAAAATATGAAAAGCATGCCCTAGAATCAGTGAAGTTCCACAGAATTTATCCTTTTCCATTCAGTCAACTATAGAGCCCCCTCCTTCTCTTGGGGCTTTTGGTGTGAAACTGTTCCACTCATCACACTCAGGAATTCCCTGACTGGGCACCTCCTGGCCGCCCTCACTTCCAGCCCTGTGCAGGTCTGTCCTGGAGCTCCCTGTATTAGGGTGTGGAGCCCTGGTTGCTGGTGCTTCTTGAATCTGTTGAACTCCAGCCTCACTTCCCTGAGGGAGCTGCTGTTCATAGTTTAGAATTTATCCTTCTAGGGCCTTATTCATACATGTAGAGATGTGTGTGCACTTTTATTTTTCCTTACAGTAGGCTCCATTCCAGTGTGTCCATTTTAGAAACAGGGTCCTATTACCTGTGTCCCAGCGTAGCTCTTTGTCCCCACTGACCATGTGTCTTGGCTCCTTTCCACATCAGCCCATGAAGATGAGGGAGATCAGGTCTGCCCCTTTTGCCGGCAGCATAATATTTCCACACATGAATGAATGAATCCTAATTTATGTTGGGCCCATAAGGTCATTCCAGTTTTGTTTGGATTTTTTTTTTAAAGTAAACTGGGCTGCAGTAAACAGCTCCCTGCATATTTCTGTATAGTTAATTCCTGGAAGTGGAATTTCTTAGCCAAAGATGATAAACATTCCTCACTTTGGCAGATCTCACTGGATTGCCCTTCAAAAAGTTTGAGCAAATTTCACTTCCGGTTGGTGCCAGTCTGCTTGGGGAAACTGTACCCAGCTCGTCTGATGTATGTTTGTCGTTATTGGCACAATTGAGCGTCCCATCGTGGATTCACTGGCCCCATTTGCATGTCTTCTATGAATGAATCTTTGCCTGTTGTGTGCCCATTTTTTAGTTGAGTTGTTGGCCTTGTTGACTGATTAGAGCCCTTTTTGTATGAAGAAAATCATCCCATTGTTAAAAATTATGGATGAGTTCATCAATGTAAACAGCATCTTTGCTCTGGGGCCAAGCTAAGATGTTTTGCTTTTAGAATAGGTACTGCCAGAAAGAGCCCTCCACATTTTTTAAATGCCTTGAAAGCAGAAAGGCTGCCATGTTTTGGGACTGGGAGCTGGAGCTGAGTAGGGACAGTGAGCGTCTGCCCGGGTTCTGGAAGGGGCTGTAAATCAGCAGGAACAGCTGCCATGGAGTCTATCCACATTTCCAACTACTGCCACCGGACTCAGACATGGGGTGCAGAAATGTCTGCCTCCTCTTCTCCTGGGCTTTGGACATTCTGGTTGCAAACGGCTCTCTGGTCACACGTGAGATGAAATGAGTCGCTAGCTAAGTGGGGCGGGAGGAAACCTGCCCTCCCCCTGCCCATGCTGGCTTTTTCAGACTGTAATGTTGCATCGGTGGCATTTGTTGTCTTCTGTTCCCGCACTCCAGTGTTTTCTCTCCACAGCTCGCCTGTCACCAAGTAGCTAAGTGAGGATCTAGCTGCCAGCAGGGAGGTTGCAGCTGTGGCAAGGCCATAGTGTCTCTTAGATGCCTTCAGGGAGCATGGTAGGGGGCTGTAGCCACTGGCAAAATGCCCCCTCCTTCCCGAAGTTGCTCCAAATATTACAATTGTGTTTCCCCCTTGAAAGCTCATAGTGGCTGGATGTGTCGATTTCCTATTGCTGCATGATAGATTATAGCAGACTGAGTGGCTTATGACAGGACCTGTCTATTATCTCACGGTTGGGTGGGTCAGAGGCCCACATGTGTGGCTGGGCTCTTGTTCCAGGGTGTCACAATCTGAAATCAAGGGGTCTGCAGGGCCAGGTGCTCTTCTGGAGGCCCCGAGGAAGAATCCACCTCCAAGCTCACTCTTGTTGGCAGAATCCAGTTCCTGGTGGCTGTAGGATGGAGGTCCCCACTCTTGCTGACTGGTGGCTCCTACAGGCCCTGCATTTCTTCTCATGATGCCCCTCTACTTGCAAGGCGGCCGTGGCCAATCTTTCTGTGCTTTGAATCTCCAGCTTCCTCTTCAGAGAATAAGCTCCGTGTGTGATGCAGTAAGAACACCCAGACCGTCTCCCTGTTTTGAGGGCAGCGATGCAATATAACCAAGTTATAGAGTAAAACCCATCTATGATGCATGCAGTCCTGGCAAATCATGCAAGGTGTCGCCCGGCCACAGGGGATCTTGGGGTCGCCTTAGATTCTGCCTGCCACACTGAGTAAATACAGTAGTTTTTCCTTGCATACTTCCAAGTTCAGTGGAATGTAATTGCTGTCATTGCATCTCTCCAGGCCCTGTCACCTATGCTGGATGTCTTGGGGCACGTCACCCCTGCCCTCCCCCTCCCCTGTCTCTTGCCATACTCTCTGCACTCTACACTGCAGCCAAGCTGAACCCCACGGGCACCTCTCTGGACCCTTGGCCTTTGTCCATGGCCTTTCTGAAATACTCAGTCCCCATGACTAACTCCAACTTTGGGGTTTGGCTTGGCCACCTCCTCCCAGAGGCACTCTGTGCTGCACACTCCCTTCCCTGTGTGGGCCTCAGTGCCTTCCTCCCTGCCCACAGACCCTTTGATGCCCTATCGCACATTCATTCCACTGTTTCATCAGTGTCTGCTGGCTCCTCTCTTCCCCACCTGACTGTGAGGACCTTGAGGATGGGGGCGAGTGTATCTTTGGGGACCATGAATCCACGTCAGGGCCTGGAACATAGTACATGCTCAATAAGTGTGCAAAGGAGGGAAGAACATTTTTAAAAATCAGATAGGTAATGAGCAGATGCACTGGGGGAGCCTCTGAGCAGAAATCATACTCCCATGGGAGACAGGCCTGGGGCAGGTGGGGTCATGGGCTCAGGGCCACAGGAGTGGATGGTCCTGGCTGTCTGTGAGGTTTTCGTAGAGGTGGTGTTTGGAGCGGCTCTGAAATGATGGGCTTGATTGGAAGGTGAGAGCCATTCCAGGGATAAGGAGCAGTATGTTCAGGAGAACTGGGGGCTATTGGTGCTGCTAGAAAGAGCCCCATGCCAAGGCCCAGAGAGCCTCCAGGCCAGTTTTTGCTTAGCCTGTTGGGGAGACAGGGAGGCCATCAGGAGGCTGCTGTGGCTTCAGGAAAAGATACTGAAGGTGTGCCAAGTGTTGTGACTGTGGTCAGAAAGAGATGGGGTGGAGGCCGGAAATTGAGGGGAACATTGGTAGGCATTGGGACAGGCATTATTGTCTGGGGCGGGCAAAGGATGAGTTAAGGAGAAGCAAACACAGGACAAGCCATAACCACAGTCTGTGTGCCAGCTCCACGGGGCAGAACAGTGCTGAGGGGCTTCAAGGGTGGATCAGGTACCTCCCTGATGGCCAAGGAAAACTACAAGAGAGGCTGGCTGTGGTGGCTCATGCCTATAATCCCAGCACTTTGGGAGGCCAAGATGGGCGGATCACCTGAGGTCAAGAGTTCAAGACCAGACTGGCTAGAATGGTGAAACCCCGTCTCTATTAAAAATACAAAAAGTAGCCAGACATGGTGGCATGCACCTGTAGTCCCAGCTACTTGGGAAGCTGAGGCAGGAGAATTGCTTGAACCCAGGAGGTGGAGGTTGCAGTGAATCAAGATTGTGCCACTGCACTCTAGCGTGGTGACAGAGTGTGATTCCATCTCAAAAAAAAAAAAAAAAAAAAATCAACTATGAGAGAGGGACCCCTTGTAGGTGCCCAACAGTAATAAGTCCCCAGCCTGGGCCAAATCCCTGGGCTTCAGTTATAATTATCAAGATTATCAAGATTCCATTTTAGTAGGCAGAGATGAGAAGACAGGGCATTCCAGGGACAGGTACAGCACAGGCAAAGGCCAGGCAGGTAAGAAAGGGCAAGTTATCACCAGGAACAGAGATGGTCCCTCTTGATGAGAACCCTTCTTGTGTTGGGGCATGGGGCTGCAACAGGCCCCCTCTGCCTGGCTTGGAGTGGACTTGTTGGTCTTGTCATGGGCCAGAGCCCTCCACCTTCCTCCCCTCCCCTCAAGCCTTCAGAAGAGTCTCTGCCATGGCATTCACTTGGCTGCCTCGGGGGCTCTGACTTGGCCAAGAACACTGTCAGGGATGGGCAGTGTTCCCTTCATGTTTTTTTTGGAACTGTTCTGGCAACTGACAGCCGCAGATCCAGCCTTGTATTCTAAACATGAGGATGTTGCATTGAAGCTGTGTGTTCTGCTTGGAGATGACCCAGGTCTCTGCGCCCCTGGGGCTGGTGTATAGTCTGTTCTCACATTGCTATAAAGAACTACCTGAGGCCTGGCATGGTGGCTCACACCTGTAATCCCAGCACTTTGGGAGGCTGAGGCGGGTGGATCATTTGAGATCAGAAGTTCCAGACCAGCCTGGCCAAGATAGCAAAACCCCGTCTCTACTAAAAATATAAAAATTAGCCAGGCGTGGTGGTGTGCACCTATAATCCAAGCTACTTGGGAGGCTGAGGCATGAGAATTGCTTGAACCAGGGAGGTGGAGGCTGCAGTGAGTCGAGATTGTGCACTGCATTCCAGCCTGAGCAACAGAGCAAGACTCTGTCTCAAAAAAAAAAAAAACAAAAAAACAGGGTAAAAAAAAATCTACCTGAGAGTGGGTAATTTATGAGGAAAATATGAAGAAAAGAGGTTTAATTGACTCTAGAGTTCTGTAGGCTGTACAGAAAATATGGCCAGGGAGGCCTCAGGAAACTTAAAATCATGGTGGAAAGCAAAGGGGAAGTAAGCATGTCTTTACATGGAAGCAGGAGAGAGAAACAGAACAAAGGGAGAAGTGCTACATGCTTTTAAACAACTAGATCTCATGAGAACTCACTATCACCAGAACAGCTAGGGGGAAGCCCACAGACAGCCAGGACCATCCACTTCTGTGGCCCTGAGCCCATGACCCCTCTGCCTCCATGATCTAATCACCTCCCATAGGTCCCTCCCCTAAATTGGGAATTACAATTCAACAAGAGATTTGGGTGGGAACACAAAGCCAAACCATATCATTCCACCTGGCCCCTCCCAAACCTCATGTCCTTCTCACATTTCAAAACACAATCATGCCTTCCCAACAGCCCCCTCAAAGTCTTAACTAATTCCAGCATTAACTCAAAGTCCAAGTCCAAAGTCTCATCTGAGACAAGGCAAGTTCCCTTCTGCCTATAAGCCTGTAAAGCCAAAAACAAGTTAGTTGCTTCCAAGATACAATGGGGGTACAGGCATTGAGTAAATAGACCCATTCTAAGAGGGAGAAATTAGCTCAAACAAAGGAACTAGAGGGACTCCAGGCCCCCTGCAAGTCCAAAACCCAGCAGTCATTAAATCTTAAAGCTTCAAAATAATCTTCTTTGACTCCATGTCTCACATCCAGGCCACACTGATGCAAGGGGTGGGCTCCCAAGACTTGGGCAGCTCCACCCCTGTGGCTCTGCAGGTACAGCCCTCACAGCTGCTTTCATGGGCTGATGCTGAGTACCTACAACATTTCCAGGGACACAGTGCAAACTGTCGGTAGATCTTCTATTCTGGGATCTGGAGGATGGTGGCTCTCTTCTCCCAGCTCCAATAGGCAGTGCCCCTGTGGGGTCTCCAACCTCACATTTCCTCTCTGCCCTGCCCTAGGGGAAGTTTTCTATAAGGGCTGCATCCCTGCAGCAGACTTCTGCCCGGACATCCAGGTGTTTCCGTACATCCTCTGACATCTAGGCAGAGGCTCCCAAATCTCAACTCTTGCCTTCTGCACACCTGCAGGCCCAAACCATGTGGAAGCTGCCAAGACTTGGGGCTTTGCACCCTCTGAAGCAATAGCTTGAGTTGTACTTTGGCCCCTTTTAGTCATGGCTGGAGCTGGAGTGGCTGGAACGCAGGGTGCTATGTCCTGAGGCTGCACAGAGCAGCAGGGCCCTGAGCCTGGCCCACAAAACAATTTTTCCCTTCTAAACCTCCAGACCTGTGATGGGAGGAAGGGGTGCTGTGAAGGTCTCTGAAATGCCCTGTAGGCATTTTTCCCTACTGTCTTGGCTATTAGCCTTTGGCTCTTTGTTACTTATGCAAATTTCGGCAGCCTTGAGTTCCTCCTCAGAAAATGGGTTTTTCTTTGCTGCCACATAGTCAGCCTGCAAATTTTCCAAACTTTTAATGCTCTGCTTACCTTTTAAATATAAGTTCTAATTTCTAGTCATTTATTTGTTTTTGCAAATTAGTGTAGGCTTTTAGAAGCAGCCAGCCCACCTCTTGAATGCCTTGCTGCTTAGGAATTTCTTCCACCAGATACCCTAAACTCTCTCTCTCTCAAGTTCAAAGTTCCACCAATCTCTACAGCAGGGACACAATGCTGCCAGTCTCTTTGCTAAAGCATAGCAAGAGTGACATCTACTCCAGTTTGCAGTAAGTTTCTTGTCTCCATCTGAGACCTCCTCAGCCTGGAGGTCTCACTGTTCACAGCACTCTCAGCATTTTGGTCACAACCATTCCACAAGTCTCTAGGAAGTTCCAAACTTTCCCTCATATTCCTGTCTTCATCTGAGCCCTTCAAACTGTTCCAAACTCTACCTAGTTACAAAGTTGCTTCCACATTTTCGACCATCCTTATAGCAGTGCCCCACTTCTCTGGTACCATTTTTCTGTATTAATCCATTCTCAAATTGCTATCAAGAACTACCTGAGACTGGGTAATTTATGAAGAAAAGAGGTTTAGTTGACTCATGTTTCTGCAGGCTGTACAGAAGGCATGGCTGGGAAGTCCTCAGGAAACTTACAGTGATGGTGGAAGGTGAAAGGGGAGCAGGCGTACCTTCACGTGGCAACAGGAAAGAGAGAATGAAGGGGGAAGTGCTACACCCTTTTAAGCAACCAGATCTCAAGAGAACTCACTATCATGAGAACAGCAAGAGGGAAATCCACCCCCATGATCCAGTCACCTTTTACAGGTCCCTCCACCAACACTGGGAATTACAATTCAACATGAGATTTGGATGGGGACACAGTGCCAAACCATGTCGTCTGGCTCAGAAGTTTGCTGCTGACAAGAAGGCTCCACCTTCTTTAATGCCTGAGGGTCAAGAGTTCCATCTTTGGCCAGGAGGAAGCAAGCATGTCACTCCTCCAGAATTCTTTACTCTTCTTTCTCCCCTGCCTCCCCCAGGGCCATGTCAGGCTGCAGAGCAGTGATAGGCTCTGTAGGTGATCTTGGATGGTTTTAAATGGCGTAACTTCAAACGGTAATACCAGTAATGATGATGACGATGATGATGGAAAGGATGTTGGGATCTGACACTTGGTGTCTTCTGCATGCTGGTTTCTGTTTTAAGTGCTTTGTGAGGTAACCAGTTTGATCCTTACTATGAGCAGGACTGCTCTTATTCCCATTTTACAGATCAGGAAACCAAGGCACCAAAAGGTGAAGTAGCCTTCTCAAGTTCCTGAAATACAGAGTGTTCAGCCAGGCTCCTGGAACTGGCTATAGTGTTTGGGAAGCACAGCTGGCCCAGTGCCACTGTTTCCTGGTCCCTGAAGTGGGAAAGGAGCCTTCCTTAACTCTTGCCAGACTTGGTGTTCTTAAGTGGGAATGATGAGACTGGAGACCAGTGACAAAAGCTATTATGCAGCGGTTTGCCCAGCAGTCAAGGGTATCCTTGCCCACAACATGCTGGCTTTGATCTTGAACATGCAACTACTCAGGGCCTCTGCCCCTCACATGCAAAATGGAGTGGTGACAGTGACCCATGCCATGGCATTGCTATAATGATGATATGAGTTGATGCCTGCAAGTGCTTTTTGATGGCACAGAGCACACTGCATGGCTTGTCTGGTTGTTGACATTAAGCCCTGCATGTGCTGTGTTATGTGCCCAACACGCGTTGTTTCCATGAGCCTTCATTTTGGTTGTCTGTTAGATGGAAGTCCAAAGTGATAATGGTGTTTATTTTGCTTGTGAATCTGCAGCATGGCTGGGCTCAGCTGGGTGGTTCTCCCATGCCGTCTTGCATGGCAGCTTAGTATGACAGTGACAGAGTAGCCAGACTACTGACTTGGCAGCTCAGGAACCCAGGGATGTGTCCTGAGAAAGAGAGCCTCCTTTGGCCTTGCCTCCAAACTCCATATTCTGTTTACCTGTGAGGCCCTAGGGCCAGTTCACATTCAGGGGGACACCATTTAGGGTCCACCTTGTAATTGAAAGAAGCATGTAAGAAATAGAAACTGAGAAGTCCCACAATCTGCCACCTGCAAACTGGAGACTTGAGACCTAAGAGAGCTGGTGGTGTAAGTTATAGTCTGTATTAGTTTGTTCTCACATTGCTATAAGGACATACCCGACTGTGTCATTTATAAAGGAAAGAGATTTAATTGACTCACAGTTCTGCAGGGCTAGGGAGGCCTTAGGAAACTTACAATCATGGCAGAAAGGGAAGCAAATGTGTCCTTCTTCACATGGCAGTAGCAAGAAGAAGTGCAGAGTAAAGTGGGGGAGCATGGGGAGAGCCCCATAGAAAACCATCAGATCTTGTGAGGACTCACTATCATGAGAACAGCATGGAGGCAACTGCCCCATGATTCAGTTACCTCTCACCGGGTTCCTCCCATGACTTGAGGATGATGAGATTTGGGTGGGGACACAGCCAAGCCATATCATAGTCCAAATCCAAAGGCCTGAGGACCAGGGGAGCTGATGTTGTAATTTGTGGTTTGAGTGCAGGAGACTGATGTCCCAGTTTGAACAGTGAGGCGGACAGAGTGAATTCTTTCTTACCTCACCTTTTGTTCTATTCAGGCCTTTGACTGATTGGACAAGGCCCCACCCACATTGGGGAAAGTAGTCTGCTTGACTCATTTACCGATTATAATGCTGACCTCATTCAGACACACTCAGAACAACGTTAATCCAATATGTGGAAACCCAGTGGCCCAGTGAAGCTGACAAGAATGAACCATCCCACCATGGCAGGCCTGCTGTGTTCTAGGCTCTAGGGCAGGTCCCAGACACACAGAGGTGAGCAGGGCAGGCATAGTCCCTGCTTCCACCATGCCTCTCACTTCACCTGCCTCCATCAGGGAGGCAGATGTCCAGCAAGCCTTCATGTCAGAGTAACTGGGTACTGGGGCGTGGACGCTGCCTGGGGTACTGAGCCTGCACCCTGTGCAGAGTTTGATTGAGAAACTGAGCAAGGCTCGTTTTGCCCAGAGCTTGGAAGGAGGGAGGAGCTGGAGGCAAAGGCATGCCCTTGGCCATGGAGGACTTCAAGGCTGGCAAGAAGCCTGGACCTGATTATGAAGGCTGTGGGAGCTGTGGAGGAGCATGGAACAGCAGCTGAGCCTCGGGCTGGGCTTCACAGATCACACCTCCTGAGTCCTCCCTCACCCCCTCCCAACAGTATGAGGTGTGCCAACACTCAGGAGATGCCACTTCCCTACCCTCTCCTTATGGTGGGGCCCGGGGAGGGGACACAGTCCTGCCCAACCCCTGTGCCCTGAAGCTCTGAAGTCACTGCTTAGTCCATGCGGCAAGGATCTGACCTTCCCTCACACTCCTACTCCTCCTGTGACCACAGTCCTCACGTGACCCTTTCTTTCATCAGTGAACCGTACGGCTGGGCAGCGTCTAGTCCTGCTGGGGAAGCCTCGCTCCAGGTCGCCTTTCAGTGACCCAGGCCCCATGGGCTTTTGCCATTGGCCTTGAGTGCCCTCAGCTCTGAGTTCCTTCCTCTGTGCCTAAAGTAGCACAGGAAGTGCTTTCTCTCCTCCCTTGTCCCACGGGGGCACCTGAGAGGGCCACTGTGTCCTTACACCTGATGCCCATGAGAGGTGCTGGCTCCTGGGGAGCTCCGGAGACCGTGCACCTAGGATTGAGCCTGGGCTCATAGCTCTCTGTCCTATGTGTATGCACCACTGCACGCATACCCGGCCTGCCCAAGGCCCTTGGGGTTGCTGCATTAGCTACAAGGTGCTGTAAGGCTGAGGGTTCACTGCTCCTAGGAGCCAAGCAGGGCTGTCACAGATTTTCAGGTGGCTTCCAGGAGTCAGGCTCCTTGTCCCACATCCCCAGGGCATGCCAGCTTCAGGGTCTGGAACTTTTAATGTCCACAAACAAAACGCAACATGTCATTCCAGTTTTATCCCATTCGGGACTGTTCATAGACCTTAAACACACAATGATGTCACTGCCATCCAATTGTTTCCATCCTTTCTGAAGCTCCCAAATCCCCTACAAATCCAGCTCTGCTCAGTGCCAGCCCTTGCAGGGGCCCCACCCTCCAGGGCCCTCAGCTGCAGGGAGAGATGGGTCACTCATCCTAAGTGAGAGGGACAGTTCGGAGGTGTTAGGGATGTGCCCTGGAGGCACAGGGCAGGGGCAGCTACTCAGTGTAGCCGGAGGGATCTGGAGCTCTGCCATTCTGCAGGAGGGCAGGGCGAGGGCCTGGGTAGTCAGGGCACCCCAGAGGGGCATGGAGGGGCCCCATCTGTGGGCAGGGCACATGGCTTTCTATGATGAGATGCCTGGAGCTTCCAGCCAGGCCAGGTGGACATGACTTCGTGCTCTGGTGGCAAGGGTGCACCCAGCCCCTCTCGTGTGGCTCTAAGTCCCTTCAGATCAGGACCATTTCTGTCTCTGTCGCTCTCATACCGGGGCGTCTCACCCAGGCCCTTCCTGGCAGCACCCTCCTGGCTCCGGCCTGCATTGCTCTCCCACCCTCGTACCTGCGACCTGACTGTGGATGTTACTGGGTGGCTGCCATTGTCATTGCTGGCCAAAAAGCCATTTGGGTTGTTTTCAGAGCTGCTATCAGGCTGGAACCAAGTTCTGTGACACCCAGATGCATAGAACATCACAGAACAAGAGCATGTGGCTCCCGCCCCCTAACTGCATAACCACAGAGGGAAGGTGACTTTGGATGATGAGTCCAGGCCCTGGATGAGTCCGGTGCACTTGTGCTTACAGATGGGCCCGCCAGGCTCTTTCCAGTCCTGCCACAGCCATCTTCAAGGCTGTTCCAGACCCACAGCGCCACAGGGTGGCCAGGCAGGAGATTGCAGGCCCCTCCTTCCTTCTCAGGCTGTGCCAGCTCTGGGCTTCCCTCCTCCTTTGTTTCCAGCGCTCACGGCTCACTTATCCCATCCATCAACTTATCATCATGGGTGTACGCGTGCCAGAGAGATGGTTCTTACAGAGGCTGCCTTCTCCTGTCCCCAAGGAACATACTGCCTAGTTACTGAATCAGAACCCACACGTGGAAATTTAATAGGGCACAAGAGATAATCAACAAAACTCGGTAGCAATGCCAGAAAAGGTACTAGAAAAACGTGACTGTGGGTAGGACATGCGGGGTGAGTGCCACCGGGAGGCGGCAGCATAGGACAGCGTGTGCTTCGGGGCTCTGGAGAAGAATTGGGACCCTGTGATGCTTGGAAGAGTGGGTGTTGCTAAGTGACGGCGGAGCATCCCAGAGGCGTAGTGGGGACAGTGAAGAGCCCGTTCCACTTGGTGCCAGGGTGTGTCTGGGAACATTCTTGGCTTGTCTCAGAGAGGAGTTGGGCATGGTGGTTCACGCCTGTAATCTCAACATTTTGGGAGGCCGAGGCAGGCAGATCACTTGAGGTCAGGAGTTTGAGACCAGCCTGGCCAACATGGCAAAACCCCATCTCTGCTAAAGACACAAAAATTAGCCGGGTGTGGTAGTGGGTGCCTGTAATCCCAGCTACTTGGGAGGCTGAGGCAAGAGAATCACTTGAACTGGGAGGGGGAGGTTGCAGTGAGCTGAGGTCATGCCATTGCACTCCAGCCTGGGCAACAGAGTGAGACTCCGTCTTAGGAAAAAAGAAAAGAGTTGGGACGTATATTCATTAGCTAGGGTTGCATGGCAGTGCTGCAGTTAAACAACAGCAGGATACTGTCTCCTGGTTCAGATCTGAGTGTTGGTGAAGTTGGCGTCTTCCTCCATCCTTGGCCTGCAGATGGCCATCGTTTCCCCATGTCTGCACATGGTCTTCCTCTGTGTGCGTCTGTGTCCTAATCGCCTTATAAGGACATCAGTCATAATGGATTATGACCCACCCTAGTGACTTCATTTTACCTCTTAAAAGACCCTGTCTCCCAGTTCAGTCCTGTTCTCAGGCATGGGGAGCAGGGCTTCAGTATGAACTTGGGAACACCGCTCAGCCCATCACAGGAAGAGTCAGGCTTAGACGCCTGGAAAGGCTGTGGGCTTCACTCTCGGGGCATGGACAGCTTGCTGGGAACTGCCTCAGTATAGGCGAGAGCTTTGGGATGGTAGATTGTAGGCAGAGGAGCGTGTGTGGGGAGAAGATTATTATGGAGTCAGGGGACCAGCGAGGGGCTTCCTGGATCAAGAGGCTTCAGGGAGCTGGGAAGAGGCTGTGGTGCTGGGCCACAGCCCTTGTTCCATCCGTGTCCCAGGAGGACAGGCCAGAACAGGCTGGGGCCACTGTGCTGGTGGGTACCAGGCACCCTGGGGAGGGTGGGCATGCGTGGGAACAGGGCTGGATAATCTGATTCTCAATCATTCCGAATGCCCCTCATGGACGTGGCCTCACCACATTCCTGCAACCAACCCGGGATGTGGGTGGCATCACTGGCCTTGTTTACAGATAAAGAGAAGGATCAGAGCATTGGTGGTCTCAGTCAGAGCAACTGGGCTGGCCCTCATTTTGCTTCCTGGACTGTTCTCTGCCATGACGGCTTCCTCCCGGCAGTCTTTCCTGGCTTCCTTGGCCCTGGGTGTTATGGCCTCAGTGCTAGGTGCCCCCGTTCCTTGGCATGTTATTGACATTTGACCTGCTTCCTGGATCCTCCCCCATGACAATAGTACAGCGAGTTTTTCATGCACACCTTCTAGTGCCAGGGTTTAAACATATGCGGTCCGTCCTCAGCACCTGCTGGATGCTGGCCACCTCTGAGTGAAGGCAACGGGACCACAACACTGAGTAGGGGAGGGGCAACAACCCTCTGAATCAGGTGCTGTTCTTGTCCTCGTTTAACAGTGAAAGGCAAAGTTTCTTGGCCAGCGCCGTATAGCTGATATGAGATGGAGCTAGGATTCAAACCCAGACAGCTCAGGTCCTCTGCAGACCCTGCAGCGGTGCCCAGTCAGGTGGGGGAGGTGGATGCATCATTAGTTGGCCAAGATGAGCAGCCTGGGGCCCTTGGCTGGCACAGCAAGGTGGGGGCTCCTCCTGGGTGAGCAGGAAAAGGGTACCTGTTGCTTGATGGAGGACAAGCAGGGGTCTCCCAGGCCACGGGTTGGTGCCGGGAGGGGAAAGAAAGGGTATTCGGGGCTGAGATGGCTGCATGTGCAAGGGCTCCGGGGCCTGAGAAGAATGGGCATGGGTTTCACTCCAGCCCCTGTTTTCAAAAGATGCTGAGAGAACTTAGATCCTGCTGACCCTGTCCCCAGTGCCCTGCTCTACCAGCAACACAATGGGGCCCCTCTTGCCCCAGTTTCCTGCCATACAATATGGGCCCCTGGGAATGGGGAGTGGCCCAAGAAGCAGGACTGAGCCCAGCTCTGAGAGCTGGTGTCAGCGTGGTGTTGGAGGCATACATAGCCGGGGTCTCCCACGTGCAGGCGTGCACTGCGATGTGGACCAGTAGCCGATATTCAACACCTGCCTGCTCCCCTGAGGACATTTCCCGCTGGGAGGCTGTTGGGTGCCAGGCCTCCCAGCGGCTCTCTAGGGAAGCATCACTCCCATTTTACAGACAAGGAAAGCAAGGCTCAGCAGAGTTAAGTCGTGTGTCCAAGGTCTCAGCTGGTGGAAGTTTGCCCCAGGTCCAGTGTCAGGCTGGCTGGCTTCAAACCGCACCTTCAGGGGCTCATTTCCTCCTTCCTCC
Organism: Callithrix jacchus; assembly: GCF_049354715.1. Taxonomy (NCBI): domain Eukaryota; kingdom Metazoa; phylum Chordata; class Mammalia; order Primates; family Cebidae; genus Callithrix; species Callithrix jacchus. The sequence continues at coordinate 127,793,584 of NC_133509.1, read as the reverse complement.
ACCCCTGTTGTCCTCTTAGATCCGCCTGTTTGTCACTGAACTTCCATTTTCTTGTAAGTTCTGTAGCTGCCGCTACCAGTCAGATGAGAGAGGTCACATGGTGGAGTGGATGGGTAGTAAGGCGTGACTCGGCAGGCCAGCCTTGTCCTGTCTCTGCTGGCCACTTGTGTGAACTATTCCCCTCCCCTTTCTGGACTCGTGGAAGCCTGTGGTTGGGACTTCCCCATCTCCCCTTGCCTCCCACTTCATGGTGTCTGATTTGGAGAGGCAGAGAGAGAAGATGGGAGCAGTTCCATTTCCCAGGGGCTGATATTAGCTCTCAAAAGAATACAACCCACCATCCAATCAAAGAAAGCCTCTTTCCACCTCCCATCCAAAAATAAGGATGATAGAGAAATAAGCGACAGTTGCCTTTTTCAGGGAACCAGAAATAGCCTCCTGGGCTCCCCGCTCTGGCTTCCGGAGTCTTCATTCTGTCTCTATTCTGGGAGAAGAGCTGCTGGTGCCGCCACTGCCATTTCGAGCTTCCCGTGATTGAGAGGGAGGAACCCCTGCTGTCGCTGTCCCTCAGGCAGGCAGAGCTGGCTTGTCTGCTGATCTCGAGATGGTGGGGGTGCACCTGAGCACCACCCGCCAGTGAGGACAGCTGGGCCTGGTTCCTTCCCAGCCTCCTGCTCAGCCGTAGTGTTCTCTGGCCGGGTCCAGTTCGTGTATCCTAAGAGTAGCAGGTTGGGCCTTTGCTCTGGCTGTTCCCCCTGCCTGGATGGTACCTCCCCAAGATGTGCTCCCCCAACCCGCCCCGGTCTTTGCAAGGTGCCCCTCACCGTGTTGTTCAAATCACATACCCCACCTCTGCCGACATCCCCGGCACCTGCATTTTCTGCTTAACATTTCCCTGTCAGCTCCAGCCAGCTATACATTTCACTTCTCTCTGGATTTTTGTTTGGGTCCCTTCTATTAGAATGTAAGCTCTTTGAGAACAGGGATGCCTCTGTTTTATTTATTACTATATCCTTAGCTTCTAGAAACTAATAGAGGCTCAACATATTTTTCTGTTGGTGAATGGTTATTGGCACCAAAATAGAACAATAGTACTGCGTTTCTTACTTACTATGACTTCATGGGTATGTCGGGACTTTGGCTACCAGAAACTGACTGAAAGTGCAGAAATCATAGCCTGTCATGCCCAGCCTCCCAGCAGGGGCAGCTCGGGATGTGGAACGGTCTGTGGCCAATGAGAGACAGGGTCCTTCCCATCATGTGCTCTGTGGGCTCAAGACTGCCTTCAGCCAAGGCTGGTGCCCGAGCTTGGAATACAAGCCCATCCTAGTGGTTTGGCTAGGCAAGTTTCAGTTGACTCCCACCCCATCCCAGAGCAGGAGTGGTCCAGGCAGCTGGTGTGTCTGCCGCTCAGGGTGCGGTCAGCAAGCCCCAGACTGGGATGAATGAACAAGAATGATCATGCAGATCTCCCTGCTTTCCTGGCCCACCCAATTCCGGCTACCACCTAGGCTGTTGTCTTATGCACCAGAGCCTGAGATTTCAGAAGGGTGGGGGTGTCTGGCCTAATGCTGGATGTGGCCCATTATTTGGAAATGTCTTGTTGCATTTCATCTGGAATCCAGACATCTCTGCAGGAAGATGGGCTCTCCTTCCTCTTTCTCTGACTTTACCTTGGACCCAGTGGGGATGGGAAACAAGACTATGCGTGTGCTGGGAGGACTGGTGGCTGTGAAGCACTTACTTACCCAGTGTCCTGCGGAGAGCAAGCACTCCGGATGGTGGCGGCTACTGCTACTAAGGTTTTTTCCCCCTTAATTTATTGATATAATTTATGTATCATAAATTTACTTTTTTATTTTTTCTGAGATGGAGTCTTGCTTGCTGTCACCCAGGCTAGAGTGCAGTGGTGCAGTCTTGGCTCACTGCAACCTCCACCTCCCAGATTCAAAGGATTCTCCTGCCTCAGCCTCCCGAGTAGCTGGGATTATAGGTGCCCACCACCACACCCAGCTAATTTTTGTATTTTTAGTAGAGATGGGGTTTTACCATGTTGGCCAGGCTATTCTCAAACTCCTGACTTCAGGTGATCTGCTTGCCTTGGCCTCCCAAAGTGCTGGGATTACAAGCGTGAGCCACTGCACCCAGCCAAATTTACCTTTTTAAAATATACATCTAGTTCTGTAGTTTTGATTATATTCACAAAATTGTGCAACCATCACTACTAACTCTAGAACATTTTCATCACCCCCAAAGAAATGTACCCATCTGTAGTCACTCCCAGTTCCTTCCTTCTCCAGCTCTTATTAACCATTGATCTCTTTTTTGTCTCTGGATTTGCCTGTTCTGGACATTTCAGGTAAATGGGATCCTACAATATGTGGTCTTTTGTGCCTGGCTTCTTCCACTTAGTACGGTGTTTTCAGGGTTCCTCCATGTTGTAGCTTGTCTCAATACTTTGTTCTTTTTCATGGCTGAATAATATTCCACTCTATGGGTAGACCACATTTTGTTTATTTCTTCTGCAGTTGATAGGCTTCTGGATTGTTTCCCCTTTTGGACTGTTGAGTAATGCTGCTGTGAACCATTCATAGGATCTTGTATGGACTTATGTTTCCATTCTCTTGGATATAAGAAGTGGAGTTGCCGGATCATATGGCCACTCTGTTTAATTGTTTGAAAAACCACCAGGCTGTTTCCCAAGCTGTACTGTTTCTCTATTCCCACCAGCAATGTATGAGGGTTTGAACTTTCCCATACCCTCAACAACACTTCTTATTGTCTATCTCTTTTGTTACAGTTATCTTGGTAGGTGTAAAGTGGTGTCTCATTGTGGTTTTGATTTGCGTTTCCCCAATGGCTAATAATGTGCTTACTGGCCATTTATATATCTTATTTTGAGAACTTTCTATTCACATCCTTTGCTCATTTTTAAATAAAGATATCTTTTTATTGTTTAGCTGTTAATAGTGTTTTATATATTTTGAATACTAGATCCTTCTCATGATTTGCAAATATTTCCCCCCATTCTCTGGGTTGTCTTTGCATTTTCTTTTTTTTTCTTCGCCCCATTTTCTGAGGATTCATTTTTTTGTAGTACTCTTTGAAGCAAAAAATTTTAAATTTTGATGATGCCCAATTTATTCCATTTTTCCCTGGGCTGCTTTTGCTTAGATGGTGTCCTATCTAAGAAGCCATTGCCTAATGCACAGTCATGAAGAGTCACATCTATGTTTTCTTCTAAGAGTTTTTGTAGTTTTAGCTCTTATAATGAGATCACCATGAATTTTGAATTAATTTTATATGATGTGAAGTAGGGTTTCATCTTCATTCTTTTGCATGTGAGTATTCAGTTGTCCTAGCACCATTTGTTAAAACGAATATGCTTTCCACCCCTTGAATTGTCTCTGCACCCTTGTAGAAAATCAGTTGAGCATAGATGCACGAGTTTATTTCCAGATTCTCTATCTATTTGATTGATCTTTATGTCTGTCCTTATGCCAGTACCACATCGTCTCTAGCTTTGTAGTAAGTTTTGTAATGAGAAAGTGTGAGTCTTCCAACTCTTTCTTTTTCCAGATATTTTAGTGGTTCTGAGTCTCTTGCATTTTCATAGGAATTTGAGGATCAGCTTGTCATTTCCTGCAAAGTAAAAGCTGCAGTTTTGGTGGCTATCACACTGAGTCTGTAGCTCAATTTGTGTGTATTGCCAACTTAACAATATTAAATCTCTGGTTAAAGAACACTGTGTGTCTTTCCGTTTATTGAAGTCTTCTTTAATTTCTTTCAATGATATTTTGTAGTTCACAGTGTTGAAGTCTTACGCTTATATATTAAGTTTATTTTGTTTGGATGCTTTTATAAATGGAATTGTTCTCTTAACTTCGCATTTGGGTTGTTCACTGCTGGGGTATAGGAATACAGTTGAGTCCAGGCATGGTAGCTTACACCTGTAATCCCAGTACTGGATGAGGGTTTGAACTTTCCCATACCCTCAACAACGCCTCTTATTGTCTGTCTCTTTCATTATAGTTATCTTGGTTGGTGTAAAGTGGTGTCTCATTGTGGTTTCGATTTGTGTTTTCGAGGCTGAGGAGGGAAGATCACTTGAGCCTAGGAGTTTGAGACAAGCCTGGGCAACATAGTGAGACCCCATCGCTACCAATTACTTGGGCATGGTAATGCATGCCTGTAGTCCCAGTTACTTAGAAGGCTGAGCGGGGAGGATCCCTTGAGTCTGGGAGGTTGAGGCTGCAGTGAGCCGTGATCGTACCACTGCGCTCTAGCCTGGCAACAGAGTGAGACTCTGTCTAAAATACATATATATAATTTTTTTTAATTTAAAAAGTACAGTTGCTTTTCATATATTGATCTTGTATCCTGCAACCTTGCTAAACTCATGTATTAGCTCTAATGGTTTGGGAGGGTTTTTTTTATATGTGCATTCCTTGGGATTTTCTATTTACAGGATCCTATTATCTGCAAATAGAGATGGTTTCACTTCTTTCCTTCCACTCTGGATGCTTTCTGTTTCATTTTTCTTGTCTAATGGCCATGTCTAGAACCTCCAGTACAGTGTTAAATAGAAGTGGTCAGAGCAGACCTCCTTATCTTGTTCCTGATCTTAGGGGAAGTGTCTGGTCTTTCATGGGGGAGACTGGGTTTTTCTAGAAGGTTGAGGAAGCTTCCTTATGTTCCTAGTTTGTGGAGTGTTTTTGTCATGAAAGGGTGTTAGATTTTGTCAAATGCTCTTTCTGCACCCATTGAGATGATCGTGTGGTTTTTATCCTTTATAATTGTTCTGTATGGCCTGAGTTGACGCTGTGTGTTGATGCTGCTGTTGTTTTGAGGTTTGCCACAGAGCAGAGTAGCACACTGTTAGGAACCCCTTGAGCCAGGGAGCTCAGTGGGCACATTTTCTATGAGGAAGACCATGGTCAACAGCAGGGGCCTGGGAATCAGATGGTCTGGGTATGTACCACTGGCTCACTGTGGAACTCTTATGCAGGGAGTGCCACTTCTGTGCCTTAGTTTCCTCATCTGTAAAATTCTCAGGGGACAGGAGTGCTTCCTTGCGGGGTTCTTAGGAGGGTAAACGAGTTACTGTGTAACTGTGTGGAACAGTGTCTGGCATGGAACAGATGCAGTTTATTGAGACATTGACTGCTGGCCACTAGTGACATTATGTAAAAGCTTGGATGGGCTGAGTTGGGGATGGACAGTTGAGGAGGGCATTGAAATCTGAAAGCCAAGCTGATTCACTTGCTCTAAAAACTCTGGGGGCCAGAGGGAGTCTGGAACCTCTTAGGGGAGATGGCCTCTTTGACCCCAGCAGCCTCCAAATTTCCTGTGGGAGGAGATGCCAAGGGTGGAGCCCAGGCTGGTGAGCCAGTGCCTGCCTGAAACCTGCCCATGGCAGAACCCTTCAGCAGCGTGTTCAGGCCTGAGCACCGTATCCTTTGGAGCTGGGTTGTAGGAGCTGTGTGTGTTTGCAGCAAGGAGCCTTTTGCATAGACTGCTTGCTCCCTTGATAGCCATGGGGGGCCTGCCAGTGCTTACAGTATTCCCACCCTGCCTGGGGCCTTGTTTGGAAAATGGTTTTCAGCTGAGCACCAGCTCCCCTCCCTCCCTACCCTGACCTTCCTAACTTCCCCTCTCCTGGGCTGCCAGGTGAACCTGGCTCTGCTGGTGACTGCTGTGTGACCTTGGGGCCTCTGTTTCTGGACACTGTCAGGGTCCACTGCGGATCGAATGGGTCTCTGTGCAGATGGCCTGCAAGTCACTGTCTGCCAGGGGCTTGGGAAGCACTGGCTGCAGACCACCATCCCAGTGCTCCAGAGAAACTGCCCTTCGTCTGTTTGGAGTTTAGACTGTGAGGATGGGAGTAGGGGGATGGGAATGAGGATGAGGAGGGAGATAAAAGCACTTTTATATGACTGTGTAATTCTTGGCATTTGTTTTTATGAGATAAATGAGGCTGGATCTACCTTGATTTAATGTACTGACCTCCTAGCCAGCCAAGTAGCTAGAAGCTGGAGACAGGCTGCTTTGCTCTGTTTACTTTTGGTTTGGTTTCCAAGCCTGTGGGTGGCAGACTGCCCCTGCCCACTAATGCTCAGCCTTTCCTGGCCCCTGTGCCCTGAAGTAGAGGGTGGTCCCACCTCCTGGGGAGTCTGTGGTCTTATCAGGGAAGGGGGACAATGACAAGAAACAATAACAACAAACCAGTAATTTCATCATCAGCAGAGAGATTCCAAATACATTCTGTTATCCCACAAAAACCTGTTTACCCCTGCTCGCTGCCAGGCACAAGCCAAGATGAACAGAACGGGTCAGCTTTCAAGCATTTTAGAAAGTTGGGCTCACCCTTAGAATCCACTGGGCAGGCCTGGAGAGGAGCCCAGGAATGCCGAGCTGTGAAGGGTGAGGAGGCATTGGCATAGGGACAAGCCTCAGCCTGGGCTAGAGCATGCAGCAGAGATGCAGTGAGCATGCCGGGGAGGCCACCTCTGGAGCACTGTGAGATGCCCTCCATTATGTTAAGTAGTTGGCAGGTGAGGGGTCAGGCGGTGTCCATGTGGGCACAGTTGTGTCACCACAGACTATTTCTTTAATCTCTCTGACCGCAGTTTCCTCCTCATGGGATTATTCTGCAAACTGTAGAGGTGTTGCCTGCAAAACCCTTAGCACAGCGCTAGACCCATGCTGACAGCTATACTGTCACTGCGATTATTATTAAGCCAGTGTATCACATGGTGGGAAAGTCTTTATTGAACCAGAAAAATGGTCATGGTTTATTAAGTGAGGATTCAGGTTACAAAACAGTATCCTGTTTGCAAAGCTCTCTGTGTGTAAACGTCTGCGTGACCAAAAGGCCGCCGTGGTGGGAGCACTAGTTGTACCGTCTGTGAATATGTACGTTTTTGACTTTTCTGTGCTCTTCGGGTTTTACACAGTGCTCATACACAGGTTTTGTAATGACAGAAGTGTTGTTAGTGTAACGGCGGGGTATGCTGTGGTTGTAGTTCGCACACAGGACTGCAGAGTTTGGGGGCGGTCAGGTCCGGGAGCTCAGGGGCACTGAAGGTGGCCCCTGGGTTGGGGTGGGCTGTCACAGGATGTGTACCTGGGGTGGCTGCCCAGGACCTGTGCTGACCAGGCCTCCCCTCTGCCTTAGACGACAGGATCTGCTCGCCGCCCTTCATGGAGCTCACGAGCCTGTGTGGGGACGACACCATGCGGCTGCTGGAGAAGAACGGCCTGGCTTTCCCGTTCAGTGCGTACCACTCCAGCTCCACCCGAGGGCAGGCAGTGCAGGCCGTGGGCCAGCATGGGGTGGGGGGAGGGGGAGCAGGGCGGAGTTTACAGTCCACTCTGGGTTTAAGCTCACCCAGGATGGATGAGGGCGTGGCCCTGGGTCTCACCTCCACCTACATCATAGAAATGGGTCCTGGTGCAGGACACAGGGCAAGATGCTCTCCTGCCTGGCCGGGGGTGCCTGCCCACATCACCCCAAGTGCAGATATCAGGTGTCCAGAGTCTGTGTCTCAGCTAGAGTTCTTTTCTAGACATGCCAAGTCCCCCTAACTTGTGGGTGAATATTCTTACTAATTTCTCTCTGCTTTTCTCTCCCCAACCCATAGTTTGCAAAACCAGAGTGGCTCACGGCACCAACTCTCACGAGGTGAGTGGAAGAAGATCTAAATGTCTGTCACCCGGACCCCTATCGTTTCAGCTCATCGTGTCTCATTGCGACCCTGGCAAATTCCATGTGCCAGATTCCTCACTGCCACTGCTCCTGCCCTGCTATCAGCCCCAGCTCCTTGTAGACAGCCTCCCTCCCTTCTCCGGACTCCAGAGGAATCGAACAGGAGTGCTGTGGCTTCATACACTGTCCGTGCCCTCACCCCAAGGCCTGTCCTGTCCCCAAGGCAGGAGCTTGTGCTGGGGACCCACCTGTCCTCCATGGAGCCTGTCTTAGCTCTGGCAGCCATATCAAAGCCCCATGCCCTGGGTGGCTTAGCCACATTTATTTTCTCACAGCTCTGGAGGCGAAAGTCCCAGATCAAGGTGCCAGCAGGGTCAGTTTCTGATGAGGGCTCTCTTCCTACCTTGCAGATGGCCACCTTCGTGTCCTCACATGGCCTCTTCTGTGTGTGAATGAGGAGGGGCAGAAAGCAAGAGCAAGCTGTCTGATTTCTTCTGATGGGGCACTAATGCCATCATGAGGGCCCACCTCCAAATACCAAAGGCCCCACCTCCAGATACCACCACAGTGGGGCGCGGGCTTCCCAGTATGAATTCTGGGCCACATGTTCAGTCCATAGTGGAGGTTGCCCAGGTCATGCCCCAACCTGGCCCGCCCTGTAGGGCTTTCTGTCCTTTGGGCCATCAGTGTCATTTCCTCGAGGGCCTGGCACTAGGCTGGACCCATCTGAGGGCTGTTAGCTTTGAGAAGGCTCTGTCACTGCCACAGGGGTCTGCCGTGCTGCTGAATTGAGATGGGCTGGGGAAGAAAAGGGGGCTGCTTGGAATCAACCCTGTGGCATGCTTTGATTCACGGTTCACCACACACCTATTCATGCTTTTATTCACTCTATGGATGTTCCCGACGACCTTGAGGACCATGGGCACAAGGGGACAGATGTGTAGGATGTCAGTCCTGTCCCTAGAGACAGCCAAGGAGACTGTGAGGACTCCAGGGGCAAGAAGAGCAGATAGTCATGCAGCGGCTTTCCTGGGGTCGGGGCCCACTCCGCCCTCGGGAGCCACACCTGGGGCCTTGCCTTTGCCCTGGGCACAGCCCCGCCAGGGGTCTTCGCATGGGCACATGTGGTGGTACGCTGGGCAACAGCCATCTGACCGGAGTGGGCTCCCTGGAGATGGCCTGTCCCTGGAAAGCCCCACCATCAGAAATGCCCCCCAGAGCTCACAACTAAAATGGAAGACTCAGCAGCGTGGAGCTTCCCTGGGTTGCGTTCTGCTCTTTATCCCTGGCCTACAGTTATGGGGAAACATCAGTAGACACTGCCGGTGTAGCACGGAGCGTGCCGTCATGGGAACGAGTGTGGGGACAGCTCGTCGTCCCGTTGTCAGTTGTCTTCTGAAATCAGGAGCCCTCATGGAGTCTTCCTGTGGGTGCTCCCACCCCCAGCTGCAGCCTGCCTGGACTCTGTGCCCAGTGGTGGGGGGCACAGGGCACCCTTCAGGATGTGCCAGGCCAGGGATGAAGCAGGAAGGCTCAAGAGCAGCAGTGCCAGTCCCCAGGCCCCCCCAGCCCCAGTACCTGCCTGCCCGCCCTCCACCTGCCCCTTTTCACCACCCGATGGTTCCTTTGTGTGTCAGTTGCTTGGGCTTTACCTGATGGAAGCATTAGTGCAGTCATTAGTGTGATTAGATCAGCCTAACTCAGAACCAGGCAGCCCAGGGGGAGGGAGCTGCTTCTGTGAGTCACTTAAGGCCTGAGGGGCCGCGCTGGGGAATCCCACAGACCTGGGACCAATTCTGGTGCTGTGTGTTGCTGTTTGTGCAACTTTGGCAAATTACCCAGCCACCCAGAGTATCCATTCACATTTGTTACTGAGACGTAGTGGCTTCTGTGAAGGATGAGGGGTCCATGCCTGGGCTGCCCGGGGTCTGCCCTGGTGGACTGTTGGATAAGCTGTCAGAACCAGCTGCCCTGGACCCTGCTGGGTACTTGCTGAAGGGGATGAGGGTTATGGATCCAGGTGAGCCCCCTCTCAAGATGCCCCTGATGGGCCTCGGGACTCTCAGTCCTCAAGTATGGGGTCAGCACACTCAGGGGAAGCTATATATCACCCCTCATTCTAGCCATCTGGCTCCAGGATGTTCCCATGGGGACCCCTCCCCCCATTCCCCAGCAGGCACTCTTGGTCCACTGCCAGCAATGTGTGCCACTGCGTCCCATGCACTCAGAGACCCCTAAGTGGGCTCTTGTGTGCAGACGGAGCGTGTTGGCATCACAGGGATGTGCCCTCTGGGGTAGACACCATCCACCAGATGGGTAGAGGTAGACAAGATCCTCACAGATTCCAGGGGTACCCAGGGAAGCTGAGTGCAGTGGGGGTGGAGGATAGCACCATGTGTGGCTGGCTTTAGGTAGCTGGTGCTTCTGATTGGGGGTCCTCATCTGCATCCCAGCCCACCTACTCCCTGCCTCTGAATCTCCCAGTCCCAGACTGAACCCAGACTGGGGCCAGTTCTACCGAACCACTCTGTCTTCATTTTATGTTCACAGAACCATTGGGTTTTTGTTTTGTTTTTGAGGCAGTGCGAGGGTACTCATTTGCTCCACAGTGGAATCTGTCTTTTTTTTTTTTAAGATATAATACCCAAAAGCTCAAAGCACCCCTGAAGCCACCCATGATTTTACAGAGGTAACAGTGATGCTTAAGCAGGGTGGGGGCCCAGCCTGGGCTCACACAGCAAGTGCCGAGCAGGGACGCCAGCCCCTGCCTGACTCCAGAGCTGCTCACGTTTTTCCTGTCTTTTATTCTTGTCAGAAGGCTGAGGAGACATTCACTGCCCGCCCCCGCCCCCCTTGCTCCCAGCACAGACACACACTCTTTGTTTTTCCCATGTGGCCTGCATTTCCACGTCTGTCCTGCCCAGCTGGGCTCCAGGCACGTAGGGCCGGCGATCCGTGACAGCTGACGTGAGGGGTGGCAGCTGGGGAGGCAGCCAGCTGTCCAGGGCTCATTATTTCTGCTCACCAGCCCCAGGCGTCTGGTGGCTCCTTCCTGGGGCCCTGCGGGATGAGGGATTAGCCGTGACCCTGGCACCGGCAGCTGGATCGACTGGGCCTGTGTCCACCCCTCCGTCCTTAGAGCAGGCCCCGAGCAGAGCCCATGCTGGCTGCGGCTGAGAGGTTTTTGGCAGCTGCCGCTGCACTCCCTACCTCAGCCCCTACCAGATCCTTCTGTCAGGGACCTTTGTCCCCAGAGGAGTCAGGGACCAGGAGCACACAGGCTTGTTGTCTGCGGAGTGTCGTGCGGCTCAGTGTATAGGGGCGAGGCTGAGTGCTGGGCAGACCCAATTCCATCCTGGGCTCGCTCCCTCTCCGGCAGTCACTGAACTTCTCAGCACCTGATCATCCTCATGTGTGAGAGGGAGAGGTTGTATGCTCACCTCAGAGGCGCATTATGAGGGGGAACACTAGGTATCTCATGTATGTGCTCAGAACAGGGCCCAGCTTGTCACAACTGCTCGACAAGAGGCAGCAGCCGTCGTCCTCATACAGGCTTTGGCCCAGGGCCTCCTGACTCCTGCACTTGAGTCATCTGCTTCCTTCCCCCTCCTCCCGGGTCTTTGTGGAGGATCCTTTAGGAGGTCAGAGGGTTGAGCAGCACACAGCCGCAGGAGTCCCCTTCCCTGGACCACAGTGTGACTAGTGGCTCCACACTCTCAGAAGTCATGCAGCCCACAGCCAGCTCGATCGCACTTGGCAGGCCTGGTGGAGGCAAGATCTCCAACCCCGCAGTGCATCCCCAGGTGTTCTTTGTGAGTCCCTCTCCACTCACCCTGGCTTGAGGTTCCTCTCGGGGAGTCCTCATGCCCTGGGACCAGGGATGGACCTTGGTGGCAGTGTGCTGGACAGGTCGGGGGCTGAGAGGGTGGTGGATTCTGACAGAGCCTTTGACCCCTCGTCTTCCCAGATGGCTATCGTGTTCAACCAGGAGGGCCTGAATGCCATCCAGCCACCCTGCGTGGTCCAGAATTTCATCAACCACAACGCTGTCCTGTACAAGGTGTTCGTGGTGGGCGAGTCCTACACTGTGGTCCAGAGGCCCTCGCTCAAGAACTTCTCCGCAGGCACATCAGGTAACCGCTCCTCTCACCATCTCAGGCTGAGCAAGACTCCGGAGCCTAGCTGGGATGTGGCAGCAGCTGTCTGTCCTTCGGCACTGTCCCCGCCACCCCATGTTCTTTCTGATGGGATGGAGAGGTGCTCTGAAGGTGGAAAGAGTTGTGTGCAGTGGATAGATAAAGAAGTCTTGGGGAACAAATAAAATGTCCCTGTTCCCTGCATCACTGTAGGGAACCCATCCACCTGAACCACCACAGACTCCAGGAAGCATCCGGAAGTGTTCTGTCCCAAGGACGCTTCTTTGGGACCCACACAGTAATGAGATTCATGGAGAAACATGCTGGGCTAGGTGTGGCTGGCGTGGCATGGATTGGCCTCCAGGGAAGTGAGGGCGGGTGCTGGCTGCTGTCTCCTGCTGAGCCATCTTTACCTTGGGTCTCTTTTTCCCCCTGGAGGAGCCTACGACCAAGTTGCCCATTGCCTGCCTAGCTGCCAGGGTGAGTCAGGCTCTGTTAGAAGCAGCAGCCACCGGGTCACAGGTCTTCTTGGGTGCAGGACTCCCACTGTGCCAGTGAGTGGGGTTTGAGTCAGTGGACGGTGGTCTAGGGGTCCTGTGGGTGTCACGTAGGGTGCTCTCTGCATGGTGCTGTTGTCACTGGGCCTGGGAGGCAGCCCTCCAGGGAGCAGCCTGCGGACCTGCTGTGCTGAGGGACCTTCCTTCTGCCGGCTGCTCACCACCATCTCCAGCCTCAGCCATTTTAAAAATGGACACTGAGTTAAAGATTTGCTGGCAGTGGAGCTGCTTGAAAGAATGTTCTTGTGGCTTCTGAAGGCATCTTGAAGGCACATTTGGGACACCTCTGGAAGAGTGGCAGTGTCTTGGAATAAGTGTGGCTTTCCACGAGGACCCCTTGGCAAACACTCACTGCCCCACTGTGGTTTGTTCAAATAAGCTGCGCTTTTCTTCCAGCGAGGGGGACCCACATCCATCAGAAACGTTCAGACACCAGCTGCTTCACCTCCACCTGAGCTGACAGATGTGTCCTGTTGGCGTCCTCCTCCAGGGACTGCCTGTGGCCATCCATGCCTCCTGGAGAGTGTCCAGCTCCTCATGGAGGAGGCGCAGCTGCTACGGTCGCCCCTCGCAGCCATTCTTCCCCCAGATGCCTCTTCTCTTTCAATTGACACAACACAGAGAGTGGAGGCTTTGGAAACGTGCAGGTGTTCCTTTTCCTCTTGAGGGCAGGTGGCCTTCCCAGCCATGCATGTGGCTCCCGGACTCAAGGCTGTATTTTCAGGGTTTGGGACATCCTGGCCCCAGCCCCCGCCAACTGGGTGGGAGCCAAATGCTGGAATCATATGTGGCTGTATACCACCAAAAGATATTCCTCCAGGTGATGGGCTGGTAGAGGCTGACATTTTTAATAATGCTCTTTATTCCCTGATTTTGAAAAAAATAATGCTTAAAGTCTATGGAAAATAAATTAAGAGGAGTTACTTCTCTCTGTGTTTACCCCAGTCGCTCCATCCCTAAAGGAAGTTTATGGAGGTGTGGTTAGGTTTTTTAGTTTTTTCTTTTCTCCTTTTTCCTCCTGGTTGCAAAATGCTAGGCAAGTTGCTGTCTCTTCACTGGGAACCATTAGTGGCAGAGCGGGCTCCTGTCCTGTATCTGTGAGGACAGGACTCCTTGTCTGTGCCTCTTCTCATCTGGCCATTTCTAGGTTGCCAGTTTGCCATAAAATGCAGACCAGGTGACCAGACATGGTAGCTCATGCCTGTAGTCCCAGTTCTTTGAGAGGCCCAGGTGGGAAGATTGCTTGAGGCCAGGACTTTGAGACCAGTCTGGGCAGCACAGTCAAACATCTCTACAGAAAAAAAAACATTTCAAAATTAGCTGGGCATGGTGGCATGCACCTGCAGTTGCAGCTACTCAGGAGGCTGAGGCAGGAGGATCGCTTGAGCCCAGGAGTTTAAGGTTGCAGTGAGCTGTGGTCACACCACTGCACTCCAGCCTGGGTGACAGAGCAAGACCCTGCCTCTTAGAAAAAAAAAAAGCAGACTAAGCCCAAATAGTAGAGAAACACATGGAGCTGAAGGAGAGCTGTTTATTATGTTCGTGTGAACTGAGTAACTTAGTGTGTCTCTCCATCGCCAAAGCTGATTCTGTGTCCTGTCTCCAGGGCACTGTGCCAGGGAACTAACGTGGGTTCTGTGGTTTTTATGTGTAGTTCTCCTTCTGGATAAGAAATATCATGCAACAGCAGCCCTTTAAGCTGGACCAGTTGGAAAGGGGATTAGGAGCTCTGGCCTCTTTCCAGCCCCCATCCCAGCTTTCCAGCTTCCTTTGCCAAATGACAGGTCCCCCAGCTTCCTGTGGCCACGCAGGGATGGCAGGTCCTTGAGTGGGATTTTTCTGGACCTGGGATAGAGACAAGGACACGCATCTTCACTCTGCAACTGCCAGTCTAGTCTCTTTTGCTTTTCAGCTGCACTTTTCTTTCTTACGTGTTGACGTCTCAAATCCAGTGTGCCTTATAGCCAGTGGCACCCGTGCAGAGGCTTTGGCAGGAACTAAAGTCAGGTTGTGTCTTGTGCCAGCCACTAGGAACATTTGTGTTCTCTGCCCATGCAGGGCATTCATGGAGAGATGTTGCTCTCCCTCTACCCTGTGCCAGGGAAGAGATGGGAGGGTCTCTGAGCTCCCCCTTTCTGTGTAGTGGGTTTATGTCTCACTCATCTTTATCCTGAGGATGCGGCACGGGCTCCCAGCTTTATGCAGGTTCCCTCCCTTATCATCTCCAGCCTGGACCTCATTTCTCTTACCATGTAGAGCAGGAGACAGCAAACTTCTTCTTTTTTTTTTTTTTTTGCAAAAGGCCAAATTATAAACATTTCCAGCTCCATCACAACTGTTTAATGCTGCTTTTGTAGTACACAAGCAGCTGTGGACATGTGAATGAGTGGCACGGCTGTGTTCCAGTGAAACCATTTACAAGCGCAGGTGGCCGGGCTACCATCTGTAGGCTGCTGAGCTCCACTCCAGAGCCTCTTAAGAGTCAGTGATATAGCATTTATCAAACCTGCCATGTACCCAGCCCTGCTTGAGCTGCTGGGAGTCCATTCAGTGACTAGATAGGCACCCGGCTTCCTGCCCTCATGAGCCTGTGTTCTAGTGGGAGGAACTGCACACAAGGAGAGAAATAGTAGAAGGGCCAACTGTGGCCTGAGATAGGGGGTCCCAAGGCAAAGAGAGTGTGTCCTGGGATGCCACTGGGTGAGGAGAGCCACTTGGAAAGGGCAGCTCAGGTGGTCCCTCTGCAGAGGTGACACTCATGTGGCAACTGGAAGGTGACTTGGGTCACCATCTGTAGCATGGGGACACATTCTTCCCATTCCCCTCGCCCCCGAGAGAGATACGAGATGAAGCAAATAAGGCTAAAAGCAGTGTGGCCCTTGCTTATGCCTGTGCTGCTGAGTTGCTGGGATATTTGGGGGCTGATCTTATTTATTGTTCTTTTAAACCTATTTTTTTGAATTCATAAATTGAGAAGCAAAACACACATTTTTCCTTTCGTGGTGCTCCTTCCCTGTAGAGCGTTGGTGGTAGTTCTCTGCTGGTGCTGTTGGGCTAGTCTAGGAACAGATTTGCACAGGGCACCCAAAATCCAGGGTGCTCCCAAGAGCAAGGGCTTGCCACTGCATGCCAGGAGCAGCACCCTGCTCTGGGATGTTAGAGGAGCCAGCTGCGTTGGAGCTGGGCACCAAGTCTCTTTCCCTGATGCTTCCCGTCATCTCTTGGGTGATTGGTGGCTGCCGGAGGCCGCTCCCACTCCTCTGACCCCTGCTCAGACTGCGCGTGGAGAGGCAGTGAGCCCAGGGCATCTCTCACTACCCTGCCAAATGGGCTAGTGACCAGAGCGCCCAGGTCAGAATTCGCCAGGAGGGCTGGACACAGTGGCTCATGCCTGTATCCCCAGCATGTTGGGAGGCCGAGGCAGGTGGATCACCTGAGGTCAGGAGTTCAAGACAAGCCTGACCAACGTGAAACCCCATCTCTACTGAAAATACAAAAAATTAGCCAAGCATGGTGGCGGGTGCCTGTAATCCGAGCTACTCAGGAGGCCGAGGCAGGAGAATTGCTTGAACCTGGGAGGCGGAGGTTGCAGTGAGCTGAGATTGGGCCATTGCACTCTAGCCTGGGTGACAGAGTGAGACTCTGTCTCAAAAAAATAAAAACAGTTAGCCAGGAGGAGAAAAGAGACACTCTTGAAATGGCCTGATCTGTGGCTCTTGCTGCCAGGAGAAGCTGTTGAGTTGCATGGTTTGTCCGAGTCTGCAGACACTGGCCGGCCCCTCTGCATGCCCAGGTCTAGCACTTCCCGGCACCTGTTCAGCCCGTGTTCTCCTTGCGGCTCCTGCAGCCTTGGCAGCTTCCCTGATCCTCGCTCTGTTCACCTGCTTGTGGTGGCCCTTCCTCCCCCTGGGCCTGCTCTGCGGCTCAGCAGCTGCTCTTGGGGATCTGCAGGGAAATAGGTGGGAAAGTGCCCTGAGCTCAGGGCTGAGCCATGCTGGGCTGCAGGGTGAGAAGGTGGGCAGTGTTCCCCTCCTGGCTACTCGAGCCTGTTCCAGCCTCAGGCCCATGGGGCTTATGCCATCCCCACAGGCACCCTCTTGGCTGTTGGTGCCTTAGGAGTAGAGATCATGGGGGCCACATGACACATGTCCTTCAGGGTGTTCATTTTCCCCAGGCTCCTCCCCAGGACCATCTTTCGTGCCCCCTATCTGGACTGGCTCTGGTCAGAGTGGCAGGAGGACTGTTGGGCACACAAGGGCAGCCAGGGGCCTCTGTGCCCCGCTAGTGGGAAGGATGCCAGGTACACCTCAGAGCCTGCCTGCTTAGCTTCATCCCGAATCACTCCTTCATGCATGATTGTTACGGCGCTATAGAGTCCTGGAGCTGGAGGGGTCGTTGGCAGCCAGAGCAAGCGCCCCATTGGCCTGGCCCCTGCACACAGCAGCCCTCGGCCAGTGCCCTCCTGTCCTTGCATGAAGACACCTGGGTCCCAGGCATGTACATTGCATTCTGGGGGCGGGAACCACAATGCCTCGCCCTGCAAGGACTCAAGGAGGGGCATCTGGGGCTGGTGGCCCAGGACAGTCCTGTGCCATCCTTGGGGAGGTCATGGGATGGGGACAGACAGCCTTTTCCAGGACTCAGCCCGAGGCTCATGGTTCTGCAGTCCTTGCATTCGTGTGCCCATGCTTCCCAGTGCCTGCCAGTGTGTTTTGGACCTACCAACCTGACATTGCCCCCGAGTGACTTTGGTTTACTTCCCAAGGACATTTCTACTGTGGGATTTACTTGCACTTTCAGTATTCATGGGAGTGGGCTGTCTCTGCGGGTCCCCAGAGGGCCTGTGTGGGCCGGGTGCTGTGGGAGGCAGGTGGGAGCCAGACGTGTGGGGTGAGGGTACTTCAGACTCTCTGTGCCAGCTTCCGGTGCCAAAGAGAAACTGTGCTGTGTGCTTTCTTGGATGGATTCTGTGGAAGCCTGCGTTCTCTGATTTCCTGTTTTTTCCCTACGTCGTCGAGAACCAGCAGAACCTTTTGTATTTTGAGTGCTCACGTGCCCGTGGCAGCCTGTCCCTGTCTCTCTAGCATGTTCCCCAAAAGAGAGTCCTGTGGGCTGGAGGCTCTGAGAGACTGCAGTACTGTGGGCTCTCTCTGGCTGTGATATTCAGGTGTTTAACGGACCTACCCATCCCCTCTCCCCCAGTTCCTGTATGGTGACAGGACACTTTGGGAACAGAGCCTCAGGGAAAACCCAATGTGATGCTGTGAGACAGTAGCAGAGGTCAGCTCATTATATCGGTCAGTTTTATGTGGGAGAAGAAGGTGAACCAGAGGCCCTGATGGGGCACATGTCCGTACCTGGGGCTGGTGCCCAGCAGAGCCCAGGGCCGCATGGTGCGTGCCTGAGGTGGTGCTGCCCCCTAGTGTTGGGTGACAGCAGTGTGGTCCCTGCATTTGAGGTTCTGACGCCGCTCCTTCCTGTCGCTTTTTCAGACCGCGAGTCCATCTTCTTCAATAGCCACAACGTGTCAAAGCCGGAGTCGTCATCAGTCCTGACGGAGGTGGGTCCCTCCGCTGGGGTGGCCTGGCCTGAAACCACCCTCCCCCGGGCCTGGGTGTGAGCTGCTGTGCCATGGGGTCCTTGACAGAGCTTTGCAGCAGGGTAGGGTGGGAAGGACCTTTGCCTCTGTGCCAGGGGCCCTGGGAGGTTCCAGAGACCCCTGTTCCTCTGCTGGCTTCAGGCCTGCCTGCTGGCAGCCATTGCACCCTGACCCAGCACAGGGAAAGGTGAGGGGCACACTGGGCTTGCAGAGAGGGCCCACTCACCACAAGCTGCCTGCATGGAAGGTGTGCCGACCCTTCTCCCAGCGTGAGGAATTTGAAAACTGCTCTCTACTCTGCCTTGTTCCTGGTCTTTGAAAAGGTCATGGAGGCAGCACCATCTCAGTTCTTTGTCCTGCAGTGGTCCCAAAGTTGGTGGGAGTGTCACCCCCACCCCCAGCACTATGGGTAGCGGGTGTCCTGGCCGGCGTTCAGTGACTATCGCTGTGCCCAGTGTTAGCCCAGGTGCCCTGCAGTGCAGGTCGCAGCCAGGCTTCCTGGCATCAGGGAGGCTCAGTGACCTTTTCACATTCACAAGGCTGTTCACAGGGTGCAGGGCTGGGATTGGACCCGAGATCTGTCTGATTCCAAAGTTGGATCTTCTAGGAATTTAGGACTTCTGACCTCCCCAGTGATTCCTGAGCACCTGCCCCTGGAGAATTTAGGAAAGGCCACCCTCTGCTGTTTCCCCAAAGTCCAGCAATCCAGTGGCCACTTCCCTAAACTCAGAGCCCTCTGCCAGGGCACCTGCTCTTCTGGGGGGCTTTGCTGGTGTCCTCCTCCCTGTCCTGGGCTAGCCTCTCCAACAAGCCAGCCTCCAACAAGCCAGCCGCCACTCCAGCCTCCAGCAAGCCAGCTTCCACTCCAGCCACAGTGCTTGTGTCCCTGGAGGTTGCCCCAGCACCCAGGTGGCCTGTCTGTCTGTGGTTTGTGTCTGGGTCCTCTGAGGAGCCAGCTGTGTGCTGAGGATTAGACAGAGCACAGGCGTGGGCAGGACCTGGAGGGAACATCACTATCCCTCAAGATGTTGACAGATGTCCCTTGGGAACATGTCAGGCTTTGGGAACAGATTTTAAACAGAGCCTCAGTGCCTGGCTGAGCTTATTATAAGATGTTCTGTGCAAGAGATGGTTTTCCTCTAAACTTCAGAATCATAGGGCTTCTTCTCTCCACGGTCTTGCTCTGGGGGCCTCGGCAGCCCGTGTGACAGAGGGCAGTCAGCATTTGCAGACTGAGTGTCCTCTCACGGGCAGGGCCAGCAGCCATGATGGCAGAGGGACCGTCTGGAAGTCACTGTTTTGGATTATCCCTTGTCGACCTCAGCCTCAGTCTCCTCATCTGTAAACGGGAAGGGGTCAGCCTAGAAACACTGCAGGGCCTTTCCCTTCGCCTCTGAGGTCTGCAGCCGCCTCCTTCTTCCCTGCAGTGCATGGCTGCTAGTCAGGAATCTGCCAGGACCATCGACTTCTAAAAATAGGAAAGGGAAATGTGGTCAGCACCACCTTTTCCACTGGGAGGTCAGCCTTCCTAGATGCCCACAGGCTGGCCTGACCCAGCCAGCTCTCTTCCCAGGTACGGGAACACATGTGCTGCTCATCCCCCCCGGCCCCTGACCACCTGGGGCTCCTCCAGTCCTGCCTTGGCCTCCCTTGGGAGTCTCTCGCAGGAAGCCCTGCTCTGGCCTTAAAGCACCTCCTCCCTGAGGATGGGCCCAGCCACACCTAACCTGCAGGCCCCCATACATCCTTTACTTTCCGAAATTCAGTCTAGGCTATCAGTTAAGAGCACAGACTCTGATGGGACTGCCTGGGGTCAGGCCCAAGCTAAGGCCAGTTGTGTCGCCTCTCTGAGCCTTGGTTTCTTCTTCCTGTCCTCGAAGGGTTCCGGGGTCCGGGGAGGTCCTGGGTGAGAAGCACCCAGCACAGTGCCAGGTGTGCGGTACAAGCATGGTCTCAGCGGCCGGGTGCTGAGGCCCGCTGGGGTCCAGGAATGCCTTCCGAGCTCCTCTGTTTCCTCCTTGCTCTCCAGAAAGTCATCGGATCACTTGTTTTAGGGCCCCAGGCAGGATTTCCATGCCTTGATCTTGTCCATGGACGGCTATTTGGTTTTGGGTGACTAGACAACTTGGGAAGGATTTCTGAGATTCCATAACTCAGCTGAGAGCATTTTTGTAGACGGCGTGCCGCGGGCCATGCAGCAGTGCAGCAGCCAAGCTCCCTTGCGGCCGGCCCTGTGCTGTGAGTCCAAGGCAGCAACCCCTCTCACCAGCACCACAATCTCACAGCAGAGATACTCTATTTCCCCATTTACTGGGGCAAGAAAACAAGGCCCAGAAGGTTTCTGTTGTGGCTTGGGTACACAGTGGAGAATGGGGAGCGTCAAGGTGTCCACCAGGGTCTCTCTGACTTGGTGAGGACCCTGGGCTGCAGGGCGAGTGGCCAAGCTGCACCACTGGGCTTAGCCTTTGGCCCCCACTGGCAAGAGTGACCCAGGAGGCTCAGAAAAGTGCTCAATGGCCAGGCGTGGTGGCTCATGTCTGTAATCCCAACACTGGGGCAGGCAGATCACTTGAGCCCAGGAGTTTGAGACCAGCCTGGGAAGCAGGGTGAGATAATCCCTACCAAAACAATACAGACATTAGCGGGGCGTGGTGTTGCTCACCGGTAGTTTCAGCTACTCAAGCCGATGAGGTGGGAGGATCATTTGAACCTGGAAGGTCAAGGCTGTAGTGAGTTGTGATCTTGCCATTGCACTAGCCTGGGCCACAGAGCAAGGCCCTGCCTCAAAAGGAAAAATAAAGAAAAGTGCTAAGGGGTGAGCACCTCTTACAGCCAGGCCACTCCTATCCACTAGAAAAGATGTTTTCCAGGCAAGACACCAAGGCCTTGCGGTTGTGAGCAGGGGGCCTGCCTGCCCTGCCAAGCCGGGGTGGGAGATGCGCTAGTGTAGGCCTCAGAGCATGGGTGGTGCCCGGGTGTGGGTCCCTGCTTAGCACGTCCTTCCCTGGACGTTCCCAGCCTCCTGTGCTTGGGTAACGGCCATTATTCTTGGTGACCAGGCTCTGTCCCCAGCCCTGCTGACCTGCTTACACTTTTTTTTTGTTTGTTTAATTCAGGTGGGCCAGGCACAGTGGCTCATACCTGTAATCCCAGCATGTTAGGAGGCCAAGGAGGGAGGATTACTTGAGACCAGGAGTTTGAGACCAGCCTGGGCAACATAATGAGACCCTGTCTCTACAAAAAATAAATAAAATTAGCCAGGCATGGTGGCACACGCCTGTATTCCCAGCTACTCCAGAGGCTGAGGCAGGAGGATCACTTCAGGAGTTCGAGTGTGCAGTGAGCCGTGATTACACCACTGCATTCCAGCCTGAGTGTCAGAGTGAAACGTTGTCTCTAAATAAAATTAAGGTAAATTCACATACATAAGGTTAACCATTTTTAAAGCGAATAATTCAGTGGTGATGAGAACGTTCACAGCTGTCATCCAGTCGCCACCTCTATCTAGTTCCAACACATTTTTATCACCGGGAAGAAAACCCTGTGCCCGCTGACACTCCCTGCCCATTCCCCCCACACCTTGGTCCTGGCAGCCACTGAGCTGATTGCTGATACCTGTAGGTGTTCTGTAGACATGGAGTCACACAGTAAATGACCTTTTGTGTCAGTTCCTTCACTCAGCATGATGTTTCAGCGTTCCTCCGCAGGGTGGCATCTGTCAGAAGTTCGTTCCTTTTTATGGCCAAGTAATATCCCATCATATGGGTAGACCAGTGTCTGTGCCTTCATCTGCTGATGCACACTGGGGTAGTTCCCACCCTTCCGCTGTTGTGAATAACGCCGTGGTGAGCGTGGGTGGACAGCATCCATCTGAGTACACGCTTTCAGCTCTGGGGGGTGTACCCTGGAGCAAAACTGCCGGGTCAGGTGGTTAGTCCATGTTCAGCTTTTGAACCCAGCTCCACTTTTGTCTTTCATGGATTAGCCACTCCTTTCCCTTTGGCCCCTAAGCCCACAACCCCTAGAACGTCAATATTTTATTGAACACCCTGTGCGAGCCCTCCTTTGGCTGATTTAGAGGAGACAGAATGCAGTTCCTGCCCTGGAATTCAGAGGAATCTCCTCCCAGACAGGCACGTACTGTCTCCACCTTATCATTAAAGTCTGAGATGAGGCCTTGTAGGTTCTCTTCTACAGAAGAGCACACCCCACACAGAGAGGCCAGGTGCTTTTTCCTGAGTCCACAGAGCTGGAAGGTCACTGCCAGGTTTGGAACCCACGTCTCCGTGACTCCAGAATCCTTCCCCACTACCCTGGAGGCCCTGGCTGGGGGCAGGCTGAGCCCATGGCGATGTGTGCCTGTCCCAGGCCAGCTGCAACCAGCACAGGACATGAGTGGCATGGGGGGTACAGGGCTGGGAGGGAGACCTGAGCAGGGTGGCCTGACTAGTGCATGGACCCCAGGAGGCAGCAGAGCAGCTTCTGGGGAGCCCACGTTGTTTGGGGTGTGAGTTCATTTGGAAGCAGCACTTCTTGGGAAGGAAGACTGGCCTGCCAGGCCCCAGAGCGTTCGCCCTCGCCCTCGCCCTCGCCCTCTCCCTCACCGCCTTGGGGCTGTCTGTGATGGTGGGCAAGTGGGGGTCAGATCAGAATGCCTCACTTCTGCCCCGGTGCTGCATCCTGGCTGCTCCTAGCCATCTGCAGCTACTGGCCTCTGCATCTTTACCTCCCCTGTGTCCTCTCTGGGGCCTCTCTCCTTCTCCCACCCCTCCCAGGGGCCCACATCCTCCTGCCTTCAAGGTCCAGCTTCGGTGCTCTGCACCATGTCTTTCCAGGTCCCCGGCACACTCCACATCTCCTTCCTCCCTGTTAAAATGCTTTGGTTTTAGAGGCTAAAAATTGTGCGTCCAAATTCTGCCCTGTTTTTGAGCTGTGTGACCTTGGACCAGCCTGGACCCTCTCTGAGCTTCGGTTTCCCTGTGTATAGCGGGCAGTGCTGGCACTGGCCTTTCAGGCTGTGATGAGCCCACAGGAGGTAATGAGCCTCACACACCCGGTGCCTGCCAGCCCTTGGAGTACAGGACCTGGCCAGCGGCTGCCTGTGCTCACCAGTGGGTCTGTCTGGCCTCATGGCGCCTGGCGTGGGCTTTCTCTGTGCAGTGCAGCATTGCAGCTCCTGGGCCCACAGCCTGACCTCCTTGTGTATGTTGCAGCTGGACAAGATCGAGGGTGTGTTCGAGAGGCCGAGTGACGAGGTCATCCGGGAGCTCTCCCGGGCCCTGCGGCAGGCACTGGGCGTGTCGCTCTTTGGCATCGACATCATCATCAACAACCAGACGGGGCAACACGCCGTCATTGACATCAATGCCTTCCCAGGTGAGTGGCGGCGGGGCCGCCTCCACTGGCCGGTCTCCAGAGACTGTCCTCAGGTGGCCAGGCAGGCGAGGCGAGGTGAGGTGACCGAGGCCTGAAAGCTGGCTTCCTCCCTCACTGCGGGGTCTGGGAGGTGCAGCCCTGAGAAACCTCAACAGCACCTGTGCGATGGGCTCACAGGGTGTGTGAGGAGGGGGAGATCCCACGTCCACCTGGGGGCGCCAGGCTCAATGGCCGCAGCACGTGTGACCCTCACCTCCTCTCTCCACCCTGGGTCATCAGCAGATCAGCCCCTCCCCCAAGCCCTCCACTATTTTAGGGGCAGGAAGGACCTTGAAGGGATTACAGCCCCCTGCAGTTTACGTATTGGGAAACTGAGGCCCTAGAGAGGAGGAAGCCGTCCAGGCCCTATAGCACCTTGGTGGCAGGCCAGAGATTCCTGTGCTCAGGTTGCCTCAACAGCCTGGAACTGCAGCACTGGGCACAGGTCTGGGGAGGAGCCCTGAGCGATGGTGTCTGGTTCCCTGCTCCTAGCTGGGCCCTAGGAACCCACTGGCACTAAGCCAGGCTCTGCTGCGTGCCCCTCAGCTCTCAGCGAGGGAGCCTGTGGGGACCACAGTAGCAGAGCCCCAGCACAGGGCATGAGAGACAATGGTATGATGTCACCACGCAGTCACCAGGCTGCATGCCTCACTCTGGGGACACCGAGGCTCAGTGGCTTGTTCACCTCCCACAGAAACTCAGAGGTAGAGCCGTGCTTGATGCCTGGGTGCCCACCATTCCTCAGATGGGGGTCCCTTGTTCCTTTCTCCATCCTGACCCATAGTAAGCACCTGCTGTGGGAGTGAAGCCAGCCTCGTTAGCTGCTGCAGTGCAGAAGTGTTCAGAAAATGCTTCCTGCTTTCGGAGACTGTGCCTGGCAGGTGGGGACTCCAGGGTATTTGTCATGAGTGTGAGGCAGGACCATGGCCCCATGCACTGGCCGGACACTTTCTGTGTGTGTCACCTCTGCTCCTCTGAGAGCATGCGCAGGTGCAGTCAGCAGCACAGGTCACAGCCAGCAAGCCAGGGCTCTGAGGAGCACACTTGCTCCTGTCATTCAGTCAGCACTTACCCAGGGCTGCTGTCACCCAGGCTGCTGTGTGTCCCAGCTGGTCCAGATGCTGGTGGTGCCATGTGATCTCTGTTGCCAGGCCCCTTCTGGGAAGAGCTCTCCCCTGTTGGGAGGAGGTGGAGGACAGAGCCAGCGGTCGAGGGGACCTCCTCTGTGAGGCAGCAACACTGGAGCAGAGAGGCAGTCCCAGAAGAGGCACTGCGGAGCCCTGTGGCTACAGCAGGTGCAGCTGTGGGGCAGGAAGGGTGGAGGACAGTCAGGGGAGGCACGTGTGGTGAGCTGAGGACGTTGGAGCTCACCCTGGGAGTTGGGAAGCAGCCACCATGAGTTCTGTCCTCTTGAACAGAAGGGCAGACCCGTGGGACGATCATGTTTTTCTCCATTGCCCTTGGGTGCAGTGGGGAGGAAACCACGGGTTTAGCCAGAGCTGAGGTTTCATGGGGTTTTGCTGTGCAGATGTGAGGGAACCAGGGTGCAAGGGATATTCAGGATAACAAAGTGTGAAATCTAAACCACAGAGCGTGTTGAGTGACAGAACGAAAAGGGGGCAGCACCTATGGCTGAAGGGCCAGGGGCACAGGGAGGCCTGTTGGAAGGGAAGTTCTAGGAGGAAGGAGACAGGAGGGGGTGGGAAGCTTTGCACCTGAGCAAGGCCAGTGCCCCCAAAACAAAATGTGTGGATGGTCGCAGTCTGTGGGTGTAGACAAGGGATGGCCTTGTGAGCCAATGTGGGGCACAATGAGCCAGTGTGGACAGGGAGCCAGGGGAGCCAAGAGAAGGGCCACCTACATGGGATGGGGCTGTGGCGGAGCCTGGTAAGGGAGCCTGGTGCTCAGGGGATGCCCAGGACCCAGGCAGGGCAGAGCCAGTTCCCCAGGACATGGCTCAGTATGCCTGCCTTAGCATAGAGTAGCCTTTTGGGGCCAAGCAGAGGGACAGGCCTGTTTTCCTTTACCCCACAGGGGGGCCCTCGGACCGCGGGTGTCTAGCAGCACCTGGGAGAGGGGCTGGCACACTGACTCTAGAGTAATAACAGCAACAGCTGCATGTGCTGATGACACCGTGAGCCAGGCCTGCCCCAGTGCCTCACTTGATCCTCACAAGGTGATGGGCAAAGGCCCACTGGGATCTCTCCATGGGTTCGAATCTTGGCCTCTTCCTTTTTAGGCTCAATGCTCACTTCTGCAATGGGAACCAATTTCCCACCCTGCAGATAGAGGAGATGGCTTTTGCAGTGCTGGTATGGCGCCGCCACTCTGCCCTGCGGGTTCACGCCTCAGTCCACTCCCTGAGCTCCTGTTTATCCTCAGGCCTCTGGGGAGGCAGCTGCCTCTGCACCACCACAGACAGCACCCTCCCTGCCCGGGGCGCCGGGGCCTCGT
Organism: Callithrix jacchus; assembly: GCF_049354715.1. Lineage (NCBI taxonomy): Eukaryota > Metazoa > Chordata > Mammalia > Primates > Cebidae > Callithrix > Callithrix jacchus. Next base: position 127,767,715 of record NC_133509.1, on the reverse strand, counting down.
CTGAGGATGATGGTGGAGGTTGCTGGGGAACAGCTCCCTGTTCCCTGGTGCTGACCTGATGGAGCTCCTCTGCTGCATCTCTCCCTAGGCACCCAGCAGCCATGCCCATGCCTGGGACACCTACCCTGCCCTCCAGCCTCAGCCCAGGGCTGACGAACACCCCTGGTCCTATGGTGGGGCACCTGGCACCATGTGGTATTCAAGGCACACACAGGACCGAAGGCGTCCTTTAGATCTCGCTCTGCCTCTTAGGAGCCTCACTGAGCCTCGGTGTCCTCACCTGTGAAATGGGGGCTGCAGAAATGCAGCAAGCCGAGGACCATGTGCTCACAGCCCAGCGGCTGCTGCTTCCCCAGTGCTGTGAACACCATGGACGTCATTCCCGCCTTCGCCATGCTGGCTAACAGTCACGTGTCCTCATCTGTATCATGGGGACAGATTATGAAGATCAGGCAAGACGAGGTCTCAGGATGCTTGCACGGTGCTGTCTCGGGAGGCGCTGCGTGCCAGCCAGCATAGCCATCTTTATTTCCACTGTGGGCACCCCTGCATCCCCCTCAGACTTGGGTGTCCTCCAACCATAGCAGTTGTTTGCTGAATAAATGAGGGTGTGGGCAGATTCAGCAGCCTCTTCTGCCAGACCCATGGGTACTCCTTGAAAGGCCTTTCTGTAAGAGGTGGCACAGGGTGTCCACGTCTGACCCTTCATTCCCACCCTAGTGGGACCAATGGTTGTAAATGTTACCCTAGAGGGCAGGCCAGCGTGTCTGAAAACTCCCATCCCTCCAAGTTGGCTCAGGCAGACGGGGCACTCGCCCTGGGTGAATCTCTTTTGGAGCAGTTTTCTGGGAGTCAGCAGAATCCTCACCCGAGATCTGAAACCTGCTGGGTGGTTCCTATGGACTCTGTGATGTTTGCAGCTGTGCTGGGCAGCGCTCGCCCAGGCAGGCACCATGGCTTCTGTTCTACTCCCCTTCGTTAAGGGGAGCATGTGTCCTATGCTGGGGAGCCTTGTCACAGGCCTGGATCTTGCTGGTGATGCCCAGCGTGTCTGTCCCTTGGCTTTGATCCTCAGAGAATGGAGCACAGAGGGCCTCTCTGCAGGTATTTTGTGGTGAGAAGGAAGCAGTCTCAGTTGGGGTGGCAGCTGCTTTGTGAAGCAGGCACCACCCCTCTCCCAGCCCCTCTCAATGGCGCCACAGCAGCCTCCACCTGGGAGGTGGGCAGTGCTCTTCTTAGTTTGCAGAGATGCTGAGGTTCCGGGTGGAAGCAGTCTCCAGGACTCAGCAGGGCCTCACAGTCGAGGGGTATTTATTTTTCCAAGTGTGTGGAGCCGGCTTTGGTGCTGCCACCTCCAGCCTCGCCAACATCCCTTGCACACGGACTGGCTTTTACCACACAAGTGGGTGGGTGGGTGAGACAGTAGAGTTGTGCCCAAGAAGAACAGGGGCAAGCATGTTTCCTCCACAGCTCATCTTCAGCTTCTCACACCTGGACAACAGACGAAGGTCAAGGAGCATGCCCCTGGCTGGGCGTCCAAGCTGTGCGACTCCCTCAGCACCCTTTATCTGCTGAGCCTCATGTTTCTCTGTAAATCGTGTGCTGACAGCACGCCCTGCCTCATCCCGGGAGCCCATGTGTCCTGCCTCCTCCACCTCTCCACACGATGTGTGCCCCTGGCTCATGCCCCCTGTGCTCTCTCTCCCACCCCTAGGCTACGAGGGTGTGAGCGAGTTCTTCACAGACCTCCTGAACCACATCGCCACCGTCCTGCAGGGCCAGAGCACAGCTACAGCAGCTGCAGGGGACGTGGCCCCGCTGAGGCACAGCAAGCTCCTGGCCGAGCCGGCGGGCGGCCTGGCGGGTGAGCGGACATGCAGTGCCAGCCCCGGCTGCTGCAGCAGCATGATGGGCCAGGACACGCCCTGGAAGGCCGAGGCCGACGCAGGCGGCACCGCCAAGCTGCCGCACCAGAGACTCGGCTGCACCACCGGCGTGTCACCCAGCTTCCAGCAGCACTGCGTGGCCTCCCTGGCCACTAAGGCCTCCTCCCAGTAGCCACGGAGCCGGGACCCAGAGGGGCGGCGCAGGGCGCGGAGCACACCCACTGGGCCAGCAGCTCCAGACAGCGATGCTACTACTAAGAATCCCCAGTGATCTGATTCTTCTGTTTTTTAATTTTTAACCTGATTTTCTGATGTCATGATCTGAATGAGGGTGGGTGGAGATGGAAGAGAGCACCAGGGGTCCAGCCTTGGGGAATGGGGCTCCACCTGATCCCTGCTGTGCAGACATCTCCAGAGTTTACACATGCTTGTGTTTTCAACACTAGGTCTGAGTGGGAGGTGGGGTGTGTGTGGCTGCCGTGTGAGTATCTGCGCATCCCCATCTGTTGGTCTCTGTGGCCACTGTGGACCATTCCTGTGGGGACCCTGAAGGGAAACCTGCCCATGCCAGGTTGTGGGTGGCTGATCAGCATGCGTGAAAGTGGCTTCCCTTCTCCCTGACTCCCTGCTCCCGGACCTGCCCCTTCCTTGTTTTTCCTCCTGATTTCCACCAAGGCTCTGTAAGCCCCACCCCTGCCAGGTGTGCAGATAACCCCTCCCTCCCCACAGCCGGAGGAGGCTGCCATCTGGGCTGTGCTCCCTCACAAAAGGGAAGGAAAGGAAGCTGGGCGTCCTCCAGGCCCTCCAACACATGTCCCACTTAGCCCTGCACAGCGGCCTCCTTCCCCCAAGCCAGCACTGCCGATCCCTGAAGAAGCCCAGGAAGGAGGCTGCCTGGCTGGGAGCCCCAAGCTGATGGCACCTGTGCCGAGGATTTGTACTGTGATTTGGGCAAATCATTCCAGGTCTTTGGGCCTCTGCCCCCTCGTCTCTAGTAGGCAGTTGAGACCAGGGAGCACCACAGGGCTGGCTTTCTGCTCTAACCCCTGGGATGCAGCCTGCCTCTCCATGAAGCCACCCGGGTGAGGACAGGCATGGGAGCCTCAGCATGACTCCGTGGAGATCAGGGCCCTCTCCCAGCGGGTTCACTCCTTTTCACACCTGCTGGGTCCCCCCTCACCCAGCAAGCCTGGTCCACCTCTCATTGCAAGCCCCAAGCATGGAGCCAGCCAGGTACCAGGGAGCCACACCTCCCGCACACCTCAGACTCACCCCATCGCCTTGGCAGCAAAGCACTGGCTCTCCTGCCTGACCCCTGGTCCAGGCAGTCCCCTCTGCAGAGAGAAGGGTTGGAGAGGAGCCTCCGTAGTCCTTGGAAGACGTGGAGCGCTGGGTGAGAAGCATTAGGCCTCCCTGAATATGGTTTTGTGTCTTAAGACACCAGTTTACTTTGAAGAAGTGAAAAAGGCTTCTAGGCAGTGTTCTGCCCAGTGAGATGGAGGACACTGGAGAGAATGCCGAGTGTCCCAAGAGAGGTCTCTGAGCTGGTGCGTGGGGGTCCTTCAGCCTGGCTCAGCCAGGCCGGGAGGTGTGCCCCCTTTGAGGAGGGAGGCACAGGGCTTGGGCGAGGGGCAGAAGCCATCAGAACTGCCTGGCTCTTTTGGAAACTGAGGACCCAATGACTAACCACGTTTACACGACTTGAGTGTTGAACCCCGATCAATGTCTGTACGTCGCCTTTCCTGGTTCTGACCCTGAGCCCCGGGGAAGCAGGAAAGCGCGGCCGGCCTCTTGCACTGCTTTGTCTCCAAAATAAACTACTGAAATCAAACCACATTTCACACGTGTTTACACATGTTGCTTAAGTTTTTTATGTCATTCTCCCAGTCCTTAAAAGACATTTAATAAAACAGCTTTACCTTTTAAAAATAAAACTTCAGTCCCACTCTGCCTCAGGAACCGGTGGGGGTGTACAGTGTGACTCCTGGCCACACTGTTCCTGTATGTTTGTGGCCTCCGTGGTCTCGCTCGTCCAGGTCCCAGATACCAAGTAACTGCCATCTGGTGTCATGGCTGTGTCCACAGGCCTCCATGGTGGGGTGAGGGCAGGGATGTGGGGGTGCAGGTGTGCAGGGCATTTGCATTTTCCAAGAGTGGAAATGGAGGATGGAGATTGGTCTTGTAAAGGCCTGGGAGCTACGTGGAGGGTAGGGAGAGGCCAGTGCACCCAGGACCTGCAGGGCCGGTGGACTCTGCCCAGTGAAGCCAAGGGAACGCCGGCAAGGAGAGGCCTGGACAGTGGCACGGGACCTGCACACCTGGGAGCGGCCTCCGTAGTGGGTTGGAGCCCTGTTCACTAAACTTTCCCTGGGTGTGAACTGACCGTCTTTGATCCCATGACAGTGTCCATAGGGTTGATCTTCCCTTCGGTTGCATTGTCCCTGGCTCTGGAGTTTCTGCTTCAGGGAAAGAGACCCACTAAAACCACCTGGGCCCTGGTGGCCTCCTCTTCCCTGGGGCATGGCAGTGCTGCCTCCCGAGCAGTCATGAGAGTGTCTGGGTCCAAGGGCAGGACCCACTTAACAAAGGGGGTTGTGTGGTGCTGGGCAGGCACAGTGCCTGGAGTTGGCCCCACCAGCATTGGGGTGGCTTGGGGCTCTTGTTCCTAAGCTTCTGTTTCCGAGTTGGTCAGCACGTTGGCTCTGTGGCCCTGCAGCGTGTGTCTTGGTGGTGGTCCGTGGACAGGCTGCTAAAGGGCTCCGGGAGCAGGGGGCTGGACCACACTTCGGCTGAGGCCTTGGGTAGTTTCAGAGGGTCACCTGCACAGTCTGCATTGGGCACCCTGGGACCAAGGCTTTGGGTCAAGTTCTGCCCGGCAGTTCTCTGATGATATGGTGCTGTGACTCTGCAAATGTAACCCCCACTGAGTGTCAGCTGCTGGGTGTCCCCACCGGGAACTGGGGCTTCGCTTTTGGTGTCATGGAGGCGTCTGGGTCCACACGTGGTGGGGGAGCTGGGCCTGCAGTCACCCAGCATGGCCAGTGGGATCAGACCTGGCTACAGCCTGGCGGGTTCCATAGGGCTTCCTGTGCATGGGCCTGCCTATGTCTCATGCCTGTCAACGGAGGAGAAAGCAACCTGGGACTGTACCCAGGGGACTGCCAAGTGTGCTTTATAGAAGGTTGGAAGACTAACCCAGGTAGGAAGCTGTCACACGTTTGAGCCAACTGAGAAAGCAGCTGGTGCCTGCCAGCCAGCCACCCCCAAGACCATGGGAGCCAGCCTGTCCTTCGCCCTTCTAGCCTGGGAGACCAATCCTTGGCTCTTGGACACATTGGCCGCTGGCCACACCACTGAATGGCTTCACTGATATCCCTGGGGTTTGTATCTGCCCTTTCTTCTATTCCCTAGAAACTTTGATTGTTCACCTGGTGGGATCCCCAGCAGCTCCTCCTTCCTGAGCTGTGGCTCGTGGGCCATTGGATTCAGAAACCTTGAGCTGGGTGCTGGGTGCCCTAAAGGAGCATGGCCCTTCCAGCCTGGTGACCAGGAGGCCGAGAAGCGCAGCCATCCTTGACAAAGATTTGCCTGGCCTCCGAGGCCTCAGGCCTGCCTGGACACACCCTGATGCCACAGTCATCTGCCCCTCCCAGGCATAAGCCCAACTCAGGTGATATAGGCAAGGCTTCTCCGGTGGGTCCTCCCCTTGTAAGAAAGGGTCTGTGCACTCTGTCCCTTCTCTCTGCACAGCCAGTGTCAGCGTGGTTTGGGGTGAGCGACCTTCCCACACTGCTCAGGAGAGAGCTGGTGAGCATGACCCCATGGCCTCCTCCTGCAGCTCTGATTCTCACCAGTGAAAGCACCCAGACCCTCACTTTTTCAGAAATGATTGCATTTTCCCTTTACTTCCAGAGTCATCTGTGACCTGGTGGTGTGGAGGGACTGTTCCCTCCCACAGCCTGGTGACCACCTTCCTCCAAGGCTGTGTGGAATCACACCTCTCTGAAGCTCACTCTGAAAAGCCACTCACAGGGATTTCACCAGGATGCCGCTGTTCATGCACCTGTGCTTTGTGACAAATGCCATGTGCTTCAAGCTGTTCTCATGCAACTTCACCAGACTCCCAAGCTGGTTCGTGCTTCATTTGTGTACATACATATGCATAATATACGTGACTGTGCACAAGGTACAGACATCACGGCTTCTGCCCACTGGCTCTTCCGGTTTCGCCACATGTTCACGAGGTTATGACACTGTGGGTGGCTTTGGAGTGGGTGGTTTCAGGGACACGGTGTCCTTGTGATCTCTTTATTTACTAACTCATCTTGTTTTGATTTCTAACGGTCTAGTGGAGTACAGTTAATGTTGTGTTTATTTCTGTAACTGTCGGGGTGGAATGTAAACCTAACTTTTTGGAACATGAAGAAATAAATAGCACCAGCTGTTCGGAGGGGGTCCTTCCGTGCTCTGCAGGGGGTAGGGGGTGGGGTGCGCATCAGCCACCATGGGCAGCCCATTCTCATCAGAGAAACCCAGGCTTGCCAAGACCCCCCAAATGATTCAACCCCATCGCAGTGGTTTTCTGGGTCATGCTGTGTGGGCTCTCAGTCCTCGCCGTAATCTGGTAAGGAGATAGTAAGTACCGTCTCCCTTCTATAGATAAGGAAACTGAGGCCCTGAGAGGGCCAGGAGCGCTTGCCGGAAGACTCCTGCTAGTTAATGTCTAGGCTGGGGAGTCCAACTCCAGTCCTAGGTCCAAACCTGAGTTCCCACCATGGAGTCTTGCCTGCTCAGACTCACCAGGCAGGGCCTCAGGGACTTGGTTCCCAGAACCCAACTGGCCTCTGGACTTGGCTTTGCCCGGGCCCCTGGAGGGTGGCAGATGCCTTTTAGCCTCACTTGCCCATGCCTTTTCTGTTCCTCCCTGAGAAGGCTGAGGCCCCTCCCTGTACTCTCTCCACCACTGCCTGGAATCATCACCCTCTCCAGCTTGCTCGTGTTTGAGCTGCAAAGGCCAAGGACTTCGTCGTAGAGCTGCCACCTGGACAGGTAAAGTGACTGGCCTAGGCCAACCAGCCAGTCCAGCAGAGCCTGGCTCGAACCCAGCCTCCCCTCGTCCTGGCCCACAAGGGGCGTGCTCCAGCATGGGCGTGTCCTCCTCCTGCTGAGCGCATGTTTGTCCCCGTGGGTGGCTTTGGCTGTTGAAGGGTCCAGCTGACCCCGCTGGGCAGTGAGCTTCTTAAAGCCAGGGCTTGTCTCAGCCATGCTCAGCCATACCAGGCCCAGAGCAGCCCTGCATGAATGTTTGATGAGTGACTGAATGATGGGCCCCGATATTCAGCCAATACCCACGCGTCCTGACTGCAATCCTCACAGTCCCCATGCTTTTATGTTCTGAGCATCATCCCTGCCTGTGATTTGGGCAAATCATTTCACCTTCTCTGCCTCATTTTCCTCATTCGCAAAACTGGAACTAAGACCAGCCTGTGCTCTAGTGAAGCGTTACATACCTGAGATCTTCAGATGCCCCACACTCCTATGCAGACAGTAAGTCAGTAAGTCATAGCAGGGCATAAGTGTTTAATCTGGGGGCCCGCAGCTCAGAGGCTCAGGTCTGATGCCTGTGGCCTGCGACAGGCTCTAGGCTGGGGCCATCAGGGCCTCCACCCAGCACCACAGGTGACTGGACGGCAGGGACCCTCAGGGAGGGGTAACTCCAGGCTCAGGAAGTAGAGCCCGTGTCCCTACCTGGCCCTACCTCTGCATGGCCCAGCTTGGGTGTGGCTGGGGACGGGGAGAGGAAGGAGCCTGGGGCCCTCAGCGAGTGTGCTTGAATCCCTACACACACTCTTTGAGGCAGGTCAGCATTCCTGATTTACAGATGAGGAAACAGGGTCGGAGCTACAAAGTCACTTGCTCAAGATCCCACAGCCAGAAAATGTCCAGGAAAGGAGTCCCCCAGGTGGAAGCAATCTCCCTCAGTCCCTCCGCCCACATCCGGTGCATCCCACTCCACGCTGAGTTGAGAGGGGAAAGAATTCAGAGGAAAGAGCCCAGAACAGATTTATTTTTCTTTAGATAAATTTTATACAGAATATGTTACAGTCAGGAATTGTCAGCTTTCACCAAAAGGTCAGAAGTTATTGCAGTTGTGCCCAGTGGATAGGATGGAGGAAGGGAAACTTCTAGAAAGCTGCCCGTGTTCAGAGAAGGAATCGTCAGTGTTTAAAGTTGTGGGGCTGCCCTGCAGAGGGCCTTCCAGGGCAGAGAGGGGTCAAGAGTAGGAGACGGGGCACGTGGCAGGCGACAGGGTGGCCTGGGCTTGGGTGGGCTGGAGGCTGCCTACCTACCGGAAGCAGGGTCCGGGTTGTCTGGCCAGAGCCTGCCAAGGGGACAGCAGAGCCAGGGTCGCAGGGTGCCCCGGGGCCAGCCCTGCCAGCTCGTGCCTCAGCCCCGACGCAGCGCCTGCAGCTGGTGGGCCACTTTCTCCAGCTCTGCCTCAATGGCCGACAGGCTCTCCAGCTCCTGGTCCTAGGAGAGACACCGAGGGTTACTCAGGGAAGCCTCGCCAGTGGCATGGAAGGCATAGTCAGCCAGAAGGACCGGGTTGGTTGTGTGGCCTCGGACAGGTATATTTGTCTCTCTGAGCCTCAGGGGCCTCATCCCTCTCATAGAGACAGTGATACGACTCTGCTGCACTGCTCTAGGGATTATTATGCACAAGAAGGTGGCTGATGCTGGGGGCCCTATACCCATATGGCTTTTGGTGGCCTCTTAACCTGGCCCCACTTCCTCTCAAATGGTTCTGGACAGGTAGGAGTCTGTTTTTTCAGGGCACATGGAAAACAAAACTTACAGTGCCCCGAAGACCCCCTTCCCTCGGCCTAGCCCATGGGTGCCAGGACCCAGGGTGAGGCCAGCCCGGGACTTCCGGGTCTGTCTTCTGCAGCCTTCCCACCTGAGGGGGATATGGGCTTGAGGCAGGGCTAGAGCGGGAGAGCTGCCCCACGTGGGCCTGCCTAGGGCTGGGCTTTAATTCCTGGTCCTGATTGCGGGAGGATCCCAAGCTCTGGATGCCCCAGTTCAGGGAAGCAAGGGCCCCTCCTCTAAGCCCTGTTCTATGCCCAGTCTCCAGAAGTTTCCGGGCCCCAGAACTTGGACACCTGCAAGAGCATACCCTCAAGACTCAGAGCAGAAGCACAGGGAAGGCTGGCTCCCAGCTTTGCCTGGGAGGGTCATCTTCCCGGGGGCACTGCCGAGGGCATCCTGGCCCATGGACCTCAACACTGAAACAGAGTTGCAGGCTATGGAAACAGAGTCTACAGCCTCTTTGTCTTGGAGCAGCCCTGGGGCAGGTGTTCCGAGAGGCGGGGTTTCTAAGAAGATCCTTAGGCTGTGCCGAGGAAGCCCCCACCCCATCCTGTCCACGTGCCTCAGGGGTCCCATTTCTCTGCCCCTGCAGTCTGGAGCTCCCTCTGCTTGTGGAGAAAGGAAGCTGGTGGCACTTCTGGGTCCCTATTCTTTCCAGCTTTGTCCTCAGCCCCTCACCCTGGTCTCCCAGGCACATGGGCAGATGCCCTCTCCCGCTCCATCTGCCAACAGGGAGCCTGCTTCCTCTCAGACTGCCAGGTCCAGAGAGGGGGTCAGGGGCCCAAAGAAGAGGCCACACCCTCTTCTAGGTGGGCAGAGAAGAGCCTTAGGGTCGGGGCCACAGACAGGTGTCAGTCTTTCCACAGAGCCCTGGTCCCACCCAGACACTAAGGCTTGAACCAGTTATCCCAGCCACCTACCTGCCAGGGAACCCACCTCCCACCCTGCCCCCTGTCCCCACACCCCATTCATCTTCCCCAGGGACCCTGGTTTTCAAAGCCCGAGTGTGCTCCAATCATGGTAATGAGGTGGCCAGAGGGGACTCCTTACTCCTACTTTACAAGTTGGTGAACCAACTAGGCTCAGAGGAGGGGAGTGACCACACAGCCAGGAAGAGGCTGAGCCCAGGTCTTCTGGCTCACATTCAAGTTGCTCCCACCCGCTCCCCATAGTCAAGAGGTCCCCTGGCCCTACCCCTTCCCCTGTCCTGGTCCTGCCCTGCCCCTTCACCCTCATGGGCCAGATGCAGAGTCTGAACCTGGGAGGATGCTGAGCCTGGAATGCCTGGGGGCCAGGAGGGGACATGGCTGGACGCACGCACGACCTGCAAAGCTCCCTACTGCCTTTGGGACAAATCCCCCCTTAGTGCCTCCCCCGCTGCCACAGGCTGCCTTGAGCTCCTACCTCTCTCAGCTAGCTTTGCTGGGTGCCCACTGTGAGCTGGGGTTTTCTCCTGCCCTGAGAGCCCCTGGTCTGAGCATCTCTCCATCCCCAGACTACGGGGATCAAGGGGGTGTGTGTCCCCTCAGTGTATCTGGGTGGGGCTGCCCCTGCTGGGCCCACTCTCCATACCAACCTGGCTCCTGCCCCATACCAACCTCTGGTCTGCGGTTGGCACTGCCTTCCTCCTCTTTCTTCTCCTCAGGGTAGCCTCGGACCTGGAGGGGTAGGCCTGCCTCGATGCTGTCCTCCCGAGAGGACGGCCTCCAGCCTCGTCGAAGCTGTGGCCCAGGGCCCCTGAAGTCATACGCCCGGGCCTGGAAGGACAGCTTCATGGAATGGTCCGAGTTGTCCTCCTCTTCCTCCTGTCCCTCCAGCCGCTTCTCAGCAGTCAGCTCCTTGGCCAGCTGGCCCATCTTGCTCCAGCCCTTGGAGTCCTCCCACTCTTTGGAGAGCCGCTCCTCCTCCTGCTCCTGCTCCAGCTCCCTGCTCTTCCCACCCTGGAAGAGGTCTTGCGGGGCCCCTGCCATCTCCTCCTCCTCCTCCTTCTGCTGGGAGTGATCCTGCTCTCCCTTCCCTTCGGGGGCCTGAACCTCCTCAACCCCAGGCTTCCCAGCTCCATCCACAGCCAGAGCCTCCGATAGACCTGAAACAGATGGTAGACAAGAGCAGGAGAGTGAGTGGGGACCACCACTTTCCCAGTCCCTGGGGGGACTCCACTCCCTGGGGACTCTGCTGCAGCCACCTTTAGGGCCATAAACCTCAGTTCTCGGGGCCCAGCCCAGCCTCTCCACAGTGATGACACTTAGCAGGAAAAACCGTTCTTGATGCCAGGTTTTGCAAGACCCTCTCAGCTCAGGGGGTGGGTTAGCTGGAGCCTCTTCCCCTCACTCTCACCCCAGAAGCCCGACAGCTGGAGAGTGAGAAAGACCCTGGCAGGCCTGTGGGGGGAGCCAGGGCCTCTCCTAAATCCTGGTTGAAGCTGACACTGTCCCCAGATCAGCCTGTGCCCTCCTGCCATGCTCTCCATCCCAAAGCCAGCCCGCCCACCACCCACTCCTAGCTTCCTGGGTTGGTGGGGGCAGGCTATGTAGAAGAGTGGGAAATGCATGGTTTTGGAGTCAGATAAAGCTGGGGTAGAACCTCAGCTCTTACTACAGATTAGCTGTGTGACCTTGGGCACATTTCTTAACCTCTCTGAGCCTCATTTGTCCATCTGGGAAATGGAGCTAATACCTACCTTTTGGAGTTGTTATGAAGGTGGAATGAGGTTATGGAGAAGGCTCCCCTCCCACCCGTCCCTGTATCCCAGATGCGTTGGTTGAGGTCTCCGCCATCATACGTACTCTCGCCTTTTCTACTCTCCTTGTAGCCAAGGCTCGGGCGGGGATTCAGCGCTGCAGTGGGGCCTTCTCCCTTGGGGACAGTCTCCTGTCCAGCCTCGGCCTCCTCCTCCTCCTCCTCCTCCTCTTCTCTCTTCGCCTGCCACCCTGGCTCTGCACTCAGGCCCTTCTCTCTGTCCACCAGACCCTGAGAGAGGTCCTCACTGTCTCCCTCGGCCTGTGGGCCTGGGAATTTCTGGCTGGGGAGGCTGGCTGGAGGGTGGGTGTTGGTGGCCTCCTCCTCCTCCTCCTCCCCAGGGGCCTGATTGTTCCCCTCAGTCTTGGACTCCTGCCTGGGCTGCGGGAGGGCCTGGGGCCTGGCTCCATCTGTAGCTTCATCACTTTTCTCTGTCTCCTTGGACTCCTCTCTTTTCTCCACGGAATCCTCGGAGGGCAGCTCTTTCATCGCCTCTGCAGACACAACACAGCCAAGTCAGGCCCTGAGGACCGGGCCACGCGTGGGGCCTCCCCACATGCTAATTTCAGATCTTATTCATGATGTCTCCAGCGAGACCAGCCCAAGACAAAGGTTAGCGTTGCCCCTCTGTCTGTGTTCAGGCTTGATCTGAGCACTGCTGGATTTGTTTCTTTTTTTAAATCCTGCCTCTTAAAACAGATTATTATTCAAAGAACAAAAAACAAAAAACCAGACCTTAAAAATTAACCCAGGAGATAAAGCCCTGAACTGAGAATGAATATGTCAGCTGTGTGATCTTTGGCCAGTTGCTTAACCTCTCTGTGTAAGAGGCACAGAGGCCTCTTACTGCAACTTCATTCTCCCCTCCATGTGGGGCTTCTCTGTCTTCAGCGTCCTGTGAAAGGGCTCAATTCTGCAACATTTTAGGGTTTCATTCAAAGGTATTTTCTTGTGGCTGCCTTAAAGACAGCCTTCAATGAGCAAAAGTTTGCGTCACTAGAATGATGACCACTGAACATTGCACGTACTTTCCACCTTGTGAGCTTCACCAGGACTCTGCTGAAAGGTGCTCCCCTGCCCATTTCACAGAAACCCATAACGATCTGCAGAAAGGTAAGGTGACCTGTCCATCTCACGCAGTTTACAGGCAGCAGACCTGAGCCTTGAACCCAAACCTCCAAATGCCAAATTTGGGATCTCTTTATAGTGACACATGGCTGCCTCATTAAAGCTTCAGCCAACGTGAGGGCACAGGGCCTCCCTGGGGGCTTTCCTTTCAGCCCCAGATGGAAGATACTGGGATCCAGCTCCTGGACATGGAGAACAGAGGTGCCATGAGGCCAGTGCGTGGGTCTCCCCAGGCAGGGAGGGTGGCTTGGAGTGTCACACTGACCCAGCCATGACCTCTTGGACTCCTAGAAGCTCTTCAGTTTCAAGAAAGATGACCTGGGTTCATTTCACGTTTCTCACCTGCTCCTCTGTCTGCAGTCCTCCTGCATCCTGGCTATTCTGAGGCCCCACTGCATCCCAGGAGGACAGGCACTGAGGGTGGGGACTCTGCTACAGCGGCCACTGGGTAGACCTAGAGTTGAAGCTGTCACCTGCCATGCCAGAGACCTCCTGCCCTAGAGTGTCAGCCCCTGTTCTGGGCAGATGGGACTGAGTGAGAGCTTTGGAGTGAGGCAGGCCCAGATTGAAACCCCTGGTCATGCCACTGACCTTGGGCAAGGGACTTAGTCTCTCTGGGCTGCAGTTTCCCCATTTGTAAAGGGAGGGGAACAAGGGATTATGAGTGGGGCTCCTGACTCACAGGAACCCAGGATCCATCCTAGCCACTGTTCCCACTGCCACCCTCCCTTCCCCACCTCTGGCCAGACTGGCTGGCACAGACCTTTCAGCTCCGCCTGGCTGCTCTCGTTCTCAAGGACTTCCGAGAGTTCATCTTCAAAACCGCTGTGTTTCTTCTGCTGATGTGCTCTTTCCTTGGCGCCTGGTATGAGAAAAGGAGGGAAAAGTCCCATTGGGTCCAGCCCCAGCACATTCGTCTATGACAGTAAGGCCTCCATTTCCCCATCTGTAAACTGGGCACGTCATGTTCGGGCCTGCCTGGTGAGATGCTGACAGGGCATGAGCTCGGGGAGTGGTGAAGGGTTGGCTCTCTCACCCCTGTTAGCTGGGTCCCTCAGGCAGCCACACTGCCTTGCCAGAGTCAGCTTTGCCCAGAAAGCCAGAGCAAGCTCTTCTGCGGCCTCACACAGCAAGAAAGTCTCAAATGGAGCAAAGGTTCTGGGGGCAGGAATGGGGGGATGGGGAACCTCTCAGGACCTAGCTGGTACTCTAGGGACCCCGCAGCAGGTGGTAACAGTGACAGCTCTTGATTCAGGCAAGCCGTGCTACCCTTGGACACTGTGAGTCCAGGCCCTGGGAGAAGGCCAAGCCCTGTGCCTACATCTGAGCCCAGGGTTGGCGCCTGCTGGTGTGACCCAGAGACCCCTCTCCTTGCATCACCCACCTGCCACCCATTGCTGCGCTGCCTCCTCTGATTGTCCCCACACCTGTGCCTGATTCCTGATGCTGGCCCCTCAACTAGCCCAGCTCTGCAGCTGGTCCTCATTTCTTCCCCACGATGGGCTTTACGGGGCAGCTGTGGGCCGTGGAGTATGTCCAGCCCTGGGTTCTGGTCCCCTCATGGCTATTTCCTAGCTCCTTGGGCAACTCCAGCTCTCCAAGAATTGGTCGCTTGTCTACAAAACAGCGTTGCTGTGTGGTAAATGCTAAGACAGAGACACACAGGAGATGCTATGGGAGCCCAAGAGGGAGAGGATGGATAGATGGATGGACAGAAATACATCCAGGACTCTGTTAAGTCATATATACGTATATTGGACACTGCTGATATTGGATACATACGGGCATGTGTATACAGATATTTCAGGACTCATTCTCCTATAATAGTCTCTGTTGACAGTCTATTTAATCATTTAAATGTAATCAGTCATTCAATATTTAATTTTAAAGTTATCATATTGTAATAAAATATTTAATGCTTAGTTTTAAAAAAACCACAAGTCCAGGGTCACTGATGACGACATAACCATCCAAGTGATAATAGCCCCAGCTGCACCCAGCACGCCCTGCCCCTCCAACAACGACAGGAGGTGGGTGCTTGCCGCCCAGGCTGGCTTGTGAATGAGAGGAAGAACAGCGTGTTAGCTTGGGAAGGGCCATAACAATCCTATTGCTGTGGCTGTCTTTACTCACCTCTTCCCCAGAGCCCTCTCTGTTCTCACACATGGCCTTGTCTGCCCCAAAGGCCTCAGAGTGGGGTGCATCCTGGAGCCAGAGCAGCCTTCATACCCCCACCCTACCCCAGACACAGCCCAGCCCTGAATGAAGGCTCTCGTTTTGTTGGGAAGCAGATGCTGGATTCATGCTATAATGCCGTGTTCTCCGGGAGAAGCATAACACCACCAGTGGTCCTGTCCTGGTGGAAACGGCCACTTCCCACAGGGAGTCAGCTGGGGTAGGTGCAGGGCCAAACTCAGTTTTCTGATTTGCGAGGGTAGGACTGTGCTTTGCATCAAGCCTGGAAGGAGCTAGGGGTCTAGGCATAGAGGCTGACTGTGGGATGATGGCAGCTTAACCCTCGACCCCAGGATCCTGTCCAGGCTTGGCTTGAATATCATCAGTGATAAGCAGCTCACTACTTCATGAAGTTACTTCCTGAAATGACTGAACTGCAGAGGCTGTGGGATTTAGGGAAGCTGCATCTGGCATGTCCCTATTCACTATGTGACCTTGGACAAGTCACTTAACCTCTCTGGGCCTTGATTTCTTTAACAATATCAATAACAGATTGAGCTAGGTGGCACAGCGGATCCTACTTTTCTGCTTTATAATTGAAAGGGAACGACAGTCCCAGAGAGGACCTTGCTGAATCTTCCACCAGATTTTCTGACTCTTGGTTACTGGAATTTACCCAGAATCCTGTGCGGTGGCTAGAAAATACCTTGGAGAGCCAGGTCTTGGAGCTCCTTCAGTAGATTCTGATGTCTCAGAATGGAAAGGATCCGTTCATCTGCAATGAAGAAGAGTCGTCATGGGTGGTTTCCAGAGAATGGCTGAGAAAGAGATTACCATCAATATTTTCAGCTGAGCACAAGGAATTTACTCTGGAAACTTAAAACCAGGGCGGCAGGAGCAAGACTGGGTTCTTGAGATAACACTTTTGAAATTACATCCTTTCCAAGGTGTGTGTCAGTTCCCTGCTACATCAGGGAAGTCAGCCATTACCCCAGCACCCAGACCTCAGCCAAGGGGTGGCAGCCCCTGATGATGAGTGGGGTCTCTTTAAACACAACAGGTTCCCATCTCCATGCCTGTGCTCACACTGGCTGCTACACCCAGACAACTCTTTCTTCATTTTCCACCCGATTCCCGATGTTTCTTTTAAAGCCCAACTGAAATGCTGCTGGCTCTATCCGGCAGTTAGTAGAAACTTGACTGGTTGCCTGGAAAGATTTTGTCCTTCTCATGTCCACCCATAACATTCCTTTATTCATCACCCATCTGGAGG
The DNA here is from genome assembly GCF_049354715.1 of Callithrix jacchus. NCBI lineage: Eukaryota > Metazoa > Chordata > Mammalia > Primates > Cebidae > Callithrix > Callithrix jacchus. Next base: position 127,751,644 of record NC_133509.1, on the reverse strand, counting down.
GTGTCTGCAGGGGCCAGAGGCTGTTCTAGGCACTGGGATGAAGCACACGAAATCTTTGTCCATAGGGAGCTCAGTCTGGTGGCTTGCTGTTCCAGCCCTGGTTTCATTTGGACCAGAGTTCTAGTTAACTGTGTTCACATGCATCCCCTCTGCCAGTCTGTAAGCACCTGGGCTACAACCCCTTCAACTGCCTAGGTACCTTGGACCCCAGCGCAGTGTCTGGCCATGACAGGCACTCAGTCAGTGACTGTTGAGTTAAATAATTAATTCCACCAAAAGCCACACACCCATCTCCTAGCCTCCCAGCCCAGCAGGCAGCAGCCCTCACCCCTAGTCTCCAGCTCATACCTCCTCGGAGTGTCTCAAAACACTCCTTGCTGACAGGCATGGGGCTGGGCTTGGAAAGTGTGTCGGAGATGACTTCAACGATGCATTTCATCACCTGGAAACAAAGTGCAGGGGCAGGTTGGGGCTGGTTTGAGCATGGGGCTCTGCCCTGGAGACTCTAGGGTGAATTTCTAGTGAGGACAGATGGGATTTAGTTTTGTCTTTCGGAGTCCATGATCCCTGGCTCAGGGGCACGGCTCTGCTTTCTCAGCGAGACAGTGATAGCAATGATAACAGAAAACCCTTATACAGTGCTTACCACGTGTCAGGCACTCCAATCACATGACCAGCAGGTTCCCCTCTAAGATGGATCATGGTGAGAATGGGGTGTGGGGAATGATACCTGGTGTCTTCTCATCCCCAAGTGCTGTTTACCTAAACACAAGAAAGCTGCTTCTGGGCACTAAAAGGATGTTTTAAAAAAGTGCTCTGATCTTGAAGATGCCCAAAGGTCAGTTCCTCCAGGAAGTCTTTCTGGACTGCCCAGAGGAGACAAAAGACCTTCCCTGTCTCTACCCTGCTTGGAAACAGGATGTAGGTTACTATCTCCCAACACCCATGGTGTTGTCACATACGAGGAGTCACAGGTTCGTATTCTTACTCCATGTTCACCCTGGGATGGATGAATCCCCTGGCGACATGTGAGCACACATTGGCTACATCTGGGAGCACAGCCCAGGTCAACCACAGCCATGTCTCTGAAAGTCTTATCCTGTGCCTGCAAAGGTGCTGTGGATAATTAGGCACCTGATAGATGAATGATCTTTGATGATGGTGCCCACTGTAATGTGGTATCCTAGCTGTGTAACCTTGGACAAGTGACTTAACCTCTCTGAGCCTCAGTTTCCCCATTTGTAAAACAGGAGTGAGAATACCTTCCCAACTGCTCTCCCAGGGTAATGAGGTACAGATGGAAAAATACTCTCTCATGCATGGAGTGTCAGCACACCCAGGGAGGGGTTCACAACTCCAGCCCTGCTTCCACAGCCTAGAGCTGAGTAGAGAGCAGGAGGTGTCAGACAGGCATCAGGCAACACCAGCGGGGAGTGAGGAGGTGGGAGGCTGTGTCTACAGGATGCCAAGGCAACCGGTCCCAGGATCCAAGATGGCAAACTGGCAAGTGCTCTATAATGTGTGTAGTCACAACCACCATATTTATATAGAATCTTCAGGTCTTAACCAGCTGCTCTGGTATCCCTGACCCCAGACTGCTGGGTATAATATGGTGGCCAGAGTGTCTCCCATAAGGAATCTGGCAAGGAGAGCCCAACAGCTTGTACCCTGTATCTCCCTGCAACCCCAGATCTTGCATTGGGAATATCAGATAATCACTTGTTTGTGATGAGGGTATTTTCTGGCAGGTAGGAATTAGGTTGGGGGGCATCTGGAGAGAGATGGGGAGATCAAGAAGGCAGCTCTAGGAATAACAGTGTCCATCTACTGAGGACCTACCATGTGCTAGGCAATTCACATCCATGATTCATACTCTTTACACCTCCCCTCAAGGGAAAGGAAAAACAGGCAAAGCTCAGAGAAGTTAAGAAATTTTCCTAAGGTCACACAGCTAGAATAAGCGGTAGAGGTTTAAATTCTGTCCTATCTGCAACTAAAACATAGGAAATATGATTGAGCAAACTGAGGTTGGAATCTCTTGGATGGTTTGGCTATTAACTATAGCTTCTAATGGAAGAAAATAGCTTCTGGAAAGGTGGGGAGTAGAAATTTCTCTGACCCTCAAGTGAATGTTTGGATGAGCACTAGAGGCTGGAAAAACAGCCCCAGTGCAGACATGAATGAATTCCAAGTACACACCCAGTGTGGAGTAACCCTTGCTGCCAGAGAAAACCCTACCAGTGTATCCTAAGGCCCTTTCCTGGGTGACTTCCACAACTAGACCCTGTTGGCTGGGACCCTAGGTGCAGGATCCATGATCAAGATGTTTTCATTGTGTTCCTTTCGGAGAGCCAGGGATGGAGACCCTGCTGGGTGTGGGTTATTGTGGGCAGAGCCTTTCATGGGGAGAGAAAGAGCAAAGAGGGAGGTCAGAGCCAGGCAGGCAGAGACCATTTTTACAGGTCTGTGGACAACCGCAACCACACAGAAGCCACCCCCACCAGCCCCTGGTGGGCCTACTGTATTCAGAGTATTCAAGAGAGCCTGAGGCCAGGCACCTCAGTCCAGCAAGTAAGAGGCAGGCATCTTTGGGCCACACATGCAGCTCAGAGGAGGCTGGGGAAGTCCCCACAGCAGGACAGCAGGGAAAGCAAGAATCTTTGATATCTTCTTTTGCAAGCTGTCCCCAGGCTCAGCAGCCGCAGTGCTGGCTCTTGGCTTTATGCCAAACTTACTCCTGCAGCTGCCCAAGAACTGGCTGTAAAGTGTCCACTGGAGCCTCCTACCCAGCAACCCCAGCACCCCTTCTTACCTCGGTGTCCCCTTTATTCATATGGCGGTTCACAGGGAGGGCAGTGACTGGGAAGAAGAAGAGAGTGCTGGGGTCACTCCTCTGCTCCAGGTGGAGCCCAGCCCTTCCTGACCAGGCTCACCCCAAGGCCTCCCCACAAAACTGCCACCACCAAAAAGAGAGGCTGGGGCTGATTTTGTTTACATTACCTGGCTGCTGCCGACAGTAGGGTGGTCCCCAGAGGCTGCACTGAGAGGCCCTCCCCCTCCCCCTTGGGAAACTCCTGCTCTGGGGCCTGTGTGCTCTTGAGGGGAGCGCTATCAAAACAAGGGCAGAGGCGACACAGTGGGACTGGGGTGGGAGACAGATGAGGGGGAGGCAGGGACCCCAGAGATGGGGGAGAAGAGGTGGAGGAGGGGGATTGTGAGGGATGATATGGAGTAGAAGTCAAGGGCAGAAAGACCGGGAGAGTGAGATAAAAGGGGGAGGGGGTGAAGGGGGGCGAGCAGCCATCCTCCCACATCCCCCCAATGACCTTGGCCGGCCACCTCGCCTGGCGGCACTGGCTCTGATGCAGCCGAGGCGCCAAGCCCAGGCAAAGGATGGGTACAAGGGGGCCCTGCCCCTCGGGGTTGGGAGTCAGGCCCAAGTGTCCTGTGGGTCCCAGGCGGAGGCCACGCTGCAGGGTCAGGCGGCGGCGCTGTCCGCGGTGCTGAAAACTCGCCGCGCCCGAAGGGAGGTGTGGAGGGGCGCGGGGCACTGCGCGGTGCCCCGACCTCAAGGAAGACAGGGGTGCCCGGGGACCCTCTCCCGCGAGCCCCCTACACTCGCTCACCTTGCCCGGCGCAGAGCAGAAGCGCCAGGACAGTGGCGGAGCGCATGGCAGACCTGGGCGCCGAGCAGCTGACGGTGTGAGGCCGGGCACCGAGGCACCGGCGAGGGGCGGCTGGACAGGCGGCCAGGGTCGGGTTGCTGCGGCACCGGAGCGGAGCTGGGGGCCCAGTGCCTCGGCGTGTGTCCGTCTGTCGATCGATCCTCCCGCAAGCTCCACTGCACGGGGCTCGAGCACTGCAGTGGCAGGAGCGGCAGCAGCAGCAGCGCCCGCGCGCCCTGCTTATATACCCCGACCCCGGAAATGACGTCAGCGGTGCCGCCCCCTGCCCCTTTCCCCCTGTACAGCCCCCGTTCGCCCCACCTCCAGCCTCGTCCCTTGCTACTTCTGGCCTCTGCTTGGAGCTGGTGGGTCTGGCCGCGAAGCGGGTATCTGGTTTCCAAGAGGTGGCATGGGAGGCAGGGGGTTGTGGCTGATCCTCCACCCCCAACGGTTCCACCGATTTGCTGTGTGTCCCTGGGCAAATCACTCTGGTCTCTGGGCCTTGCCTTCCTCCATGTGTCCTGAGGTCCCTGGCAGCCCTAGCACCCCGAGTTATTCTCCTGAAGTGCACCCTGCGTGGGGTGTGCTCCCCCTGGTCTCACAGGCTGGGGGCATGCCCATCAATCATGGCCCCCTCCAATATCTAGAAGGACCTAGAGGGGCCTCCGATCCCTTGTGTGAGTGAGGCTTCTCTCTCTATGGCAAGCCAGTTTTGCGCCTTCACACTTTGTGGTTGAATGTGTATTTATTTGAATAATGTTTAGTCATCATTACTTTCACAGTACTGAGCATCGCACAATCTGGCACAGAGGAAACGCGCTTGACAGGTAACTGTTGAATGTATCTATTGAAGGTTCAAGCTGTGGGTGAGTGAATCCTGGGCTCTGCATGCACATGGGAACCAGGGGCTCACTTTCACCAGGAAGCTTCAGCCACTGTTGGGCACCTCTTGTTGGGCAGTGAGGGAGGAGTGGGGGCCAGTTCTTACTACATTTGCCAAAATAGGAGTCCTCGCAACACCTACTCATTAGCCTAGTGCAACCCCTTAGCATCACCTTCTTGCCACTGGCAGCCCAGTGAACTTGAGAACAGCTCTCACATCTTCCTGAGCATTCTCAAAACCTGGATGTTTTGTGTAAAAGGTCAGTTTCTAGTTGGCTTCCCATATTTCTGGTGCCCTTGATGCTCCAGCCACATTGCTACTCTCACCCTGAGGGCCATATTGAAAGCTCTTTGCCACCTGACTCCAGTGTCATAGGGAACCTGAGATCTGGGTGATGGTTCATCATTGGCTGTCATTGTCCAGAGCCCCTCCTTTCTGCACACCTACCTCCAACTGCTGCTGCTGTTTCTTATTAATACGTTCTGTCCCACACCTGTGCCTCATGCCCATCCCTAAGTGAGAACCTGGTGGGAGCTCAAGGGAGACTGAAATGGCCACATTCATGCATTTATGTATTCAGTCAACAACCGTTTGTTAAGCACCTACTATTTGCTTAGAATATCTTAGAACAGTACTCAGCTGAGGATACAGCATTAAACAGAACAGACAGAAGCCCTATATTCTAGATGGTGAAGACAGGCAGTGAATAAGAAGTAACATCCACAATTTGTCAGGGAAGAGGAAGGGGAGGGGTGTGCTGAGAGAGGGTGGGGTTATACTTAAACAGGATAGATCTGAGGATGCCTCACCAGGGAGGTGAGATTTGGGGTTAAGAAAGGAGTGGACCAGCATGTGCCAAGGGGAAAAGGACTCCAGGCAGAGGCAAATGCCCTGAGGGAGGAATGTCTGGCACATTCGAGGAGGGCAAGGAGGTAGAGTGAAAAGAATACAGCAGAAGAATAACATCTATTTCACCTCAAACACTTGAAAAATACAAAAAAAAAAATGCCCTGTACTCACACCACCCAGAGATAAGCACTGGAAATCATTGTTGAGGCAGCTCCATTCAGTAGAGGGAAGTTCCCAGCAAAAGACTCAACTGAGCACTGAAAAAATAAGTGCCCCAGGCCCTTATGACATGGGGTCATAGTAAACCCGCCCTGGCAGAATGCGCTCCCCACCCCCCCGCAGCATCATAGAAACATTTACCCATGTCATGAGTATGCTGGTCCACCGCAATTGATTGTATTGTGTACCACAATTTGTTGAACTAATTTACAGATAGGTTTTCTAGTGTTTTCATTTTGTTTTTGCTGCATAAAGAACAATCTTATAAACAAATCTCTGTAGGATTTCTATTTCAGAAATGAATGATGGAGATATGAGACTAGCAGGCAAAATACTGACTCCAGTTTAAGAGCCAGTCTGGGGTGGGCAGGGGAGAGGAGAGAAGGCAGATTTATACATTGAGATGCTTCGTAAAGAATCACTCTCCCAACCCAAATGCCCTTCAGTGATAATCTGGACAAAGAAAATGTGGCATACACCATGGAATCCCATGCAGCCATAAAAAAGGATGAGTTCATGTCCTTTTCAGGGACATAAATAAAGCTGAAAACCATCATTCTCAGCAAACTGACACAAGAACAGAAAACCAAACGCTGCATGTTCTCACTCATAAGTGGGTGTTGAACAATGAGAATACATGGACACCTGGAGGGGGACATCACACATCAAGACTTGTCAAGGGGTGGGAGGCTAGGGGAGGGATAGCAGGGGGTGGGGGCTAGGGGAGGGATAGCATTAGGAGAAATACCTAATGTAGATGATGGGGTGATGGATGCAGCAAACCATCATGGCACATGCATACCTATGTAACAAACCTGCACGTTCTGCACATGTACCCCAGAACTTAAAGTATAATAAAAATAAATACATAAAACAAAAATCACTCTGTAGTCAAATTTATAAAGATGGGAGGCCAGGCACAGTGGCTCATGCCTATAATCCCAGCACTTTGGGAGGCCGAGGTGGGTAGATCACCTGAGGTCAGGAGCTCCAGACCAACCTGGCCAGCATGGTGAAACCCGATCTCCACTAAAAATATAAAATTAGCTGGGCATGATGGTGCTTGCCTGTAATCCCAGCTACTTGGGAGGCTGAGGCAGGAGAGTTGCTTGAATCCAAGAGGTGGAGGTTGCAGTGAGCCAAGATTGCGCCACTGCATTCCAGCCTGGGCAACAAGAGTGAAACTCTGTCTCAAAAACAAAAAAACAGAAAATAGAATGCTGATTGCCAGGTGCTGAGGGGCCAGGGAAACAGGGATTTTGTATTTCATGGGTACAGAGTTTGGGACGATAAAAAAGGTCTGGAGATGGATAGTGGTGATGGCCGCACAGCAACATAACCGGACCTAATGCCACTGAATCGTGCCCCTAAAAATGGTTACGATGGCAAATGTTATGTTAGGGATATTTTACCACAATAAAAAATCACTCTCAGTATCTTGTGGGGGTGTTGACTGCAGGAAGGTGGCTGATTCTAGCCTGGAGGATGGAGAGGAGGGACAGAGCTCGTGTCCTGGCCTCCCCAAAGGACAGAAGCTGCTTAGCCAGCATATCTGGGAGCACCACAGGCACTGGGCCTAGTGAACAGAAGGGGAGGGTCACCAGAGACCCCGCCAGGGCTTGGTCTACTGGGATCTAGAGGTGATCCTTACAGATGTGCAGCTCCCCAGAATGGGGATTCCATGAGAAGCCCCAAAGATAGCCTTCTCTGTCCCCCATGGGGAGATGTAGGCTCAGAGCTGGCCAGGACCCCTTGCTGCCCCCCACAAGCCAGGCCTGAGCCTAACTCTAACAGTGCAGTCAGAGCCCTGCTCGTGTGCTTGGTGCTTTGAGGGTTCTGACCAACCTCCCACTGCTGGGATCTACCCTTCTGTGCCCACAGGCTCTTTACAGAAACCCAGAAGGCAGCAGAAAGCAACAAAAAGTTCAAGAATTTACCCCAAGGAGCAGCCCTCAGCCAGCGATCTCAGGCTTTTACTTACAAGTACCCCTGAGTGGGATAATTCTGAGGAGGATATTTTGGTACCATTTCCCAGCAGTGATGTCTGGCTTGATAGTGCACACTTGATTGACAGCGCACACATTTTATTGACAGTTCACACTTGATTGACAGCACACACTTCATTGGCTTCCTTTCCCTTCCCCACCCCTTCACCCTCCAGCCCCATTTTCCTTCCCCACTCTTCTACCAGGGATTCCTTGTCAGCCATGTGCACTGAAATCCTTGCCTCTGGGAACTCAAGCTAAGATGCTGACCAGTGCAGGCTCTGTGTCTGAGGGATGGGTGGTCTGACTGTTCCCATTCCTCCAATGGTCCTTGGTCCTGTGGCCACATGGAACTCAGTGCCCTTCCAGCCTCATCCCTTCTCAGGCCCTGGCATGTTTCTCCTCTGTCCCTGACTGTGGGGCTTGGTTGTTCTTTGGTGTTAGTGTGGAGGGTGGCTTTTTAAACACCTGTCCTACCTAGGAGGTGTCTTGTCAGCTCTACATCATGGCAATGCCTCTGACCAAGGTTGTGGCCCAAATGGAGAGGGTGGGTTGAGGCCAGAATGTGCTAGGTTGGGAAAATAAACAGAGCCTTTCATGAGCCAAGGTGCAGTGACAGAATGAAGGAGTGGGCAGAGCCCAAGGTTCTAGGGTCACCCTGACACACCACCTATCCTGGGGCTGCCATCGACTCACTAAGCGGCCCTTGCCAGCCAGTTTTCCACGATTTCCCATGAGGAGGGGGATCACAGCAATTGCTTACAAGTGTGTGAAGAGTAAATCAGTCCATACAGGCGAAAGGCTCGCATACTCCTGATGTGGTCACTATCATTATCCTCACCTATAGGTTAGGAGGTAGAGGGCCAGAGAGGTTGCCTAAATTGCCTAACGGCACACAGCTAGCACATAGCAGAGGGAGGATTTAACCTGACCTCAAGCTGTAGGTCCCCAACACAGTCATGTGGATATTTACTGCTTTTAGATAAATGTGGAAGTTTATTGCTTTTAGGTAGATGCTAATTTCATCTGACAAAAGGGGAGCTGTTTGGGGTCTGGGAAGGGGAGACATTCAACCAACATGTCTTGAGCACCCGCTGTGCTCCTGTCTCTGTTCTGGATTCTTGAAATATGCTACTAAGGAAAAGAGGCAAGGCCTCTGCCTTGTTGGAGCTTATGTCCTAGGCGGAGACAGACATCAACAGCAAACCATAATAAATCGGTGCAGTCTAGAGTGGGGTAGATGGTGGCGATGGGTGTAAAACACCAGGGTGGAGGGCATGGGCCTCACTAAATAAGTGGCCTGGGTGGGCCTCATTAAGACAGTAACTTGTAAGCAATTGCTATCATCTTCCTCCTCGTGAGAAATAGTGGGAAAGTAACGAGTGAGGACTTGAAGGGGTCCAGGGAGTGAACCATGTAGGTGTATGGAGGGAGAGCTTTCTGGGCAGAATGAACAGCCAGTGTGGAGCCCCGGGGCAGGGGCATGCCTGGCAGGTCTGAGAAAGACCAAGGTGGCTGGGAGAGAGTGAGGCCAGGGTGGTAGGAGATGGATGGTGTGGGCTCGCATCATGCAGGGCTTCGTGGGCCTTGGCAGGGTCTTTGGTTTTTACTCTGAGAGGGGTGGGAGTCACTGGGAGAAGATGGGTGGAGAGGGTGTGGGGCATTGAGGTCGGCGACGCAGCCTATGGATGAACCCTCCAATCTAGAAAGCTCCCAGCAGCCCAGCACCCAGCTCCATCCCAGGAGGCCTGAACCAGAGTCATGGAAAGGAAAAGAGAAAGCCATTGCCACCACTGGCCCCTGGTAGCCAGAAGTGCTCCCTTTGGTGAGCACCAGATCCCAGAGGGTGAGTGGCTGCTCCCCTGGCTAAGGCTCAGGACTTCTCCGTGTGAGTGGTTCCTGCCAGGGGGTCCTGCCTGTGCCCCAGGGAAAGTGGCAGCTGCTTATCTGATAGTGGGGCCATGGCTGTGGAACAGCAGAGTCAACATGCCCTCCTTCCACTTACAAAATCATATTTTCCAACTACACAGCTACCCCAAGCCCCTTATCAGGCTTCCAGGTGGAAAATCCCTGTTGCCTGGCAATGCTGCCTTATCTTCGAGGTCTGCACAGAGGCCCAAGCGAGGTGATTTCATTATATCCTCTCCCATCTGTCTCTGCAAACATCCCCAGGGGCCTTCAATTAAGGTTTTGCTTTTCTTCTTCAGCAGATGTTTGCTTTAATCTAATAAAACAGTTTGCAGGCCTCCTCAGTGGGTGTAGGAGGGCTTTGGTGTGCTCCAGCCCAGAAGGGTGTCAGAATGGGTGCGGGGAGGGTGCCAGGCACACAGAGCTAGCTGGGACACAAGGAGGAACAGAGGGCTGGGAAGAAGGAGGAGGCCTGGCCCACACAGAGGCGAGAGACATCTGCCCTGCGCCCCACCTTCTCTCCTCCTTCACAGGGCCATATTCCTCGGGGTCCAGTGGCATCTGCCTCTTGAACATTATGTCCTCTGGGGTGACACTGCTGGGTCAGAGCTTCTGCTTCCCAGGGGAGATCACCCGAGAGGTAGGACTGCAGAGGCTCCATACAGAAGGCGCTATGGGGGGATTGCTTAGCAATGTGCAACCTTCAAAGTCACACCAGGCAAATTAGAACATTAGGTCTAGGGTGGAAGATAGTGGGAGGCACTGGCATGGCCACTGAGATAAGTCATTGTGATGGAGAGGGAGGTCAAAGCAGAGGTGCTTCTAAGATGGGCCTGGAAGCTGTCTTTGAACAAGAGATTACCCTCTGCCCAGGCTCCAACTTCTCAACTCTGTGGGCTCTGAAATAGTTGACCTATAGGGCCTCCTAGGGAGGAGCCTTCCAGCGACTTCAAGGTGGTTTTGGTCCCTAGAGGTCTTCACTGGCTGGCAGAAGCAGCTGAGAATGTGAGAGGAGCTGCATTTTGGAACCAGAGAGACCTGGGTTAAACCCTGGCTCTTCCTATGCTCATTGTGTGGCCTTGCAAACATTGCATCACTTTTCTTAGCCTTTGCTTCCATTTTTACAAAATGACCCACATAATCCCTTGTGTGATTTATATGAATTTCACTAAGAGGGTTCAGTCTCACTGGCATTTATCAGTGGCTACTCTGTCGGGGCTGTGTCAGTGGTGCTGGCAACAGGAGGGGAAGCCCTAGCACAGTTCCTGGCCCTTGAGTGTGCTCGGCACCTGTGACTGTCCCCTCTCCCATGTCACCAGGTAGCTGTCATGGCTCTTCCCTTCCCTCTCTCCCTGAGGGTCTGTCCTCTGCTGCAGCCCTGGGTTCGCCTGGCTCCATTTGCAGCTGACTGACTAAGTCAGCCATGCCCTGTAAGCCTTAGCATCAGCAGCACTTGGCAGCTCAGCTCCTGGGAGAGCCTGTTTTCTCACCTGGAAAATGGGACTGTTGACATCAGTACCCACCTCCTAGAGCTCTTGTGAGGCCTTGTGGCATTATTGTGCATCAGATGTGTCACACAGTATGGACTCAGTGGCAGCACCTGCCTGTTCTCGTAGCTTTGAGATGTGGTTTTCCAGGTGGCCGAGGATCTGTGATGTTCAGGATGCTTGAGCTTCTCACGGCTGTGTCTAGAGCCCCATGAAGGAGAGACCAGAAAGGATGTGGGGGCCCCTGATGAACTGAAGGTACTCTTCCTGTTCTCCACTGAGGAGTGGGGGGTGAGCTCATGACTCCAGCCCTCAGACCCTACCCCTCTGGAGCCAGCCCATTTGGGGGTCAGGGGCACAGACAGAGAGGTCTTTGGGGAGCTCTGTCCTGGAGAGAGGATACACAGTGCACTCCCTAATTGTGGGGCCTTCAAGGCAGAACTGAGGCCCCTTGTATTCTGACAAATGATGTTTCAGAACCAGTTAGCTGAGCAGCTTCTCCCCTAAAGAACAGGCCCTTCCTCACCCTGCCTTCGGCCCTCAGCTCAGAGATTGAACAGTCTGGTTATCCATTTCTCCTCCTGCCTCCCAACCCTGCAAAGGGCCATCAGAGAAGCCAGGACCAGATGGGCCTTAATCTTGGAACTTTGTCCTTACCTGGACCCACTAAGTCCAGGCACTGACCTGGTGTCTTCATCTTCACCCACCTGCCCAAGAAGACTTATCTTCCTTCTGTGTCTGAATTCCCTGATGAGGACTTCATCCTGTGATCAAAGCTTAGCACCCCCCACCTTCCCCAACTCACTCTCAACAGGAGTTGCCACATGTCAGGCATTCTCAGTCATTTTCTCTGCTATATGGGGGGATCCATGCGGGTGGGGCAATAGCACCAAGCCACTTTTATCTTCCAGAAAAACTAGGGATTTACACCCTCAGAATGATCCTCTCATATTTCTTTGGCTTTCTCTCATGTTATCCCATTCTCATCGCCTCATCAGCAATGCAACCTCAGCTGCACCAGTCTAAGGGAGTCCCCCTACCCCTGTGGCATATGCATGTGACGTGCATGTTTCTGCTTCCATCCCTTTCCACATGTTCCCTGGCCAGGAATGCCTTCTTCTCTTGCTTATTCATCTTCCCCAAACATTAAGGCTCAGCTCAGTTCCACTCCATGCCTTCCACCTCAGGAGATCACTGTCTATGGAGGTCTTTTAGCACTTAACCATCATCGGCACCACTACTTGGCTCTTGCCAAATATTGTATTGCTCTTTGTGTAGATTAATTTGTATGCAAATATTTTTGTTTTCTTTTTTGAGACAGAGTCTGGCTCTGTCACCCAGGCTGCGGTGCAGTGGCATGATCTTGGCTCACTGCAACCTCCACCTTCTGGGCTCAAGCAATCCTCCAGAGTAGCTGGAGCTACGGGTATGCACCACCACACTCGGTTTATTTTTGTGATTTTTGTAGAGATAAGGTTTCATCATGTTGTCCAGACTGGTCACAAATTCCTAAGCTCAAGTGATCTGCCTGTCTTGGTCTCCCAAAGTGTTAGGATTACAGGCATGAGCCACCATGCCTGGCCCTTAGGCAGATCTTTTATCTGCCCAACTAGATTTCAATAGGGGAAGGACATTGCTTCAAACCATCCTGGACTCTACATCCATAGGAATATGACCTATTTTTTTTTTTCATGGAGGTAGAAAATAGCTTAACCCAAATGTGAGGACAATGGGATTTTTCACAAGGTAGGAGACTGATTGGGAGGTGTTTGATGGAGAAGACGGAGGGGGGGTCCTTTGTGGATCCCCTGTCTGTGTGTCACCCTGAGAATAGTACTCATGCTGGTTCTTCATGTAAAGATGAGTAGGTCAAGCCATGCTCTCTGTGGGTTTGCTACAGTGTAGGCGGAACGCAGTTCTCAAGGTTCGCGGGCTGCTGCCCGTGGTCCTGAACCACCACGTCTGCGGAGGAAACCTGGGCATTGGCTGGGGTCTCTTATCTAACAACTCCGAGGGAGGGGTTACAGTTTTAACATCTTACTTTTTTTTTTTCTAGCTGTTTAAACTTTTCAAAATTTCAAATAATTACAGATTAATTAGAAGCATGGCTTTGTTTCTCAAAAGTTCATGGAGTTTTATCATATTTCCAATAGTCAGACATTTTTCACCTCTGAGAACTGGCGAAAATATCCCTCGTGATATTTTTATGATTTTAAGATCCAGTTTGCTCCATGAAGGAGTGCATTCCCACCTTTTTACATCATTTCATAGATATTGTATTAGCTCTAATCTTACTGACTGAATGAACTTGGACAGACCAATTCACCTAAATGGGCCCCAATTTTCTCTTTTTAAAATTATGGCAGTGACTAGGCACAGTGACTCGTGGCTGTAATCCTAGAACTTTGAGAGGCCAATGCGGAGGATCCCTTGAGCCCAGGAGTTCAAGACCAGCCTGGGCAACATAGTGAGATTCTGATTTCTACAAAAAACAGAAAAAAAAATCTAGGCATGATGGCACATGCTTGTTGCCCCAGCTACTCAGAAGGCTGAAGCAGGAGGATCAATTAATCCCAGGAATTGGAGGCTGCAGTGAGTTGTGATCTCACCACTGCACTCCAGCCTAGGCAACAGAGCAAGACTCAAGACTCTATCTCAAAAAAAAAAAAAAATGTATAATGGTGGGAATGATGGTACAGAAGATTTGAACTTGATTATCTCAGAGATCCCTTTCTTGCTGAAATGGCTCCTGATTCAACGGCCCTATCTCCCACGTCTCTACGAGCCTTTCCTCCCAAGCTCTTTAAAATAAACAAGAAAATCTAGGTCATTCCCTGCATCAAGCTCAAATGCAGTTTCTCATGGTTGGCCTTACTTCAATTGCTAGTAATAAGGGGAAGGCTTCAGCCTGTGAGACCCGCTCCCATTACAGAAGGAAATCCAAAACACCCATTCCTCATCTCTCATGTAGCAGTGACCTTACCCATATCCCAGCTTTCCTGGTGGAAGTCACATGGTAAAAAGCACTTGGTCCCAAATGTAAGCAATGGGTTGGTGTCTACACATGCTAGAGTATGTCTGTGCCTGAACAGGAGGTTTTGAGGACAGCAAAGCCTACTGAATTGGCCTCAGAACCAGGGAAGCTTCCCAGCGTGGAGGATCTCAGAGGCCTTCAGCTGCTGTCATATCCCTGATGAAGGGGCTCAGAAGAATGCATAGCCTCCCTTCCCCATCAGCCCTCTTGGCTTCCAGCTCCAGAACAAGTGGTTCAGGGCCAGTGGTTAGATGCAGCCCTAGCTTAAGGCTGGACATCTTCAGGCATCACAGCTACCTCACCCTGAGATCCCAGTGAAAGATCTTATTCCTGAGGCATTGAGTGCTAATAAATTATAAATGCCAGAGTGAGCACAGAACAATGATACTGAGAGGCCAGAGAATTTTTACAAAAGCGCAGAGCTGAGCCTCAAGGGCATTTTTCCCAGAATCACTGGGCAGAAATGTCCTCGGGAGGCCACCTTCTGTCCCTCATAGCCTCACTGATAGTAGAAAGGAAGAACAAAAGATGCATACAGAAAACTCCAGACGGGCTGGATGTGGTGGCTCATGCTGTAGGCAGATTACTTGAGGTTAGGAGTTTGAGACCATCCTGGCTAACATGGTGAAACCCCATCTCTACTAAAAATACAAAAATTAGCCAGGTGCCATGGTGCATGCCTGCAGTTTCAGCTACCTGGGAGGCTGAGGCAGGAGACTTGCTTGAACCCGGGAGGTGGATGTTGCAGTGAGCCAAGATTATACCACTGCACTCCAGCCTGGGCAACAGAGCAAGGCTCTGTCTCAAAAAAAAATGAACAAACAAACAAACAAAACACTCCAGGGAGCTCCAAGCCCAACCTCACCTCCTAAGAAAGAAAACCTGGTCCGGGAAATGGGCCTGGGAACCCGGGTGCTTCTCAGAGCAGAGCTCACTGTGTAACCTTGAGCACAGTTCTTAAACCTTTTGGGCCTCAGTTTTCTTATCTGCCAGTTGGAACTGGGTGCAGAGGAACAAGTGTTTGGGATGTCCTTCTGTGATAAGAGTGGGTCTCACAGGCAGAAGCCCCCCATTACTAACTTGGGAGAAGAATACTCAGTCCAGTTCAATGACCATTTGCTATTTCATTCATTCATTCATTCATTCATGTGTAACTATTTGAGCACTCACTATGTGCTAGGCCCAGTGTTTGGTGTTAGAGATGCAGTGATAAACAACACAGGCAGGGCCCCTCTTCTCAGAGGGCTTGCTCTCTAGTGCCTGGGGAAGACTTCAGAGGGCTCTTAGCCAGCTGGTGAGATTGCTTCCGAGGAAGGCAGGCTCTCTTTTGGCCAGGGCCTTGGGGAAAGAGGAAAGGAGAAAGATGAAAAGGATGGTAATGATGATATGGAAGGTGGATTAACTGACTGACTGAATGAATTAATTAGTAAAAAGTTTTGGCTTGTTCATGTGATGTAAGAGAGGGGGTGGTTAATGTGTTGATATCACTAATCCAGGCTAAAACACTCAGATTTTAAAAGTGACAAAATATGTTGACAATATTAATTTAAAAGTCTTAAAATGTGCATGCCCTCTAACCATTCATCAAGGATGCAAATATGGGTATATAAACCTTTCAGGCAGGGCGTGGTGGCTCACACCTGTAATCCTAACACTTTGGAAGGCTGAGGCCAGGTGGATTGCCTGAGTTCAGGAGTTCGAGACCAGTGTGGGCAACATGGCAAAACCCCATCAATACTAAAAATACAAAAAAAATAGCTGGGTGTAGTGGCATGCACCTGTGGTCTCACCTACTTGGGAGGCCGAGGCATGAGAATCACTTGAACCCAGGAGGCAGAGGTTGCAGTGAGCCGAGTTCATGCCACTGCATTCCAGCCTTGGGTGACAGAGATTCTGTCCCCAAAATAATAAAAGTTTCTTGTGGCATTGTTTATAAAAGCCCTCAAATGGAAAACATCCAGATATCCATCTACTGAGGATCAGCTGATTTACATACACAATGGAGTTACTATACAGCCATCTGGACTGATGCTTTAGAAAAGTAGCAACATGGCTGGACACAATGGCTCACGCATGTCATGTAATCCCAGCTCTTTGGGAGGCCAAGACAGGCAGATGTCCTGAAGTCAGGAATTTGAGACAAGCCTGGCTAACATGATGAAATCCTGTCTCTACTAAAAATACAGAAAAATTAGCCAGGTGTGGTGGCAGGCGCCCGTAATCCCAGCTACTTGGGAGGCTTGGGCGGGAGAATTATTTGAACCCAGGAGGCAGAGGTTGCAGTGAGCCAGGATCACACCACTGCACTCCAGCTTGAGTGACAGAGTTTTGAGATTCCATCTCAAAAATCAAAACAAAGCAAAAAGAAATATGATAACATGGTAAAATATTCATGATATATAATGGAGAAAACATGTATGGTACAACTTCCCATGGACATACATACATGAAAAATGTCTGAAGACATACATCATGTTAGCAATAGTTCTTTAAAGTGGTGGGTTTATGGGTGTTAAAATTCTTTTCTTTATGGCTACTGGTATTTTCTTTTCTATTTTAATTAATATATTTTTTTAGAGATGAAGTCTCTCTGTATTGTGTAGGTTGGTCTCGAACTTCTGGGCTCAAGCAGTCCTTCTGCCTCAGCCTCCCAAAGTGCGGGGTTACAGGTTCGAGCCACCATGCCCATCCCCAGTGGTATTTTCTTTTCTTTCTTTCTTTCTTTTTTTTTTTGAGACAGAGTTTTGCTCTTGTTGCCCAAACTGGAGTGCAATGGCGAGATATCGGCTCACTGCAACCTCGGCCTCCCTGGTTCAAGTGATTCTCCTGCCTCAGCCTCCTGAGTAGCTGGGATTACAGGCATGCACCACCATGCCCGGCTAATTTTTTGTATTTTTAGTAGAAAAGAGTTTCACTATGTTGGCCAAGCTGCGAACTCCTGACCTCAGGTGATCTGCCCGCCTTGGCCTCCCAAAGTGCTAGGATCACAGGACTAAGCCACCACGCCTAGCCCCCAGTGGTATTTTCTGAAGCAAGTATGTATTACTTACAGAGTTAAAACTTAAAAAAAAAAAAAAAAAACAAGAAAACTGTCACACAAATAAACACATGAAAAGATGTTTAACATCATTAGTTATTCGGGAAATGTGCGTTAACACGAGATACTACTGGCCAGGCACGGTGGCTCATGCCTGTAATCCTAGCACTTTGGGAGGTCGAGGTGGGTGGATCACCTGAGGTCAGGAGTTCAAGACCAGCCTGGCCATCATGGTGAAACCCCATCTTATTAAAAAAAAAAAGAAAATGAAATGCTACCACATACCTCCTAGTATGTCTACAATTTAAAAGACTGATTGTATCAAGTGTCCGTGAAGATGTGAACTCTTTTTTTTTTTTTTTTTTTTTTTAGACAAGGTCTTGCTCTGTTGCCCAGGCTGGAGTTCAATGTCATGATCATGGCTCACTGCAATCGCCACCTCCTGGGCTCAACTTCCTGCCTCAGCCTCCTGAGTAGCTGGGACCACAGCTGTGTGCCACCATGCCTGGCTAATTTTGAAAGTTTTTGTAGAGATGGGGTCTCCTTATATTTTGCAGGCTGGTCTCAAACCCTGGGCTCAAGTGATCTTCCCACCTGGGCCTCCCTAAATGCTGGGATTACAGGTATGAACTCCCACGCCAGGCAGAACTCTCTCACACTGCTGGTGGAAATGTGAAATGCTACAATCACTTTGGAAAACAATTTGTCAGTTTCTTTAAAAATGAAACATATACCTCCCAAATGACTCAGCCATTCCACTCCTAGGTATTTACCCAAGAGAAACAAAAGCGCTTGGATACTTGTACATGAATATTCATGGAAGCTTTATTTGTAGTACCCCAAAAATGGAAACAACCCAAATATCTATCAACAGATAAATGAATAAACAAGTTGTGGTATATCCATATAATGAGATACAACTTAACAATAAAAATAAATGAACTATTGATATACGCAACGACATGGATGCATCTCAAAATAGAAGCCAGGCAGAAAGAATACATTCTGGATAATTCCATTTATATAAAATTCTAGGACATGCAAATGAATCTGCAGTGGCTGAAAGCAGGTTCATGGTTGCCTGGGGATGGAGAGGGAGGAAGGTGGAGAGAGGGAGCGATTGAAGTTTTGGGAGGTGAGGGGTGGGTGTGTTCCCTGTTTTGATTGTGGTGATGGCTTCACAGGTGTATACATATGTTAAAACTTACTAAATTGCACACTTTAAACATGTGCAAATATATGTCAACAAAGCTGTTTTTAAAACAGAGGCACCATGAGAACAGAGGCAAAACAGTCGATGCCTTCCAGTTTCAAGCTGGTTTGGTCATCATGGGAGAGCATCACTGTCCTCACCTGACCCATGCAGAACCTGGAACCCAGAGGGGTTATGTGCTAATCTGGGCAGAGCCCACGGTCAGATTCATGCTTTCTTCTCTGGATCCAGCACTTTCTTTGCAAGGCACTGGGTGTGCTCCCAAGAGCCTCCCAGCACCCATCAGCATGCCCTGAGCTGAGGAACAGAGTGTCCCTGCCACCTGAAGATATAATCTCCCCTTCAGTTCACACTCCTCCCCCAGTCATGGTCCCTCATCTGTGTTTGCAGCCAGGAGGCTGGTTTCATTTGCAGAGAGGCTGTGGTTACAATATCTCCCCGGGGAAGTAATAAAGAGTGAGAATGAGATAAGGCACAAAGGCAATTATCTAACAACCTGCTGCCTATGGCAGAGAAGGACTCAGGCCAAGCTGGGGACTCCTGCCCCTTTCCCAGGGTCCTTGAGAGGCGGGCAAGGCCACCCAGCCCAGAAGAGTTCTCCTGGGCAAGGGGTCAGAGTGGGAGGTAGAGACGATGGAGTGGTAGGAGGTGGGGGTGACACACGGGGCCCCAGAAACACTTGGTTTCTGCCCGCCCATGTGTTCCTCGCCAGCTCTGGGGACCCGCACAGCATTTGGAGTCAGAGCTGGTATGGGATCCTGGAAGAACTGAATGAACACAGGCTTTGCATGTGGACAGACCTGGGTATGCATCCTGATGCCAGTGAGGTCTCAGTGAGCACCCCTGTGAAACGGGAGTAACAACGGTCCCTGCCCCATGCCACCCTGCCATGTAAGGTTTGGTCAACCCCACTTGCCCTCCCCTTGCTTGTCCTTCTAGTTTACGTTCTCTTTAGACTCTGCAAATCAGAGAAGGGATGAGCTGAGGCAGGAGGCCTTTACCCTAGAAAGTGGATGGGAGAGAGAGAATGCAGAGAAATGGGGCAGCCATGTTTGCGGAGTACTTCCTGTAGCCCAGTGCTGGACAGAGAGCACTTCACAGGCTCTATCTCCATCAATCTCCACAACAGCCCCATGAAGTATTCACTGTCCCCCAACTTCCTCAAAAAGAACACTGAAGCCTCACAAGGGTAAGTCACTCATCCAAGGTCACAGAAAGCAGACAGAGTCCCTGAACCCAGGCGGTCTAACTCCCAAGTCCCTGTCTTGTGGCTGAAATTCCCCAGCAGTTTTCTGGGGTCTGTGTTTCTGAGTCCCGTCCCTACTAGTTGGGATGCTTTCCCTAGCAGGGTTCCAAGTTCTCTCTACAACTCCTTGTTACTCAAGCCATCCTATGATCCCTCATGTGTGCAGATCACTCTACAGTTTACAAAGAACTCTTTCATTACTACATATGCCTTGGGTGGTTCCAAATCCCTTGAAACAAGAGAGGACTTGCCCTCCCCTTGCTTGTCCTTCTAGTTTATGTCCTCCTACAAAAACTGAAGGGGAGATTATATCTTCAGGTGGTAGGGACACCCTGTTCCTCAGCTCAAGGTGTGCTGATAGGTTCTGGGAGGCTCCTGGGAACACACCTGGTGCCTTGCAAAGAAAGGATGAATCTATACGTCTACAGTGAAGATGGCGTGGCTTCCTTCCTAGGGGGAAATGGACATTGATGCACATTGGACCATTTGATCTGTAACAAGTAAACATTAGGCCCAGTTTATAGATGTTAAAACCGAGGCCTGAAGAAACTAAACAGCTTGCCTAAGTTCGCGAAGCTAGGGAGTGGCTGAGCCAGTATTTCCTCCTGGATTTGATTGGCCCCAAAACTCAGGCTCTTTACTACTTAAATAACTTGAAGGCTCGGTTCTACCATTTCCCAAGTCAATCAGACAATATTCATTCATTCCTTCACTCATTCAACAAATATGAATAAGCTGCTGCATACGGACAACCAGACACTTGGTTTCTGAATGCCCATTAGCCACGGGCTCTGCACTCAAAGAACTTACTGTCTGGGGGACAGAGATGAACGAGGTGGGTGAAGAACCGTCCCACTTTGTGGGATACAAAGTGCAGAGACCACAGATGTACCTGGTTCATTCTGTGCATAGAAAATCTGTCTATTTTGAGTCTCAGTATTTAGCAGTTTCCATAGATACCAGATCATAACTAATCAGACCAAATCGAGTGTTTATTTCCATCTTCGACGTCATCTACTTCTAACCTTTTATTCAGTTACATTTATTTCAATCATCCATTCAACACTAACCAAGCACCTACAAGGCCTTGTACTTGAATGAAAAAATAATGGTAATAATCATAACAACAATAACCAAAAAATTACTCACATTGATTGAGAATTTCTTTCTTTTTTTTTTTCTGAGATGGAGTCTTGCTCTGTTACCCATGCCAGAGTGCAGTGGTGCGATCTCTGCTCACTGCAACCTCTGCCTCCCGGGTTCAAGCGATTCTCCTGCCTCAGCCTCCTGAGCAGCTGGGACTACAGGTGCCCACCACCACATCTGGCTAATTTTTGTACTTTTAGTAGAGATGGGGTTTCACCATGTTGGCCAGGCTGGTCTCAAACTCCTGACCTCAAGTGATCTGCCCGCCTCAGCCTCCCAAACTGCTGAGACTACAGGCGTGAGCCACTGCACACAGCCCAATGATTGAGGATTTATGTGCCAGGCACTATTCTGAGGGCTGCACAGTTATTATTCGTTCACTGTGCAACAGCCCTTTGAGGGAGGCACTGTTATCATCTCCTGCACAGGATGAGGAAACTGAGGTGGAAAAAGGTTAAGGATTTTGCCCACTCAAAAATAATATTGGAACAATATCCGTCACCATCTGATTTCTGGTGATCCAGATGCAGCTGGATCTGAGAGTTGACTTTCCTCCCCGGTTCCAAGCCCCACCTTCCTCTTGCTGGTCTCTGATTCTAGCACCAAGCTTTTACATCCTTGTGCCTTCTATATAAGGCTACCATGAAAACAAGCATGTGCCCTCTGGCCCAGGCCTACAGGCTGGCTCTGTGACAAGGCCTACCTAAACTAAATGCTCAGAGTTGGGGGCTGGGGAGCACTTCCAGCCACCCCGACACACCCAATGGCCTCAGGACAGGAGGAGGTCTCTGAGAAACGTTGTGAAGGAAGATGTAACTCTCCTTCCCCTAGGGCCTCTTCTCACACCTCACCACACCCCAGCCCTCATATGTGACCAAGTGGAAGTCAGGCCCTGAGTCCGGGGGGGATGTTGTGGGGATCTGAGCCAGGCAGAGCACAATGGAAGCCCACTTCTCATCCAGAGGTCCTGGGAGTTAGGGAACAAACCAGAGGGTCCTCAGCGCTGAAATCTGGGGGATCTGTACTCACTTGTTACAGTGTCACTAGAACCCTGGGGACAAGGTTGCCTTCCCTTCTCCCTCCCCGCAGCACCCCAAGGCCAGCTCCCCAGGGAGGCCTTGCTGCCCCTTCAGCCCTCACGGACCTCTCAGAGCTTGTGGCCGTCAGATCTTTGACCCTGAAGGCACCCTACCAATCACCGTGATGAGAAAACCAAGACCAGCCTGAGGACGAGTGGAATTTGGACTAGAGTCCACAGCCTGGGACTCCTGTGCCCTGGCCCTTACTCCCTGCCTCCTTCCCACACCCTAGGAGTGGTTTCACCTGCCAGAAACGCAGCCCAGTCACCTGGTCACCCCTCCTTCCTGTGTGTCCTGTTCCTCGCCTGCTCAGGAAGTCAGGGAGGGAGGGCACAGGTCTTCCTGCGGGTGTCCCCACCCAGAAAGCTGTCTTTGGGTTTATTCCGGAAACACGAGATCAGAGGACCTTTGAGCTGAGACTCAGAGAGGCCTGGTTCAAGTCTGAGTGCTGATGGTTTTGGAGGCAAGACCTGGAGCAGGTGACTCACCCTCTGATCTCAGGTGCCTCGTCTGCACGGTGGGACATGGAGGCTCGTGCTGGCTGGTGAAGGTCAGATGACGGGCATCGTCACTGCGCCTCCCAGCTGTAAGCTTCACACACAATATTCTGTGTGATGAGTAGCATCGAGACTTGAACCTGAGATCTCTGCTTCCAGCGCTAGGACTCTTCTGCCTGCACTACTCTGCCTCTTGCTGTGGAAAAGGTTCTCAGAGAGGCAGGGGCGGTGTCCTCTATCTCCTGGGATTCCTAGCATGCCGATCACAGGTGTCCCAATAGACATATTTCTGTGTCCTTGAATGTCCCATTTACATTTCCCCGACTTCTGAACAGCCTGTGCCTGAGCTGGCAAGAAGCCTCCCTCTCGGGCACCTGTGGCTGCCTGCCATCCTGTTCCCACGCCTGAATCAATTGGTCCCCAAGTTCTGTTGTTTTCTCTCATTGTTTTCATGCGGAGGAGTTACCTCCTTCCAAATTGGGAAAGGAGGTTGGAAGAAAATAGCTCAGCAGCTGTCCTGAGCTGCGCCGCCCTTGATTGGCTACGGGGTTTGGGTCGGGTTTCAGCATGGCTTCGTGACAGGGTTGCTTCTCCTTTGGCATCTGTAGTAGACAGAGCATCTGTTGCTCTGAGCCTCGTCCCCTCGGCCCCCCGCTGACATCAGCTGTGACCCTGGTGACCCATCCTCATGCTTGCTGGTGGTTTCCCAGCTTAAAGCTTGACTGTGTCTCTCGGCTTCTCTACTTCAGATCTTTCCTCAGCAGAGCATGGGGACTAGGGACAGTGGTCAGTGGGTACACACCCCAGCCTTGTCATCATTCAAGACAATTCTGAGGTACATTTTACATATTTCCTCACAGGGTCCCCAGTGGAATCAAGCCCCACTTACCCGCATCCTTAGCCAGCTCAATAAAGCACGCTGAGTGGCTCTGTCTCCTTTCTGGTCTCACTCTCCTATGCCTTCACTCTGGCTTCCTGGCATAGATTCCATGTCAACTCCCTGCACCTGAGTCCTTGTCTCAGGCTCTGCTTTAGGAGGAGCCCAAGCTAAGACCAAAATGTGAGCCAAGCTTGCAAAAGGGAGGGGGAGGGGGAGGGAAGCTCTGGCTGAGGAGTCAGGAGACCTGAGTTCCAAACCTACAGCATCTTACATACTCAAGATTCATGGGTTGAATGCATAAATGAATGTATGAGTGAGAAAATTAGGCCAGGCATGATTGCTCATGCCTGTAGTCCCAGCACTTTGGATGGCCGAAGCAGGCAGATCACCTGAAGTCAGGAGTTTGAGACCAGCCTGGCCAACATGGTAAAACCCGGTCTCTACTATAAATACAAAAATTAGCCAGGCGTGGTGGCGCACACCTGTAGTCCCAGCTACTCGGAAGACTGAGGCAGGAGAATGGCTTGAACCTGGGAGGCAGAGGTTGCAGTGAACCGAGATCACACCACTGCACTCCAGTGAGACTATCTCAAAAAAAAAAAAAGAAAAAGAAAAGAAATGGTGGTAGATATTATCTTGACTATTTTGCAGATTTAGGAACTATGGTTGGCATTTCTAGTGCTCATCAATAATTTGCATTTTTTTTCCTTTTTTGATACAGAGCTTTCTCTCCTTCCTGGTCTGACATCCAGGCTGGAATGTAGTGACATGATCTCGGCTCACTGCTGCCTCAACCTCCTAGGCTCAAGTGCTCTTCCTGCCTCAGCCTCCTCAGTAGCCAGGAACACAGGTGTGTACCACCATGTCCTCCTGAGTTTTGTATTTTCTTTTTTTTGGAGAGATGGGGTTTCACTATGCTGCCCAGGCTGGTCTTGAATGCCTGGTCTCAAGCGATCCACCTGCCTCAGCCACCCAAAGCGCTGGGGTTACAGGCATGAGCCACTGCATCTTGTCTTTTTTTTTCTTTTTTTCTTTTGTTTTGGAGTCTGTTGTCCAGGCTGGAGTGCAGTGGTACAGTCATGCAATCATGGTTCATGGTAGCCTTGACCTCCCAGCCTCAAGTGATCTCCTGCCCTAGCCACCCAAGTAGCTGGGACTACAGACATGAGCCACCATGCCCAGCTAATTTTTAAATTTTATGTAGACATGGGGTCTTGCTATATCGCCCAGTCTCAAACTCCTGGCCTCAAACAATCCTCTAGGCTTGGCCTCCCAAAGTGATGGAATTACAGGTGTGAGCCACCATTCCTGGTCACTCACCAACAATTTTAGACATACATTGTCATCCTCTGATGATGCCAGCTTGCTCACCTGAATAAGGGTGACCACATGACTTTCTTTGGCCAATGAAATATGAGCAGAAGTGATGTGTGTCACTTCCAGATGAATGCAGTTAGAAGCCCCTGTGCATGCTCCCTGCTCCTTCACCTGCACTGGCAGCCCTGGAGCAGTGCATTCAGATGGAGGTGCTAGGAGACGGAAGTAGCTGGATTGTTGAGCCACTTTATAGAGGACAGTGACCCTGGAGTTGCCCGCACCAGCAATGCATTTTTTAAAAATGAGTGAGAAATAAACTCTTGCTGTTTTGAGCCTGAGATAAGGATGGTCTTACTTGTTACTGCAGAATCACCTCGCTCATCCTAACTGATCCACAAACAAAGGCCCAGAAGAGCTGACAGTGGAGCCTGCCCGGAACCCGGGCATTTCCTCTCAACCCAGGTGGCCCTGGCCAGTGATAGAGGCCTCTGTTTGTTGCCCTGTTGGTAAGATTTGGCTGTATCCCCACCCAAATCTTATCTTGAATTATAGCTCCTATAATTCTCATATGTTGTGGGAGGGACCCAGTTGGAGATAATTAATTCATGGAGGTGGTTTCTTCCGTGCTGTTCTCGTGTGGTGAATAAGTCTCACAAGATCTGATGGTTTCATAAGGGAAACCCCTTTCACTTGGCTCTCATTCTCTCTTACTTGCCACCATGTAAGACGTGTCTTTTGTCTTCCACCATGATGGTGAGGCCTCCCCAGCTACCTGGAACTGTGAGTCCATGAAACCGCTTTTTCCTTATAAATCACCCAGTCTCAGGTATGTCTTTATTAGCAGCATGAAAACAGATGAATACACCTGTGTTTGAAGTGAGGCAGTGTGGCCGTTCCCACTGTGTCCTGCTTAGCCAACAGCTCTTCTCTTGTCCGCTTTGTGCTGGGGACTCCCGCCCAGAAGAGGATACACTGAGAGGAGTTGGATGAAGGCTGGGCTGGGTGGCCAGTGACGCCAAGATGAGAACATTTTACCTCCAGACTCCTGGGCACTTGAATTCCTCTAATCCCAGACAACTCTGTCCAAATGTGAAATTGCAGGGGCCCTCATCCCTGACTCCCAGCTACCCCATAAACACTCACATTCTGGATGGGAACAGCAGGAAGAGGACACATATTCTGTGGACGTGGCCTGTGTGTCCAGAGTGTGTGGCCACCAGCAACTTGCATGGTTCTTCATGTGTCAACCAGAGGCACAGCTTCTCCTTGGCCTCCTGATCTCATGCCCTTCTGGGACAGGAAAGCAGCTCCCAACAGAATGAAGAACATGGCAGCAGGGCCTGGTCTCTAACCCCAGCTCCATCTTTCACTTCCCATGTGTCTCAGTTTCCTTTTTTGTAGAATAAGAATACCAAACATCAGAGGGCAGACCAGTGCTGTGCTCAGTAGGCGATGAGCCATGATAAAGGCCGTGCCACATGAGGAGTGGGTAGGGGAGGTAGGGGGCTTTTGACCGCAGGAGAAAAATCAGATGGGGACACGAGAGGCAGCTTCAAGCCTCCATGAGGCTCTGACAGGGAAGGCGGCTTAGATATCATTTTTCATCATAGCAATTATCACTAAAGAGCAGAGTATTTTCTATTTATTTGTCTAGAACATCAGCCCCATGAGGCCAGGATAGGGACCTCGTCTGTCTTATTACTAATAGGGCAAAAATGGGGGTATGGGTATAGTAGGTGCTCACTTAATACTTATTGAATGATTGAACTAGTCCTCCGTGGCTTCCAAAGAATGTCAGTTCCAGGGAAGTCACTGAAACTTCTCTGCACCCCTCAACAGCTCTGTTCATCCCTCCCTCCTCTGCCCCATGCCCCCTCCCACTCCCCCTCCCAGAGTCAGCCACTTCCTCAGCTAATTGGAGTCCGAGTGAGACTTCCTGCTGCTCAGGGTGGTGGCTCCAGTGAATCGCAATGGAGCTGACAGAAAGTGGGTGATTAATTAGCTGGGGAGGCTGGAGGTGGGTAGTTGCTGAGCTGAGCTGAGGAACAGATGGAAACTATCCCCACAAAGGGAAAAGGACCCCCACCCCACCACACACCCATCATCCAGCACCAGGAGCTGTGACTGTCGAGTGGTAGAAATCATTATGTTGGCCCCGTGGGGGCAGGGCATGAATTGGGACTCGCTGCAATCACGTTAGTTTTAAGTGGGGTACAGAAGTGGGACTGGCACGGGGCTGTCCTGCTTTGGCCTAGAGGTGAGCCAGGATTGGACTGATTCTGCAATTGGGAAGATGAAACACCAAAGCTGGGGTCATCTCAGGTTACATTACTAGAAGTCTATCCCCGAACACAAGGGAGGGGAAAGTCCACCATGGATCAGGCTAATTAAGTCCTCACTTGCCCACTTCAGTGGCCTGGAGACCTGGTCCTGAGCCCAAGACCCTCCAGCTGAGCCTGCAGGGATTCAGTATGCCAGAGCTGAGAAGCTGTGGGGTCCAATAGACATGGGGCTTGGATCCTGCCTCCATCCTTCACAGCTGTGTGACACTAGACAAGTCACATGACCTCCCTGAGCTTTCGCTTTCTACATGTGTAAAAATGTGGCCAATAACACTTTCTAGAGTTGTTGCAAAGATTAAATGAGGTGAAATAGATAGAGTCCTGTCCAGTGCCTGGAACACATCAGGGCTTCACAAATGTAAGTTTCCTCCCTAACCTCCTCCCCTCCATGGCAGCCCCACTCCCCACCCATAGCCTGCCTGCATCTCTCCTGGTTGACTGAGGCTGTGCCCACCTCACCCACCTGACTGCAGGGCACACCGTCAGGGTCCACAGAGGACCCAGGCTGCTGGAGTCTGAATCTGGTCTCTGCATTAGATCAGCTGTGTGACCCTGGTCAAGTAACTTTACCTCTCTGTGCCTCAGCTTCCTCATTGTAAAGTGAGGACAACACCAGCACCTGCTACATAATACTGTGCCTCCCTCCCATACATTTAGAGAACGTATTTGAAAAGCATGAAATTGTTCCTAAATACAGGAAAGAATCCGGGTTCACATTTTGCCATTTGCTTCAGACCTTTTTTGTTTAGTCAATGATTTGCACTGCCCCTGCCCCCACCAACATCCTGGTTCCTTGCACAAAGCCAGAGCCTGCAGCCTAAGGCAGGATCATGTTCAGGGTCAGAGCCTGCAGCATAAAGGAGCTGCCTGCAGTCTTGGGAGCTCGCGGTGGCGAGCAGGATTAGTATCCCAGAGACATCTGTTTTAGGCAGATGACTTGGGCAAACATTGCAGGGGTGGATAGAAAAGGGGAAGGTAAAACAGGCAGTAGGCAGACCAGCTGGGGGTGGTTTCTGTCATCTAGGGGAGATGGGTAACGGCTGGGAGTAGGGTGGAGGTTGTGGGAATGCAGATTTGGGGGTTAGGCGGTGGCTTGGGGTAGAGAGGGGAAAGGAGTGAAGGTTGGATTCAGGCTCAGGTGGTAAAGTGGATGGCGCTGCCTGTGGCTGCAGTCCCAGAGGGCAGTGCCAGGCCTGGAGCAGATGGAAGCAGAGTTGGCCGTGGTGAGGGGTCAGGGCCCAGGACCAGGGGTGACGGGGAGGTGACCAGCGTGCAGGAGCTGCACTGGAGAGGTGTTAATGAGAAAGGGGGAGGATGGGCTGGGGAGAATGGAGGGGAAGAACAGAAGCTCAAGGGCACTGGGATTTCAGGGACCCATGGAGGAGTCACCAATGTGACTTGTGCCCTTCTGCCCTCCAGACCCCGAGGTGTGTTTCTGATGCCCACGTTCCTATTCACAGTCCTGAGTCTGCTGGAGGCTTGAGCCCTGCTGACCCAGCCCTTATCCTGGGTCCACACCCCTCACTCATTCCCTTGTACGCCAGGGAGCCTGAAATTGGGTAAACCCAAAACCCACCTTGCCTGATGGCAACTCTACTCCTCCTTCAAGTCACATCATCTACTTATAGGAGAAGACCTCCCTTACATTTTAAAAAATTTGTTTAAGGTCATGTAAGTTTCCATCCTTTGTAAATCAAAGAATGCTCACTAACATATGTCCCAAGGCTAATGTCTCTTGGATGTCACTCGAGTCCTAATGTGAAAACTTTATTTTAAAGATTTTTCCAGCCAGGCATGGTGGTTCTCACCTGTAATTCCACTACTTTGGAAGGTATAGGTGGCAGTATCACTTGAGCTCAGGAGTTCAAGACCAGCCTGGACAACACAGCAAGACCCCATCTCTACAAAATAAAAAAATCAGCTGAGTGTAATGGTGTACACCCAGCTACTCAGAACACTGAGGTGGGAAGATCACCTGAGCCCAGGAGTTCGAGGCTGCAGTGAGCTATGATTGCACAACTGCACTTCAACCTGAACAACAGAAAGAGATCTATCTATCTATCTATCTCTCTATCTATCTATCTATCTATCTATCTATAATCTATCTATCTATCTATCTATCTATCTATCTATCTATCTATCTATCTATATCTGTCTATCTATCTATCTATAATCTATCTATCTATCTATCTATCCATAATCTATCTATCTATCTATAATCTATCTGTCTATCTATCTATAATCTATCTATCTATCTATCTATAATCTATCTATCTATCTATCTATCATCTATCTGTCTATCTATTCTTTTTCCAGAATCACCCAGACCTTTATAGTGCTGTTTCTCTGGGTATATCCTGTTAGTATTGGTCATCTATTATTGTGTAACTAATTACAGCAGTGCCCCCTTGCCCATAAGGGATATGTGCCAAGACCCTCCTCTGCCCTGTGAACGCCTAAAAGTGCAGCTAGTACCAAACCCCATATGGACTGTGTTTTAAAATCTGATACAAGATGGCTATTAAGTGACCGATGGGTGGATATGCTGGACAAAATTCACATCCTGGGTAGGATGGAATGACAAGGTTTTATCATGCTACTCAGAATGGCAATAATTTAAAACACATATTTAAAATTTTTGGACTGCTATTGACCAAAAGTAACTAAAACCACAGTAAGTGTAACCTCAGATAATGGGGGACAACTGTACCTCAAAAATTAGTGGCTTAAAACAACTCTCAATGTTTATGATCACACAGTTTCTGAGGGTTAGGCTCCAGAAGTGGCTTCGCTGGGTGGTTCTGGCTCAGGAATCATGAGGTAGCAGTCAAGTGGTTGTAGTTGTGAAAGTTGTAAGGATCAAAATGGAGTCACTAATGCTAAGAAAACCCTGACAAATAGAGCCAGGAAAGGCAATGAATAGAGCCTTCTCACACTTGTATGCATGATCATGAAAGACTACACAAGCCACAACCTAGCACAGAGGCTGTCACAACCTTACAAAAAACATACCTCTGCAAGGACATCTGCCCAGCAAATGCCTGTTCACGCTTAAACTGGCATCACCCTTGTTACTGGTTTTTGTAGCCAAGGATAATTATTTCAAGACAATGATGTAATCTTCCTCATTTTTTCCTTTAAAAACCTGTCTTCCTTTACCTCCCTGAATATGCACATAATTTACTGTGGCACACATATTCCCATTGCAATGCTGTAGTTCCAAACAAACGTCTTTTCTTTTAGAGAACCTCTCTATAGCTGTTGTTTAGGTTAACACGGTCAAGCTGTGAGCCAGGGTTGCAGTCATCTGAAGGTTCAACTGGGGCTGGAGGATCCACTTGCAGGGTAGCTCACTCACACAAATGAAAAATTGGTGCTCCAGCCTGGGCAACATAGGGAGACACTGTAACTACAAATAAAATTTTTAAAAAAAATTTCAGCTGGTCATGGTGGCATATGCCTGTGGTCCCAGCTACTTAGGAGGCTGAGGAGGGAGGATCTCTTGAGCTTGGGAGGTTGAGGATGCAGTGAGCCATGACTGCACCACTGCACTCTGTCTGGGAGACAGAGTGAGATCTTGTCTTCAAAATTAATCTGTGAAGGAGGCTTCAGTTCCCTACTTTATGGGTGTCTCCACTGGCTGCTTGAGCATCCTCCTGACATGGCGGCTGGCTTCCCTCAGAGAGAATAATCCAAAAGAGTGCCAGTTGAAAACTGTAATGTCTCTTATGATCTGGCCTCAGAAGTCATTTACCATTATTTTCATAACATTCTATTGGTCACAAAGGTCAGCCCTATTCAGTGTGGGTAAGGACTGAACCAGGGCATGAATACCAGGAGGTGAGGATGATTGGGGACATCGTGGGGGATGCAGACTCTAGGCTACCTGGTAGTGGTGACTTGGGAACCTTCCTAATACCCACTGTCATCCTGGAGAGAAAGGCTAACCCACCCTTGTCTGCATGAGCCAGCCCCATCTGGCTGTCTCTCCCACCCCTGCGGGCAGCTGCCTCAACTTCTTCCCCAGAGCTGCAGGGCTAATAGGACCCTGAGAACAACCTCCAGCCCACCAGTCTAAGCTGGACACTGTGAAATGGGCTGTCATCCACTTCTCTCTTTGGTCATCTGGGGGGTACTACTGTAACTTTGGTGAACTCTGGTTTCCTTCTCTGACAGGGTGACAGGCTGTGGGCCAGAGAGGCAGGCCTGAAGTCATATGTGGCAGGACATGGGCCAAAGCTCCTCTTCCTAACACAGCTACTCCCAGTGGCAAGTATACAGGAACTAGGGCCATTATTTAAAATCTCATTTTTAAAAAATGGTGTAGGAAAGAGAACAAACACGGGACCAGATGACCTCAAATTTCCACCACAATTCTTGCTATTTTTCCTTGGCTAAGACAACAAAATGTCCTGATTCTCAGTTTCCACATCTGTAAAATAGAGGCAATAATAGTTGTGTTTGTCCATGTTGTGTTGCTATAAAGGAATGCCTGAGGCTGGGTACATTTCTAAAGGAAAGAGGTTTATTTGGCTCATGGTTCTGTAGACTGTACAAGCATGGCACCAGAAACATGATGCCAGAATCTGCCTCTAGTGAGGGCTTCAGGAAGCATCTAATCATGGCAGAAGGGGAGGGGAGCCAGCGTGTCACATAGTGAGAAAGAGAGCAAGAGAGATGCCAGGCCTCTTCTAAACAATCAACTCTTGCATGAATAATAGAGTAAGAACTACTCATTCCAGTAGGGGGAGGGCACCAAGCCATTCATGAAGGATCTGCTCCTGTGACCCATACCCCTCCTACTGGCTCCACCTTCAACACTGGGGATTACATTTCAATATGAGATTTGGAGGATACAAACATCCAAACCATATCAATAGTGCTGTCAAAAGATTAAATTACAACAAACTTCATTATAGATCTAATTGTCTTTTTTTCATAATTCATGAATCAAGGCTGCCTGTACTCTACAAAATATAATGAGTGCTTTCACTAGGCAAAGCAGAGCAGCGGGCTTTGTAAGGTGGGAATAAGGAAACAGAATAGCAGAGGAGAAGCTGATTCAGTAATGTCAGATTACTTCAGGTTACTTTCTCATAAAGGTCAAAGAAGAGGGAACTTTCTTATTAGGCTGACTCTGGTAGGTGGAAATTTCCTGTTTTCAGGAAAAAAAAAAAAAAAAGGTCTGTCTTAGGATTTACCTGCTTCCTTAAAGTCTGAGTATGTGACATTTAGCCTGAGTGACTCCATTTTAATTTTGTCTGATGTTTCTGGGCCTAGTGCAGGGGCTTAGTCCATTGTTTTGTTTAACAATGCCTGTCACCAGTGTTGTAACCACCAAACAGGTTCCTCTTGCCCACTGCACAGAGAGAGCTAATTTACTGAGACAGTGGTATGGCAGTAGAGAAAGGGTTTAATAAATGCAGAACCAGCTAAGTGGAATACAGGAGTGTATTACTTAAATAAATCTCCCGGAAAGCTCAGGGGCTAAGGTTTTTAAACAATAGTTTGGTGGGCAGGGGCTAGGGAATAGGGGATGCTGATTGGTTGGAGATGAAATCCTGGGGGTGTGGAAAATGGACCTTATGCTCTGAGTCAGCTTCTGAGTAGACTGGTTGAGTCATGAATCATGAGTCCAGGTGGAGTCAGTATGTTGCCATAATGCAAAAGTCTGAAAAGCATCTCAAAAGACCAGTCTGAGGTTCCACAATGGTAATATTGAAAAATGACTGGTTATCATCTAAATGTGACTACATTTTAGCAGAAATCAGGTTCTTCTTACAATTCTAATCTAGTAGACTTTCATTAGTTTTACAAAGGTGGTTTTAGGAGTTAGTTTTTTTTTTTTTTAGACGGAGTTTCGCTCTTGTTACCCAGGCTAGAGTGCAATGGTGCAATCTCGGCTCACCGCAACCTCTGCCTCCTGGGTTCAGGCAATTCTCCTGCCTCAGCCTCCTGAGTAGCTGGGATTACAGGCACGTGCCACCATGCCCAGCTAATTTTTTGTATTTTTAGTAGAGACGGGGTTTCACCATGTTGACCAGGATGGTCTTGATCTCTTGACCTTGTGATCTACCCGCCTTGGCCTCCCAAAGTGCTGGGATTACAGGCATTAGGGGTTAGTTTTAAGGAGGGACTATTATCATCCTTTCTTCAAAGTTAAACTACAAACTAAGTTCCTCCCCTGGTTTGCTTGGCCTATGTTCAGGAATGAGTGAGGACAGCCAGCCTGTGAGGCTGGAAGCAAGATGGCATCAGCCATGCTGGACTCTCTCACTGTCATCATCTTTGCAAAGATGGTGTCAGTGTTGAATGAGAAAACATGTAAAGTCCCAGCCCACAGCTGAGACTGAGGGTGACTTTTGTGTGATTATGATTGTTAAGCTTTATGCTCATGAGAGGAAGGGCAGGGAGGGATGTAGTAGCTGAGGCAGGATTGGAACCTGGCTCTGGTGATGCTTCCTTCCCCTGGGGCTGCAGGAGCATCCCTGTCCCCTTCCTCAGTGTCCCCCCTTTTACTGGGTGCTGTCCACTCCCCCTCGGAGGTCTTGGCTCTCTCTGCTCTTTCCCATACAATGCCTGGAGCTCAGGCCACAGGATTTCTTTTCCTGATGGAAACCAGGGCACCTCCCCTGACAATCAACTTCCCATCAATCCTTCCACTGTGTGGAGGGAGAGGTGCTGAATTGTAGAAATACCTCTGCTCCTCCTCTCCTGAAAATCCTTCCATGGCTCTTCCTGGTCTAAGACGAATGCCGAAGGCATGGCCCTCCTCCAGGGCGCCAGGAGTCCCAGGGTGTTGGGACAAGGAAGGGGCTTTTATCAAACACCTGCCCTTTCAGAGATCCTGATCTTCCTGTTCACCCCCCACACCTGCCCTTTTGATGTCCCCTTACTGATGGGAGTGGGTCCTGCCCATCAGGGTAATCAGAGACAGAAAGAGAAACAGTAAATACATTGAAAACTGCTGATTTACACTACAGATGCTACAAGATATCATCCCCAGACTCCTAACCCTAACCTTCCAGAGTGCCTGAGATTCGATGCTGACCTGAATGTGCAGCTCTACAGTCCCACCCCGACACAGCTGGGCACATAGGAGGTCCTCAACAAACATTTGCTGAGCCACTGAAGTTGCTTCAGAAGGGCTGCCTTGGACTGCTGAGTCCTTGCCTTCCATTTCTCTGGGTGGTGGGTGCAGGAGCTTGGGCTGGAGGAAACTGGGGCGGCTTCATCCCGTGAAGCTGTAGTAGGAGATTCATTACCTAGAAGCACGAGGCCTGAGAGGCTGTAGGTTCCTGGGGTAGCGGGTGGAGGATGCTGTTTGCTTTAGTCTCTACCCAAACCCTGCTCACAGGTTGCCTGGCAACCATTGTTCATTTACTCACCATTGACTTTGAAAATAAAAATCAATTTCCTTTATGACGTGAGCCCAGGGGCCACATTAACCCACAAGTTTAAGCAGTTCGATTTCATTGCTCAAAGATTTATGAGCAAGGATGCATACAGAGCGCTATGTATAATAGGAAAAGCTTTTCTGGGGGGTGCTGAACCGCAATGTCTATCAGAGGGGTGTGATTAAAGGGAGGCCCTTTCTTACAACAGAATATTCTGCAGCTGATATAATAATAGAGGTCTGAGTGTACTGAAGGGAACATTCTCATCACGTAAGTGAAAGATACAAGCAGGTTACAGAACAGCATGCAGAGTGTGTTGCTGTTTTATTTGACAAGATGTGCGTGTTACTTAAAAACATTCTGCAAGGGAACACATGCTAAACATACAGCGATTTTCACTGGGGAAGGGGGTTGCAAATGTCAATTGTCTATCTTTCTCTACCATTTAATTTTTAAAATAAAGAAAGCATGTGTTACTTTTTCAGTATGCAAAAACAATGTCATTTTTTTTCTTTTCTTTTCTTTTTTTTTTTTTTTTGAGACGAAGTTTCACTGTTGTTACCCAGGCTGGAGTGCAATGGCACAATCTCGGCTTACTGCAACCTCCGCCTCCTGGGTTCAAGCAATTCTCCTGCCTAAGCCTCCCGAGTAGCTGGGACTACAGGCATGCACCACCATGTCCAGCTAGTTTTTGTATTTTTAGTAGAGACGGGGTTTCACCTTGTTGACCAGGATGGTCTCGATCTCTTGACCTTGTGATCCACCCGCCTCAGCCTCCCAAAGTGCTGGGATTATAGGCATGAGCCACCACACCCGGCCTATTTTTTTTTTTTTTTTTAATGGAGAATTCCAACTCTGAGGGCCAGAGGAACAGCCTCTCAAGGTCCCAGTGGAAGCTGAGACTGCATGGATAGTGCCTTAGTCCATTTGGGCTGATATAACAGAATGCCTTAGACTGGGTGGCATAAACAACTCACGTTTATTTCTCATAGTTCTGGGGGCTGGAAAGTTCAAGATCAAGGTGCCAGCAGATTCAGCGTCTTGTGAGGACCTGCTTTTGGTTCATAGATGGCCATCCATATTCTCCCATGGTGGAAGGGGCAAGGAAGCTCTCTGGGGCCTCTCTTATTAGGGCACTAATCCCTCTGCCCCCATGACCCCCACAGGCCCCACCTCTTGAAACCATCACACTGATGATTAGGTTTCAACATATGACTTTTCAGGTCATATGTTGAAACCATCACAGGCAGCCAGGGCCAGGCTGGGGTTAAGCAGAGGAATAGGAGGAGGAAGGGAGGCTGAGGCTTCCCCTGAAAGGGCAACCAGAATGCTTCCAACTAGGGAGTCCTTCTCTCCAGGCCCTGGGAGTGTCCAGGCTGAAGCTGGGTGCTGGGGAGGGATGTCCTACAGTGGCGAGGCTGGGCCAGACGCCTTATAGAAATTGTTTTTGCAGACTGAAAAAGTAATATGTGCTTGCTCCATTTTAAAAATTAAATGGTAGAGAAAGATAGAAAGACAATTGAAATTTGCAACCCCCTTCCCCAGTGAAAATCACTGTTTATGTTTTGCCGTATGTACCCTTGCAGAATGTTTTTAAGTAACACGCACACCTTATTCAATGAAAACAGCAACACTCTGCATGCTGTTCTGTAAGCGGGAAGGTTGAGCCAATTCACCGATAGGGATGGGGAGGCAGGGCATGGGCCAGAGTTGGAGGCAGTGGAGGGGTCCACCTCTCTTGACTGCTCCTCTCCTCACTGTCTCTTTCCAGGCTGGCGTCCTGCAGGCTCCCTCTCGGCCTCACATTCTACACCTTCCTTCTGGGTGTTCTCATTCATGCTCATGACTTCAGCTACAGCCTAGAGCCTGACCATGCCCACACCTGAGCCCATCCTCCAGGATGCTCACTCTCTTGCCTGAGATTTTCCATGGGCTTCCTTATGCCAACAGGAAGGAATAGAAGACCGTCTGAACCTGGGTTCCAGGCTAAGCCCTCCCCAGTTCCATGCATCTTTGCCTTTGCATAAGCATTTATCTCTGCAATGCCACCCCTCTCCTGTCTACAAAACGAACTCTTCTTTAAGACCCAAAGATCAACCTCCATGGTGAAGCCTTCTTAGTTTCTCCAGACACCGTATCCTCTGTGCTCCCATGATCCTTTGCACACCCCTTGATCACAGCACTCATCACACTTTGCCGTTACTAATGTTGATTTGTCTTTGTTTCACTCTCAGCTTGTGAATTCTGTGAGGCAGATGGCTTATTCACCCCAACTCCAAGCACAGGGCCTGCTCATAGGGGTGCCCAGGAAGTACTGGTAGGATGGATAGATAAATGGTTGAGTGAATGGATGAGGCGGATGGATGCATGCATGGATGGATGCATGCATAGATGGATGGATGGATGCATGGATGGATGCATGGATGGATGGATGGATGGATGCATGGATGTATGGATGTATGGATGCATGGATGAATTGTTGGATGCATGAATGGATGCATGGATGCATGGATGGATGGATGGATTGCACTGTTCCCTTCAATATATGAATATGTAATTTCTTCCATCTAAAAAAACAAAGCAAGAAACTCCCTTGATTCTACATCATCTCTCTTTCTTTATAACAAAGACCCCCACAAAAGTTGTCCACCATATTAGTCTGTTTCCTCTTCTCCCATATGAGTTTATGCTCTCTTGTACCGCCTCCAATCAGGCTTTCACTATTCCACCAAAACTGTGCTGAAGGAAGTTGCCAGTGACCTCTACAATGCTAAATCTAGTGGCCAGTCTCAATCGTCAGCTTCCTTGACCTTGGCAACATTTGACACACCCCCTTTTCTTGGAAACACATTCTTCTCCTGGCTTCCGGGAACCTTACTCTCTTGGCTTTCCTTCTACCCGAGTGGCAGCTCACTCTCACTCTCCATAGCTGGCTCCTCCATATCTCTCCAACCTCAGACCTAGGACTCCTCTGTCTGTTATAACTCCCTTAATAATTCCATTTATTTCATGGCAAATGCCTTACCTTCTCCTCAAAATGTGATCCTCTCACAACTCTCCCCATCTGAAGGATCAGCAATTCCATTCTTCCAGGCACTCAGCCCAAAGACCATGGAGCCATCCTTGACTTCTTTCTCTCTCCCACCCACATCCAACTCTTCAGTATCTCCATGGCTCTACCTTCAAAATGTATTCAGAATCCACCCACTTCTCTCCACCTCCATGGCTACCACTCTGATTCAAGCCACCCGGCTCTTGCCTGCTAACAGTTCATTCTGCTGTTGTCCTCCACCCTTACGGTCTCTTCTCAACCCAACCACCAGAGTGGTCCTTTTAAAACTTAATTCAGATCATGTCCCCTCTCTGTGCAAAAGCAGTCTCACGGCTTCTTGTCTCACTCACTGTGGAATCTGAGGGCCTCACAGTGGCCCTCAAGGCCCTGCAGGATCTACTTCCCCTGCCACTGTTACCCTCTGACTTCATCTCCAGTCTTCTTCCCCTGCTGCAGCCACACCACTCCTCAAACACGCCAGCTCTGCTTCTGCATCACAGAACTTGCATTTCTCACACCTTCTTCCTGGAATGCAATGTCCCAGATACACAACTGGCTCATTCCTTCACCTCCTTCAGGTCTGGTCTCGAATGGCACCTTCCAGGTAAGGCCCTCTCTGCCTCACTGTTCTCCAGAACACATCACCAGCTGTCACTCTTCAGAGCTTCCCTCGTATTTATACATCATCGTCTCCTCTGTTAGACTATTAGCTCCATGAGGGCTGGGCTTATGAGTTTTTCTTCCTGCTGCACCTTCAGTGCCCAGATCAGTGCACAGCATGCGGTAGACTCCTACGTGGATGAGTGAATGAACGGTCTTATGAATCCTCACATAGCCCTACATGCAAGTATTGCTATACCCATGTTTTGGATGATGAAGCAGAAGCCCAGAGAGGTTCAGGGAGCTGACTCCAGTGTAAATGATCTAAATACCATGCAATACTGTCTGGAATGGGGACGATAATAATACCACTGTCCTGCAATTCTCACAAGGTTGTTTGGGGCTCACGTGAAATGACACTTGTGTATATTTTCTCAAACTATAAAACTGGATACAATGTTAACTATTATCATTCTCCCTCTAGTGAGAATTAATGTCTCACTGGACAGGAACTGATATGAACACCTTAGAGATCACCTCGTCTAAACCATGATCGTAAGATGGGCATG
This sequence comes from Callithrix jacchus, assembly GCF_049354715.1. Lineage (NCBI taxonomy): Eukaryota > Metazoa > Chordata > Mammalia > Primates > Cebidae > Callithrix > Callithrix jacchus. Next base: position 127,713,239 of record NC_133509.1, on the reverse strand, counting down.
AGAGAGACTTAAGTTCAGGACAACTGGGTCACTTTCAGGCATGTGCTGGATGGCTTTAGACAAAAAAAGCTGGGTTGACCTCTCAGACCGCTACTTCTGTGTGGGGAGCAGAGTCTGTAGGTATCCATCTTTCCACCCATCCATCCATCCTATCATTCTTTCATCCATCCATCTGTCCATCCATCCATCCAAACATCATTCACCCTCCTATGCATCTGTCTACACTTCCTTCCATCCACTTATCCATTCATCTATCCTTTTGTTCTTCCTGCCATCCATCTTTCCACCATTCATCCTTCTGTCCATGATCTATTCATCCTTTTGTTCTCCACTCATTCATCCCTTCCTCTGTCAGTTCCTCTATGCATTCATCACTTCCTCCATCCTTCCACTCATCTATGAATCCTGCATTTCTTCATTTATCCATTTTTTTCCACCTAATCATTTCCCCAACTATTCATTTTCCCATGTACCCATCATCTTGCACAGCTCATTTCCTGAGAGCCTGTTGTGTGCCAGGCCCTGGACTCAAGGCTGGTAATACAGAAGTCAATAAGACATCCACTCTCCCAAAGCTGACGGGAGCTTGAACAAGTGCGAAGAGATAATGTGGGAAACTACCCAGCGAGGCTCTTGGTGTGCACAAGTACGCAGGTCCTGGAGCTCTGTTTGTGACAGAGCTTGTCTGAGGCCCCACACTAGGAAGGACTAGGACTAGCTAGACTGGGAGCTGGCCCTAGAGCCTAAGCTTTGTGTGATATTCTTCTCCCCACCCCCCACCATGCTGCCTTTTTCCCAAGAGAATCGCCTGACCACTGTCAGCTGTGGGGAGAAGATGTTAAGGAGGGGAAATGCCAGGCCAGAGCTGCATGCAGCGAGGAGCCCATGCTGGCCATCCTCCTGGTGCCATGATCTCCATAACACAAATGCTTTCGGCTCAGGGAATAGGCAGGCAGGAGAGGGGACCTGAGAGCCAGCTGGGTACCAGCAGGCAGGAGGCCTTACAGGGGAGGGAACAGTTAATTCATTAGTCCTGCAGGCCAGCCATGCTTTACACATTAAGCCCCTTTATCTCCTTGCAATTGCATCTGATCAAGGCCATAGAAAGTATTTTGGTTAAGTGGGTAATTTAATCACGCTGCAGCCGTTCAGAAACCACTTAATGCCTCTGACTGTGATTGGCCCCCATTCTTTGCTTACCTGGAATGCACGCTTCTTCCAAATACAAGGCTTCCGGGCCCCCAGCAGCTGGGTTTGCAGAATGATGAAAATGACAGCTCGCCTTCCTGGCTCAGCCCTTTCAGCTTGAAGACCTGAGAGAGAGGGAACGTGATGAGTTCCATGTTCCCCAGTTTTTCCTCCCAACAATTGTATGGGTGTAGGCACACCTTCAGCTCACAGACGCTGAAACGACCTCTCAGAGAGGTGGACTTCCTTCCATTCCAAGAAGGTCTTATTCCTAAGCCTTTGCCTTCTAGTCAATTGAATCATTTTTTAATTACCTCATTTTCGCTTATTACTTTTGTAATTAAAATTCTTTTCATTATACTACCCAGCCCCCTGAGTCTTCCATTTTATCTCTGAATTGCTTAGCAATTTGCTGCCCTCTCCACCCACGGCCACCAAGGTCAGGCCCATATGACTTTGTGCCAAAACAGTTGCCACCCCTATCCTGCCCCTACCATCTCGCTGTCCCTATCTTGATGTCCTCTACCTGTAGGCTGCGTTTCCGCCTACCTGTCTTTCTAAAGAGCTGATCTGGCCAAGCCTCTCCCCTGCTCCCCAGTGGCTCCCATCACCCCCCGGGGCAGCAGAGTGCTTCCCAGAGCCCCAAGGGATGGCAAAGTGACCAGGGAGGCTCCAGGGCTGCCTTTCTGTGAGATTTACTCTAGAACTCAGCTCCCTGGGTGCACAGAACAGGACAGTAGTGCACATTGCTGCTGCTGTGTTCTGTTTCTCCTTGGCTCAGAATCTTCCCACAGCTTCCCACTACCTGCAGGTAAAATCTAAGCATGTTAGGGCTGCGTTTGAAGCCCTTCACATTCCAACCAACCCTCATCTGCCTTTCCTCCCACTCAAAAGCCCTCACCATTTCCAAAACAAAACACGCACTTTCAACCTCAAACTTAGCAAGCTCCTTTCTACCACAGGGCCTTTGCACGTGCCCTTTCCTCTGTCCAGATCCCCATTCTTCACACTCTTCTCCAGAATCCAACTCCTCTGCCTTCCCCTCGGTGGCTCACCCCATGACTGGCCACTTCTCACACTTTAGGTCTCAGTTTCAGACTCATCTCCTCACAAAGGTCTTCTTAGGCCAGGCTCATTTACACCAAATCCTGACCTGGTGATTCCCGCATGAGTGATTGATTAAGAAGTGCTGTGCCAGTGGAGATGTCGGGAAGGGGCTGGGGAAAGCAGGGCAGGCAAAGGGGAGAGGCCGAGCAAGCGTGGGATCTCAGCCCAAGTCCCAGACTCAGCCTGACCCCATGGAGAGCTGTGGGCAGGAAATTAGATCTCAGGTTTGGTTTTGTTTTCCTGGAGACAGAGTCTCACCCTATCACCAGGGCTGGGGTGCAGTGGTGTGATCATGGCTCGCTGCAGCCTCAACCTCTGGACTCCTGCTATCCTCCCACCTCAGCCTTCTTAGTAGCTGACTACAGGCACTTGCCACTACACTCAGCTAATTTTTGTATTTTTTGTAGTGATGGGTTTTGATCATGTTGTCCAGGCTGGATTCAAACTCCTGAGCTCAAGCAATCTGCCTGCCTCAGCCTCCCAAAGTGCTGGGATTACAGGTGTTAGCCATCGCACCCAGTTCATATTTTTTCTGGACTCCAAGCAAGGGACCTATTGGGCATTCATATTCCTGCACCAGTCAGTGAGTGGCTACAAGCCTCCTGGAGAAGACCTGCAAAGAGTGCTGAGTCGCAGTGTCTCCACTGAAAACGGGGCTTTGTAATTAAGAAAGGGAGATGGAGGTTAGGTTAGGCAGTTCACAGGGTCTGCCACAGTCACGATCATTAGATTGTGTTTTGGAGATTCTGGTCACTAAAAAAGACATAAAGCAATCAGAAAAGTTATAGCTCTCAGAAGGGAATAGAAACAGTAACCTTATCTGAAGATAGTGTAACTTACAAGTCTAGTGAATCTCTGAGGGGAGAGACCTCTTTAGAAAGATACTGTAGAATCTCTGGGGAACGGATGATTGGAAAATGTTGACTGAAGGAGACAAGAGAAAATGTGAATACTGAGCAAATAAAATGAAATAGCTGCAAAGTTCTTTGCTTTTAAATGTAAAATATTTACTTTTATCTTTTAAATAAAGAAAAAATTTATAAGTTGGAAAAACCGGGCATGGTGGCACATTCCCGAAGTCCCAGCTACTCAGGAGGCCGACGTGGGAAGATTGTTTCAGCCCAGGAGTTTGAGGCTGCAGTGAGCCGTGATTGCACCACCGCACTCCAGCCTGGGTGACACAGTGAGATCCTGCCTTAAAAAAAAAAAGTTGAAAAAAAGAAATGAGCATTACCTAATATGAAAATATCAAAAGACAATAATTAGGATGATGTGGTAGCGGTGTGTAGGATTGAACAGATAAATGGCCACAGTGGCATCACTGAAGCAGACTCTAATGGATGGTTTGCAGTTGTAAGGGACCCTATGGAGACACTTGAACAGAGACAAAGCAAAACAAAACAAAACAAAACAAAACAACAACAAAAAACCGCACAGATGTAGGGCTTTCAAGAGCACTATACTCAGAGTCAGGGGACTCGGGCTGAAATCCTAGCTCTACCACACACCAGCTGAGGATCCTGAGATGTCATGTACGTGATATGTACATTTTATGCACATGACATGTACATTACATCATGCACGTGACACGTACATTACATTACGACATGGCACAACATGATGTAATGTATCTGAGCCTTGATTTTTCCCTCTGTACAATAGGGATACTCATGCCTGACTATTGGAAGATGGCAAAAGCACTTTTAATGGTAAAAAATAAAAAATAATACTTGTGACAAATGACAAGTATTTTGGAGTAAGGGTCTGAATTTGTGAGGTTAAGAAAAACCAAACTTCTTATTATCATCAGACAGTAGATTTTTCTTTTCATTCATTCATTCCTTTTTTTGGTGGGGGTGCAGGGTCTTGCTCTGTCACCCAGACTGGAGTGCTGTGGCACAACCATGGCTTCCTGCAGCCTTGACCTCCTGAGCTGAAGTGATCCTCCCCACTCAGCATCCCATGTAGCTGGGACTATGGGCCAACTTTTACATTTTTTGTAGAGACAAGGTCTTGCTATATTGCCCAGGCTGGTCTTGAACTCCTGGCCTCAAGCAGTCCATCAGCCTGAGCTTCCCAAAGTGCTGAGATTACATATGTGAGCCACCATGCCTGGCTGACAGTAGACTTTTCTGAAACCCAATCTGAAAACCCTTACCTTTTACATTTCTTATAAAGTTCATTTACTTTTATTGTGATTAGTCATAGTTTGGATTTATATCTAACTCTATTTTAGGTTTTCCATTTACCTGGCTATTTCATCTTTTCCTTCTTTAATGTTGTATATTGAATTGATCAGGTTTTCTTAATTCCTCTTTGCTGCTCTACCAGTATAAAGTTATACATTCTAATTTTCTTCATTAGTGGTCACTCTTAAAATTTTAACACATTTGATTTAATAAACCCTAAGGTTAACCAAGATTTCTTTTTCATCTCAAATAATAAAAAGACCTTAAAGTGTTTTGGGAAAGGATAACACAGGGAGAAATGCCAGATATAGGTGATGGGGGATGGAGGCAGCAAACCACCTTGCCATGTGTGTACCGCTGCAACAATCCTGCATGATCTGCACATGTACCCCAGAACCTGAAGTACACTAAAAAAAGAAGAGGAAGAAGAAAAAAATGCAAAAAAAAAAGTGTTTTGACTTCAATTCTATCCTCTTGTCTCACATGTTATTGTCAAAGAGTTTTTATGCTTAAACTTCTTCAAATTAATCATATTTACAATTGTGGTTTCCCATCATGCATATTTATTTAAATTTATCCATGTTTACCCGTTTATTTGATCAAGATTTCTTTGAATAACGATTCCTTCCTTGTGATCGGTTTTTCTTTTTTTCTCTAGTGCATTCTTTAGCAGAGCTTAACATGGGTTAGTGATGGTGACTCTCTCAGCCTTTATATCACCCTCATTTATTTTTTCGAGATGGGGTCTTGCTCTGTTGTCCAGGCTGCAGTGCAATGGCGAGATCTTGGTTCACTGCAATCTCCACCTTCCAGGCTCAAATGATTCTCCTGCTTCAGCCTCTCAAGTAGCTGGGATTACAGGTGCACCATGCCTGGCTAATTTTTGTATTTTTAGTAGAGATGGGGTTTCACCATGTTGGCCGGGCTGGTCTCGAATCCCTGACCTCAGGTGATCCACCCACCTTGGCCTCCCAAAGTCACCCTCATTTTTGAATTAATGCATATGTTGGCTGGTAGCTATGTCCCCCAGCACTTCAGAATCTTATTAGAATATTATTCCATTATTCTCTGGATTCCATTGCTATAGGTTGAGAGTCTGTTGTTCCTTTGTAGACAATTTGTCTTTTCTGGGTCTTTGAGATCTCTTCTACTTTAGGGTTGTAAAGTTTCTCTAAACCGTGTCTAATTATGGAATCATTTATTTTTATCTTGTTCAAGGCTCATTGTGCTTCTTCAACTTCAGATTTTATATCCTTCCTCTATAAATCACGGCTGGGAATTTTCCTAGTACAAGGAAAATCCCCAGCTATCACTTCTTCCAATATTAACTTTCTTTTATTCCTGTATTTTATCCTTCTCATTTTAGCCCCAGGCCTCTGAATTTTTCCTTCGTATTCTCCATCTCTTTAACTTGTTCATGTTTCAGCTTCTCTTTATGTGAAGTTTCTATTCCTATTGTACAGAGATGAGCACCCTCCCTGCCCACCAACTGCTTTTCTGAGTCACCCCTGATGCAGGGTGAGGATCTCCCAAGCCCACCCCAGAAACCAGTGGCTCCCAAGGCTCCAGACGCTGGTGTTGAGCTGGTGGGAGTTGTGAGAAGACTCAGAAGCAGGCGATGAGTCCTCCTTCCTCCAGTCTGCCTCAACCCTGGGCCCATGGGCGTGAGCAGAAGGCACAGCAGCTTCTGGCCACATCCGAGGCCTGAAGCGGGGAGATGCTTCCCTGTAGCCTTGATGGAGGCCACCTGGGTCCCCTTCCCTCCAGGGAAATCTCCAGGGCCCCTTTGCCATGGCCTGGAGTGATGCACAGCCTGGTTCCCCTCTGCTGGCTCCAAAGTCAGGGCCAGGCTCCAGGCGTGTTTGCCTCTTTGCTATTCTTCTTCACCACCCTGTGCCAGCCCCATCCTTCATCTTAAAATAAGGCCGACCTTCTCCTAGCCATCATGGTATGATGGAGGGTTTTACTGTGCTCTGGGCTCTGTGCAGTGTGAGGTGAGGGCTGTCTGCCTTATTTTACTTATGGGAAGACTCAGAGAAATTGGCCTGTTTGTCCATGTTTACACAGCAGACGAGAGGCAGGGTCAGGATTTAGAACCACGCACCTAACCACTGGACAAACAGCCCCTGAGGATACCAGGCCAGAGTAGGGAAAGGAGCCTCCTGCAGCTGGTGAGGGCAGAGACTACTCGAATCCAGGTCTCCCGACCCCCGTATTTGTGTTGGGGGTAATTGAGCCAATTCAATGGAGGTGGCCCCCGCTTTATGCAACTCTGCCGTGACCCAATTCTTCCCCATAGGGCAAAACCAGAAGGTGGCTCATCAAACTGCTGAAGTGTCCCTGCAGGTTTGTTAAATAGCAGCTCCCCCTAGTGCACTGAAAAATGACGGAATTGATTATTCAAGAGGGGAAAAGAGAGGAGAGAGAAGCGGAGAAGTGAGGGAGAGAAGGAATGAAGAAAAGGAAAGAGAAGAAAAAAGAAAAGCTGTGAATTGCTTACAGGGAGCTCTGCTACTGCCATCTCTGGAGTTATCAAAGAAGGGAACCAGCATTCACTGGGGCCCTGGGAACAAATGTTCCAGTCCATGTGACCAGGAAGCAGATGGATCTAAACCTTATTGGGAAATCTGCAACCCAGGTGGGCTTCCCAAGCCCCATTCCTGAGTGCCCTGTTAAGGGTCCAGCAGTGGCTGTGCAGGGAGCTGGGGCTCCCTTGTACTGGGTAGACCAGTTGTCTTTGGTTGTTGGGTCGGAGAGACTGGGCTGAGTTTACTGTTGCTAAGCAGAGACTCCCCTGGAGGCCATATTACTCACTGATTCCAGAAAGCAGCCCCATAGAAGAGCCTGGAGACCTCATGGTCCATCTCCCTTACTCCCTTCCCCATGTAACAGACAAAAATACTGTGTTCAGGCCAGACATGGTGGCTCATGCCTGTAATCCCAGCACTTTGGGAGGCTGAGGTGGGTGGACTGCCTGAGATCAGGAGTTTGAGACCAACCTGGCCAACATGGCGAAACCCTGTCTCTACTAAAAATATTTTTTTAATTAGCTGAGCATGGTGGCAGGCGCCTATCATCCCAGCTACTTGGGCAGGAGAATCACTTAAACCTGGCAGGTGAAGGTTGCAGTGAGCTGAGATCATGCCATTGCACTCCAGCCTGCGTGACAAAAACAAAATTCCATCTCTAAAAACAAAACAAAAAAAACCACTGTTCCACCCAAAATGGCATATTCCTGGGCCAGTAACAGAGCTGGTCTGTTGATTCCCATCCTTAGTGTTCCTAATTCTTTTCCATACCCTCTTTAAAGGAAATTCACACTTACTGACAGTCTCCCCGGGATGCTTTCTCCTTGGGTTGTCAAAACAGCTCTCAGTCTGAATAGCAGTTTGCAGGAGATACAAGGGACAAGGAAGACTAAAGGACACTATAAAACAAATGCAAACAGCAAAATGCAAAGAACTCTATGGGACAAATGGCCCAGTTTCATCCACAAATGTACTGCAAGAGAAAAAGTGAGGGAAGGATAACAAATAGATTAACAGAGATGAAGAGACATGCTGTCTCAGACCATGTGAATTGCAATAACAAAATACCTGAGACTAGGTACATTGAAATATACTAGGACTAGAAATTTATTTTCTGCAGTTCTGGAGGCTGGGAAGTCCAAGATCCAGGCACTGGCAGGTTTGATGTCTGGTGAGGGCTGCTGTCTGCTTCCAAATGGCACCTTCTTGCCTCTTCCTGCGGAGAGGATGAAGACTATGTCCTCACAGGCAGATGTTGGAAGAGTAAAAAGAATGAACATCAGTTCCCTCCAGCCTTTTAATGAGGTCATTAATCCCATTCATGAAGGCAGAACCCTCATGACTTAACTGCCCCCTAAGGGCTTCACTTTCAAACACTGGGACTGGGCACGGTGGCTCACAACCACAATCCCAGCACTTTGGGAGGCTGAGGCAGGTGGATGGCTTAAGACCAGGAGCTCAAGACTGGCCTGGGCAACACAGCGAGACTTCTGTCTGTACAAAAATAAAAATTAAATTTAAAAAGTTAGCTAGGTATGGTGGTGCTTGCCTATGATCCCAGCTACTTGGGGGCTGAGGTAGGAGGATCGCTTGAGCTCAGGAAGTTGAGATTGCAGTGAGCCATGACTGCACCACTATACTCTAGCCTGTGTGACAGAGCAATAAGTAAATACATACATAAAATAAATATAAATAAATACTATCACCATGGAAATTATGAATTCAACATATGAATTTGGAGGACATATTTTCCCCATGGTACATGCCAACCAAATGCAAATATAAGCCTTGTTGGGATGATTTGAACAAAGCAACTATAGAAAAATGCAGACACTGACTAGATAGTGACTAGATACTTCCATGCTACTATCAAGTCATTGTCATTTTTTAGGTGTGGTTCAATATTAAGATGATGTTCGAAACAAAGGGATTGTTATCTTCTGCAGATAACCCACAAATTGAGGTGTCTACAGAGGAAAGTCGATGATGTCTCAAGTTTGTCCCATGATAATCCTGAGGGAGTGTCGTAATGGGGGATTGGATGAGACCACGTACGATGAGGATCACCTGGGGGCTCATCATCCTATTTTCTCTCTCATTTTATGTATTTACATTTTCCTTCATTAAAAAAAGTTAAGACATGGAAAATCTGTGATGCAGAAAAGCTAAACCCAGAATATTGACATTTATTTTGCTTATATTTTTTTTCATGACTGCATAAAAGAGTGATAACTGATGTAATAACAATTTACATACAAAATAACAATGGTAAGCAACAAGACAGCACGGTGTCCTGGTGGCCTCGGCAGGATTCTTCCCCTGTTGTCTCAGTGTCTGTGAACTTCAGCATTTTCCATCTTTGCAGAGGAAACAAGCTCTGCTCCATGAAGGAGATTATCCAGGTTCAGCAGGTGAAGCCCGTCTGCATCCTGAGCTGGGGGTGGGGGGCGCAGTGTGCCCTGGGAGCTTTCCATTGCACCACAATCCCTTCTCCAGGGATGCAGACCAGGCCTCGGATGCCAGGAACCCGCTGGAGCAGACATTGATCAATGGCAACCTAGGAGGCCACTGACCGCTGCTGACACTCAGCAGGTGGCCTCTTGGAAACAAAACCGGGGTTGGCAGTGGGTCAGATCCCACAGGAAATGTCGAACCCAAACAGGAATAACTCTCTGTACTCCCTGGAGTTTGGAAGGACAGATGGGGCGTCCTTGCTCAGACCAGACAACTGTACTATTTCAAAATCCCAGCCAAGCTGCTGATCCAGGGGGACAGGACCGGGAGGATCCAGGGACAGCAGATCATCGCTTTCTCCAGGACAAGAGCTGCTTGCTGAAGGTCATGTCTGGTGACCAAAGCGCTGGGGCTGGTATAAACCCAGGAGAGAAGCAGAGTCAAAGGACACCACTGGGCAATGCACTAAAGGAAATATGCAAGTGAGCAATTCACACCAGAAGAAATATTCAGCTTTGCCAGAAATAAAATAAATGAAAACAACAACAGTACACGTTTGTGCCTTTAAAATTGACAAACGTATTAAAAATGCATAATGCTCCAGATGAAAAGGGTCTGAGAAGATATAACACCTAAATGCAATGTGGGATTCTGCATTAGGATTGGGGTCGGGGGTAAGTCGAGAGGGCATTATTGGAAATTTGGTAAAATTTGAATATGGATTGTGGATTAGAAGATAGTAGTAACTCCTGACCTCAAATGATCAGCCTGTCTAGGCCTCCCAAAGTGCTGGTATTAACATGGTGAAAACCCCATCTCTACTAAAGATACAAATCTAGGTGGGTGAGTTGGTGGGTTCCTGTAATCCCATTTACTCAGGAGGTTGAGGCAGAAGAATCATTTGAACCTGGGAGGTGGAGGTTGCAGTGAGCCAAGATTGTGCCACTGCTGCACCCCAGCCTGGAAGACAGAGTGAGATTCTGTCTCAAAAAAAAAAAAAAGAAAAAGAAAATAGCAATAATCACATCATCACATCAACGTTAAATTTACTGATTTTTATAATGTACAGTGGTTATGTAAGAGGTTTTTGGGAAATGCACACAGAAATAACTAGGGATAAAGCATTGTGATGTTTGCAACTCACCTTAAATGGTCCAGAAAGCAAAAGAAGGAGGATGGATGGGGTTGAGAGGGAGGGAGAAGGAGGAGGAAAGCAAATGGGGCAAATGTTAGCACTTGGCGAATCTAGGCAACAGGGGTGGTCTTTGTTCTCCTCTTGCAATCTTTCTGTAAATTTGAAATTATATCAAAATGTTTTTAAAAAGCTTATAGTGCTCGGTGCTGGCAGAAGTGCAGGGAAATGAAAACTCTTGTTTTGGAGTAGAAGCAGAGGAAATTGGCACCTGTGTGCTGGAAGAGAATTAGGCAATGAACAGCAAAGCTTTGACTCAGTAATTCCGCTTCCAGATATTCAGCCTGGAGAAATAAGTATACAGTGGAGAAAGAAAATATAGTCTATACATGCAGTAGAATATTGTTCAGTCTTAGAAGAAGGAAATTCTGACGTGCTACAACATGGATGAAGCTTGAGGACATCACTCATTGCCTGTTGCAGAAGGACAAATGCAGTACAATTCATTCCACTTACGTGAGATATCCAGAGTGGTCAAATTCATAGCGACGGGAAGTAGAATGTGGCTGCTAGGGGCTTGGGAGAGGGGAATGGGAGTTGCTGTTTCATGAGTATAGAGTTTCAGTTTTACGAGACAAAGAGTTCTGGTGATGGATGTACAACATTATAAATGTCTTTAATACCAGTGAAATGTGTACAGTTAAAAATGGTTAAGATGGTACATTTTATGTTATGTGTATTTTACCACAATAACAAAATTGGGGGGGGGAGAGAACAAACCATAGGTGTGTACACAGATCCAACCACAAAGATTTTCACCAAAGCACTGACTGTTCCAGAATAGAAAGTGAAATAAATGGTAGGTTCAGAGAATGAAACCCTGTGTAACCATTTAAACGATATTGTGAAAGAATCACATGGGAAAGTGTTCATAATACATTCAGTGGGGGAAAAAAGGTTCCAAGACATTAAGTTCAGTACCAGTCAAAACCAAACCAACTCTGTGAGTGAGTGTGTGTGTGTGTGTGTGTGTGTGTGGTGGTGGGGTCCATTGTAAGCTCCTTGAGGTCAGGAACCAAGTCTTATTCATTATGGTATTCCCAGTGCCTAGGACGGTGCCTGAAATCCAGGGGATGCTAGTAAGTGTTGTTTAATCAATGAGCAAAGAGCCATTGAAAACAGGACCAGAGAACATACTTCAAAAGGTTCACAGCTGTATTTCTGAATGGTGTAAAAGGCAGGTGATGTTAATTTTCTTGTGTCTGTATCTAAGCTCTAACTGTCCTACACAGAACACTGATCTATTTTGCAGTATATTATTTAAAACAACAAATGAAATTATTTTAGGCAATCGTGAATTATTTAAAGCAATAAATGCAATTACTTAAAACAATTGTAAATTATTTAAAACAATAAATACAAAGCCAGGAAAGTGGCCTTAATCTCAGTGCCCTTGGGTACAGGATTTCTCTGGCATAGGGTTCAAGGTCACCATAGACCACTAGAAATTACTCCAGCCAATTCTCCAAGTGCGTCAGTATTCCAAAAGCCCAGTCACCCTGGGGCCAAAGGGGACAGTGACCTTAAGCAATTCATTGGCTCTCTTCTTGGCCTCTGCTTTCTCCCCTGGAGCACCCAGGACAGGGCCTGTGCCATTAGCCCCTCCCCTCCAAGCAGACATGGATGTGGCAGGGATGGGAAGGAAATTATTATTGTCTCCATTTGACAGATGTGGTGGCTAATGTCATGAGGCTGAAACCCCAGTGGGGCTGTGCGGTTGTGGGGTGCTGTGGCAGGTTTTCCTTATATATCTGTCCCCATTCCCATGCCGGATAGCCAAGAACCCCTCCCCCACCCTGCTGTGACACTGCCTGATCCCAACCACCTGAAAACCTACCTGCCCAGGAGGTGAGACTCACAAGTGTCCCTGTCCTGTGAGTGCTCCTGGAGAGTGCGGTTTCCTGCCAGGATGATAAACAGCTGCTCTCCAGTCCTGGCCCAGACCTGTCACTTCTCTGACCCAGGGAATGATCTAGTGCAAGAGCGGGGCCAGATCCTCTGGGAAGACAGACAGCCTATGGAATGCTCATCACAGGACGGCTGTAGACACAACCCAGGGCTTGTTTTGAATGAAAAGCAAAATGAGTATTAAAAAAAATAGACTTTATGTTTGGGGCAATTTTTAGGTTTACATAAAAGTTGAGTGGAAAGTACTGAGTTCCCAGATACCCCGTAACCACCCGCTTCCCTTGTTAAGTTATATAATGCTACCGTTGACGAGCCAATATTGGTACATAATTATTACTTAAAGCCCATAGTTTACCGATTCCTTGCTCTTCTTTTAATCATGGTAAAATACACACAACATAGGTTTTTGCCATTTTAACCATTTTTAATTGTACCATTCAGTGACGTTAAGTGCATTCGTACTGCTGTGCACCATCACCACCATCCCGCTCCCAAACTGAAACTCCGTACCCATGAAACCGTAAGTTCCCACAGGCTTCACTCTAGGCGTATATTCTGCGAGTTTGGGCACACGTGTAATGATTGGTAGCCACCATTACAGTGTCACACAGAGTAGTTTCACTGTCTTAAAAATCCTATTTATGGCCGGGCGCGGTGGCTCACGCCTGTAATCCCAGCACTTTGGGAGGCCGAGGCGGGTGGATCACGAGGTCAAGATATCGGGACCATCCTGGTCAACATGGTGAAACCCCGTCTCTACTAAAAATACAAAAAATTAGCTGGGCATGGTGGCGCCTGCCTGTAATCCCAGCTACTCAGGAGGCTGAGGCAGGAGAATTGCCTGAGCCCAGGAGGCAGAGATTGCGGTGAGCCAAGATCGCACCATTGCACTCCAGCCTGGGTAACAAGAGCGAAACTGTCTCAAAAAAAAAAAAAAAAAAAAAAATCCTATTTATTCCTCCCTCCCCCTGCTCAAACCTGTGGCAACCTGGTCTTTTTATTGTCTCCATAGCTTCGCCCTTTCCAGAATGTCATAGAGTTGGAATCATACAATCTGCAGCCTGTCTAGATTGGCTTTATTGTTATTTTTATTATTATTTTGAGACAGAGTCTCACTCTGTCGCCCAGGCTGGACTGCAGTGGTGTGATCTTGGCTCACTGCAACCTCTGCCTCCTCGATTCAAGAGATTCTCCTGCCTCAGCCTCCTGAGGAGCTGGGATGACAGGCCTGCACCACCATGCTCAGCTAATTTTTTGTATTTGGTAGAAATGGGGTTTCACCATGTTGGCCAGGCTGGTCTTGAACTCCCGACCTCCGGTGATCCACCCACTTTAGCCTCCCAAAGTGCTGGGATTACAGGAGTGAGCCACTGTACCAGGCCTCAGTTTGGTTTCTTTCACTTAGCAATATGCCCTTAAGACTCCTTCGTGTTGTTTTATGGCTTGATAGGAACATTTCTAATATGGTTTAGCTGTGTCTCCACACAAATCTCACCTTGAATTGTAATAACCCCCACATATCAAGGGTGGGGCCAGGTGGAGGTAATCGAATCATGGAGATGGGCTTTCCAGGCTGTTCTTGGGGTAGTGAATAAGTCTCACAAGATCTGATGGTTTTATAAAGGGTAGTTCCCCTGCACACGCTCTTTTGCCTGCCACCATGCAAGAAGTCCCTTCGCTCTTCCTTCGTCTTTTGCCATGATTGTGAGGCCTCCCTAGCCATGTGAAACTGTGAGTTCATTAAACCTCTTTCCTTTATAAATTAGCCAGTCTCATTTATGTCTTTATTAGCAGCATGAGAACGAACTAATACAATTTCTTTTTAGTGTTCAATAATATTTCATCATCTGGATACACCACAGTTCGTTAATTCAAAAATGAGAAACTTTTCATGATAAATAATTATGTTGGCTAGGTGCGGTGGCTCGCACCTGTAATCCCAGCACTCTGGGAGGCTGATCACCTGAGATCGGGAGTTCGAGACTAGCCTGACCAACACTGAGAAACCCTGTCTCTACTAAAAACACAAAATTAGCTGTGCGTCATGGCGCATGCCTGTAATCCCAGCTACTCAGGAGGCTGAGGCAGGAGAATTGCTTGGACCCAGGAGGCAGAAGTTGTGGTGAGCCAAGATCACACCATTGCACTCCAGCATGGACGATAACAGTGAAACTCCGTCTCAAAAACAAAAAATTATGTTAATTTTTAGAAACCGAGAAAATCCAAGAGAGAAAGAACAAAAACCAATCCTCTGTCACTCTCCCTCTTAAAGATCATGCTGTTAATATTCTGCTATATTTCCTTCCGTGTGTGTGTGCACGCACACGTGTATGCATGAATGTGTGGAATCATTTTGGCTTGACTTGTAGCTACAGTCGCATGGTACAGAAAATTTCTGATTCCTCTTTTTTCACTAATTATCACTTGAACTCCCTTCACATTGTAAATTCTTTATAAGCATTTTTTCTTGTGCATTCTTGTAAATGTCTGCAGTGATTTCCCTTGAGTGGGGATATCACAACTTCTTAATCATGCCTCTGTTTCTGGACTTTGGGGCTGTTTTCAATTTCTTGCTAATATAAATAAGTTTATCCTGAGCTCTGGGTCCATAACTAGTTGTATGGCTCCCCCTGCTCCACCCATCCACTTGCTAGGAAGTGGAATTGCTGAGACAGAGAATGTGAATGTTTTAAGACATCCCCAAGATTTCTTTCTTTTTTAATGCATTTTTTATTTTGGTGGAAAACACACAATATAAAAGTTACCACCATAAACCACTTTTAAGGGTACAGTTCAGTAGTGTTAAGTATATTTACATTGTTGCGAAACAGATCTCCAGAACTTTTTCATCTTGCAAAACTGAAATTCCATATCCATTAAAACAGCAGCTCCTCTCGCCCCCACTGCCCCAGCCCTGGCAATCACCATTCTACTTTCTGTTTCTATGCTTTTGACTATTCTAGGTACCTCACATAAGTGGAATCAGACTGGCTTCCACTTGGTGCTTGTTATTTTGTGACTGGCTTCTTTAATTTAGCATTATATCCTCAACGTTCATCCATGCTGAAGCAGGTGACAGGATTTCTTTGCTTTTAAAGGCTGAATAATATTTCTGCTGTGGTCTGAATATTTTTGTACACCCCGCCTCTGCCAAACAAAAATTCATTTGTTGACACCTGATCATGAATGTTGTGGTATCAGGAAATGCAGCCCTTGAGAGGTGATTAGGACATGGGGGCAGAGCCCTCATGAGTGGGATAGTGCCCTTTATTAAAGCAACCCAAGAGAGGCTCCTCACGCCTTCCAACGTGTGAGGATACAGCAGGAAGATGCAATCTATGACCTAGGAAGTGGACCATCATCAGACACTAAATCTGCTGGCACCTTGATCTTGGACTTCCCAGCCCCCAAACCTGTGACAAATAAACTTCTGGTGTTCATAAGGCACCTAGTCTAAGGTGTTTTGTTCTAGCAACCTGATTGAACAAAGACAATTCCATTGTATGTATATATACCACATTTTGTCTATCCATTCATCCATCAGTGGACATGTGTGTTTCTACCTCCCCCACTTTTTTTTTTTTTTTTTTTTTTTTTTTTAAGACAGAGTCTTATGCTTTTGCTCAGGCTGGAGTATAGTGACACAATCTTGGCTCACTGCAACCTCTGCCTCCTGGGATCAAGTGATTCTCCTGTCTCAGCCTCCCAAGTAGCTGGGATTACAGGCATGCCACCACATGCAGCTGATTTTTGTATTTTTAGTAGAGATGGGGTTTCACCAAGTTGGCCAGGCTGGTCTTGAACTCCTGGCCTCAGTGATCCACCCACCTTGGCCCCCCAAAATGCTGGGATTACAGGCATGAGCAACCATGCCCAGCCATCTACCTCTTGATTATTGTCTATAATGTTGCTATGCACAAGGGTGTACACTATCTGCTAGAGTCCCTGCTTTCAATTTTTTAAAATATATACCTAGAATTGAGATTGCTGATTGTTAGTCCATTTGCACTGCTATAACAAAATACCTAAGACTAGGTAATTTATAAACTACAGACATTTATTTACTCACAGCTCTGGAGGCTGGGAAGTCCAAATGCAAGGTGCTGGCAGGTTTGATGTCCAGTGAGGTCTACTTTCTACTTCCAGGATGGTGCATTCTTGCTGCGTTATCACATGTGGAAGAGAACAAAAGGGCACAAATGCTGCTTTCTTGCATGGAAGGGCCCAGCAGTTCCCTGGAGCCTTTTTTTATAAGGGCATTAACCCCATTCAGGAGTGCTCTGCCCCCATGACTCTATAGCTTCCCAGAAGGCCTCATCTCTTAATACCAACACAGTAGGGACTGAGTTTCAACATGAAATTTACATTCACACTATAGCAGCTAGATCACATGGTAGTTCTATTTTTAATTTTTTAAAAAAGAAACTTTATACTATTTTCCATAGGATTGCAATCCCACTAACAGTGCACAAGTGTTCCAATTTCTCCACATTTTCCCTAACACTTGTTATTTTCATGTTCTTTTTTGCATGGGGGTGGGAGGATTTTTTTTCAGAGCTAGAAGGGATCATCTGGTCAGTGAGTCCCAATCTAAATGACTTTTTGACTTTGAATCCATGTTTCAATACATTTTTGCCTATCAAACAAATTTTACCAAAATTCATTCTTTTCTTTTCTTTTTTTATTTTTTGAGACAGAGTCTTGCTCTGTTGCCCAGGCTGGAGTGCAGTGGTGTGATCTCAGCTCACTGCAACCTCTGACTCCAGGGTTCAAGTGATTCTCAGCCTCTGTACTTGGAATTATAGGCACCTACCACCATACCCAGCTAATTTTTGTATTTTTAGTAGAGATGGGGTTTGCCATATTGGCCAGGCTGGTCTCAAACACCTGGCCTCAAGCAATCCTCCTGCCTTGACCTCCCAAAGTATTGGGATGGCAGGCGTGAGATACTGTCCCTGGCCTTGTTCTTCCCTTCTTCCTGGGCATGCTCCCAGCTAGCGAGGGCCTTTCCCAAAAGCCAGCTGTGGCCATGACACTGTGTTCTCACCAGCAGAATGGGGACAGAAGTGATCTACACCAGCTCTGCCCTTGGCTATTTAAAGGTCTTGTTTGGGCTGGGCACAGTGGCTCACACTTGTAATCCCAGCACTCTGGGAGGCCGAGGTGGGTGGATCACCTGGGGTCAGGAGTTCAAAACCAGCCTGACCAACATAGTAAAACTCTGTCTCTACTAAAAATACAAAACATTAGCTGGGCATGGTGATGGATGCCTGTAATTCCAGATACTTGGGAGGCTGAGGCAGTAGAATCTCTTGAACCAGGGAGGTGGAGGTCGCAGTGAGCTGAGATCGTGCCATTGCACTCCAGCCTGGGCAACGAGAGCGAAACTCCATCTCAAAAATTAAGTAAAATAGAAGTCTTATTTGCCCTGGACTTTCTCTCTCCTTCCTGTAAGCAGAATTCAGGATAGTGGCCTGTCCTGCCAGCCTTGGCTTGCTGTGCTGCTACACAGTCTTTTTGTTACAGAATGTGGCCTGTTCCCTGACTAATACAAGCATAAAGGACCACACACACCCACGCAAAAGGACCTGTGTTATTCGTTGTTCATTCAGCATTATTCCTTGGATATTGCTTGTAATAGCTGAAGACTGGAAACAACCTTAATGTCTGCTAGTAGGTGACTGGTTAAAGAAAATGAGACACATCTGTCCAGTCGAATTCCATGCAGCTATTTTTTAAAAATAAGGAAACAAATCTTAAAAAATAGACTATTTTTTAGTGCAGTTTTAGGTTCAGAGCAAAATTGAGAGAAAGGTACAAAGAATTCCTATATACCCCCTGCTCTGACCCATGCACAGCCTCCCCCATCATCAACATCCCCCACCAGAGTGGTGCATTTATGACAATTGATGAACCACCACTGATGCATCATAATCACCCAGAGTCCATAGTTCACAGCTCACTGCAGCCTCTATCTCCTGGGCTCAAGGGATCCTCCAGCCTCAGCCTCCTAAGGAGCCGTGACTACTCAGGTATGTGTAGGTATGTGCCACCACACACAGCTAATTTTTAAAATTTTGTCTAGAGACAGAAATGTTGGCTAGAGTGGTCTCAAACTCCTGGGCTCAAGTGATTCTCCTGCCTCAACCTCCCAAAATGCTAGAATTACAGGTGTGAGACACTGCAACTGGCCCCAAAGTCCATAATTTACATTAGGGGTTACTCTTGGTGTCACATTTTCTGTGGGTTTGGACAAATGTGTATCCACCATTACAGTATCATATAGAGTAGGGATCCTCCAGCCTCAGCCTCCTAAGGAGCTGTGACTACTCAGGTATGTGTAGCTTTCCCTAAAGGGAAGCTTTTTGGTTAAAGAAAAAAGAAAGGAGGAACGATCCAAGATGGCTGATCGATAACAGCTCGGGATTGCAGCCCTCAGTCAAAGCGCAGAGAACTAGAAGACGCCACACTTTCAGACAAATTCTGGTCACTCACGGAGCAGAAGATCCCCAGTGGAGGAACCACACGAGTCACCAGCGTGACTCTTGTGGCTGGTGCAGTGGTTTCGCCAGCACCTCGGCGCAGCAGCTCTTGGAGCAGAGTAAACAGGGCCAGCTCCCCTTCTGACCGAAGCTTGGAGGACCCACATGGGTCCCCAGCACGACTCTTGTGGCTGGCGCAGCGGCTTCACCGGCACCTTGGCGTGGCAGCTCTCGGTGCAGAGTAAACGAGACTGGTTCCCCTTTTGACCAAGGTTTGGAGCCCGGGGAAGGCAGAGTCGCCCATTATGGACACAAGAAGGAAGCCAGACAGGAGAATCCTGGGCAGAAAAGCACCATCAGTCTTAACGCCGCGGTTCTGGCCCTGGGAACTAACAACTTGGACGTCCAATCAAGAGACATAATCTGAAAGTTGGTAATTTCAAAGACGACAGGAGGATAAATTTACAATGATGGGAAGAAACCAGCGTAAAAAGGCTGAGAATACTCAAAATCAGAACACCTCTCCCTCTAAAGATGATCACAGTTCCACATCAACAATGGAACAAGGCTTGACGGAGAACGAGCACATCCCAATGACAGAATCACTCTTCAAGGAATGGATAATAAGAAACTTCTGTGAGTTAAAAGAACATGTTGTAGCCCAACATAAAGAAACTAGGAACTTTGAAAAAAGGTTTGATGAAATCCTATTGAGAATAGACCACTTAGAGAGGAATATAAGTGAATTAATGGAACTGAAGAATACAATACAGGAACTCCGAGAAGTATGCACAGTTTTAAACACTCGAATTGTTCAAGCAGAAGAAAGGATATCAGAGGTTGAAGTCCAACTTAATGAAATAAAATGAGAGGACAAGATTAGAGATAAAAGGATAAAAAGGAATGAGCAAAGTCTCCAAGAAATGTGGGACTATGTGAAAAGACCAAATTTAGGTTTGATAGGTGTACCTGAATGCGATGGAGAGAATGAATCCAAGCTGGAAAATACCCTTCAGGATATTATCCAGGAAAATTTTCCTGAACTAGCAAAGCAGGACAATATTCAACCCCAGGTAATACAGAGAACACCACAAAGATATTCCTCAAGAAGAGCAACCCCAAGGCACATAATCATTAGATTCACCAGGGTTGAAACAAAGGAGAAAATACTAAGGGCAGCCAGAGAGAAAGGTCAGGTTACCCACAAAGGCAAGCCTATCAGACTTACAGCAGATCTCTCAGCAGAAACCCTACAAGCCAGAAGAGAGTGGGGGCCAATATTCAACATCCTCAAAGAACAGAACCTTCAGCCCAGAATTTCATATTCAGCCAAACTAAGCTTCACAACTGAAGGAAAAAGAAAATCTTTTATGAACAAGCAAGTACTCAGAGATTTTATTACCACCAGGCCTGCTTTACAAGAGCTTCTGAAAGAGGCATTACACACAGAAAGAAACAACCAGTATTAGCCTTTCTAAAAATATACCAAAAAGTAAAGAGCACCAACATAAAGAAGAATTTTCATCAATGAATGGATCAAACAGCCAGTTAACATCAAATGGCAGTAATCCTAAATTTAAATCGACTAAATCCCCCAATCAAAAGACACAGCCAAAACCCAATGGCATGTTACATCCAGACCTGTTTCACATGCAAGGATACACAAAGACTCAAAACAAAGGAATGGAGAAAGATTTACCAACCAAATGGAGAGCAAAAATAAATAAATAAATAAATAAATAAATAAATAAATAAATAAATAAAAAGCAGGAGTTGCAATTCTCGTAGCAGATAAAAATAGATTTTAAAGCAACAAAGATATAGTGGTAAAAGGATCAATACAACAACAAGAGCTAACGATCCTAACACCCAGATACATAGAGACTTAGATTCAATGAGACAGAAAATTAATAAGGATATCAAGGACTCGAACTCAGATCCGGAACAAGTAAACTTAATCAATATTTATAGAGCTTTCCACTTCAAATACATAAAATATACATTCTTGTCAATACCACATCACACCTACTCATAGGTTTAAATAAAACATTGATTGGCCATTATTAATACCCATTTTTTTTTCAGAATAAAGCAATATTTCCGTTCACCCTCCCTCTCTCTCTTCCTCTTTCTTTCTCTCCTTTACTCATTTTTTTTCTTTCCTTCTCTCAAAAAAAGAAATCAACTTGTAAACCTCTAGATCCAGGTCAGCAATGTCTCTCTCATTGCTTGAATTCCTTCCTTCCCTTTCCTCCCTCCCTCCCCCTCTTCCTCCCTTCCTTCTTCCCTCCCTAAAAAAAAAAAAGAAAAAAGAAAGTTCAAAACATGTGCTTGTTGACATTTGTATTTTTAAAAAAGCTGGAGAGAGAATATATATTTAGATTTGCTTGTATAAGCCTAATGGAGGTCAGGGTGGGAGGAAGATTTTCGGTTTGTCTTTTTAAACTTTTTGTTTTTTGAAACTGAGTCTCACTCTATCGCCCAGGCTAGAGTGCAGTGGTGCAATCTCGGCTCACTTCAACCTCCACCTCCGGGTTAAAGTGATTCTCCTGCCTTAGCCTCCTGAGTAGCTGGGACTACAGACATGTGTCACTATCCCTGGCTAATTTTTATATTTTTACTAGAGATGGAGTTTTACCACGCTGTCCAGGCTGGTCTCAAACTCCTGGCCTCAAGTAATCCACCTGCCTCCCAAAGTGCTGGGATTACAGGCATGAGCCACTGGCCTTTTTATACATTTTGATGTTAGAATCATGTGAATGCATTACCTATTCTGAACATAAATAAATAAATAAATACAATGTAAAAGTTTAAATCATTTGGCCAGACTCGGTGGCTCACACCTGTAATCCCAGCACTTTGGGAGTCCGAGGTGGGTTGATCACCTGAAGTCAGGAGTTTGAGACCAGCCTGCCCAACATGGTGAAACCCTGTCTCTACTAAAAATACAAATAAATTAGGTGGGCATGGTGGCAGGCACCTGTAATCTCAGCTTCTCGGGAGGCTGAAGTAGAAGAAACGCTTAAACTCAGGAGTCGGAGGTTGCAAGGAGCTGAGATCACGCCACTGCACTCCAGTCTAGGTGACAAGAGCAAAACTCCATCCCCTCCCCCTACCAAAAAAAAGTTTAAATAATTCATCTTTCTGTTTCACTGTAACTCAAAGTTCAGATAAGTCTACTCTGATTTCTAATGTTGACCCCCTGAGCTGAAAACCTGCCGGCAGAAGGAATGGGGCTGTGGGTGTAGCCTCCATGCACAGAGGGAGTTGGGCTACACCCCCTGACCCTGGGGCTCCTGCCCCTGTCCTGCCCACGTGTGGCCTGCTATGCCCAGGGGAGACCCAGCCCTCCATCTGCCATCCCAGACAGCCAAGCTATTCACCCTCTTCCTGCCAACTGAGCATTCTAATTACACAATAAATACTAATTTCCCATGACTAGGCTCTTCCACAGCTGTAGACATTAACCGAGGCTCACCATTCATTATCTGTGCTCGCTGCTCCAGGATTTAATTATGCTTTGGCAGACATAACATTTCACGTAGGATGATTGAGGACACAGAGCTTGCAAAGATGCCCTCTTCTCATCAGGTGGCCTGACAAAGCTGCTCCAGCCCCTGGGATTTTCCCTGTGAATAGAAGGAGATACCAGAGAAGGAAACAGACACCAGTGCCTGCTGTACACTGGGAAGAACGAGGCATTGTCGAATACATCATTTCATCAAATTCTTGCAACCACTGTGGGAGATGTGTCCCTACTTTACCGATGAGGAAAACTCAGACTCAGTGACTTGCCAAGTAACTGGCAGAGCTGCAGGCCCAGCCAAAGCACTAACAAGAATTATTACATCTTAGTCTCACATGTGTTTGTTAAGAAAACAAAACACTGAAGTATCTGAAGCCTAGAAAGATTGTGACGTACACACAGCCACACACCCAGATTCACACTCTCAGTGTCATTGTCAGGAAGGCAGCAGAGAAGGTGGGAGAGAGATCGGCCCTGATGTTAGACTACCTGGTTCAAGTCCTGGCCTTATCATTGACCTCACTTTAACAAGGAGACCTGAGTCAGGTTACTTGCTCTCCTCACCAATGGCACCTAACAGTTTGGGTGGTCACAAAGATGAAACGATATATTTATAGGGTGTGGCACCTGGGACTTTTTTTTATAATTTCCCCAAGATTTCTTCCTCTAGAGCCACAACACACTAGCTTGTGGCCTTTATTTCAAAGTCACTTTGATAAATGTGGGGGGAAAATCGCCCCACTGATTCATGATTCCCCTCCCCACCTTCTTGTAAGATGACTTTTTGGCTTCTTCCACTCAGAGGTAGAGTCTGTTTCCTCACCTCTTGAAGCTGGGCTGGCCTTATTCTTTGACCAACAGAATAAAACGGAAGTGACAATGTGCCTGGTCTTGCAATTTTCCTCACTCCCTTGGAGCTCTGCCACACTCATGTGAATAAGCTCAAGCTAGCCTGCTGGTTGGGCAAGACACATAGCCCAGCTGCCCCCATCACTCCAGCCAATGGCCAGCCTACTCAGATATATGAGTAAGGCCACTTAGACCAGTCAGTGTCCAGCAGACCTACTAGCTAACTGTAGACCATGAGTAAGCCCAGCTAAGATCAGCCGAGCCTAGTCCAGATGAACAGACTGTCCTATTGACTCACGAGCAATACCGTTGTTTTACATCGCTGAGTTTGGAGGGATTTTGTTACATAGCAGTAGCTAACTATATCACTGTTTATGTAACTTTCTCAGGCAAGAATAATGATGGGGCACAGTATGGTTCACATTTCACATTCCCAACTGCTCAGGCTGGGGCAAAAGTAGACAGCCCAGAGCAACCTGAAGGCAGGTCATGGGAATTATCCTTCTTATTCTCCCAGAATCCGGTGTAACTCACAATTGCATTTTTTTTTTTTTGGTCTGAAAATGTCTTTATTTCATTCTTATTCTTAAAAGAACTTCTGCTGAATATAAACGTCTAAGCTAACAGTTTATGTTTGCTCAGACATTGAAGGTAATCATGCCCTGTCCTCTGGCTTCCACTTTGTTCATGAGAAGTCAGCTGCTAGTCTCATTGAAAGCAATCTTGTTTTCCTTCTTGGCTGCTTTAAAGACCTTCTCTTCCAGGTGTGGTGGCTCACACCTGTAATCTCAGAGCTTTGGGAGGCCAAGGCAGAAAAATTGTCTGAGGCCAGGAGTTTAATAGCAGCCTGGGCAGCAAAGCAAGACTCTGTATCCACAAAAATAAAATTTAAAAAAATTAGCCAGCATGGTAGCACATGCCCATAGTCCTAGCTACTTGGGAGGCTGGTGTGGGAGGATTGCTTACGCCAAGGAGTATGAGGCTGCAGTGAGGTATGATTGTACCACTGCACTCCAGCCTGGGTGACAGAGAAAGACCTTCTCACTCACAACGAACAAATAAACCAAAACTAATTCTTTCTGTTTTTGTGCAATTTCATCATGATTTGTCTATGCGTGGATTTCTTTTTATATATTGGACTTCTTAAATCTAAAGCTTGATTTCTGTGTTAGTTAAAATAAGTAATATATTACTTATATTACTATAACAAACAACTTCCAACTCTCAATGGCTTAGTAGAATAAAAGCTCATTGTGTGATCAGCAGGTGGCCAACTATGAAACTGTCTTGAGGGGAGTGGGGGGGAGGGCACCGAGGGACCTAGGTGTCTTCCATCTAATGCAAGGATTTTCAACCTAGGGTCTGCTGTTGCATCTCTGAGAAGCCCATAAATAGAATTTAGGGAGACAATTAACTTAAATGAGGGAAAAATTACATTGTTTTTTTCTTTACTCTCTAAAATTTAGCATTGGCCAGGCCTGGTGGCTCACACCTGTAATCCTAGCACTTTGGGAGGCCAAGGTGGGTGGATCATCTGAGATCAGGAGTTCAAGACCACTGTGGCCAATATGGTGAAATCCTGTCTCTACCAGAAATGCAAAAATTAGCCAGGTGTGGTGGCGGGAACCTGCAATCCCAGCTACTCCGGAGGCTGAGGCAGGTGAAGCGCTTGAACCATGGGGGCATGGGGTTGCAGCGAGCCGAGATTGCACCACTTCACTCCAGCTTAGGTGAAAGAATGAGACTCCTCCTTAAAAAATAAAAATAAAATAAAATTTAGCATTTTATGTAATTGTGAATGTAGACAACAAACCACAGTTTGATGCCTGTGAATTTGTTATCAATGGAAGTCACAGATATTCTTATATCATATTTTAGCTATTGCAAATATCTTAAATGATTGTTTACATTTATTTGCTACTTTGAAACTGTTGTATTAAACCTACAGTGGGATTGCATGTAATCAAAGACTTTCCATGGATGCTTGGTCAAATTAGCTGGCCCATTACCAGGCAACCTGATACTCAACAATCATTCATCCAAAAATGGTGGCATTTCGTGCTCTCACATTGGTGAGAGCTGTGTGTCCTCTGCTGTGTCCAATATTCTCTATCAATGATTGCTTACTGATCAGCACATGGAAAGGAAGAGTCAAAACCACTGTTAATGTTATAAAAGCAAATTAAGACTAGCCCGCCAGGCACGGTGGCTCATGCCTGTAATCCCAGCACTTTGTGAGGCCAAGACCGATGGATCACGAGTTTAGGAGTTCGAGACCAGCCTGACCAACATGGTGAAACCCCATCTCTTCTAAAAATACAAAAATTAGCTGGGCATGGTGGTATGTGCCTGTAATACCAGCTAACTCAGGAGGCTGAGGCAGGAGAATTGTTTGAACCCAGGAGGCGGAGGTTGCAGTGAGCTGAGATCGTCCCACGGCACTGCAGCCTGGGCAACAGAGCAAGACTCCATCTCAAAAGAAAAAGAAAAAAAAAAAAAAAGAGCAGCCTTCACCCTGATACATCTCTGAAAATACAATTTAACTTTAACTTGCCTACATTTCAATGAATGATCTTGTTTTTTAACGTATTAATAGAGATGTATATATGGTTTTTTGTCCTTTTTCTCTCTTGGATGCCTGCTTCTTTTTCCACTAAGTATGCCATTTCAATTATTATACTTTTAATCTCCAGAAGTTCCATTTGATTCTTTTCCTTTTTTTTGACCATTTTTAATAGACTTTTAAATTTCCTAAACATCTTTTCACATTCATATCCTGCTATAAACTGAATGTTTGTGTCCTCCCCAAATTCATATGCTCAAGTCCTAACCCCCAACGTAATGGCATTTGGAGGTGGGGCCTTTGGGAGGTAATTAGCTTTAGATGAAATCATGAGGGTGGAGCCCCCATGATGCTATTAGTGTCCTTATATGAAGAGGAAGGGACAACAGAGCTCTTGCTCGATCTCGGCCATGTGAGGATACCACAGAAGGCAGCTATCTACAAGGCAACAAGAAGGCCCTCACCAGACACTGAATCTGCCAGCATCTTGATCTTGGACTTCCCAGCCCCTGAAAACATAAGAAATAAATGGTTAAGCCACCCCATTTATGGTATTTTGTTATAGCAGCCTGAGCTAAGATGTATCTCTAGCACCAAGCATAATGCCTGGCAAATAACGGGTACTCAATAAATAGTTGCTGGATGAAAGCACACCTGTTACTTGGCATCATGTGTGCTTGAAGGCAGGGGGTGGGGCCAATGGAGGGAAAAGTGCAGGCCCTCCCGCTGAGGACTCCACAGGGCTGAGCCAGATGCAGCCACACTCACTGCTTACCATCTGTGGTTTCTTCATGTATAAACAAGGGATAATAATTATGTTTCCTTCCAGACAGTAGTGGGGCTAAATTATGAATCACAGCAAACGCTCAGAACATTGCCTCACAGAACTTACTAAGTGCATACTCATTAGTATACTACATATTCCTATAATATCAGTAACTATTTTATTTATGTTACAGTTATTGTTGTTATACACCAAGCCCTGCACAACACACACATCATCTCATTTAAATCCTTATAACCTTACCCAAAGCAATGGACATCATTAGCCACATTTAACATGAGGAAATGGAGGCTCTGAGAGGCTAGGTAACTTGCATTTGTTCAAAAAACAAAAGCTATTATGATTATTATGTTCCTAAGTACTGTAAGAGTGAGACCAAGTTCTGCGAGGGGTGAGGAGAAAGGGTGGTTTTCCATAGGAGACCACATGTGGTGCCCCTTACACAGTTGCTTCATTATCCTCCACTCTAAGCCTCCAGTGCCCTGTGACCCAGGCATCTTTGTCCTGCACAGATGGGGTCAGCACTATTGAGTGACATGTCCAGGCCTCCAGCACAGTCAGAGCCCAGGTCTGCATGACAAGATGAAGCTCCCTCCCTGCCCAGGTGCCTTGGCATACTCAGCAGTGGAGACACTAGTGGCCTTTCAGAAACTAAACATGGCCCGGAGTGAGCCAAGGCAGGGTGTGGAGTGGGGTGGGAGTGGGGAAGACGAAGGCCTGGGCAATCCTGGCACAGCATGAAGCAGGAGGACTGTAGACAGTTCTGGGTAGAAGGGGCCCTGGCCAGGTGCTCTTGGGGAAGGAGACTGATATGGTTTGGCTGTGCCCCCACTCAAATCTCAGCTTGAAATGTAACTCCCACAATTCCCACCTGTTGTGGGAGGAAGCCAGTGGGAGGTAATTGAATCATGGGGGAAAGTCTTTCCTGTGCTGTTCTCATGATGGTGGATAAATCTCATGAGATCTGATGGTTTCATAAAGAGGAATTCCCTGGCACAAGTTCTCTCTCTTTGCTGCCATCCATGTAAGATGTGACTTGCTCCTCCTTGCCTTCCACTGTGATTGTGAAGCCTCCTAAGCTATGTGGAACTGTAAGTCCATTAAACCTGTTTTTCTTCCCTGTCTTGGATATGTCTTTATCAGCAGCATGAAAATGGACCTAATACAGAGACTGCCCTTGAGCTGCAGGCTCTGTAGAGGAAGTTGGGGAGAGGGATCTGAACTTTGTACTCAGCTCCCAGGCTGTGAAGTTCAGTGACCCTTCTGGGCTGGAGTGGGTATCTTCTATTTCTTTTAAGGTCTATTGGGCCCCAGCTGAGTTTCCATGACCCCCAGCAACTCCAGCCTCGGTGTTTTTTGTGTTGTTTTAAGCAATTACAAAATGCTTCCTATATGTTGTTTCCAGTTTCTCTAGGAAGGAATCTCAACTGGGCTTGGAAGCCATGCAAAAGATGATCTTTACCTAAAATGGCTGATTTCAAATTTCCTGTGGAGCCTGAGACCAAACTATATCAGAGCAGGATTCTGCACGCTTGAAGATCATCCTTATCAGGCCACAGAACTTCCGTTGTATACAGGGACAAAAGGTGAATGTTCCCAGAAATGCTCATGTCCCAAAATTCAGAAAGGTTCCACTTCTCACCAGTGCAGAGGTTGAAGCTCTTGGTGTTGAGAGGGTTTGTCCCCTGGTACCCAGCTGGTGGTGGTCAGCGGGGACAGTGTTGCTGCCTCTGAAAGCTGAGTTCATTGAGCTCCATTTATCACTATGCCCTGGATGTGTGTCCCTGCTGGCCTCTGTCACCATTCGTGTGATGGAAGGACCAGAAGCCAGGCATCCTGCAAGGGGACACAAAGATGATCATGATGTAGTTCCTGCCCTCAAAGAGTGCCCAAGTGGTGAGAACTACAGCCAAGGAAACCCCTCCAGTGTGGGTGATGGGAGTGGGGTGGAGGGCTATCTGCCTGGGTTAGTGGAGCCCACCGTGGTTTCTCGTTGTAGCCTTTACTTCTCCATTCCATCAGGCATTGCAATCCATGGCATTGGAAATCGTACATTTATCTGTTATTTAATTTGCCTCCTCCCTTTAGCTATGAGCTCCCTGTGGGGGAGCAACAGATGTGTCACTGTAGTCCTTGTGTCTAATACATGCTTGGCACGCGCCCAGTACATGGTTGGCTTACAGGACACTTTTGGATAACGAGTCAATGAACGAAGTTGGGGAGGATGGTGGGCATGGAACAGGTGTGTAGCCAGGAAGGGGTTTGGGGATGGTGATGGTGGTGACTGAGCTAGAATAAGACAGAATGAGTGAGGAAGATACTTTGCAAGTGCATGTGGCATGTGGGTGGGTGGGTGTGGCATGAGAAGTTGGGGTGCTTGGGTGAGGCCGGCATGAGAACCCTGGGGTGTTACTTTCTCTTCATAGAATGCTCTCATTTGCATTTCAACCCCATCTATTTGAAATATTTCTCCCTTTCAAAACCCAGTTTGAATGCTCTTCCTCCTGACAGACATGTTAACCCTCAGAATGATGTACTTGGGCTGAGGTAGGGGGGTAGGGACCCACCACCTGTGGCTTATACAACTATGGAACTGGAACTGGGGGCTTAAGTGTTGCCTTGGTCCAGTTCTCTCCTGTGGCTGTTTGCCATGGGTAGGGGTACTACCTGTTCCCCTGGAAGCCCCTGGGTCCTGAGAGAAGAGGCTGCAGCAGGCACTGACTGGAGGGTGGTGGGGCTTTGGACCCTGGAGCCTTATTTGCTGGTGATGACTCCAGCGGTGTGTCTGCCATGGGACAGTTTATGCCTCGGAGTGACCATGTCTCCACTGAGTCCTCCTGCTCCTGGATCATGCTGTGCATATTAACTGTACATTAGGAGAACATCAATAATATTCACTTAGTTCTTCTTTCACGGAGTCTTCCCATTATAAAATAACCTGATTATATAAAACACACTCAAATTATCAACATGAAACATGTTCTGCCTGATGATACTCAACTGAGCCATTAATCAAAGACACGAATAATCTCTCAGGAGAACCAAGCTCTCTATGGATTTGCAGAGGTGCCCCCTCCCCCTCCTTTTTCCCCCTATTTTTTAATTATAATGTTACTGCTGGTGAGAGTGCATTAAGAATCGGATTCACTTCTGGTGGGCGGGCAAATTATCACAATCTTTCTGGAGGGCAACTAGGTGATTTGCAAAGAGTCTCAAAAGTGTCTCCACTCTTTAACCCAGTTATTCTAGGATGTATCCTAAGGCATTCATTCTCAATTCAAAAAAAATATTTTTATGACACAGCCTTTTATCACAGAATTATTAGAATAGTAAAAGATTCTTACTCTTCAGAATACCCATTATCACTAAAATAGTGAAGCTGTACTCCAGCCACTTCATAGAAATATTATGAAGCAATTTAAAATGGTGGTTAGCAACCTCAAAAATTGTCTTGAAGATTCTAAAGTGAGGTCCTTGGATTCTAAATGCCATTCTTGACTGGGTGCAGTGGCTCACACCTGTAATCCCAGCACTTTGGGAGGCTGAAGTGAGCGGATCACTTGAGGTCAGAAGTTCGAGACCAGCCTGGCCAACATGGCGAAACCCTGTCTCTACTAAAAATACAAAAATTGGCTGCGTGTGGTGGTGCGTGCCCTAAGTCCCAGCTATTTGGGAAGCTGAGGCAGGAGAATCATTTGAACCCAGGAGGTGGAGGTTGCAGTGAGCCAAGATCATAGCATTGCATTCCAGCCTGGGTGATAGAAGGAGACTCTGTCTCAATATCATAATAATAATAAATAAATAAAATGGTGGTTAGCAGCCTTAAAAATTGTATGGAAGATCCTAAAGTGAGGCCCTTGGATTCTAAATACCATTCTCTGCTAAAAGGAACCACAGCTTTCTGCAGAAATGGCTGATTCCAGGTCCAGGGCAGGGAAGAACTAGATTAGACTGGAACATCTTGGCACGCAAAGAAGCAAAGTGAAGAAAGCAAAGACGTGCTTGAAAACTAATGGGGAGTGGTCAGGCCACAGGTTGAAGGGACTCCCAGGGGCCAAATCTGGGACAATTGAAATATCAACAATGGCCGGCATGGTGGCTCACATCTATAACCCCAATACTTTGGGAGGCTGAGGTGGTAGGATTACTTGAGCCCAGGAGTTCAAGACCAGCCTGGGCAACATAGGGAGACCCCATCTCTACAAAAATATGAGCTGGGTGTGGGGTGCACGCCTGTGGTCCCAACTCAGTTGAGATGGGAGGATTGCTTGGGCCCAGGAGGTTGAGGCTGCAGTGAGCCATTATCACACCACTGCACTTCAGCCTGGGCAACAGAGCAAGACCCTGCCCCCCTGCCAATATATATATATATATATGATAATGATTTTAACATATTTAATTTTTTTAAAAAATCTGTAAGTAGATAGTGATAGTATTTTTTAAAAGGGGGAGTAGAGAGATAGAAAAAAGCCAACTAACAATAGAAGGACTGATGATAGAATTAGAAAATCACCATTTTGCATCTAAATATAATCTAGACAAGGGTCACCAATGCATTGTAAAATTGCTGAAAGTTTGTTAGGGAATAAGAAATTTGCAAGGTCTCAAGGTTTCACACATTTATTGACAAAGAATACACTTTTATAATGGAGAGAACGAGAAGAAACCATTTTAACCAAGTGATCAACGTTAGCATCACTGACATCGCCTGCCTCTTGAAGTGATGTAGTGATTCACATTGCCTATATAGTATTCTTTCCAAAAGTGTTGAACTTGAATCTAATCACAAAGAAATAAATTCTTATGTTATGACTGGCTCATACTCTTCAAAATATCAACATATGAAGGACCAAAAAAGGGAAGAAAGAGAACTGTTCTAGATAAAGGAGACTGAAGAAAATGATAATCCAGTTCAATTGTGGGTTGGATCTTGGATCAGAAAGGAAATTAAAAATAGCTTATAAAAACATTTTTTGAATTGTTAGAAAAATTTAAGTATGGACCATCTATAATATCATTGCACAATGTTAGATTTATTGGATGTGTTAGTGATTTTATTCTTATATAGGAGGCTACTTTTATTCTTAGGTCCAAGCTGGAATATCCTGGGATAAAGTGTCACGACATCTATAATTCAACTTGTTAGTCAGAAAAAAAAAGAACAGCTGGGGCAAAACGTTAACAGTGCAGTCTAAGTGAAGGGTCTATGGATATTCATTGTGTTATCTTTTCAACTTGTCTGCCATTTTTTTTCTTTTGAGACAGAGTTTTACTCCACCCAAGATGGAGTGCAGTGGCACAATCCCAGCTCATTGCACTTCTGCCTCCCAGGCTCAAACAATCCTCCCACCTGAGCCTCCTGAGTAGCTGGTACTGCAGGTGAGTGCCACCACTTTTTTTTCTAGAGACAGGGTTTCCTCATGTTGCTCAGGATGGTCTTGAACTCCTGAGCTCAAGTGATCCACCTACCTTGGTCTCCCAAAGTGCTGGGATTGTAGGCCAGAGTCGCCCCACCTGGCCGTCATGTTTATTTTCATAAACATGTTGCAAAGTTTATGGGAGGTATTTACTGTGACACTGTTATATAGTTACATCAACAATAGATACATGGCTATGGATCCAAATGACTATGCAATTCCATATTCCATTGTCTGCAATATGAATATACATATCCATAGTCTGGATGGCTGCTGTTTTAATTCAGCTTCTGTTCCATCTTCTCCACCTGGGACCATCCTTATTTTCTTTTAGTGCTCAGCTCTCCCCACTTTTGGCTCATGAGGTCTGGATGGGGCATATGAACCACATCCACCTGTTCCCAGGGACTGGTGGGCACATGTCTTAAGTTAGTCCAACTGGGAAAAGGCAGCATTCTTTTTCCCTGAGGCTGCC
Organism: Callithrix jacchus; assembly: GCF_049354715.1. Taxonomy (NCBI): domain Eukaryota; kingdom Metazoa; phylum Chordata; class Mammalia; order Primates; family Cebidae; genus Callithrix; species Callithrix jacchus. Next base: position 127,680,577 of record NC_133509.1, on the reverse strand, counting down.
AAGCTGACTGGATGTGAATTAAATGATGTGGTCATCTTTGAGAACTAGATGCCTATGAATTAAGCTGACACAACAAAGAGCTATGAGGAGAAAGCTTACAGTGTTTGAGCCACTGAAAGTGAACATATCTGAACTTAGGTGAAACTGGATTTCCCTGACAGTGTCAGTTGTGTATTTCCTGCTTAAAACCTGAGGAGTCCTGAGCACTCCAGGATGGAAATTCACAGAAAAGCTAGAGTAGTTTCCTCCCTCTGCATAACAGATTACCACAATTTCAGCAGTTTTGCTTAAAACAACACACACTTATTATCTCACTATTGCTGTGGGTGAGGCATCTGGGCATAGTTCAGCTAAGTCCCTTGTTCTTGGTTTCACAAGGCCACAGCCAAGATGTCAGCCAGGCCTGTGGTCTGGTCCTGAGTCGCCGCTGGGGAAGCACGTGCTTCCAAGTTCATTCAGGTTGCTGACAGAATTCCTTTCCTTGCACTTGTATTACTGAGGGCCTGGCTTTTTGCTGGCTGTCAGCTGGAGGCTGCCAACGCCCTAGACGCTGCCTGTAGTCTCTTGCCACATGGGCTCCCCTCAGGGTTGCTCACTTAATCAAGCCAATAGGAGGATCTTGCCAGCTAAGATGGAATTCTCTATAAAATAATATAACCATGAGCCTGACAGCCTTTCACTTTTCCATACAACGTAACCCAATCTTAGGAGTGACATTCCCTCACATTTGCCATATTCTATTGGTTAGAAGCAAGTCACAGGTCCCACCTGCACTCACAAGGAAGGAATTACATGAAGGCATGGCCAGGAGGCAGGAGATCACTGTGGGTCAGGTAAGGGCCTGTTTGCCACTGATGGAATGGGAAGTATCCATTTACCAACTGCCATGCCTGCCCTTACCCAGTGCTAAGCACTTACTTACTGAATACTTATGAATACTAAGTAACCCTAAAGTACTGTGTGTATTTATTCCAGTTCTTCCTAATTTAACAGAAGTTATCACTGGAAAATGGGAAGAGGGTGCAGTGCTGAAGAGCACTAGAACTTTCTGCTCTGCATATGGCATTGTTTGGGATCTTTACCGTGAGCACGCATTCACATGTTATGTAATTTTAAAATGCAGTTGAAAATGAAAATTGCGGCCGGGCGCGGTGGCTCACGCCTATAATTCCAGCACTTTGGGAGGCCAAGGCGGGTGGATCACGAGGTCAAGAGATCGAGACCATCCTGGTCAACATGGTGAAACCCTGACTCTACTAAAAATACAAAAAAATTAGCTGGGTGTGGTGGCGCATGCCTGTAATACCAGCTAATCAGGAGGCTGAGGCAGGAGAATTGCCTGAACCCAGGAGGCGGAGGTTGTGGTGAGCCAAGATCGCGCCATTGCACTCCAGCCTGGGTAACAAGAGCGAAACTCCGTCTCAAAAAAAAAAGAAAATGAAAATCGTATATAGAATATGGCCTCTACTAAAAGCTGCTCTCCTTCTACTTCCAGACTTTCCGACCTACATACACATTCAAAATTGGGGGAAAAAAAAGGCTGGAAGGAAACAGACCAAATGGGACAACGTTAGTCTGGTGTGTGGGGTCTATGGGTGAATATTTTCCTCTTTTTTGTATTTCCCACAATTAAGGAATGTAATTCAAATAATCAGAAGGAAAAAAACTCCAAGTGATTTGAAATGCTTTTTTAGGTCTAATTTTATGGCTAAGAATAAAGAAAACCCTCTTGTTTACCTTCTGCAGAAAGGCAGTTTCCTGCTTGGGTGGCTGATGAAGTGTCTGTTCCAAGATCTCAAAGAAATAAATCAGATGTCAGTGGGGAACCCACACCTGCTTCCTCTCATGCTGATAAAGAACAATTAACTCTCATCAGAATGTGTCTGGCTTCGTCCCAGAACTGAGCATTATCTGAAAGAATATGGCAGGTTTTCTTCTGGCCTAAAAACTACTGGAAGGTCCTAGTCAAGATGAAAAGTAGAAGATTCTGTGCCAGACAAAAGTGATACACTGGCATATTCAGCAACCAAATAGGCCAAACCCGAGGCTATGGAAAACAAACACACACATGCTTGATCTCATTTCTACTGCTAATTGGAGGACCTTGATGGGTCTTTGGATCTGTCTGTCTGTAAAATCACAGAACTGAATATGAGGAGCTTCTATCAGTGCTGACTAAAGACCACACTTGTAGTCAAATAAACAGAACAGAACTACCAAAAGTAGGTTTTCTTAGACTTGCTGCAGCAAGGGAGACTGTGTACTCAAGCACATCTCAGTAGTGGGAGATAATAGGGGCTTTTTTTTTTTAAGAGCTAGGGTCTCCCTCTGTTGCCTAGGTTGGAGTGCAGTGGTGTGACCACAGGTCACTGTAATCTTGAACTCCTGGGCTCTAGCAGTCCTCCCACCTCAGCCTCCCAAGTAGCTAAGGCTACAGGTATGCACCACCACACTTGGCTAATTTTTAAATTTTTTGTAGAGACATGGTCTCACCATATTGCGTAGGCTGGTCTTGAACTCCTGGACTCAAGTGATCCTCCCACCTCTGCCTCCCAAAGAGCTGGGATATAGGTGTGAGCTGCTGAGCCCAGCTGACAGGGGTTTCTTAAAGGGTTTTGGCTTGTGTTGGAACGCTGTGTGGGAGATTAAGTAATGGGGGCCAGTTCTGGGATGGATGTTAAGAAGCAGGAGTGGCCGGGCGCAGTGGCTCAAGCCTGTAATCCCAGCACTTTGGGAGGCCGAGGTGGGTGGATCACGAGGTCAAGAGATCGAGACCATCCTGGTCAACATGGTGAAACCCCGACTCTACTAAAAATACAAAAAAATTAGCTGGGTGTGGTGGCACGTGCCTGTAATCCCAGCTGCTCAGGAGGCTGAGGCAGGAGAATTGCCTGAGCCCAGGAGGAGGAGGTTGCAGTGAGCCGAGATTGCGCCATTGCACTCCAGCCTGGGTAATAAGAGCAAAACTCCGTCTCAAAAAAAAAAAAAAAAAAAGTAGGGGCAATTTGGTGACTGAGTAGCTCACTCATTGTTATCTAGGAGGGTTAAAATGGGGGCTTGAGTTGATACTGGCAAAGCATCTGTTCAGAAAGGAATAATGCTTGTTAGAAGAAGGGAATGTTTAGTTAAATTTTTGTGCTCCAAGACTGGCCTTGTCAATGTCTTGTTCTGAGTATTGTTTATACTGTGCTGGAAACATGGTTGATTGTCTAGCAGGGCGGTTTTTTCACTATCTCAGCTTCATTCGACTTTATAAACAACCACCCAACAAACTCAAATTTGAATGCACTTTACAACTTAGAAAATGCTCTTTTTACCTATGGAGGAGTTCTTTGTGATGGTGGCAATTTCTCCATTCTTAACAACAAGGAAATTGAAGGTAAGAGATATTAAGTGGCTTCCCAGGACCACAGCTACTTAAGCTTTCAAATCAGAAAATAGTAGCATTCAGCTCTAAGTTAGTTGTGGTTTTGAATATTGTTCATTCCACAAACCTGCACTGAGTACTTACTAAGTTCCTTGCACTATTCTGGGCTCTGAAGAGACAACTGTGGTAGTGTAGAAAGGTCAAGCTTGGAGTCCAGCTGGCGGGGTGGAAAGTAAAGACGCCACCCTGTGAAGCACAAGGACCCTCATCACTGAGGGTGCTCTGGGAGCTCCTCGCCAGGGAGGGATGCCACGCCCATATTCTATGGCTGCTGTAACAAATTACCACAAGTTTAGAGGCTTAAAACAACACAAATTTATTCTCTTGCATTTCTAGAGATCAGAAGTCTGGAGTGGGTCTCACTGGGCTAAAAATGCAATCAGCAGGACTGCATTTCTTTGTGAAGGCTTTAGGGGAGAATCTGTTTCCTCACCTTTTTCAGCTTCTAGAGGCCTCCTGGAGACTCTGGCTCAGAGCCCCTTCCTTCCTCTACCTTCAAAGCCAAGAACGGCATTGCTGCAACCTCTGCTTCCATTGTCTCATCTTCTCTGATTCTTCTGCTTCCTTTTCCATCTTTTAAGGATCCCTGTGGGGTAATTCAGGATAATCTCCATATTTTGTGACACTTAACTGTATCTGCAACACCCACTTTGCCCTATACGATGACATATTTACAGGTTTCAGTGATGAGGGCACAGCCGTCTTTGTGGGGAGCATTATTCTGCCTACTAACACCTAGGCTAGTATTTTTTTCTTTTTGCAGGGAAAGAAGGAGTTCTGATTTCACAAAGTTGCATCTATGCTGACATCAGGAGGGGACAAGAGCCAAGAAGGGTAGGTCTGGAGGCAGGGAGAAAGCTTGGCTAATGCACTGGTGGACACACTAGTCAGCTATTGCTAGCTGTTCCTCCTAAATTTCAGGAACCCACAAAAGCAAAGATTTACTTTTCATTCAAGCCACATGTCCACGGTGGACATGCTTCATGTTTTGCTCTGCTCCATGACGCTTCGTTGCAGGGCCTAGGCTGAAGGACAACCCTTATCTGGGACATGCCAAACTCATGGAGGAGGAATGAGTTAGGTGTTAAAGCCACATATGACTCTTAAAGCTTCTGCTGAGGAAGGGAACATGTCTCTTCCACTAATATTTCACTACTAGTATCTGGCTGGTGAGTCAAAGCAAGTCAGGTCATGTGGCCAAGGCTGTCATCAGTGGGACAGGAAGTCAAATCCTCCCACAGGAAGAGGCAGTGAATAATCAGAACAGTAACAGACTAGCACGGTGGTCAAGAGCTGTGGGTGGAATGAGATGTGGGAAGTGGCCTGAAACTTATGGGGCAGTGAAGGCCAGGTTATGCATGACTTTAAAACTGGTCTCTTCTTCGCAATAGCCAAAATATAGAATCAACCTAAATGCCTATTATTTATGGATGAAACGATAAAGAAAATGTGGCATATACATACAACGGAATATTAGCCATAAAAAGAATGAAATCCTGTCATTTGTAGCAACATGGATGGAACTGGAGGTCATTATGTTAAGTGAGATAAACCAATTACAGAAAGATAAATATTGCATGTACTGACTCACGTGGGAGGTAAAAACCTTGGATCTTGTGGCCAGGCGTGGTGGCTCATGCCTGTAATCCCAGCACTTTGGGAGGCCGAGGCGGGCGGATCATGAGGTGAAGAGATCAAGGCCACCCGGGCCAACATAGTGAAACCCCGTCTCTACTAAAATACAAAAATTAGCTGGGCACAATGGCGCGTGCCTGTAGTCCCAGCTACTTGGGAGGCTGAGGCAGGAGAATTGCTTGAAGCCGGGAGGCGGAGGTTGCAGTGAGCCCAGATCACACCACTGCACTCCAGCCTGGCGCCTGGCAAAAGAGCAAAGAGCAAGACTCTCTCAAAAAACAAAAACAAAAAACCTTGGATCTCATGAAGATAGTGGACTGGTAGTTACCAGACACGAGGAAAGGTGGTGGGGAGGAAGGAATAAAGAGAGGCGAATTAATGGGTACAAATACACAGTTGATGCAATAAGACCCACTGTTTGATAAATCCATAGGGTGACTATAGTTCAATCATCTATTTTACATTGTAAAATGGCCAGAAGAAAATATTTAGAATATTTCTAGCATAAAGACAAATAATTAAGGTGATGGATATCCCAATGACACTAATTTAATCCTTACAAATTATATAAATGTATTATCACATGTACCCCAAAAATGTCTGTTTTGTGTCCATTTAAAAATGTAACAAAAAACCAGTTTCATTTGTTAGAATGTCAGCTCCATGAGGGCAGGAAATAGGTCTCTGCCTATTCGAGCTCAGTGTTTCTCAACATTTTTTTCCTTATTACTACCCCCATACAATCTTTTTTTATTTTTTTGAGACAGGGTGGTTTTGCTCTGCTGTCCAGGCTGGAGTGCAGTGGCATGATCATAGCTCACTACAGCCTCAACTTCCCAGGCTCAAGTAATCCTCCCACCTCAGCCTACTGAGTAGCTGGGACTACAGATGCATGCCACCCCCACTGGCTTACTTTCATATTTTCTGTAAAGATGAGGTTTCACCAAGCTGCACAGGCTGGTTGTGAACTCCTGAGCTCAATCGATCCTGGCCTCCTAAAGTGGTGGGATTATAGGCATGAGCCACTGTGCCCCGCCCATGCATACAAACCTAATACCACAGATACACTGTTACATACTACATGCATATCTGGGGTCTTTATATATAAAAACAGTAAGGTATCTTTGCCCTTCTAGGAAATTTAACCCCTTTGGGGTGACACTACCTATGTTGAGAATACGTGTTCTAGTCCTGATTACATAAGCTGTAATTAATTCTTTGATTTGTGACTTGTACCATATTTATGAGTTAAAGCAAATTGCTAGTAGTTAAGTTTATTTGGAGGTAGTGCCTTTGGAAATGGTTAGCTCCTGAGGATGGATTATGAACGGTCTAAGTGCCCATAAAAGAGGCCCCAGGGAGATCCCTCGCCCCTTTTGCCATGTACAGTTGTAGTAAGAAGAGTGTCTGTGAGGAAGGGGACCCTCAGTAGACACCAAATCTGCTGATGCCTTCATCTTGGACTTCCCAGTCTCCAGAACTGTGAGAAGTAAACCTGTGTTGTTTATAAGCCACTCAGTCTATGTGATTTTGTTATAGCAGCCAAAACATACTAACACAACTATGAACATCTATGGCCAGCAATATCTTCAGGTCATATTTTGCTGTTAATTCTTACGGCTTTTCCCATTTGGGGGGATGCCCTGCCAAGCTGCCCAATCTAAATCCACACAATTGTCAACGTATCTGGCCAGTTACAATTTCTCTTCTTTGCTATGGTTTTAGAAACCAGATGGGCCGTATAACAGATGCTGAGTGAAGGTCTAGGAAGCTGTAAAGGCTCATGCCTGAGCTTAATGCTTTGCCTGATTCAGTCAGTGAGGTTCAATGAACATCAAGAGCAGGCCAATTATGTGCCAGACACTGTTCTAGGCACTGGGGATACAACAGTGGCTAAAAAAGTAATGCCATTCCCCTCAAGGGATCAAAAGACATTTCAGCTGATGAGTTCTGGCAGCATGAAAGTGGTGGTGCCAGGCAGTGAGTCACGCTAAGGTTGGTGAAAGGATGGAAGATGTTTGCCTTCAGACATGAAGGGCTCTACTCTCGATTTCATTTTTTGGTTTGTCCATGACTTGAACAAAGATGAGTTGACTGCGAAGGTGGAGACTGAAGGTTTCGGGGAATCTATAACTTCACTGATTTGGTTTCTTAGTATGTAGCAAAGTACCTCCTCAGGTATACCCTGTTCTCACCTCCACAAAATGAATTATTACTCTTCAGCATTTGCATGTGGAGCAACTGCAGTCTGTAGATGCCAAAACTTTTTTTTTTTTTTTTTAGATGGGTCTCGCCCTGTTGCCCAAGCTGGAGTGCAATGGCATGATCTCGGCTCACTGCAACCTCTGCCTCCCAGGTTCAAATGATTCTCCTGCCTCAACCTCCTGAGTAGCTGGGATTACAGGTGTCCATCACCATGCCCAGCTGTTTTTTGTATTTTTAGTAGAGACAGGTTTTCACTATAGTGGCCAAGCTGGCCTTGAACGCCTGACCTCGCGATCTGCCCACCTCAGCCTCCCAAAGTGCTGGCTCACAGGCGTGAGCCACCATGTCTGAACCCAAACATAGCTTTTTAAAGGTTTTCTCTGTTTAAAGAAGGTAGTGGTTCAGGGGCAAAGGGGGTTACCAAACAGAAAGAAAAAGCGATTTTTAATACAAAGTCCTAACACTGGCCTACTAATCCCTACAGGATTGGCTCCACCCTCCTCCTGCCTCCACTTGTCCCCTTGCAGTCACTCTGGCCTTCCTGCCAGTCTAGTTCTGGAACACACTAAGCACTCGCCCACTCAGAGGCTTTGTGCCTCGCAGAACCTACTCCCTAGAAAGCCCACCCTGTATTTCGCATGGCCCAGCACCTCACTCAGGCCCTGCCACTTCCACGGAGAGAACCTCACTGGCTACTCCCCAACTTACTCTATACCTTCACCCCATTTTATTTTTCTTCACTCACTTAACACTGAGTGATGTATTATGTGTATGCCTAGAGTCCGTCTTTCCCACTTCGGTGAAACCTCTGCAGGGGCGTGGACTTTGTTGTTGACGACTCTATCCCCAGTTCCTAGAAGTGGCCAGTACAAAGGGTCCTCATAATGCAAATTACTTTGCAGCCTTAGAGTGGTTTAAAACAAAATTACTTCACTATCCACTTTTTTCCTTGAGACGTCTTCTATAAATAAGCCTTCTATATGCAGCACGTTTGACGCTCAAGCGTGCTTATGAAAGAGTTTTACTTATTTTGAGGTGTTTTTATTGTGTCTGGAAAGCAGATCACTGATTAGAAGTATGTAAGTTTAGGGCTGGGTGCGGTGGCTCACGCCTGTAATCCCAGCAGTTTGGGAGGTGGGCGGGTCACCTGAAGTCAGGAGTTTGAGACTAGCCTGGCCAACACGGTGAAAACCTGTCTCTCCTAAAAAAAATACAAAAATTAGCTGGGCATGGTGGTGGACACCTATAATCCCAGCTACTTGGGAGGCTGAGGCAAGGAGAATTGCTTGAACCTGGGAGGCAGAGATTGTAGTGAGCTGAGATCCTGCCACTGCACTCCAGCCTGCGTGACAGAACAAGACTCCTTCCTCCCTCCCCCGACCCCCGCAAAAAAACTATGGAAGTTCAGAATCATTTCATTCACATTCTTCTCATTCAGGGAAGAAAAGGAATAAAGTATCAGTCTCCATGTGTGCAGAACAGCCACTAAGAGACCTTTCTCGGGTATTTCTTTTTTCTAGCCATTTAGAGCCTAAAGTCCCTCAGGCCTTTAGGCTTTACCAGTTCTTTCCTTCTTCTTCCTACCAGACCAAGATGCCCACACTGGCCTTTTCCAACACTCAGCTGGCCTCTTGCACCAGGCAGGAGTCCAGCAAAACACACTGAAGTGGCTCCCACCTCCCAGCTCCACAGTGTGAGAGGGCTCTTAGTCTTCTTCAGATAAAGCTGAGCCGCCCCGCCCATTCTACTCCCTCATTTACAGAGCTAACAGGGAAAGCCTATTTCCAACATATCTTAATACAATCCATGCCATTTCTTTGAAGTTTGTGTTCCATAGCAATAAATATGGCATTTTCTTTTTATTTTTTAAAAAATATAGACAAGGTCTTACTCTGTTACCCAAGCTGGTTTAAAATTCCTCACCTCAAGCAATCCTCCCGTCTCAGCCTTCCAAAGTGCTAGGATTATAGGTGTGAACCAGCACGCCTGACCAAAAATGGTATTTTTCAGTAAGCACAAAGTCTAGAGAAAGGGAAATTTTGGCTGGGCGCAGTGGCTCATGCCTGTAATCCCAGCACTTCGGGAGGCCGAGGCGGGTGGATCACGAGGTCAACAGATCGAGACCATCCTGGTCAACATGGTGAAACACGTCTCTACTAAAAAAAAATACAAAAAATTAGCTGAGCATGGTGGCGCATGCCTGTAATCCCAGCTACTCATTAGGCTGAGGCAGAACTGCCTGAACCCAGGAGGCGGAGGTTGCGGTGAGCTGATATCGCGCCATTGCACAGCCTGGGTAACAAGAGCGAAACTCTGTCTCAATAAGAAAAAAATAAAAATTAAAAAAAAAAGAGAGAAAGGGAAATTTTAAAATAATCTTATTTTCCAATTGACACCTATAAATAAAAAGCAGTGCAAGAGCTCTGATAATATATGTGTAAATATATGTATGCATATTTACAATGTCTTTAAATACATTGATTTGAGAAGGAAAAAACTCTGCTCTCATGCAACCACTTTAATTAGGTCAAGGAAATTTTGTGTCATCTGAGTATAAGTGAATGGTAGCAGTTTAAAAAAACAGCCTAGTTTGTTAGCAGTCAAGATTTCCTGAAACTGAAACCCAATTAAATATTTAAGTAACTGCAGAAAAACAATCCCGGAAGCCCGTTGTCAAACTATTTTCAAAGCCAAGAATGTGTAAAGACTGAACAAGGGACCTAGAGACATCTAAACAAAAGCCAGGGGGACATCCACAGAGACGGGAAGTCTGGCAATACATGAGGATGGAGCATGGGCTGGTTTCTGTTTTAAGTTTGTAACCTGGTTTTAATCATTTTCCAGAAGTATTTCCAAATTAGAAGAGGGAGGAACAACTTTAAGATTTATTAACAAGGCCAGGCGTGGTGACTCTATTCTGTAATCCTAACACTTTTGGAGGCCAAGGTGGGCAGATCACCTGAGGCTAGGAGTTTGAGACCAGCCTGGCCAACATAGTGAAACGCCAGCTCTACTAGAAATATAAAAATTAGCTGGGTGTGGTGGCACGTGCCTGTAATCCCAGCAACTTGGGAAGCTGAGGCATGAGAATCACTTGAACCAGGAGGTGGAAGGTACAGTGAGCTGAGATGGCGCCACTGCACTCCAGCCTGGATGACAGTGTGAGATTCTGTCTCAGAAATAAAATAAAATAAGATGTATTCACAAGATTATTACTTTATTCTGTTTGAGAGAAGCCATGACTTAACAGCTGAGACAGCAATGGGCTACCACAGCTGAGTAAGACTGTGCCGTAAGTCCTAGACAGACTTAGTCCTGCGCCTCTACCTCCAACTCCATCTGCTTTCATATGATGGGGAGCTTTCTGCCTTTTTCATCCATGCCAAGTTGAAAACAAAAGCCCACACACACCCAAGATGACCTTTAAAACTTCATTTTCTGATGAAAAATAAGAAACATACACATCTAATAATGTGCCAGAACTTTTGAAGGATTTATAGGGCTTCATGATGGAGACACATTTAAAGAATAGAAACTTCAGTCTGGCTTTCAGTGAGGCACCACGCAGACTGCTTCCAAGATGTTCCCTCTGAAAGGAAGGACTACACCCTTGCACAGCCCACGCTCCCCATATATTAATTATATATGACGAGAGTAGCTGGGTGACAGACCCTAAGAATTCAGACATGTAGGACCAGGCGCAGTGGCTTATGCTTGTAATCACCACACTTTAGGAGGCCGAGGTGGGAGGACTTCTTGAGGCCAGGAGTTTGAGACCAATCTGGGCAACATACTAAGACTCTGTCTCAAAAAAAAAAGAAGAGAGAGAGAGAAGGAAAGAAAGAAAAGAAGAAGAAAGAAAGAGAGAGAGAAAGAAAAAAAGAGAAAAGAAAAAAGAAAGAAAAGGAAGGGAGGGAGGGAGGGAGGGAGGGAGGGAGGAAGGAAGGAAGGAAGGAAGGAAGGAAGGAAGGAAGGAAGGAAGGAAGGAAAGATAGATAGATGGATTAGTCAGGCATGGTGGTGCATGCCTGTAGTCACAGCTCCTCGTGAGGCTGAGGTGGAAGGGCTGCCTAAGCCCAGGAGTTTTCGGATGCAGTGAGCTATGATGGTGCCCCTGCACTCTGGCCTGGGTGCCAAAGTAAGACCCCATCTCCAAAAATTAAAAAAAAAGAGAAAGTTTAAATCAAGTTGGAGGATATATAGATATAAAATTTAACTCAACATGGATCATAGACTTAAATGGAAAACCTAAAAGTATAAAATTTCTAGATGAAATGATAGGAGAAAATCTTTGTAACCTTGGGTTAGGCAAAGGGTTCTTTGATAGAAACACAAAATATCAACAAGATAATTTAAAAACTGACAAACTGGACACCTCAAAATTTAAAGCTGCTCTTTGCTGGGTGTGGTAGCTCATGCCTGTAATCCCAGCTACTTGGAAGGCTAAAGCAGGAGGATCACTTGAGTCCAAGAGTTCAAGGCTGCAGCTAGCTATGACTGCGCCACTGACCTCCAGCCTGGGTGACAGAGTAAGATCCCATCTTTTTAAAAAAGAAAAAAAGGGATTCAGAGATGTAGATGAAAATGAAAGTCAAAACAGACAATACATTGGACCAAATGTAAAACAGACAACACATTTTCAAAGAAAATGTCTCATTTTGAAGAGTATCTCTGCATTAGAGTACCTCATAAAAGCATAGGTTGCTAAGGCAGATTTGATTTCTAAATGCTACAAGCAGGAGTTGCAGGTATCATGAGCTAATCCAATGTATAAGCTGGAAAAAGGAAAACAGGAGGAGGAAGGCAATGAGTGAGTGAATAAGAATCCAAGGAAGACAGCACAGGGGGACGGAAAGGGGAAGACTGGAGCATCCATTGGGAAGAAGTGGCAAACACTAAGAACTACTCACAAGTGACTTCAGCTGCTTTCTGTCTGGCTCTACTCACTAATCTGGAAAAGTCTTGTGTAACAGGCATGAAAAACCATTATTTTAGAAAAGAAAAATGCAGATTTTTCTTTTATTTATGTACTTATAAAAAGATTTACACCAATCAGGCCTATAACATGTAAAAAGTAAATCTTCTTTGCAAAGTTAAATATATGAAAATCCAAAAGCAGACTGAATTATCAAAAAAGAAAACATTTTATTTTTGTCACTAAATACAATTAATTTCCCTGATTATAACCCATAATCAATGTCACCTAATATACAGATGGTCTGTACAGAGGTGAACAACCCAGCATCTTTCTCTACATATATATTAGGACCACTGAACTCAGAAAAAGCAGAGCTGAGCTTGTTAAATTATTGTTTTAGAAACTCTTACCAGTTAAAGGAAATAGGAAGATTTAGGTAGCAGAACAGTTGTATAATAACTTAAAAAGTTAAAAGCTGTAGTGATAAAATAATCTTGTGCACTGTTCTCAGAAATGTTAGGCAATTGGCCTTCCTGCAGATCCCAAGTCTAGAAAAAGACAACCAATCACTGCAACAACGGGGCTTGGTTCATTTGCTGTATGGTTGGTCGTGGTGCATTTCTGGTGTATAAGTCAATAGAACAATCATGACCCAGAGGTGAAGCAAAGCCTAGAGAAAGAAAAAGTAATTTGTGGATTAGTCAATAAACCAATCTTTGCCAAAGGCCCACTGAACACTAAGGGCAGGCACTGTGTCTTATCTGCCTCTGTATCCCTTATGGGGCACATGAAGGAAGGAATGAAAGAAACAACTAGACGAGCTCAGTGCAATGGAGGGTAATACAGAGTCACTCCTACAGAATTCAGTTGAGAGGAGTAAGCCCTCAACTCCAACACATTCACAATATGCACATGTAAGCAAAATAACCAATCAGGTGATTATAATGCAAAGTGATTAAAACTGTTACATATACATGAAGTTGGTTAGAAAACATTTTTAGAACAGAGTTATGGTTAATATTTTGAAAGGGAGTTTAACCAACGTTTGGTGAAGAAGAGATGGGAAAACATTCTAGACAGGAATAATGTGTCAGGTTTCAGAGGCTGACGTAGGGCCCAGAACACGATCCCCAGTGACAAATTTAATTCCCTCATGGTAGTACTGAAATGATATGAGATTCTATCACTAAGTGCCTCACCACTTTGTAGTGTGCCAGAAATCACATCTCCCATGGGCACTATCTCATGACAGACAATGTCCATGTTACTTGTAATCAAGAACACCTGGGAAATCAACCCCTCCAGGGCATATTCTGAATGCTTTCTGATGCCATTCAATTTTTTTTTGTTGCTGTTCTCCCTACTCTTTCCTTCTTAAAAACTTGTTATTAAGCCAGGCATGGTGGCTCAGGCCTGTAATCCCAGCACTTTGGGAGGCTGAGGTGGGCAGATCACTTGAGGTCAGGAGTTCTGGTCCAGCTTGGCCAACATAGTGAAAACACTACTAAAAATACAGATCTCTACTAAAAATACAAAAATTCGTTGGGCACAGTGGTGCGTGCCTGTAACCCCAGCTACTTGGGAGGCTGAGGCAGGAGAATTGCTTGAACCTGGGAGACAGAGATTACAGTGAGCCAAGATTGTGCCACTGCACTCCAGCCTGGGTGACAAAGTGAGACTCAGTCTCAGGAAAAAAAAAAAAAAAAAAGCACAAAACCTTGTTATTTGAAGGAATAACTCTTCCCTCTAGTGGATCACAGAGAAATTTATTTTTAAAGAAAATAGCCCATTTTAATTCAATCCAACTACTTTTAGACATACCTACTCCAAATAGTAGCCTTCTTAGGCACACAGTACATGTGAAATGGCATCCCAAACTACTGTAACCATTTTACCAGAGCTGAGAAATCCAGGAGAAAGTAAATCAACCTGGAGACTCTTTTAGAAAATAAAGCAAAACACATAAAAATAATTAAAGCAACTTTACAAAATCAAGATAAAAAATGGTTTTGTATTGAAATTGTTGTTATCATTAGAAGGGCTTTAAAATGGAGGTAATTATTAGACTGCATTTAAGTTAATTTTATTTGTAGCAAAAGCGTTTGAGGAATTTATATTCTAGACATAATGAATTATCAATTTATAATCTACCAACTTAAATTACTAAAAATGAGTTTTCTCTTTCAGAATTGACTGCTGGCTGGGTGCAGTGGTGCACACCTGTAATCCCAGTATCTTGGGAGGCTAAGGTAGGAGGATCACTTGAGCCCAGGAGTTTGAGACCAGCCTGGGCAACATGGTGAAAGCCCATCTCTACAAAAAGTACAAATAGCTGGGCATGGTGGCATGTGCCTGTAGTCCCAGCTACTTGGGAGGCAAAGGTGGAAAGATGGCTTGAGCCTGGAAGGTAGAGGCTGCAGTGAGCCAAGATCATACCACTGCACTCCAGCCTGGGCAAAAGAGCCAGACTCTGTTTCAGAAAAAAAAAATTTATTGCTAAAATGTCGATAAGATCAGCAGCCAAAAAAACCTAGTTAAAAACAAGTGCAGCACTGTTTTTTCAAACAAGTTTACTTACCATATATATAATTACAAAAACTCGTGCTATGGGGTATCTTCGGAGGAAAATTCCCAGACGAATACTGTGGAGACATAGGTGTAGAGAAGAGAGGAGAAGAGAGTTACATTCAAAACACATCTTCCTGTGGTAATATCTAACGATGCTGATAAATTTCACTCACTTAAACTATTTATGTACCACAGAGAAACAATTTTTATAGTAGACTGCTAAATGATTACTTGAAATAATAATATAAAAGTGCATAGAGGTAAACGAATACTTTTATCATTATTTGGGGCTTGGCTGTTAAGCTTAAGCAGAGGTATTTCTCTTCATTCTATCACCACAATGTAGGAAGCAAACTTGATCCCTCTGTAAATCTTTTTTATTTTTTTAATTTTAATTTTTTATTCGAGATGGAAGTTTTGCTCTTGTTGCCCAGGATGGAGTGCAATGGTGCAATCTCCACTGACTGTAACCTCCACCTCCTGGGTTCAAGAGATTCTCCAGCCTCAGCCTCCCAAGTAGCTGGGATTACAGGCATGCCACCACCATGCCCGGCTAATTGTTTTGTATTTTTAGTAGAGACAGGATTTCACCATGTTAGCCAAGCTGCTCTCAAACTCCTGACCTCGGGCAATCTGCTCGCCTCAGCCTCCCAAAGTGCTGGGATTACAGGCATGAGCCAGTGGCCTAAACATTTTTTTTAACAAAATTAAAGAAATTACAAAAGATAAGGTGGTTGGTCAACTATGTGAATGGGGGAAAAAAAGATTCTGGTTGGTATTAACCTGTAAATAGCAAATCTGGAAGCTTTTGTATAGGTATGTGCTTCTAAAAGGTACAAAGCTATAAAAACTCATGCATCTGAATAAATAGTGTGGAAGCAGTATGATGTCCAGACCTACTATGCCTCTGCAACGTTTTTTTCCTATCAAGATAGATACCTGTAGAAGCAAATACGCCTTTCTGCTTCTTTCACTGCCACTAGCACAATGTCTTACACATAGGTTCTCTAACAACTATGTATGTTGAATAAATGAATAGTTGAACTAGATGTGCTTAATTTGGAGATAATGCCTATGGCATCCTAGTTCTGTGGCTTCAGTAACCTTGGTATATCATTCTTCTTACTTTTAATACAATGGCTCAATTCTGACACAAAAGGTACAAAGATTATTATGTCACAGTTCATTAAAACTTTTCATTATAAACGCTACAAAGAAAAAGGGTATAGGTTATCCAGACAAGAACTTTACCAAGACTATATGTAACTATTAAAATATTTTCTTGATAAGGCAGATGTCTGCTAATGTAAAAAATTTACATATAAACATATTTTTGTTATTTATGTAATATGCATATAAAGTATACAATAAAATGAGTACTGCTCAGTTATATATAGTAACATCTTTTATTCTAATCACATGATAAAGCTCTGGGATAAACATTCAAATGGATATTTTATCTGAAGTAGAAGCTTTCTTAACAAAATTTAATGACGTTTCTAAAAACAGAATGTATTATAGAAAGAAGAGATACAGTCAGGGTTAATCATCTTCAACAAAATGTAGGCATTGGTAAACCTCTTGAAGTAATTTCATGACATTCAAATACCATGAAAAGAGTAAGTCACTTTATGAAAGTGTAAGATAACTGTAAAATAAAGAAAAGTGTATGTAAGTGTAACGTATCATGGAAGAAGTCAGTCACTTTCAATACAGACTCTGTCTGATGGGACTCACTATGATTGAAACCCTGGCAAATGTGAAAACAGCTGATGGCCCAGCGCTCATCCCTCCTGGCACTGCTTACCTAAACTGATCAATTGAACTAGCAGCTTTGCGAACTTTTCCGTACATTCCTGCCAGATTAGTTTCTGTGTCATTAAAAAGAACAGGAACATTTCGCAGACGAGTGCCTATTTAAATAAGAAAATAAATTAATGTAGTGACACAAAAATTAACTTTCTAAGACAGTTATAATTGGAAATACATTGTATTACATGTGAAAGAAATTTTCAAGGCAAACTTCCTCAGCATCACCCCAAAGTAGATAAAACCATTAAAAAAAGGACAGGTAAATTTGATTACATAAATGTTCAAATGTCCATATCTACAAAAAGAAAAAATTTTAACCTAAGAAAATGATTTTAGCAATAATTAAGAAGTTTACAAATACTGAGCATTGACAGGAGTCGATATTAATGGGCCCTCTATTCCTGTGTGAGGAGTGAGGCGGGTGGCCTTTCTATGAAGCTGAGGACTCCCAAATTTGTACTCCAGCCCAGAGCCTTCATCCCCTGCCAGACTCATCCAACTGCCTATTGGCTTCCATCTGGATGTCTAATGGGCACCCCAAAGCCAGTCTAACACTACGATTCTGAGTTCTTGCCCTCACTGTCAACCTGTGTCAGCTGCCATTTCCTTGTCTCCAGGACATCACAATTCCAATCTTTCCATCTGCTCAGGCCAAAACCCTTGACTCCTTTCTCTCAAACTCCATATTCAATCTGCCAGCATATCCTGTCAGCTTACCTTTAAAATATATTCTCAGTCCACCCTCGAAATCCCACTTGGTTCTAGACCACCAGCTCTCACATGTTTAACGCAATGGTTACTCACCCACCTCTGCCCCGCTCTCACCCAGTCTCCCTGCTTCCACTTTTAGCCCTTTGCAATCTATTCTTGATACAGCAGTTACAGGTAGCCTATTAAAATGCAAGTCAGATCAGTCCCCTGTCTCAAGATCCTTCAATGGCTTCCTACTTCATTCAGAGTAAAAGTTCCCATACAGGCCTCAAGAGCCTACTCCAGGCTCTCTGGATTCATCTTACACAAGTATCTTCTTCACTCAGTCTACTCCACAGGCTCTGGCCTTCTTGTTGTTCCTGAAACATGCCAGGAACATGCCTGCCTCAGGGCCTTTGTACCTGCTCTTCCTTCTGCCTGGAACACTTTTCTTCTATGCCTCCTCATTGTTCACTATCTAACCTTCTCTGGGACTTTTCAAAATAGGTTATACTTTTCAATGAGGTCTTCCTTGACCACCCTATTTAAATCACATTGCCATCCCCATACCTGGCACCCAGTATGTCTTAAACATTTTTTTATTAAAAGAAATAATTTAAAGCCAAAGAACTGAGAAATTTGCTGAGTGACAATTTGTAGACTTTATGAAGTTCTAAGATTAAAAATCTGACCTGTTGATACTTATACTATCTTACAATTTTTTTTATTATATATGTTGGGAATCTATAGATCTCTTTATTAAAATTATAGTGCACAGATACAGTTATGTGAACTATGTATTAGCTCTAATACTCCTATTTGCTGGAAGATTATTAAAGCAAATCTTGCTTTAAGTGTCCTGAAAGCTCCTCTGTACTGAACTTCTCACCTTGCCAGCATTCTCTTAAGTATCTTACACATTTCAATATGATTATTGGTCCTCAGACTATTTTCCCCAAGTCTAATACCAGTGAGGAATACCATTATCTGGTTCACTAATGACAATACTAAATAGTACATGGCCCAGGTCTCATATCAAAAAATTGAGTCCTTCATTGGATGAAGTTTCTTTCAAATAAAAATGATCTTTCTGTAATTTTTCAAAACTATGTTTGAATGGAATGTTCTTTTGAGATTCCTTTTTTTGGTTAGTTTACCTTCACCATTGTCAATTCCAGACATATTAATCGAAGACCCATTACTACTACTTCCAGAGGCAGAGTTCATCTGCTGCTCAAGGCGCTCCAGTTGGAAGACTAGTGAGTTCTTTTCTGTGCTGAGGCTCTCTAGCATGGTCTGCTTCTGGATGAGAGTCTCTGTTAGCTGATGAAGTCGACTTTCTAACTCAGACTGACTGCTATTGCTTAAAGTTTTATTGGTAAGCTGAAAGAGAAAATGTTCACAAAATTATTAAATAAAATGAAAGTCATATAATACAGAAATCATACTACTATATTTTCATAGGTAAACTGTGGCATTAATTGATTTCTCAAAATATACTGACTCAGTGTCTACAGAAGTGATTTTTAAAAACAGTGGGGTCACGAAATCAATTTGGTAGCTCAAAATCAGTATTGAAAAAGATAGAATAGAATGGGACATATTCTGATATTTATATAACACATAGTATGTGAGGGTACGATTTTGTGAAACTCCTGTTTTGGTTTTGTACATGTAAGTGCATGTGAGTATTGAGACACGGTATAAACTGTATTTCTCACTGAGGCATCATGGTGAAAATATTTCAAAGCATGGGTTTAGAGGACACAGTCTACACTTTTCAACAGGGATTCAAAAGCCTCCATAATTCAAAGTTACACTGCAGTGCAAAGATCACACCCTGAGGTTTTCATCTCTGCTCTGTAATTTTCAAGCTATTTGACTTTGGATAAATGGCTACACTTCTCTGAATCTGTTTCCTCATCTGTAAGTGAAGGTAACAGCACCTGTTGCACATGGTATTTAGGGATATTAAAATTGCTTGAACCCAGGAGGCAGATGTTGCAGTGAGCTGAGATTAGGCCACTATACTTCAGCCTGGGCAAACAGAATGAGACTCTGTCTCAAAAAATAAAAATAATTAATTAATTTGAGATTTGAAAGTCAAAATTAGGCCTTGGGCTGTCAAATGGATATTGTATTAGCAGGTATGAAAACAATATTAATCTCCTTGTATAGCTCTGTTAGAGCTCTTAGGTGACCAGGAGTATTGTCAATTAGTAGTAACACTTTAAAAGGAATTTTTTATTCTGAGCAGCAGGTCTCAAGAGTGAGCTGAAAATACTCAGTAAACCATGCTATGAACAGATGTGCTGTCATCCAGGCTTTGCTGTTCCCTTTACAGAGCACAGGCAGCACAGATTTAGCATCATCCTTAAGGGTCTTAGGATTTTCAGAACTGTAAACAAGCACTGGCTTTAACTTAAAGTCACCAGTAGCATTAGCCCCTAACAAGAGAGTCAGTTTGTCCTTTGAAGCTTTGAATCCAGGCACTGACTTCTCCTCACCAGGTATCAAAGTCCTAGATAACATTTTCTTCTAATAGAAGGCTGTTTCATCTACATTAAAAACCTGTTGATTAGTGCAGCCATTCTCTTTCTTTCTTTTTTTTTTGATATCAAGTCTCATGCTGTCTCCAGGCTGGAATGCAGTGGCATGATGTCAGCTCACTGCAACCTCTGCTTCCCTGGTTCAAGCAATTCTCCTGCCTCAGCCTCCCAAGTAGCTGGGATTACAGGCACATGCCACCACACCCAGCTAATTTTTGTATTTTTAGTAGAGACAGAGTTTTACGACGTTGGCTAGGATGGTCTCAATCTCTGGACCTCGTGATCTGTCTGCCTTGTCCTCCCAAAGTGCTGGGATTACAGGCGTCAGTCACCACACCTGGCTGGTGGAGCCATTTTCATCAGTGATCTTAGCTAGATCTTCCAGATAACTTGAGCAGTTTCTTCACTGCTGCTTCACTTTGCATTTTTACATTCGGGAGATGGCTTCTTTCCTTATACCACATAAACCCAACCTCTGCTAGCTTCAACATTCTCTTTTGCAGCTGTCTCAGCTCTCTCTTAACTCTAATTGTGTGATTTTTTTTTTTTTTTTTGGCAATTTATTAAGATGCTGATCTCTTTTTAAATTGTACAAGTCAACTTAATTCTACGGGACAAAGGTTTTGCTCTCTTCTAATTTGATGAAAAACCTTGAAGAGAATTCCTCCTGGGGTTAATTCTTTCTTTTTAAGAAACAATGTCTCTCTCTGTTGCCCAGCTACAGTACAGTCGGGTGATCATAGCTCATTGCAGCCTTAACTCCTGGGCTCAAGTGATTCTCATGTCTTAGCCTCCAAAGTGGCTGGGACTTACAGGTAAGTGCCACTATGCCCAGCTAATTAAAAAAAAATGTTTAGAGATGAGGGTCTCGCTATGTTGCCCAGGCTGGTCTTGAACTCCTGATCACAAATGATTTCCCTCCCTGCCTCAGCCTCCCAAGTAGTTAGGACTACAGTCAAGAGCCACCCTATGGTTAATTTTTTTAAGACAGGGTCTTACTCTGTCGCTCAAGCTGGAGTACAGTGGTGCACTCATGGCTCACTGCAGCCTTAACCTTCCAGGCTCAAGTGATCCTTCCTACATCAGCCTCTGAGTAGCTGAAACTGCAGGTGTGTGCCACCATGCCTGACTAATTTTTTGTAAGGTCTCACTATATTGCCCAGGCTAGTCTCAAACTTCTGAGTTCAAGAGGTCTTCCTGCCTCAATCTCCCAGAGTGCTGGGATTTCAAGCATGAACTACCTCACCTGGCCTAAGTTTTGATTAACAAAAATAGTGCAATACTTCAGACACAGTAGGTACTCAATAAATAATTAGTAAGTATAGAAATGTTTAAGGATTAAACCAATTGGTGGTTTTTGCTCCTTCTTTTCTTTGACTTTCTGCTAGCACATCATGTTACCATTTATAAGTATTTCACGCATAGGCAAGGGAAGGAGAAGGGAATGCTCAAACCAGTGAGCTATTCTCAATTCTTATAAGAATTAAGGCAAAATATTTCAAAACATTTACAATTATGGACTACTGGTGTCCAAGTCTGGAAACCTAAAAAACTGAAATTATTTGACTTTTCATAGTTCAAACTAAGTCATTAACTAAAAAATAAAGAATAAATCTTTATGTAAATTACTTAAATGATTAGTAGTCAATTAAGTCAATCACCTAAATATAAAGAAGGAAAGAACAACTACAGTTACAGGGAACGTGAGTGCATGAGTCCATCAGTTAATGAGAAAGGCTTTGGTAAACCTGGGTGGGAGCCACATGAGTGGCATTATTTTCTGTATGTTTTACATTTTCAAGGTTTAAAAAAAGATCTGGGTGACTTTATGAAAGACTCATCAATCATTAACAGGAAGACTTGTCATTAGATTTTTCTTAGGAAAATGAAACGACAATTATAAAACTGGCAATAAGTTCAACCACACTGATGTCAAAAGGTCTGAAATTTCAGGGTAATTCTCATCTACTTGGTGACTTTGGCTACAAGATACTTCTATAAGAAGCAAATTATGGAACAGAGGAAATGTAGACTCAAATGGCATTAGATGAAATTTCTATACCAGGTTGAAAGTAACTAATGTCACCACTGTTACAACAGAACTCAGATGAAAACATGGGAAAGGTCTTACTGCATCCTTTTTTTAAAAAAATGTAGCTTTTCAGTGGCATCTTCTCACAAGTTGTGAATAGTGATTCATACCTGATTCCTGAGTTTTTGAATTTCTTCTTCTCGATCTTTAATTCTGCTTTGCAATGTATTCTTTGTTCGATAAAGATCTTCTTCTATATAGTGAAACTCCTACAAAGTAAGGCACAAATAAAACAAAAGCTAAATATGTGTCCCCTATCCAACCTCAGCAACAAAAACCGTGCCGGGCACATAGCAGACAATCAGTATGTGTTGAGTGTATAACTGAGAGTTTAACTGAGTGTATTATATAATGAGTGTATAACTGAGTGTTTAACTGAGTGTATTATATAATGAGTGTATAACTGAGAGTTTAACTGTGTATTATATAATGAGTGTATAACTGAGAGTTTAACTGAGTGTATTATATAATGAGTGTATAACTGAGAGTTTAACTGAGTGTATTATATAATGAGTGTATAACTGAGAGTTTAACTGAGTGTATTATATAACGAGTATATAACTGAGTGAATAGATGAACAGACTTGGATGGGTCTGATGAAAAGTTAGCACTTCAGCATACATTGTAAACAAAGGCCCATGATAAATAATTATTAGCAGTGTAAATAATCAGAAAACAAAAAAAGTTGATCTTATAGTAATGAGAAAGAATGGGTCATCTCTTCAAGAATCTCGGGAATATAACATTAATAATAATGACAACAAACTGGAAAAAACATAAAATATGTGATAAAGATTAATAACAATATAATGTTCATAAAATAGACTAAAACCACAAACCAGGAACATTTAAAAAACAGGCAAAGTACATGAGACAAAGAAAAATGATAATTCAGTAAGGTGGCAGAATAGAAAATAATATATTGATTTTTATATATTATTTTATATAATATATAAAATATATTAAAAAATTCATTTTTATTACATTATATTTTTACTATGTTATTAAATCATCATTTTTGAATTAAATTAAATTATTAAATAAATTGAAATTTTAAATTAAATTATTAAATAATTAATTATATTTTTATTATATTATTTTATACAATATATAATAATATATAAATTTTTGAAATGGAGTTTTGCACCGTCACCCAGGCAGTAGTGCAGTGGCATGATCTCAGCTCACTGCAATGTCTGCCTCCTGGGTTTAAGCAATTCTCCTGCCTCAGCCTCCCGAGTAGCTGGGACTACAGGAGTGCAACACCATACCCAACTAATTTTTTGTACTTTTAGTAGAGACAGGGTTTCACCATGTTGGCCAGGATGGTCTGCATCTCCTGACTTTGTGATCCGCCCGCCTCAGCCTCCCAAAGTGCTGGGATTATAGGCATGGGCCACTGCGCCCAGCCAAAAATCAGTAGTTTTATATAAAGCAGTTAGAGATATGAGAAAAAGGCCCCAATAAATAATAGCAACAAAAACAAATTAATTTAACAACAGATGTGTAAAACACATATAAAGAATACGTTAAAACATTTCTAAAGGGTAAAAAAATACTAGAACATATAAAAAGTCATACCATATTCTTAGACAGGAATACATCATAAAGATGTCAATTCTCCTCTAAATAACTAATAAGTTGGACAGGATCTCAATAAAAACAAAAGCGGGGTTTTTTCGTTTCATTACATAGGGTTATTCTACTATTCATATAGGAAACTGTAAGAAAGAAAAGCCAGGCTAGGCATGGTAGCTCCATCTGTAATTCTAGAACTTGGAGAGGCTGAAGTGGGTGAATTGCTTGAGCCCAGGAGTTCAAGACCAGCCTTGGCAACATAGTGAGACCTCATCTCTACAAAATATAAAATAATTAGCCAGGCTTGGTGGTGTGTGCCTGTAATCCCAGCTACTCAGGAGGTTGAGGTGGGAGGATTACCTGAGCCTGAGGAGGTCAAGGCAGCTGCAGTGAGTTGTGATTACACCACTGCATTCCAGCCTGGATGACAGAGTGAGACCCTGGCTCAAAAAAAAAAGGAAAAAGAAGAAAATGCAGAAACTCTGAAAAGGAGAATGGATCATAAAGACTTTAAAACATATAAAAATCTCAGAAATTAAAAGCAATGTAGTACTGACACATAAATAAATAGACAAACTGACTAATGGGAGAGAACAAAAGTCCAGAAACAGATTTAGATAACTTGAAAATTTTAGGACATGACAAAGGTGGCATCTCAAATCAATAAAGAAAAGATAAAACTATTTTTTAAAAATGATACTAGGACACTAAGTAGCCATATGGAAGAAAATTAAACTGGATCTGTAGCCCACCATCAGAGTAAATTCCTAATAAAGTAAAGATTTATATACAAAAATGAATCCAAAAAAGTACTAGAAGAAAACTACAAGGGCAAATTTCTTTATAATTTCAGAAAGAGGAACACCATGGCTGAAAATCCAGAAGCCTTGGTAGAAAAGAATGATAAAGCTGACTATATAAAAATCAACTTCTGGCCGGGCGAGGTCGCTCAGCACTTTGGGAGGCAGAGATGGGCAGATCACCTGAGGTCAGGAGTTCAAGACTAGCCTGGCCAACATGGTGAAACCTGGTGTCTACTAAAAATACAAAAATTAGCTGGGCGTAGTGGTGAACGTCTGTAATCCCAGCTACTTGGGAAGCTGAGGCAGGAGAATCGTTTGAACTCAGAAGGTAGAGGTGGCAGTGAGCCAAGATTACACCACTGTACTCCAGCCTGGGCAACAGAGCGAGACTCCGTCTCAAAAAAATAAAAAATAAAATCAACTTCTGCATAGCAACAAAACAAAATGAAAACCCTTCAAACTAAAAGGCAAACGACAAACTGGGAAAAATTATTTGTAATTTATATTACAGACAAAAGGCTAATCTCCCCAAAAAGGTTAATACTTCCAAACTCATTAACAACTGTACTAATGCATTGTTCATTTGTACAATGGATCACTCAGAATCAGCTTAGAATCTAATAGTAAAGCACATGCCAATCCAAAAATGTGTCCAAATCACTGAAATACAATGTAGAACATAGAAGATGGAGTTATTAAGTACTTCCAAAAGCTTTACGCTTAACTGTGAAGACGGTATAAGAGTAAAGCAGCAGTTCCGGAGCTGTCTGAAAAAGTAAAGGTGATATGGCAGCACACTGCTGCAGACTCTATTAGATATTTAGCTCAAGTTGTTCATCTCACAAATGGAAAAAAAATAAGATAGGTGAGAAGAGAGATCATGAGAAAGGCAATTAGGGTAGGAGAATCACACTTTACAAGGTTTGCCTGATTTCTTTTAAGCTCTAGGCTAGTACAAAACTGAAGGTTGATATTACGTAAATTAATAAGCACTAAAGGACTCTTCAATTGCAAGATTAAATACTTTCCATCAGGAACATCTGATTACTAAATAAATAGCCAGAGCTCCATTAAGCTCCATTTTCTTCTACTTAACTCCCTCATTTTAAAATGGACACTGGGAAGAGGTTCAGTAAAACCATCTGCCATAATAAAATGAAAATTATCTCATTAACCATCAAGAACATTAAATTGTTGCCTTTTAATATATAATAGTGCCTTGAATAAGATAAATGCAATTTCTGAAAGGACAGCTAACCTCATAACTAAATTATCTAAAACAGCCCATGACATACCCTGCAGGTGGCTACTTGATGAGTTTTTCTCTGAGTACTCAGGAAACAGATTGGAAGCACAACTTTCATAATTAAAAAAAAATTTCTCTGAGGAGAGAACCAGTTTCAGAAGTAATAAATCCTAATGAAAAACATCTTTAAAGAATTTAAATACACAAAGATGGACATGCTAACAGTAAATTATAAGAATAGTTTTCTCTTTTGTAAAATAAAAGAGAATAATAGTGATTTACTTGTGAGTATGAAATAATATGTACTAAATGCCTATAACAATGTTGTCAGTAAAGTGGTGATGTTATTAACGTTATAGAATCTTATTCTGAAAATGTGGCTATGTTTGTGTTAATACTGAAATTATTATATGGGTATATTAAAGTAAAATAATTTGGCTTGGGAAAATACAACTGCTAATTGAACAATGAAATCTAATTCTAAACATGATTTGTAAGAAGAGTCTGTAATAAGGCTTTTTTCTCAAGAAGAAAGAGCCATTAACATGGCACTAATATTGTATCAGTATTTTTATTAATTATTTTCTGTCGTACCTAGAAAGCAAAAATGCAATAAACTATGAAAACCAACTGATGAATATTTGTTTTTAAGTTTTCTATACTAGGAGATATAACAAAATACAGACAGGATAATGGAAAGCATTCTGGGCTCAGAAACAGGAATCCTTGGTTCTATTCCATCTTTAATTAGTTGTACAATATTAGGCAAGTCGAATCACCATTCTGTGTCTCCATTTTTCATCTGTTAAAAAACAAGGCTACAGTAATCAAAACAGCAGGTACTGGTACCAAAACAGAGATATGGACCAAAGGAACAGAACAGAGGCCTTAGAAGTAACGCCACACATCTACAACCATCTGATCTTTGACAAACCTCACAAAAACGAGCAATGGGGAAGGATTCCCTGTTTAATAAATGGTGTTGGGAAAACTGGCTAGCCATATGCAGAAAGCTGAAACTGGACCCCTTCCTTACACCTTATACAAAAATTAACTTCAGATGGATTAAAGATTTAAACATAAGACCTAACACCATAAAAACCCTAGAAGAAAACCTGGGCAATACCATTCAGGATCTAGGCATAGGCAAGGACTTCATGACTAAAACACCAAAAGCAATGTCAACAAAAGCCAAAATAGACAAATGGGATCTAATGAAACTTAAGAGCTTCAGCACAGCAAAAGAAACAATCATTAGATTGAACTGGCAACCAACAGAATGGGGAAAAATTTTTGCAATCTACCCATCAGACAAAGGGCTAACTAATATCCAGAATCTACAAAGAACTTAAACAAATTTACAAGAAAAAAACAAACAACCCCATCAAAAAGTAGGCCAAGGATATGAACAGACACGTCTCAAAAGAAGACATTTATGTAGCCAATAAACATGAAAAAATGCTCATCATCACTGGTCATTAGAGAAATGCAAATCAAAACCACACTGAGATACCATCTCATGCCAGTTAGAATGGCGATCATTAAAAAATCTGGAGACAACAGATGCTGGAGAGGATGTGGAGAAAGGAACACTGTTGGTGGGAGTGTAAATTAGTTCAACCATTGTGGAAGACAGGGTGGCAATTCCTGAAGGATCTAGAAATAGAAATACCATTTGACCCAGCAATCACATTACTGTGTATATACCCCAAGGATTATAAATCATTCTACTATAAAGACACATGCACATGCATGTTCATTGCGGCACTGTTTACATTAGCAAAGACTTGGAACCAACCTAAATGCCCATCAATGATAGACTGGAAAAAGAAAATGTGGCACATATACACCATGGAATACTAGGCAGCTGTAAAAAAGGATGAGTTCATGTCCTTTGCAGGGAAATGGATGAGGCTGGAAACCATCATTCTCAGCAAACTGAAACAAGAACAGAAAACCAACACCACTTGTAAGTGGGTGTTGAACAATGAGAATACATGGACACAGGGAGGGGAACATCACACACCAGGGCCTGTCCGGGGGGTGGGGGGACTGGGGAGGGATAACATTAGGAGAAATATCTAATGTAGACGATGGGGGAATGGATGCAGCAAACCACCATGGCATGTATATACCTATGTAATAATCCTGCACGATCTGTGTATGTACCCCAGAACTTAAACTATAATAAAAAAATAAAATAAGATAAAAAATAAAAAATAAATCAAGGAGGATGGGATGGGAAAGCAGGAGGAACCTGTCGGGTAACCCTGAGCCTATACTTTAAGATTTCACTAAGCTGCTTTCCTAGGAGGTCTCCTCATATGACCACTAGAGGACACAGTTTCAGTAGCCATCAATCTAAAATCCTGACCTGCTTCAGTCGCTCCAGTTCTGTCTCTAGCTCTTGTTTAGATGCTTTCTGCCCAGCTATTTGGTCGTGCAGTTCCTGTAACTGTTCTCTTGCTGATTCTGCTTCATTAACTTGCTGTGCCTCCATATCCTAAAGACAAAAAGCTTACATGTAAAAGCAATAATTAAACATTCAGTTCAACATTTATTGAGTAATTATTATTATTTTTTTAAAGAGTCAGAGTCTCACCATCACCCAGGCTGGAGTGCAGTGGCACAATCATAGTTCACTGCAGCCTCAAACTCCTGGGCTCAAGAGGTCCTCCCACCTCAGCCTCCCAAGTAGTGGGACTATTAGCACATGCCACCAGGCCTGGCTTAAATTTTATTTTATTTTATTTTATTTTAGAGATGGGGTATTGCTTTATTGCCTAGGCTGGTCACAAACTCCTGGCCTCAAATAGTCCTCCTACAGTGCTGGGATTACAGGTGTGAGCCACCACAATCTGCCTACTGTCCAACTACTATATGCTGTGAACTGGGCTCAGGAGGCACTGAGGAATAAAGATGAGTAAGACATGCTTTTAGCCTACAGGGAGTATACAACCTGACACCTTCATTGTCTACTATGGCTAACAGTGAGCAGAATGAACTGGGGGCTACAGCTGCTGCAGTAAACAATAGCTACTGTAATTATTTACAATTCTTCCACTTTGTTAGACCTAATACTTATGATATATTGCATAAATTTTTACGAGAGTAAGAAAATGGGTCAATGTCATTAATGATGCTGAGCTATCAAATAAAAAAAATATTTTTCATAATCTCACCAAAAAGTCATGGAACAGATATGAGTAAGTTTAGCATCTACCCAATTTCTAAGTTTGCAGGACCGAATTCTTTGGAATTCAAATTTACAGATTAAA
This sequence comes from Callithrix jacchus, assembly GCF_049354715.1. Lineage (NCBI taxonomy): Eukaryota > Metazoa > Chordata > Mammalia > Primates > Cebidae > Callithrix > Callithrix jacchus. The sequence continues at coordinate 127,651,776 of NC_133509.1, read as the reverse complement.
AAAAACAATCCTACCTTAATGAATAAGAATAAACCCCGAAATAATAGCAGCTATTATTTATTGAGGGTCTATTACATGTCAGAAACAATACTAGGCTCTTTACATATTTTCCTTTGTCAACAGAACCTTTGTTTACCTACATTCTATAGATGAGAAAACTAAAGCTCTGCAAGATGAAGTGTCTTGTGCAAAAAGCATCTGCTAAGTACCAAAGACAGAATCTATCCAGGCCTGTCTGCTATTCAAGTCTATGCTCTAGACAAGATGTCCTATTCTCACAACTTCCATGCTTTCTTCTGTAGTGCACAAGTCTCACAATATGCAGAGTTAATGCATGGATGAACATTCTTTACAAAAAGTTTCTTTCTTTTAAGAAAAGGAGGATCATTATGCTGTACTTTATCTTCTCTCACCCTCAGAGATTCCTTCCTACAATCTTTATGTCAAAGACTCCCAAGTTTAAGCAAAATAAATGGCCCAATTTTACTTTTAGATTAAACACAGTAATTATACATAAATTATAAATTATAAAAGTAGGGATGAAACTATAATTAGAAGACCATCCCTGAGCCCACACTCACATCAGAAGAATCTCAGCTTCACATATAAGCTCAAATCTGATTTGCTTTTAACCACTAGAATGTAAGATTTATAATTATGAAGATTCTGTTCTAACTCCAAACTTAGGCACATGGCAGGCACTTGGTAACTGTTTGTTGAATGAATGAATCTGTTTCTTATCCCCATAACCTTATGGTCAACTTAGGGATTAGAAACCTGGTTGGGCACGGTGGCTCATGCTTCTAATCCCAGCACTTGAGAGGCTGAGGCGGATGGATCACTTGAGGTCAGGAGTTCAAGACCTGTCTGGCCAACATGATGAAACTCTGTCTCTACTAAGAATACAAAAAGTAGTCGGGCCAGGTGGCACTTGCCTGTAATCCCAGCTACTCAGGAGGCTGAGGCAGAAGGATCGCTAGAACCTGTGAGGTGGAACAGAGGCAGCAGTGAGCCAAGATCGTACCACTGCACTCTAGCCCGGGTGACAGAGCAAGAGTCGATCTCAAAAAATAAAAAATAAAAACCTACTGCTTTAGCCCAGCATGGGCTGCAATAGCCCTGCAATCCCAGCACTCTGGGAGGCTGAGGAGGGAGGATCACTTGAGGCCAGAAGTTTGGGACCAGCTTGGACGACATAGGGATACCCTGTCTCTAAAAATAAAAAAATTAGCTGGGCATGATGGAGTGTGCCTATAGTCCCAGATACTTGGGAGCCTGAGGAGGGAAGACTGCTTGAGCCCAGGAGTTTGAGGCTGCAGTAAGCTATGATCATATCACTCTAGGCTGGGAGACAGAGCAAGATCCTGTCTCCTTAAAAAACAAAACAAACAAACAATCAAACAAAACCTACTGCTTTAGTAATGCTGTTTCCCTAAAATACAGAATCCATCGCCTCTTGAACTGGTAACATCTGAGGGTAAATGGTGTCTATTAAGCTGAACCATGATGAATCTTACCTGTAACTCGGATCTGAGCTGATGTATCTGACCCATCAGCTTCTGTATTTCCTCCCTCTGCATCTCTTTCTCATGTCGAAGTTCTTCCAGCTCCATGCTATTGGCAGTGCTGCTATCCAGGCCTTCAAAACCAGAGCCTTCCTTCAAGCTGTTAATCAATTTTTCCTTAGACTATTATTAAAAAAAAGAAATATGCTTAAGCAAAGTAGAAATTAGTTTGTATACTGAATATTATCTACCATTCAGAAAATAACCTACTACAGAAACATTCCATTATCTCCATCAAAAAGTCCACAGGTTTTCTTAAATTCACATGGATAAAAAAACGCAATAGAGCCTTGCTGTATGATGTCCTTGGACTTTAGCCCCCACAATCATGGTAAAGTTGAAAACTTGTTATAAATAAGACATTTTTTTTCCGGCGGTGGCTCACGCCTGTCATCCCAGCCTGCCCAAGATGGTGAATCCCTGTCTCTACTAAAATTACAAAAACTAGCTGGGCATGGTGGCACATGCCTGTAATCCCAGCTATTCAGGAGGCTGAGGCAGGAGAATTGCTTGAACCTGGGAGACAGAGGTTGCAGTAAACTGATATAGTGCCACTGCACTCCAGCCTGGGCAACAGTGTGAGACTGTATAAAAAAAATTTTTTTTTTAATTTTCATTTATTTATTTGAGACAAGATCTTGCTATATTTCCCAGGCTGGTCTTGAACTCCTGGCCTCCAGCAATTCTCCTGTCTCAGCCTCCCAAAGAGCTGGGATTGTAGGAGTGAGCCACCACACCCAGCCAAACAAGATTTTTCTCACATTTTCTTCTAGTACTTTTTATTTTCCATCACATTCTATTCAATAAGAATTTATTTGGCATGTTGCTAGCTGTTCTGTACAATAAAGATAATGTCTCTCTCTCAGACAGTACCCACTGCCTTACAAACTAAAAGAGAAGTTACAAGTATCCAGCAGAAGGCAATAAACACAAGTGGAGAGAGGGGTATGGTCGGATTACTTGCAGAGTTCTGAGAGGAAAAACCACTTCTGGGTAAAAAGAGGCTTTAACTCTAAGACAGCCTTGAAATATGGGTGGACTTTTTTAAAGTGCAGAGAAAAACAGAGAGCAAAGCATAAAAATGCAAAAGCACAGAAAGTCTATAAGAAAATATTGTGAGATGCAGATCAGACAGCATTTTAAGACCAATTTGGAGGGGCTCCAGATCCCAGGCTGTTTTAATATTATTTGACAGGCTAAAACAAATTACAAAAAAGTGGATATAGGAGTGACATGACCAGAGAAGCATTTTAGGAGGCTAACCTTGCAGGGCTATGAAGAAGGTGTTCACAAACGATGGTCCATGGGCCTGTTTTTGTACAGCCTGCAAGCTAAAATTTTTTTTTACATTTTAAAAAGATCATAAAAAATAAAAACAAAGAGTATGTGATGGAGACTACAGGTAGCCCACATAGCCTACAACATTTGCTATTTGACCCTCTAAATGTTTTCTGACCCCTAGGATAAAAGAGGAGTTGGAGAAGAGATTTGACATGCAAAGACCAGTTTATAAAGTCCCAATTCTAGACTAGCAACAATAAGGACCAACAGCTTTCACCTTAAATTAAAATATTATAAGGTCATTCTCCTCCATCAAAAATAATTTTTCCTTTTCTGGGTAGTAGGATTATGGGTTATTTCCATTTCCTTCTTCAAACTTTTTTTGTATTCTTCAACTTTTCTATGATAAACATGATCATTTATAACATTTTAAGATTTTTTAAAACTAAAAAACCAGAAACCTCCCAACCTCATTCCCCCTTCTAGCTACTGTCCTCATGACCGTGGTCAAACATGCTACCTTCACGTCTCCAGCTCCCAGCCGCCCTGGAACTCTCCCTTGAGAGGTCCCCCATCCTAGTTGCCAAATCTGAGAACTCAGCTTGGTATTCGGCACATCAGAGCTGCCTGCCACGGCTGGCAATCATGCCCCACATGAAACTCTCCCCCTGCTTGGCTTTACTGGATGGCATCAGTCTCCTCCTGGTTCTCTCCAATCTCTGACCACTCACCTTCTCAGTATTTTTCTTTTGCAGGTGATCTCCCTTTGCTCAATTTGTAACTGCTGATGTTTAAGACTGTTTTTAGACCTCAGCCTTTCTCCCACTTAGGCTACACATCGCTTTTGGCTAACCTTACCTATACTCCCAACTTACTTCTAATTACCTTTCTAACATTTTCACCTCAATGTCACATCAATTTTGCATACTCACCATAATTTCTCATGCTCTCTTTTAACCCTAACCCGCTCTCTTTTCTGTTTCTCCTTTTATTAACACAAGGAAACATCATTCATACATTCAAACCAAAAACCTGGAGTCATCCTAGATTCCATTTGCCTTTTTCCCATCCTTCCAATTAAATCTTCAAGTATCATATATATTCTACCTCTGACATATCTCTTAGCTGTCTCCTGCCTGCCATGCTCACTGCCACAAACTTTGATCAGGTCCTCATTATTTCTTATAATCACCTCTTCACTATCTACATGCCACTGATGTCACTATGCTACCCCTTATCACTTCCATGCATTCAATAATTTACTGAGTACCAGGCACTGTGCTGGAGGTACAACGATAAACAAGACCGAGGTCCAAATCTCCCCTAACCTTTTCATCAGGCTGCCACAGTTCTAACACTCAAACCTCATCATGGCTTCTGCCTGACATTGAGCTTTATGAGTCTTTTGCCTCCCATCTCTGAATACTTATGCTCCAGCAATAGAGAACTAGCTGCAGTCCCTTAGAGATGCCACGTTCTCTCCAGCCCCCTTGCTCTGGCGCAGGAAATCTCTTCCCTATCATGAGTCTTCCTATTCATCTTTCAAGTTTCTCTTTATACCACATCTCCTCAGTGCAGTGATAGCCCCAGGCAAGTTTTAAGAGATTCTTGTCTCCAGCTCCCATTGTACTGCATCAATAACTTTATTATATCAATTATCTCAGCTTCTTTCCACTAAAATGAATGTTTTCTTAAAGGAAGAGGACACATCTTTTGAGCTTTGTATCCTCAGTGCCTAGTGAATAGTTAGGCGCTCAATAAGTAACTTTTCAATAAATTAACAAATTAGGGTGATACAAAAAAGTACTTAGAAAGAAGGGTTTGGGGAAGGGATGAATATGATAATTCATATAAATAGCATTAGAAAAAGGTATTCATAGCCATTAGGAGTTTGAGACTAAAGGAAAAAGGTAAAGTCAAAAATGACCCTTAGGTTTCAAGCTCTACTGCCAAACGGCAGTAATATTGACCAAAACAGGAGAATGAGGGTGAAGCTGGTCTGGGAGCTGAATACCCTATGCCTGCACGGTAGGATGTTGAAGTCAGGAGGTCAGGGTTGGAAACATGGTTGAAGTCATATGCAGGTGGCTCTCAGAAGCAGAGTGAGCATATGGCAATGCAGGGTAAGAAAAGGCAATGAAAGAGGGTTCATGACAGAGCTTAGGAGGACTCTGACTCTTCGGAGATTGGGAAGAGGGCCTAAGGGAGACAGAAACAGCAGTAGAAGAGGACAAAAAGAGAGCCAAGAAGATGTGAACAGCATAGAAGGCAGGAGTTCCAAGAAAGTGGGAGGATTAACGGAGCCAAATGTTCTACCAAAATAAAAGGTATAGAGACTAAGAAAAGGACAGAGAATATTTATTGAGGTCATCAAATACTTTTGAGAAGAAATTTCAGACATGTAGTAGGAAAAGAAGGAGATAAAGTTAACAAGGTCTACAGAAATGAAGACGGCATATGTACAACAATTCCGGTAAGTCTGTGCAAAGTGGGCACAAAGCTAAAAGAGACTTTTTCTCTTAGGAGTGTGAGATCTAGCCTTCATTTTTCCACTAAGTAACCATGTGCTCTTGAATAAGCTGAGCCAGAAGGTGGCAGCAGCAGAGAGAGAGGCACACACAGGAAGCAAGGGAATAGATAAACCAAGAAAGGGCTTACATGAGGTGGGAGGAGATAGAATCAGTGCACAGCCAGGAAAATGGTCCTAGAAACAAAATGAAAGGTCATGTTTTCCCTCTGAAATGAGGGACAAAGGAAAGAGAACCTGAAAATGACATTAGATGACTGCAGGCTTTCTAAGTAAAGGGTAAGCTCGCCTTAGATCTGGAGGCAAAAAAAGCTGGATGAGGCAATTCTGAGAACAGGATGAGTCCTAAAGCAGTTGCTGCAAAAATTCCATAGGAGCTTAACAAGGAAGAATAAACAGCTGCCCAACAACAAGCGCTAATATCATCACAGTGAGTATGGTGCCAGGTTGAAGCCCTGAACTTGACAGGGGGAGAAGGAATTTTTTAAAAAAGAATTGGTAGGAACAAGATAGACTGCATCCTTTTAATCAAATTTCTAAAGTAGAGCAAGACACCTAAAGGTAGCCAACCAGCCAAACATGAACAAAGCATCTCACACAGTAACTACAGGTCTCAAAGTGTCTTTCAGTTAACGCGCACATCTGAACATCCAAAGTGTCCATTTCATGCTTACTTGGAGTATTCTAGTAGCTTTTTGCTTGTAGTCAATTAATTCCTGCTTAGAGGACTCCAAGTTCAACTTATATAGCTTGACTTGCTGCTGCAGTTCCTCAACTCTCTTCTTCTCATCTGAATATTTTCTTTCTGCCAGCGTAATTGCTTCTGCTAAATTCTGACGTTCCACTTCCACTTTATTAAGGCGCGCAGCAAACTCACTCTGTGACAAATTTTTATATTGTAATCATTGAGCTTTGAAACATATTTTACAACCATACATTCAGATATCTTAAGGCATTTATCAGCTAAGCCCAACAACATAATAGGGAGGGGAAAAAATTCTTAATTTGTTAGGAGCTAAAGAATAGGAAATCTAAGGTTGTGGCTCCCAAACACGGCAATGCATCAAAATCAAGTAGGAAGTTTGTTAAAAATACAGCCATCCAAGGCCTTTCCCAAGCTTACTAAATTGGAATATTCAAGATTGGCTTGGGAATCCGTTTATTAAGAAATTTCAAAAAAAAAAGAAATTTCCCAGGTGAATATGGTCTCTTGGATACTAGGTCTGCTCTGATACTAGCTGATCAACTGCTTCCAATTTAATAAGTAAATAAATAAGTGTAAATTACACCACATTTTAAATAATCAGTATCCAAAAAAATAATGTAAAATATCTCATTAACAACTTTTCATTTGACTACACGTTGAAATGATAACTACTTTGGATACACTGTGTTAGATAAAATACATCATTAAAATTAAGAAACACACACTACCTGATATTTACTGTCAGGACTGAACTACTTTCACCTGTTGAAAAGCTAGCCCAGACCAGTGGTTTGCAACCCTGACTGCTCATTAGAGACACCTGTGAATCTTGTAAAACCAAAGTGCCAATACCTAGGCCCTACCTCATACAATGGAATGTGACTATTTGCATATGAAGACCAGGCAGTACCACACGGGTGATTCCCATGTGTAGACAGGGCTGAGACTGAACTAGATGCAAAAATTCATCTAAAAGTAAAACTCTTTACATATTACATATAATTTTCTCTTGAAATAAATGAGCCAGATTAATCTGGAATCAGAAAAAGCTTAAATTAATAAAAACCAAATACGGTCCCCCAACCATTAGCATTTAATCAAATAATGGCAATGACTGTTGCAAAAATTAAGTGAAAGATGTATATCTCTAATGCATATTAACTATTTTAATTGTCTCTCAACACATAAAATTAAATAAACTTAGCAAGGATCAAGCTAAATTTTCAAATATCTGATTTTTGTCATGGAAACAAAATTTTCTGACATGTATTGCAGAACTGTATGAAGGAGTTAATGTGCTATGAAACAGCATAAAGTCATTTCTTCCTTGTACAAATAACAATAGGAATCCCTTATCGCCCATTCTAACCTGCATCTGTTTATAGCTCTCCTGCTCTCTCTTCAGAGTGGCATCGGCTTCATGCAGTCTCTCCTGAAGAGTTTGCAGAGCTTGATTCTGCAAGTTATTACCTTCACTTTGATCCTGTATTATTCTAAAGGAAAATGCATCCACGTGAAAAAAAAACATGTCTACAGTGTACAAGTGATAAGGCAGAATAATTTTTAGAGCATTACCTCATTAGTCAAGCACAAAAAAGATGATGTGACTGAAACATTCTTAGACAAATCTTTCCTTTCTAATGGAATGTAATCTATATTTTTAGGCACCCAAATATACGTACACACAGTATAATAAAAAATGGCCACGCATGGTGGCTCATGCCTGTAATCCCAGCACTTTGGGAGGCCAAGATGGGCAGATCGCCTTAAGTCAGGAGCTTGAGACCAGCCTGGCCAACATGGTGAAACCCCATCTCTTAAAAAAAAAAAAAAATTAAAAATAAAATAAAATAAGATTAATGACAATACAAATGCATTTAAATTCAGAATTTGCTAACAATGCATCTCAAGGTTCAACAATGAATCCATTTTGATCATACACATTTCTAACACTACCAAAAGAAATATTCCCCCTTGCAAATTTCCAAGAAAGCTAAGTTTTATAAGAGGAAACATTACAATGCTTACCATTACTTGCAGTGGAAACACAGAATCATTCTATCTCATTTTTTTTTTCATTATTCACAGAATCACGTACCGTGATTTTTCACTCTGTAAGGCTTCTAATGCTTCCGTGCGAGTACTCAGCAGCTGGTCAGCTTCCTGGAGTCTCACTTTCAGTACAGCCAGCTGGGAATCCTTTGCAGCCATAGCTTCAGTCAGGTCATCAACTTGGGCTTGAAGTTCTCGAGTTATTCGATCACTCTTTGAATGGTCGGTGTTCCACTTTTCAACTCTTGCTCTTGCTTTGTTTAATTCTGTAAAAAACTTAAATTTCTCTATACAAGGAAACCAAACACATTTTTCTTGGAGCACATATAGTTTCTACTATGAGTGCCATTAGTACTTTTCTTACTGCCAAAGTTAGGAGCTTACATGTATCTTCAATTTTCTTTGCCCCAGTGGGTCATCCATTTTTCAAAGCCAATATTCACACCTAGATTACAGTTAATAGATTATAAAGAGGCATGAAGCTAGCTGCTCTTCTACAATGCTGTTTATATATCATAAAGCATCTGGGAGCCAAAACTAGTATTAATAGATAGCAGAGTATGTTCTGGAAAGTTCTGCTAGTAACAGGGGAAAGAATGCAAATCTAAATCAAAGGTATATCCCAGTAAGAACAAAACAAGCAAAACAAAACCTAAAGATAAACACAGAAAAGAATCTACTTCTTTCAATTACGTTGCAAAAAGATGCTATTCTTTTGACCTAGGAAATCAATGCAAAAAGAGAAAAGTAGTACTTTATCTCAGAATCCAATGGCATTTCCACACTTTCACATACCATGTGTAATTGCAGTTAGCCACCAAAATTTTTTTAAAATATTGAATCAAACTTTATAGGGTCTCAATTTTTTTTTTTTTTCAGTGAGACAGACCTTTTTGGGGGGGGGGCGAGCGAGCGCACCTCACTCTGTTGCCTAGGCTGGAGTGCAATGGCATGATCATGACCCATGACTCACTACAACCTCCAACTCCTGGGCTCAAGCAATCCGCCCACCTCAGTCTCCAAAGCAGCTCAGACTACAGGTGCATACCAGCACACTCAGCTAATTAAAAAAAAAAATTTGTTTTTTGCAGCAAGGGGGTCTCACTCTGTTGCCCATGCTGTTAATGAACTCCTGACCTCAAGCAACTTTCTAATCTCAGCCTTCCAAAGTGCTGGGATTACAGGCGTGAGACACTGTGCCTGGCCAAACAGCTCTATTTCTATGTCTAAATTAGTCTGGGTAAAGCAAAGCTTTTTCTAAAGTCAGCCCGACTAGTGAGTCTTAAACTATCTACCTATTCTGCTCTTCTGAGCTTCTATCCATGGCTTGGCAAAACTTTTCCCACCCTCCCCCAACTCCTTTCTAATTAGCCCCAGAAACCAAGGCAGCAATTTTGTCACTTGTTTTCTTCTCAGCCACAGTCACAATAACATTTACACTTTTCTCAGTCACCACCTCAGTAATGAGATTATTTCCTTCTTAATTATCTATTTCTGAGGAACCTGAGGTTTTCTACTCCAGGGCCACCTCACTGCACATTTCTCAAGAGCACTGTACTGAATTCCATCTACATTTTATGCACCCTAGAGCAGCAATACTGCAACCCTATTAGTGCCTACTATTTTGTTCAATGGAACAGTTTCCCTTGAAAGTTCAGAATAAGTAAATGAACTAGACTACTACTACTGTTTATTCCTCTCAGTTCTTAAATGTCATGGTTCTTAAAGAATAACCAAAGAAGCCAATACTCTTATGTTTTGGGTTGGTGGGAGGATGACTGATCCCATTTCCAAATCTGGGCCCTGTATTTCTATGAAAATATCATTTTACAAGTCTCATCTAATTTCTCACAGTTTAAATGTAAACACTGCTAACAGTTTAGTTTTTTAAAAGTTAAATTCCCTAATCCTGCACAATTTAAATAAGCCTCTACCTTCTTGAGTTTCTTTGGATCTTTGAAGTAACGAGGCCATTTCTTGATTTAAAGACTGAACTTCATTCCTCAGCAGCTGATTCTCCAGTCGAAGGTTAGATAGTTCATGTGATTTGCCATCATCATTAGGTGCTGGGGTGTGCTCAGTGCAGGCAGCATTTGATGATGCATTTTCCTTTGAATGTTCCTCTTGACCTTCATGGCTAGAATCTGAGTTATTGGCAGCTTCTGCTAAAAAAGAACATGTTTTTGTTACATTGGCATGTTCACCACATATGCATTAATAACTTGCTTTGGTAGGATGCTCAAGTTGACTGCTATAGCTGAAATACCATAAAACGTAAACAAATTCTCAGCTCAGCATGGTGGCTCATGCCTGTCATCCCAGCGCTCTGGGAAGCCGAGGCAGGCAGATCACCTGAGGTCAGAAGTTTGAGATCAGCCTAGCCAACATGGTGAAACACCATCTCTACCAAAAATACAAAAATTAGCCAGGCATGGTGGCACTAATCTGTAGTGCCAGCTACTTGGGAGTCTGAGGCAGGAGAATTGCTTGAACCTGGGAGGCCAAAGTTGTTGCAGTGAGCCAAGATTGCACCACAGCACTCCAGCTTGGGTGACAGAGCAAGACTCAGTGTCAAAAAAAAAAAAAAAGTAAATTCTCAATAGCTTCCCTCTGATGACATTTCATTCTCATAAATGGAGCATATGGACCTCTGAGGATCGTCAAGAGGTCCTTACACTGAATGAATGGCAACAGAGAGTACAACACAGTTTTGTGGAGAACACCAGAGATCACTTGAATGGTTAGGTTCAGGTAAATAATTCTGGATTTCCTTTTGTCTCCATAATGTTTTTGGAAAAATAACTGGGAGAAGTCCCAAACACTGAAAAATTGAGAAGGCACAACAGAACAGCTGCAGGTTTCAAGGCAAGAAGAGTAATAACAGGTCACTGCAATGTTTTTTTTAATTTTGTTTTAACAAACTGGAATCTAAAATGTCTTACCCAAAGAGACAGAGACTCATGAATTCAGATTAATCTTGTTTTTGTTATTAAATATAATGCAAGTATACTTTTAAATTACTCTATTATGTGATGAAAATGAACTATCTAAATAACAAAACTGACTAAAAAATAAATACATGGGTAAAAGACTTGATGCTTTATAAGGTTACATAAACAAATATCAATAATCAAATGAAAAAATTCTGAACATCTTTAGTCATCAAGGAAAAGCAAATTAAAATCACAGTGAGAACCAATAGACACCCCCTAGAATGGCTAAAATGAAAAACACCACATGCTGGTGAGACTGCAGAGCAACTAGACCTCTCACTGTTGGTGGGACTATGAAGTGGTACAACCACTGTGGAAAAAGGTTTTATAATTTCTTAAGAAATTAAACATGCAGCTCCATTACACCCAGCAATTTCACTCCTAGGTATTTCTCCAAGAGAAACGAAAACATTTGCCACAAAAAAGCAAGTACAAAAATGTGTATAGGAGTTTTATTCACAATAACCCAAAGCTGGAAACAAACTCAATGTCCATAAAAGAGAATGGATAAACTGCGGTACAGCCATGTAACACTATATAACAATAGAACAGAATGAAAAAAAAGAACAGTAACATGGATGAATCTAACAGTTCAGTAAAAGAAGCCATATTAGAAAGTATACATACTATATAATTCAATTTATATGAAGTTTTAGAACAAGCAAAACTAAGGAGAGAAAAATCAGAGCAATGAGGGCTTCTACAGACGGGGTTGGGAGATTAATTGAAAAGGAACATGAGGAACTTTCTGGGGCAAGGGAAATCCGTATCAGGTTTAAGGTGTGGGTTACACAGGTATAGCCATTCATCACATAGCTAAGATTTTTGTGCATCTTAATATATGAATATTTTACCTAAAAGAAAAAATAACCACAAAAAGCTAATAATCAAGTGGGGCAGGGAATGGGTACTTAACCCATGATTTTAAAATGGGACCCAGGCACGGTGGCTCACGCCTGTAATCCCAACACTTTGGGAGGCCAAGGCAGGTGGATCACGAGGTCAGGAGTCCGAGACCAGTCCGGCCAACATAATGAAACCCCATCTCTACTAAAAATATGAAAAATTAACCAGGTACAGTGGCGTACACCTGTAATCCCAGCTATTAGGAAGGCTGAGGCAGGAGAATCATGTGAACCCAGGAAGCAGAGGTTATAGTGAGCCAAGACTGAACCTTTGCACTCCAGTCTGGGTGACAGTGTGAGACTCCCGTCTCAAAATAAATAAATAAATAAATGAAAATAAAAATTAATTCAAAAAATCAATTGATTTGTATACTATATTAATATTAAAGAAGAACTATATTACTATCTCCAGTGGTAGAGAAAAAAACCATTGCTAAAATTCAACATGTTAAAAATTCAAACTAGATATTTACAGAAATTTCCTTAACCTAATAAAAAATATCTATGAAAAGCCTAATGTAAAATTATACTTAGGGAAACAAAGAACAAGATACAAAATTTGCTGTTGAGTCCTAGCCAATGAAGAAACAGATTTTTTAAAAGATAAAAGAACTAGGAAGATACAAACTATCCTTATACACAGATAGCTGTGTTGTTGAAAACCTAAATTTATGTCCAGAAAAACATGAAGATTAAGAGCTATCTAGATTACTGTGTATGTATACTCAAAAAACAAAAAGTACAACAGCAACACAGCAAAAATTTTAAAGAAATACCACATATAATTGTTTCAAAAATATAAACTACTTAGGAATAAAACTAACATAAAGTATATAAGATCTTTATGGAGAAAACAACAAAACCTTAATGAAAGACATTACAAAATACGTTGAAATTATACGCTATTAGTGGATAAGAAAATTCAATATAGCAAAAGTGCTGATTCTCACCAAACTATCTATATAGAAGTAATGAATTCCCAATAAAAACACCAAAAGAAATTTTGTGAAACTTCATAAGCAAATCCTAAAATGCATATGGGAGTGTCACGTCCAAGAACAGACAAAGCATTTCTGAAGAAAGACACTAAGGTGAAAGAAGCTACCCTATCAGTTATCAAGGCATATAAAACTACATTAATTAAAACAGGGCGGCACTGGCACAAGGATACACAAATAAACCAAAGAAACAGAATTAGGTGTCCAGAAACACACTAATGAATACTTGATATATAAGACAGGTGGTACTGCAAATTGGGAGGAACAAGAGACTCTTTTCAATAAATGATGCTAGAATAGCCAATTTCCCTATGGCAAAAAAATGGAATGGAATGCCTGCCTCACAGTATAGAAGACAATACAAAAAATATCCTCATGACCTCAGTGTAAGGAAAGATTTTCCAAGATACAACAAACACAAGCCATCAGTCATCTACATTAAGAACTTCTATTCATTGAGATACTACAGAGAGACTGGAGGAAGGAAAAACCAAGGTACAATTGGAGGAGGAAAAGAAAGAATTGGAATTTAGAATATATAAACAATGTCTATGAATCAAGAAGAAAAAAGACAAATAATCTAACAGAAAAAAATTTATTTAAAAAGACTTGAGTAGATACTTCCCAGAAAATGAAACCTGAATAGTCAAATATCTGAAAAGATCTTCAACCACATTAGTAACGAAGGAAATAAAGAGTATCAACAACAAACCTGATCAGCACAAAATAAAAAGTCAAATTGAAAATAAAAAATGTTGGTGAGAATGTGGAGCAAAAGAAGTTCTTAACCACAGCTGGTTAGAATATAAATGAGTGCAACCTCTGCAGAAAGTCACTTCAGCAATAGTAGTGTAGCTGAACACTGTCAAACCCTATAGCTCAGCAATTATATTTCTACACATTTCTAGGCATCTCAGGACATTCGTTCTCAACCTGGGGTGATTTTGCCCTGCAAGTGACGTTTGGCAATTTGTGGAGACATTTTTGGTTGTCACAACTGAGGGTGCTACTAGCATCCAATGGGTTAAGAGGCCAGAGATGCTGCCAAGCATCCTACAAAGAACTGGAGAGCTTCCCACGCTAATGAATTATTTGGCCCAAAACACCAATAATCTCAAGGTTGAGAGGTCCTACCCAAGAGAAACAATTTTTATAACTCCTGAGTATTATAACCAGTTCTAATTCATTTCCCTGACAATTAGGTTCCCTTTAGGTCCATTCTTTATAATTCAATTCAAGTTGTTTTCTTTGAAAGTACAAAAATAAGCCATGCCTACTCAACTTAAAGTCCTCTACTAGCATCTCACTGCCTATGGCAGTCACTTTCAACTATTGGCTAACAACCACCTACAGAACAACAAAATCAGATGCCTTGGCTCCATCCCCAGAAAATGTGATTCAGACTGAAAGACAGACTGAGGTGGGTGAGGTAGACATGTAAACAGATAATTTACATGTGCTCTGGTAAATGCAGCAGTTGAAGTATGGTCGGAGTGTTGTGGGAGCATGAAGAGGAGGTAACTAATTGCCTAAGGTATTCAGAAAAGATTCACAGAGGGTCTGTATTTTTAACCGGGTCTTAAAGAATGAACAGGAGTTTGCCAGGTTAGAAAAATAAGTTAGAAACAGCATTCCATGCAGAGAAAATAAACTCTTTAAGGGGTTGGGAGAGTAGAAAACGCTGTAAGAAAGTTTTGGAAACATGAGTGTGAACTGGATGATGATAAAGAAAATGTAGCTCGCAAACAAAGTTGGGACCTGTCTGTGAAGGCCCTTGTGTCACACTGTTTATGCAATTCAATCCATTACTCCTATAGATCACTGTTAAAGATTGATCCCCGAACAACTGGCTTTAGAATCACTTGTGTCATTAATTTGAAAATGAATTGAGTGCCTTCCCAGACAAAATACAAAAATTAGCAAAGCATGGTGGTGCACTCTTATAGTCCCAGTTCTCAGAAGACTGGGGTAGAATAGTCTGAACCCAGGAGGTAGAAGTTGCAGTGAGCTGAGATTGTGCCAGGGTACTCCAGCCTGGGTGACAGTAAGACCATCTCAAAAAAAAAGAAAAAAGAAAGAATCCCTGTGGTAGGGCCATGGTAGCTCATGGCCATAATCTCAATGTTGTGGGAGAATCATTTGAGCTCAAGACCAGCCAGAGCAACACAATGAGACATTGTCTCTATTAAAAATAAGTTTTAAAAATCAGCTGGGCACAGTGGTGTGCACCTATAGTTCCAGCTACTCGGGAGGCTGAAGCAGGAGGATCACTTGAGCCCAGGTCATGGCTACTGCGAGCTGTGATAGCTCCACGGCACTCCAGCCTGGGCGACAGAGGGAGATTCTGTCTCAGAACAACAAAAGAAACCCTACGAGAACCTACTATCATGTTTCTTGTCTTTTTTAATTTTTATTTTTGGAGATAGGGTCTCATTCTGCTGCCCAGTCTAGAGAGTAGTGGTATGATCTTGGCTCATTGCAACCTCGACCTCCTGGGCTCAAGCAATTCTCCCGCCTCAGCCTCCCAAGTAGCTGAGACTACAGGCATGCACCACTGCACCTAGCTAATTTTTGTATTTTTTGTAGAGATGGGGTTTTGCTATGTTGTCCACGCTGGTCTCGAACTCCTGGGCACAAGTGATCTGCCTGCCTCAGGGTTCCAAAGTGCTGGGATTAGAGGTGTAAGCCACCATGTCCAGCCTACTGCTATTTTAAAACACTTAGTAGGTACTTGAATTAGCCACATTTACCATGTTAATCTCATTTCACAGGTGAGAAGGTGTACCTGTAGAGGGAATTAAACAACTGGGGCAATTAATTCACAGGGAATTAAACAACTGAAAACAAGAATTCTAAGCTCTTGCTTCACTACTAGGTCAATGCCTTCCACTCTTCAACTTGGATCAAAGTTCAGTCTCTCAGCTTTATTTGTGGAGGATGTAGTGGGAAAAACACAAAAAACAACACAACCCAGAAAATATGTGAAGTACAGTCTGCTGTCATTTTTATAATGCTAGTAACAAAAAGGTAACAACTGGGATTGTCCCGATCCATACTTACATGCTTTCTTTCAGATTACAAAATTTTCTCTTTTTAATCTTAAAATGTCTTAGACAATCAAATTTGAAATACTTTGTTAGATGCTGAGTGGGTAAAGTTACCCTGCAGACAACATTCAAAAGTCCCTGCTACAGCTGTCTACTGACTAATAGTACTCAACGATGTCTCCCTTGTTGACCCCACACATGTGCAGACTGTCCGCCCTTATACCAGTGAGGACAGATCCCATAACAGTGGATGAGAAACACCATCGGATCATATGATGACACACTCAATTTGCTTAACTCTAAAAGAAACAGAGGACTGATTAACTACCGGGGGTTTGGCTCCCAAAAGAATTTTCTTCAGTGGTTTTGATGGTGGTTACACTGGGGTTCACAGAACTGACGTTTGATGTCCGAGAACTCTGAAAGACAGGTATCTTGCCTTTTTCCTTTTTGATTTCCACCCTCCCAGTAGGCTCCTTCTGTGAACTATTAAGAAAATCAAACAGCAGCTCATCATCAGGTTCTGACTTTTTTCTTCGCACAAACTGGGATGAAGGCCTAGGAACTGATGCATTTTCAACAGGATGAGAGGCCTCTACGGGTGTCCGAGATCCTACTTTCACATTTGCAGTGCCAGCTAAGATGGTGGCTTTTTGATTTCGAATGTTATCAGCTGCTGATGAAATGTAGGTAGCTTTAGGTCCACTCTCATATGTCAAATCTGTATTTTGCTGGTGAAGTTCAGTATAGTCAGTATTTTTGCTATGTATGATGTTGCTGGTATTGTCTTTCCTACTGAGAGCTGTTGCGGCTCCTTGATCGACTCGGTTTAAAAGATCTTCTGCCTTTCCAGCAAGATCAACAAACCAAGACATGATGACAGCAGAATAATCTTATGGACAAATCTGAAAAAAGGACATAAAATGATCAGTGTGGCATAATGGCAGAGTATAATAAATGGTTAAGACCAGACTATGGAGTCAGGTAGTCCTGGGTTGAAATCCTAATCCTTCTAACCCTACCTAAGTAACCGTGAGCAAACTACTTAAATGAGGCTGAGAAATCTTATCTAGATAAATGAGGGGGAAAGTGTACTTACCTTACAGGATGGTTTTATGATGAAATAATATATAAAAACACTTTGCAAAATGCTTGGCACACAATAAGCACTCATTTTAGTGGCTGCTATTACCATTATTACAACTAGCCCTTCTGTTTTTATTATTACTATTTCATGAAGAGCAAATCTTAATGTAACAAAAGCATCTCTTATGGGCTGAATTGCAACCCTCCAAATTCCTTTATTTAAGTCCTAACCCCCAGACCTCAAAATGTGACTGTTTTTAAAGATGAAGTCTCCAAAGGGATAACTGAAATGAGTCATTAGGGTGGGCCCTAATCAAATATAACTGGCATGTCCTTCAAAGAGGAGGACATTTCAACATAAACAGGCATACAGAAAAGACACAGGGAGGAGGCAGACATCTACAAGCAAAAGAAGTAGGCCTCAGGAGAAACCAACTCCACCAATACCTTGATCTTGGACTTCAAGCCTTCAGAACTGAGGGAAAATAAATTTCTGTCGGCCCAGCCAGTCAGTCTGTGGTACTTGGTTAAAGCAAAATTAATACAGCATCCAAACAGTAAATAACCCATATGGCAAAATTCCAGTACAACCAAATAAAAATAAAATTCACTGAAGTTTGTTTTAAAGGGCTGAAACTTGAAAAAACTTTTCCATTAAATACAAAAGCTATCTTAATGTTAAGCTGTGGCACTATTAAATATAATTTAATGTGCATATAATTTGTCTAAGGCACATGTTCAATAATTCAAATACTCAACACCTACCATGTGCACATTAAGCTAAGTTCAGAATAAAAAACACTACATAACCACTCATTCCACACATATATTTGAGTACTTACTATGTGCCGCAATAAATCAATGTAATAATGAACATACAGATACAGAAGAGCGCTATAATAAAGTCCACAACCATTTCTAGAATATGCACATTGTTCCTTTTGCCAAGAACTCTTTCACAGTTAACGTTCTTGTTCTTGGTCTTCACTCAAATGTCATCTGCATCAGAGTTCTTCTTTCTATCTAAGTTAGGTCAATCATTATCTGTACATGCCCTATTGTTTTGCCTCACAGCCCTTCATATGTTATAATTACGTATTTTTTTTAACATGTCTCTTGTTCTTGGGGCAAGGCGCACAGTGGCTACAATGTCTATTTTGCTCACCAATGAATTCCCAGAGTCTAGCACACAGTAAGCACTCATAAATACTGCTGAATGGAATTTTTATATGACAGAGGCTGTGCACAGGTACCTATGTATCTTTTATCATATGTAATTTTCACAGCCACATTATGTGGTAAACAGCAACATCCTTTTTCCAAAGCAAACGTGGAAAGGGTTTAGAAAGATCACAGAGTTTAGACAGCAGCTCAGATACTCAAGTCTAAGCCTAGAGCCAAACCCATGTTTTAAGCCTTGCTTCCCTATACCATACCACTCGAAATCTAAAAAAACCTCAAGAAGCTCATCCTTTACACTCAAAAACTCATTCTTTACACATGTGACTATTACATGCCTATGTATTTTGGAGTTTATAAAAAAATCAAATGAAAATGGAGATGAAATCTCTGTAACATAAAGAACGCCATACAGGCCAGGTACTGTAGCTCATGCCTGTAATTCCAACACACTGGGAGGCCAAGTGGGGAGGACCACTTGAGGCCAGGAGTTTGAGACTAGCCTGGGCAACTTAGCAAGACCCTGCCTATACAAAAATAGTAATAAAAAAATCAACACGCACTCATTAATTCTTTATATCTTGCCTCCCATTTTAAAATTAATTGGCCTTTAAAACATAGCATGCAATTGCTGTTAATGTTGCAATGAATGTTGATTACCTAATTAAATAAATACTTAGATGGGCCCTGGGCCCTTGCCCCACTGACAAAAACATCTCACAGGCACAAAGCCGTCAATTCCCCCGGCACTGCCCAGGGGCAGAGAGGGTGCGTGGGATGGGTGTGCAGAGGGCGGTGGCAGGGCCTGCTTCAAAGACCAGGCGTCGGCACAGAGGGAAGGAGACTGGCGGTCAGTCGGTCAGGCTTAGTCGGTAGAGCCCTGGGGTCTGTCAGTCTGCGGATCTCAGGAGAGTAGAGACCCCCACTACGCTCCCAACCACTCTCGTTCAGTGCAAGAAGGACGGAGAGGCCAGGCAGGGTTCGGGTGGAAGACAGAGGAGGGCAGGAAACAACGTCGGCTGAAGCCCAAGGGGTCTCTCCAGCTACCCTCCTCAGGCCCCTAATAGGGCGAAGACGAGCGCGACCCGAAAGAAGGCGGACAGACAAGGGTCTCGGCTGAAGGGACTGCGCCCCGACTCCTAGGATCGTTAACACCCCCGTCTCGTCCAGTGGGCCCTCGCCTCCGCCTCACCTGAGGACTCCGGAGAAGCTGCACCCACGGCCTAATCGCCGTCCTGGGCCGCGCCCCCTCAGCAGCGGGCCCAGAAGGGACCCAAACTCAGTAAACCTCCTACCCAACCCGCCCGGGCCCTGCTGCCGCTTCCGGGAGACGTGGAAGGGGCGCGAGGACCCCAAAACAGAGTGGCTTTCGATCTGCCTGAACGGCAGGGAACCGAGAACAGCCACCTGCAGGCAATTCAGGCGGTGGCGCTGGCGGCTATGGGGTCCTCGCGCATGACCACGCCCCTTTCCGCCCATAGCGAGATCTGGCGCGGCGCTGGGCCTGCGTGCGTGTGACGTGACTCACCTTCCGCGGCCCGCACAACATTGAAGGCCACACCCACAAAGGGCGGGGCCTCGCTGCGGGCCACGTCGGTGACCGAAGAGGGTGACCGAAGAGGGTGACCGAAGGGGGTGACCGAAGGGGTAGTCCAGCTTGGAAGGAATACGAGGCTTGAGTTGGAAGGGGCGTGAGACCCCGGTGGACTGGCTAGACGTCATGTTTCTCGCTTTCCTCACCGTCTCCCCCTAGTTTTACGGATGAGAATGCCAGAGGCCCACGGCAGAAGGTGGAAATAAGAAAACATGATCCTGACTGCGTTGCACTTGCTTTCTAGTGGCAGAGACAGATATTGCATAACAGTGAATGGACAAGACGGTTTCAAGGCGTTACAAGAGCTCTAACGACAGGAAACAGGGAAAAGTGACTGGAGGCAGGGGAGTTACTTTAAATCAGGTGGTCAGGGAAATATCTCTGAGGAGATGATATTTGAGCTGAGACCCAAAAAGATGGAAAAGGCGGTACTGGGGTTATGTTATGCATACAGTTCATTGACTATCTGAAATAAGTCTGAAATCCGCATTCAATAATTCAAATACTCAGCACCCACTACGTGCCCAGGATTGGGCTAATTTGGCTGACAAGCCTACAACACAGTTCCAAGTCTCAGCCTTTGAGTTGAGGAAAGTAAGGCTCAAACACTTTAATTTGTCTAAGATCATCAGTCCTCATAAGGAGTCCACATTACTCCAAAGCCTGTGCCCCTTAGACTCAAAGTTTTGTCTCCAAATTAAATATTGGGAATAATTACAACTCCTGCTTTTCTTCCTCTCAGGTCAGGTTTAGCTCAGTATAGTGAAGAGAAAAATTTTCAGCAGCACCAGGAGGTAATAATCATAATGGCATCTAACATTTATCAAACCTTTTATTAAGTGTAGACTACTGTGCTAAGCATTCCACGGGCCTCACCTCATTTAAATCTCACATCAGTAAGGAAGGTATTATTCTTCTCTGGTAGGTGGTATTGTTGATCCTATTAAGTTGCTCTTCCGGTTAAGGAGTGTACATCATCACCTGTCGCTATGCAACTGCAGTGCCTCCTGTGGGAGTAGCATTCTTTTCAGCCTCACTGATGTCAGGCTTGATCCTATGATCTTTTTTTAACCAGTGAAATACAAGCAGAAGTGTCTCTCACGACATCTGAGCAGAAGCTTTAAGAGCTGTTATGTATTTCAACGAGAGAAATGTTTCCTTTCATGAGAGCAGTCTGTCTCAGGTGGGGCTGCTTTTTCAGCCTTGGTCCTGGAAGAAAAGGAATGTGAAGCAGCCCACATTTGAGATGACATGAATGAAATATAAACTTTTATGGTTATAAGCCACTGAGATTTAGGATTGTTTCTTACACAGCCCTACCTAATGAAATCAGACTAATATTAATGTATTCTCCCATTTTACAGATGAAGACACTGAGATTAGTGAGGTTTATTTACTTGCCCATGGTCACATAGAAGCAAAAATAGAACAACTGGGATTCAGACTTAGGTCAATGTGAATCCAGAAACAATGTTTAACTGTTGAAGGGGGATGAGAATGAAAGAAGTTGAGGAGTAACCAGTCTTCCACTGTATTGGACTAAACCTGATCTGAGAGGAAGAAAAGCAGGAGCTGTAATTACTCCCAGTATTTAATTTAGAGACAAAAAAAACTGAGTCTAAGGGGCACAGGCTTTGGAGTAATGTGGACTCCTTATTAGGATTGATGATTTTAGACAAATTACTTAACCTGATTTTTTGTATTTTTGTTTTATTTGAAACAGTCTTGCTCTGTCACCTAGCCTGGAGTGCAGTGGTGCAATCTTGACTCACTGCAACCTCTGCCTTCCAGGTTCAAGTGTTTCTCCTGCCTCAGCCTCCCAAGTAGCTGGAACTACAGGTGCCCACCACAGCACCCGGCTAATTTTTGGTATTTTTAGTAGAGACGGGGTTTCACCATGTTGGCCAGGCTGGTCTTGAACTCCTGACCTCAAGCGATCTGCCTGCCACAGCCTCCCAAAGTGCTGAGATTACAGGCTGTGCCCAGCCCTTAACCTGTTCAAGCCTTACTTTCCTCAACTTGAAGATGAAGACTAAGGACCGTGTTGTAGGCTTGTTATTAGGGCCAAATTAGCCTGATCCTATGCACACAGTGGGTCCTAAATATTTGAATTATTGAATTTGGACTTTAGACTTATTTCAGAAATTCCACAAAATGGCAATGGGCAGGTCCCCAAAAAGAGTGTTTCAAGAATTCCCACATATACTCCCTAAGAAGGTCAGCATATAGATGCCTGCCATGCATGTATTACTGGGGCCAGGGTGAGTTAACCACAGAAACAGCGCAACAGAGAGAGGCTACAACCTTGCCCAGTGGGACAGAAAATTTTCCCTTTTCTTCCCACCTCCTCCCTGCCCTGATGTCACCAGAGGAGCTAACACATAGAAAAGGAAGGGGGAGAAGGAATCCTCTAGTGCTCTAGTACAACCAGGCTAGTCTACTCTAGAGATCAGTGAGAAGAACTTTGAATAGAGCTTAAGGTTGAAGTTTTAAACAAATGAGGCTATATTGTGACTTCTGGAATGGCAGAGTCAGGAGTTCAACAAATTCTCTCCCCCCCCAAAAAATGATGAAATTGGAGAAAATTGTGAAAAACAACCATTGCAAATTCATGGAAATCTACCATAGATGTAACACAAATTAAAAAGCATTTTTTTCAAGAAAAACCATTAAACCTTGGGTAACAACAGTGAGAGTCTGTGACATGTTAGCAAGGGGAAATTCCCAATCCCTCTCTCCCAGTTCCATAGGAATAGTTCTATCAGGGCTGAGTGCATGTGAAAACCAGTGGCTTTGCTGCCAGAGGAGGCTGACTTTATAAGGAGAGGTGCCAGAAAAACCCCATGGCCAAGGAGAAAGATTGATTGGGAATGCCAACATCACAATTGCCTGGGCTGCAAGATGGGATGCAAACAACTGATTAGAAAGCCTGCTAGAAGTTTAGCAGTGAGATCCAGGGAATCAGATAGGGCTTTGTGAGGCACCTGTGGTCTGGTAGGCTATGTCAGTTCAGGAGTCTGGCAAAAGCCCAGGCATCAACTCAACCCTGGCACCTTGCACAGAGGCAGAGGAGACACAGGAAAACAAAAGCCAGGAGAGTCTTGCAGAGATGCAGAGGAGACACAAGAAAACTCAGGAAAACAAAAGCCAGAGCAGTCTTGTAAATTGCCTGAATTTTGAATGTTCTTCAACCCATTTAGATGACACAGGTCCGTCAGGAAAGGGTAGAAGTCTTACTGACTTGAAGTGTCTAATTGCCACCTTTGATCAATCATTGATTAAATGCTAAGCATCATTGACCTTGGTGAAAACCTTAGAAAACCAGCCTTAGAAATAAAAATAAAAGGGAAAAAAACTGAGCAGAAACATCAATGTCAACACACTATGGGAGAGAACCTACAGAATTAGTCCAGGCAAGTCACAAAATGAATGTATAAACTAAGAAAAACAACAAAAACACCCGCTGAGGGGCACATCAAAACACAAGTGTTGCTACACTATATTATCTAAATTGTCCAGTTTTCAATTAAAAAAAAAAAGCAGACATACAAATGAACAGAAAAAAGCGACCATACACAGAGGTGAAAATCAATATAAATGTTGTGCGATGTTAGACTTAGCATATAAGGACTTCAAGGAACTTACTCAAACATGAGATCAAGTCACACAGCGCATCTACTCTATTAAAAAAAAAAAGAAAGAAAAAAATGTTCAAAGAACTAAGTGAAAATATGACAGGCAGGTGTGGCAGCTCACACCTGTAATCCCAGAACTTTGGGAAGCTGAGGCAGGGAGATTGCTTGAGCTCAGGAGTTTGAGAACAGCCTCCTCAAACACAGTGAGACCCAGGCTCTAACAAACCAAAAATAAAAACAAAAAAAATTGCAATGGTTCTTCATAAAATAGGAATATCAGTAAAGAGATAGGGATTATTTTAAAAATCAATGGAATTCTAAAGTTGAAAAGTACAGTAAGTAGAAAATAAAAATTTTGCTGGAAGAGTTCAATACAAATTTGAGTGGGCAGAAGAACGACTTAGAAAACTTGAAGATAGATCAACAGAATGTATCCAACGAATATAAAGAAAAAAGAGTAAAAAATGAGGTGATTCTCAGAGATCTGTTTGACATCATCAAATATACCAACATGTATGTAATGGAAATTTCAGAAGGAGAGAAGAATCAGGAGAAGGGGGGATATTTGATGAAAAAAATGGCCAAAAACTTTCCAAGTTTGATGGAAACATTAATCTGTACATCTAAGAAGCTCAGTTATCTTCAAATAGGACAAACACAAAAACATTCAACCTGGCACATGACAGTCAAGCTGTTGGTGTTGACTTAAGACAAAGAAAATCTTAAAAGCTGTAAGAAAAAATGACTCATCAAAAATAGGGGAACAAGAATAACAGCTGACTTCATATCAGAAACAAGGAAGGAAGAAGGCAGTGGGATAACATATGTAAAATGCTGAAGGGGGAAAAGAAACTGTCAACCAATAATTCTATTTCCAGCAAAACTATTCTTCAAAAATGAAGGCTAGATAGAGACATTCCCACGTATACAGAGACTGAGAGATGTTGTGGCTAGTCCTATAAGACTTGCCCTATAAGAAATAATAAAGAAAATTATTTAACCTGAAAGGAAATGACACCAGGTGGTAACTCAAATCTGCATAAATAAATTAAACAGACCAGAGTGTTAAATACTGAGGCAAGTCTGTTCTAATTACTAAAAGTGTCTGAAAATTATGGAGGTAGGCAAGATGTCATTAAAGAAACTATGGCTCAGAGAAAAAAATGGGAACTGCTATAAATATCTATGAGAATTATTGGAAGAAATTAAACCATTTTCTGTCACTGCCTCCAGTGAGTTGACACTACCTGATAAGTGGATTA
Organism: Callithrix jacchus; assembly: GCF_049354715.1. Classification (NCBI taxonomy): domain Eukaryota; kingdom Metazoa; phylum Chordata; class Mammalia; order Primates; family Cebidae; genus Callithrix; species Callithrix jacchus. The sequence goes on along the minus strand of NC_133509.1, from coordinate 127,626,946 downwards.
AACTAATATCTCAGAGTGTTCTTCTCCTCCAGCAGTAGAAACATAAGCTCCTTTTTGGGAGTGACTCCCCTTCTGAGTCTACCACTTAACTGGTATCACAACTATTATACTCTTTCTTTGAAACTATTCTTCTTTATAACATTTATACAAATGTAATTATATGAAGGAGGGCAGGGACAGTGTCTGTCTTGTCTATGGCTGTTTCAACAGAACCCAGGAAAGGACATGGCACAAAAAGATACTCCTACATATTGAATTATGAATAATAATCTTCAGTAAATTGAAATAGCATGGAAAAAAGGCAGAAATCAGATGAACTGGTTCTTATTTGGCTGTTAATTACCCTCAAGTAACTTAATTTTTTTAACCTTTAATTTTACTATCAGGAAAAAAGACTGTACTCAACTAGAATATATCTAGCCTAGAAAGCAAGAAAACCTTGGTTCTAATCATGATTCTCTAGTTTCTAGCTATGTGAACTTGAACAAACCACTTCTCTTCCCAGGCATCATTTATTAAATGAAGACATTGAACTAGAATTAGGAATCATAAGTCTGCAGCCTCAGTGAATTGCTTTTGTTTGTTTTGTTTTGTTTTGGTCAAAGGACAATGTTTAATTTCACTCTGTTTCACAGGCTGTAGTGCACTGGTACAATCTTGGCTCACTACAGCCTCAGCCTCCTGGGCTCAAGCAATCCTCCCACCTTAACCCCCCAAGTACCTTTATTCATAATGACACAAACTGGAAACAAACCAAATAGTAATAAACTGGTGAATGGATTACGAAATTGTGTTATGGCTGTACAACACTATACTTCGTACTAATGCAAAACAAGAAACCACAACACCATAGATGAAATTCATAGGCATAATTTTGACTTAAGTGAAGCCAGTCTAAAAAGACTATAATTCTATTTCTTTTTTTTTGAGATGGAGTTTCACTCTTGTTACCCAGGCTGGAGTGCAATGGCGTGATCTCGGCTCACGGCAACCTCCGCCTCCTGGGTTCAAGCAATTCTCCTGCCTCAGCCCCTGAGTAGCTAGGATTACAGGCACGTGCCACCATGCCCAGCTAATTTTTGTATTTTTAGTAGAGACGGGGTTTCACCATGTTGACCAGGATGGTCTCGATCTCTTGACCTTGTGATCCACCCGCCTCGGCCTCCCAAAGTGCTGGGATTATAGGCATGAGCCACCGCGCCTGACTGTAATTCTATTTCTATGCAAGTCAAGAATGGACAAAGTTAATCTATGGTTATAAAAGTTATCATAAGACCAGGCATGGTGGCTCATGCCTGTAATCCCAACACTTTGGGAGGTAGAGGCAGGAGAATCACTTGAGCTCAGGAGTTCAAAACCAGCCTGGGCAATGTAGGAAGACCCCATCTCTACCAAAAAAAAATTAAATTAACCAAGCATGCTGCTGTGTGCCTGTAGTCTCAGCTACTCAGGAGGTTGAAGCAGGAAGATTGCTTGATCCCAGGAGTTTGAGGTTACGGTGAGCCATGATTGCGACACTACATTCCAGCCTGGGTGATGGAGTGAGACCCTCTCTCAAAAAAATTTTTTAAAAAAAAGAAAAGAAGAAGTTATAGTATCAGTTATCTTTTGGGAGGGCAGTTATTGACTGGGAGTGGTCAAGATGGAGGTGCTTATAGTGTTCTACATCTTAACATTGGTATTGATTATAGGTGTAGATACATGTGAAAAATTCATCAAACTCTATACTTAACAGTTGTTTACATATATGATGTTATACTTAAAACAGTTTTTTTAAAAAAACATATAAGGGCCAGGCGCAGTGGCTCACGCCTGTAATCCCAGGACTTTGGGAGGCTGAGGCAGGTGGATCACGAGGTCAAGAAATCGAGACCATCCTGGTTAACACGGCAAAACAGTGTCTGTACGAAAAATACAAAAAATTAGCTGGGCATGGTGGCGCGTGCCTGTAATCCCAGCTACTCAGGAAGCTGAGGCAGGAGAATTGCCTGAACCCAGGAGGCAGAGGTTGCAATGAGCCGAGATCGTGCCATTGCACTCCAGACTGGGTAACAAGAGAGAAACTCCGTCTCAAAAAAAGTAATAATAATTCATATAAGAAGGCAGTTCCACTTTTAGGAAATTATCTTACAGATATGCTTACACTTATGCAAAATGACATACACAAATTTATTAATTATAGTGTTGCTTATGACAGGAAATAACAAATTAAATGTTCATTGATTTAAAACTCTTGATACATTCATCCAATGGAATAATATGTGGCTGTTTTTAAAAAGAAACAATCTCTTATGCAGGGACATGAGAAAAGTATATATTCTTAAGAATGTATGTTAAATTAGAAAAAAAAAGAAAATGATGGCATATATATAGTGTGATTTTATAATTGTGCAATGTATTCTTTTTGCCCACTGTGCAGATTTGCTGAGACAGCAGTATTGCAGTAGAGAAAGAGTTTAATTAACACAAGGCTAGCCAAGTGGAAGATGGGAGTTTATTATTCAAAGTCAGTGTCCCTGAAAATCTGGAGGCAAGGGTTTCTTAAGGATAGCTTGGTGAGCTGGGGGCTAGGGAATGAAAGATGTTGATTGGTTGGGTTGGGGATGAAATCATAGAGGGTCATAGCTATCCTCTTGTGCTGAGTCATTCCCTGGGTGAGATTACAAGACCAGTTGAGCCAGTTTCTTGGTATGGGTTACAGGTCCAGGTGGTACTGAGAAGAGTTAGCTAACTTGCCTTAGGTAGACAGCAAGGGAAGGGTCCCCAGAGAGCCCCCAACCCACAGGTCATTGCCTCATCCCCACATAATGTAAAAGGCAGCCTGGGGGAAAAAAAAACTGTAAGCACCAGTAAGGGAACTAGCACAAGGGTTGTACCTGGAGACATGCCCACGGCTGCACAGATAGGAGAACCTCCAGCCCATTCAGATACAAACTTGCACAAACCTCTGGCTCACTCAGAGAAGGGAACAAGGACTGACATAGAAATGTCTTTGTCCTTTTTATAATCAGCAGGCTCCTAGTAAAAAGTTTCTTCTTTTTGGGGGCATGAACACAGTGGGCTCCAGTGGGTTCTGGTGGGCACATTCCTTTCATTTTTGGATTGTGAGCCTGGCCTCTATGAATCATCACTTCAGCCCCTGATTGGTCCCAGGCCAAGGTCCTAGAGCCAAGCTGAATTAATTTCTCCAACATAGCCCACAGACTAAGCACATTCCTTCCCTTCCCAGTCTATAAAAACCCTGGACCCCAGCCTCACAGTGGGCAATTCATTCAGGCCTCCCTCTCTGCTGGTGGAGAGCTTTCATCTTTCGCTTATTAAACTTTCGCTCCCACCTACCCTTGTGTCCACACTCCTTAATCATCTTGGACGTGAGATAAAGCGCTTTGGTGATACCTCACAGGAGAGATTGCTACACTGGTGCTTTGGCAAGACTACAACACCACCAATTGGCCCATCAGAATACAGGGTCTGAGAAATACCATCAACATCAATCTTAGGTTTTACCAATAGTGGTGTTGTTTATATGAGTAAATGGGGAGGTTATGAATCTTGTGACTTCCAGAACAATGGCTAGTTAAGTTTAATTACACTTACATTTTTAGCAGATGTAGACCCCTCCCATAATACTAATCTTATGGCCTTTCATTAGTTTTTTTTTTTTTTTTTTGGTTTTTAAAAAAATTATCGTTGTTTTGTTCTGCTTTTTTGAGACAGGGTCTTGTTCTGTAGCTCAGGTGAGTGCAGTGGTGTGATCTCGGCTCACTGCAACCTCTGCCTCCTGGGTTTAAGCGATTCTCCTGCATCGGCTTCCTGAGTACCTGGGACTACAGGTGCCCACTGCCACACCTAGCTAATTATTGTATTTTTAGTAGAGATGGGTTCTTGCCATGTTGCCCAGGGTGGTCTCGAACTCTTGCCTCAAGCGATACACCCACTTCGGCCTTCCAAAGTCCTGGGATTATAGGTGTGAGCCACTGCACTTGGCCAGCCTTTTGTTATTTTTTAAAAGGTGGTTTTAGTCCTCAGACGAGGAGGGAGTAGTTTAAGGAAGGGATATGATATCATCCTTGCTTTAAGGTTAAACTATAAACTAAGTTTCTTGCAGAGTCAGCTTGGCCTATGTTCCAGAAAGAACAAGGATGGCTTGGAAGTTAGAAGCAAGATGGAATCAGCTATATCAGATTTCTCTTACTGACATAATTTTGCAAAGGTGGTTTCACTACTATTTGTGTAAACATACTTTTTATAGTTAGAGTCTGTGTCTTGAAGGACACCTTGTTTGCATCCAGAGAGGAGAACTTGGCTAGGTAACAGGGGGTGAGAGGAGGGTTTTTTTTAATGCATCATTTTTTGTATGTACCCTTTGAACTCTGTACTATGAGAATCTTCTTTTTGAAAGTAAATAACATTCAAAATTAATTTAAACTTTGAATATCCCGGGAGATAGAATGCACTCTCTATATTGTCACAGCCCTGGCTCTCTGAATCCCTATACCCCACATTTAAAGTATCTGTCCAGCCCCTGCAGGCTTTCCCTAGGGATTTTGTGACTCTCACTAGAAGATTCCTCTGTCTTTCAGCTCGTTGGTGCTGTGATTGATTCTACTTTGCACAGATCTGAATGAAATTGTGAGCCTTTTTGTGCATTTTTATCTTTCAGCAGCAGAGGGCACTTAGTACTTAAAAATACGTACCTTATGTTTGTATGTATGTTGTATATCTAGATTGACAAGTGACACGAGTATTATTATTGTATCCTTTCTTTTATAGAGCGCAGAGTGTGGTATTTCATGAATTAACCTTGGATGACCCAGGGGGATTTCATTTTCCCACACCTTTTTGGAAGTTCCCCAGATGTGACAGGCCAGTTCTGGTGTTTTCTGGACTGCTAAACTGCTCCCAGGGATGGATCCCTTCACTCCTGAGCCCCTGATGAACCTCTTAGACTCCCCCTCTCCCTATCCTCAGCCGTCCGTGCTTTTGTCAAGAGCCCTCCAACCACCATATGACCCCATGTTGGTAGGGGGTCTAGGTGGAGAAGGGGCTTTATGTTGTCCTGGAAACAGCACAAGCCTGGGAGTAAAAAAACTATGTTGTGCCTTGCTGTGGTGTCATGGACAACTCTCTCAGGGCTTCCGTTGGTGGTTTATAAGGTGTATGTGAGTAACTGCTTCTTATGCTAGGAAATTATTATTATTATTATTTTTTTTTTTTGAGATGGAGTCTTACTCTGTTGCCCAGGCTGGAGTGCAGTGGCATGATCTCAGTTCACTGCAACCTCTGTCTCCTGGGTTCAAGCGATTCTCCTGCCTCAGCCTCCTAAGTAGCTGGGACTACAGGCACCCAGCTAACTTTTGTACTTTTAGTACAGATGGGGGTTTCACCATATTGGCCAGGCTGGTCTCGAACTCCCAACCTCAGGTGATCAATATGCCTTGGTCTCCCAAAGTGCTGGGATTACAGGCGTAAGCCACCGCGCCTGGCCAAAATTATTTCTTTAAAGTGCTAAATTGAACTAAATTTGGCCTGAGGATGCCTCTATACTTGAGTTCTTACATGAGGAACTGCAACGTAACTTGGCACATAAACTAATTGAAAGCCTAACTTAGGAATATACTTTTGTAATCAAAGTCTCAGCCAATCATAGCACCAGAGCTTCAGTCAGTTACAGGTGCAAGACTGATCAGACCGTGTCCAAATAAGGCCTCTCTCTCCAGCTCCATCTTAAACTTCTCTCCTCCTTACCCACATGCACCAGCATCCAGCCCTCAGGAACATTGGCCCTGCTATTCTCACTGCCTGGAAATTTACACTCTGCACCCCCTCACCTGCTTTCCCCTTCTTCCCCACTGCTTATGGGTGATCCTTTCCCATCCTGAGGTCTGTAAAGCTCTCCCACTCTGGAAACCTTCCCAGGGCACCTTCAGTAAACCTCCAACCCTCTTCTCTATACAACACTTCATTTTCCTTCAAAATAGTTATAACAATACAATTTTATTTTGTATAATTATAATTAGCACAATTATAATTATGCAAGCTTATAATTTGTACTATGTGTATACATTTTAATTGTGTGTTTATTTAGCGTCCATTTTCCCTCCATGAAAGCATAGACCGCATCTGTCTTTGTCAGGGGCCGTGTTCCTAGCACCTAGGACAGAGCCCACCGCATGATGGGTGCTTACATTTGTGAACAAATGCAATGGACCAACCCTGAGGATTAGAGGTGCAAAATCAGTTAGGTAAACAGTTAAGGATGGTCCTCAGAGAAACAGCCTGCTTGAAAAATTGCAACTGCAGGCAAAACTAGAGCTGCCTGTGGAAAGCGCAGGCCGCGCACGCGCAGATAAGCAGGCAGGGTGCAGCACAGAAGCCTTTTGCTCTTTTTGTGATTAGCAAGCTCCCAGGAAAAAGTTTTCTCCCTTTTTCAGGCATATACACGGTGGGCTCCATGGGAACTTGCACAGGGAGGAGGGGGGCTTACCTAAAACAAACCTACAGTTGTACAAACAAGAGAAGCAGCATTTTGTGCTTGCCTTGAGACATACTCACAGCTACATAGATAACGGGGAATTGTGCAGACAACCTTTCAGATAAGAGTAGTTACTCAAACAGCTACTGAAATGAGAGGAGTTTCTTTCTTTATATATATATATATATATGTATATATATATATATTGCTGTTTAGGTTCTGGGGTTCTTGTGCAGAACACGCAGGATTGTTTCATAGGTACATACATGACAAGGTGGTTTGCTGCCTCCATCCCTCTGTCACCTATATCTGGCATTTCTCCCCCTGTTATCCCTCCCCAACCTCCCTACCCCCTGCTGACCCTTCCCCGTTCCCCCACAACAGACCCCAGTGTGTGATGCTGTCCGAGGAGTTTCTTATAAAAGCTTTTGGATTCAACTGTAAAAACGCAACCCACCCTGGCTCCCCTCTCCATTGCAGAGAGCTCTCTTTTCACTTACTAAACTTTCCCTCTAACTTCACCCATTGTGTCCATACTCCTTAATTCTTTCGGTCATGAGACAATGAGCTCGGATAACACATTAGACAACAAGACCAGTGACCCTGACCTGTTTTAGTGCTAGTCCATGAAATTGGTAGACACCTCAAAAAGAATCTGTTGCATATGTGAGCATCTAGCACGAGGCCTGGCACACAACAGATGCTTAGTAAATCTAGGTATGATTTTTTGTTGTCCCTCTGAGTTTTCCTCTCCATATCTTTTTGCTTGTTCTTCTCTAGCCAGAGTCCATCCTGAATGAATGCTTGGGCTTTACCATTGGCCTCCCCGGCCCCTCCCATCCACCCGCCCATCTCTGCCTCTTTCCTCCAAAACTCATCTTGAGTAGTTCCCTGCTTCGCTTTCAAGGACCCCAGAAATATTCTGCTGAAATGCTGGAGGCACGCCCAGCAAGCAAGCATAATAAAGCCTGGTGGAGTTGCTCATCTCTGAAAGGAGGGGTCTTCATCACCCCTCAGTGGAGGTGTCATCTTTGCAGTTTATGAAACCTTGGTGGACAAGAAGGGTGGCCAAGCTGCAGGGCCAGATCAGCTTCCTTTCCTCAGAAGCCAGGAGCCTAAAAGAGTTGAGAGTGTTGGGAAGGAGGAATGGAGAGTGGGAGCTCCCTGTTCCTAGGGGACAAAATGGGGAGAGAACAGACATCTCAATCTTGTGACAAGACTGGAAGATCTGCCTTGAAGATGGCTCTCTTACGTGACTAGCAATTTGGTGCTGTTTGTTGGCGAATGGCCTCTGTTCCTTGCCACCTGGGTTTCTCTACAGGAACGTCTTAGTTTCCTCACAGAATGGCACTAGAACACCCTGGCTTCTTCATGCTCAGGGTCATCCAAGTGCAGGGTCAGCACCTGAGAGTAAATGCCGCCCAAAATTTTGCACCCTTGGTCCCTCACTTAGCTTGTATCCCAACCCCAGTCTTATCTCCCACAGGGAGCAATCCAAGGGACCCATGAGGAAACCACAGTATCTTTTATAATTCAGCCTTGGAAGTCAGAAACCAGTGCTTCCACCATATTGTACTAGTTTCACAGACCATCCCCAATTCAGTGGGGGAGGAGAATACAGGAGGGCATGTATACCAGGAGGTCAGGATCTGTAGGGGCCATCTTGGGGCCAACTATTATGGCTAAGAAACAAGTAATGCCTGCGATTTGCTAGAAGATGATCTGGACTGGGGGAACTTGGCAAGGGGCACAAATCAGACAAGACTGATCATCATTGATCGACACTGAGTCTGGCTGATCATTACATATGGTCCTTTACACTGTGCTGCCTGCAGTACTACGTATCTGAAATCGATTGATTGACTCATTTTTGAGATGGAGTTTCGCTCTTGTTGCCCAGGCTAGAGTGCAATGGCGCAATCGTGGCTCACCGCAACCTCCGCCTCTCAGGTTCAAGCGACTTTTCTGCTTCAGCCTTCCAAGTAGCTGAGATTACAGGTAAGCACCACCATGCCTGGCTAATTTTTGTATTTTTAATAGAGACGAGGTTTCTCCATGTTGGTCAGGCTGGTCTCGAACTCCCAACTTCAGGTGATCCACCCACTTCGGCCTCCCAAAGTGCTGAGATTACAGACGTGAGCCACTGCACCCAGCCATATTTGAGATTTTTTTAATAATAAAAATTTAAAAACAGGAAAGAAAACGTATATAGGGCGGGAGTTCACCTGCTCAGCCAGAGTGGAGCAACTGCTTTCCCAAACCCAAGTTCACCTTTTCACCAGGCCTTATAGAGTATCTCATACACACTTGTCTAGTTGGTCAGAATTAGCTGGAAGTGAACGTAATTATTAAAAAAGATAAGTTGCAGAAAGATTTGTATGATAATACATATCGTTAAATAATAGCATTTATTTAAAATTTTTAAATCTATAAAATAATACTGTATAATTTTCATAGATACAGAAATGCATATTAAGGGTATAAAAATTTGCAGGAATAATAAACATTAATTAATGATAGTAGTTACTTCTGGATGGAGAAAGCAGGGACAGAGGCCTTTGGAAATATGTTTATAATATTTCTAAATATTATAGGGTCAGAAACAAATGTGGCATAATGTCATCACTTGATAAAGTTGGTGGTAGGAAATGGGTGTTAGTTATTTTACAGCTTTGTCTTTTTTTTTTTTAGATGGAGTCTCACTCTGTTGCCCAGGCTGAAGTGCAGTGGCATGGTCTCTGCTCACTGCAACCCCTGCCTCCTGGGTTCAAGCGATTCTCATGCCTCAGCCTCCTGAGTAGCTGGGATTACAGGCACCTGCCACCACACCCAGCTAATTTCTTGTAGTTTTAGTAGACACAGGGTTTCACCATGTTGGCCAGGCTGGTCTTGAACTCCTAACCTCAAGTGATCCACCTGCCTTGTGTCCCTAAGTGCTGGGATTGCAGGCATGAGCCATGCCCAGCCCCATAGCTTTATCTTATGTTTGAAATATTTTATGATAACAAGGTAATTTTTTTCTAAAAAAAAGCCAGGACACCCATTGCCATGCAGCACTATACTAGAAATCTCAGCCAATATGCTAAACAAAAAAGAAATAAAACATTTTAAATGTGGGAAATTGTCTGCATACTGCTGCAGTACTTGAAACAAGAGACCTTTTAGGGGACTTGGGTAAAGATAATTTTTTTTTTTGGTAACATGAGAGCATTTGTTCAGCAGTGAGAATAGAATGAAGACAGGAGCTCCTTCCCTAAAGGATATAAGGGAAGATAAGGGATTCTGGGAGTTTGTTGGCATAAAGCATCCCTAACAGGATCATCACCACCCTACAAAACTTTTTTGTTGATTCAGGTTACTAGTCACTTACTGCTTCCTGTTTTGACTTTTTAAATTTCCTCAGTCAGCAATCTCACTCCTATGACTTACTGTAGGGAGAGAAGGAAAAAGAGGAACCCTGTTATCATGTTAACTATTTTTATTTTTGAATTAATATGAATTCTTGTGTAAGTGTTTTGCTGAATATGACAAATTAGTCTCACTCTTTATGCAAGTCAGCCCTGGTTTGGGAAGTCATGGGTTCCAGAAATCAGGCACAAACAATAGTGACTTTTTTCCTTTTTTTTTTTTTTTTTTGAGACAGAGTTTCACTCTTGTTACCCAGGCTGGAGTGCAATGGCATGATCTCGGCTCACTGCAACCTCCGCCTCCTGGGTTCAGGCAATTCTCCTGCCTCAGCCTCCTGAGTAGCTGGGATTACAGGCACGTGCCACCATGCCCAGCTAATTTTTTGTATTTTTAGTAGAGACGGTGTTTCACCATGTTGACCAGGATGGTCTTGATCTCTTGACCTAGTGATCCACCTGCCTCGGCCTCCCAAAGTGCTGGGATTACAGGCATGAGCCACCGCACCCGGCAATAGTGACTTTTACCAATATCTTTTTATGCTTATTAGGGTCTGAAGATAGAATATAAGACAATAGATAATATTGATAGTATTTATTTGATTTACTGAACTCTAAATTCAAAAAAGAACTTTTATTTGGGAGAGAAAATACAAAAAAATGAGACAAGTTCCTTGTCTCAACAAATAACCAGTAACTTTCAGGGCATGTCTGAAGGTCAGCACAGATTCAGCCCAGAGTCTTAGACTCTTGCCCAAAGCAACAGCTAGAGAGGTAGCTGGGCTGGAAACCACAAACCTGCTTTGTGGCTAATTTGCTGTGTGATCTTAGGTGTCGTACCTCCTTCATTACTTAGTGTCTCAATTTCTTCATTTGCAAAACCAGAGTCCTGGATATATCATCTCCAGGGTTTTTTCAGTTCCAAAATTCTACAGCCAAAAGTCAGAAAGGGACTTCATTTCTTCTAGAAAGTCACCAGAAGTGGGAGCAAAGAGCAAAGTTGGAACAAAATGGTTCTTCTGGCCAACTCTCACTTATTCATTAACTATTTGACCAATATGCACTAAGTGCTTACAGCAGGAGTCTCCCCCCACCAGGCCACAGACTAGTACACAGCATCTGTATGGACCGGTACTGTGGCCTGTTAGTAAACCAGCGGTAGAGCAGGAGGTGACTGGTGGGTGAGCAAGCAAAGCTTCGTCTGTATTTACAGCTGCTCTCCATCATTGGCATCACCACCTGAGCTCCGCCTTCTGTCAGATCACCAGGGGCATGACAGACTCACAGGAGCTCAAACCCTGTTGTGAACTGCACACGCAAGGGAGCCAGGTTGCATGCTCCTTATGAGAACCTAATGCCTGACTGGGCGCAGTAGCTCACGCCTGTAATCCCAGCACTTCGGGAGGCTGAGGTGGGCGGATCACCTGAGGTCAGAAGTTCGAGACCAGTCTGTCCGACATGGTGAAACTCCATCTCTACTAAAAATACAAAAAATTAGCCGGACGTGGTGGGACGCGCCTGTGGTTCTAGCTACTCAGGAGGCTGAGGCAGAGAATTGCTTGAACCCAGGAGGTGGAGGTTGCAGTGAGCCAAGATTATGCCACTGCACTCCAGCGTGGATGACAGAGCAAGACTCTGTCTCAAAAACTAAAATAAAACAAAACAGAATGTAATGCTCAAATTAGTGGTAATTTGACCCACAGATGGGTCTGTCTAGTTGCAGGGAAAACTGAGTCTACATTATGGTGAGTTGTAGAATTATTTCGTTATGTATTACAATGTAATAATAATAGAAATAAAGTGCACAATAAATGTAATGTGCTTGAATCATCCTCCTCCCCACCACGGTCTGTGAGAAAATTGTCTTCCATGAAACCTGTCCCTGGTGCCAGAAAGGTTGGGGACTGCTGGCTTACAGTATTTGAGGGTCAGGATAAAGCACATGCCAGATTCTTGCTCATGGGCTAAGCAGTGATTTCTGGGTAAGTTGTGGTTGAGGGAACCAAAACAATCTGTCAAGAGGATTTTGGCCAGGTGAGGTAGCTCACGCCTGTAATCCCAGTGCTTTTAAAGGCCAAGGCAGAAGAATCACTTCCTTGAGTGGCAGACCAGCCTGGGCAGCATAGCGAGAGCCTGTCTCTACAAAAAAAACAAAAAACAAGAGAAACAAATTAGCCAGGTATGGTGGTGTGTGCCTGTGATCCCAGCCACGCAGGAGGATCTCTTAAAGCCAGGAGTTCGAGACCAGCCTAGGCAACAGTCTCTATTAAAAAAAAGAAAGAAAGAAAAAAGATTTTGACAGAGCTGAGTCTTCCTCAGCTAGGAGCCTGGGCAAAGTGCTCTCACAGATAATTTTCCAGGGAGGAGACTTTCTCGAAACCGTTAGCTTAAGCACTAGGGGAAATCTGGTTTTAATGTCTTAGAGATTTGAATGGAGTTGATGGAAGAAAACCTCTTTGGAAAGGTTGAAGCAGAGTTTTGGTTTTATCTGTGGGGAGGCTGTTGCTGTCCCTTCGCTCTTGGAAGACTGTGTGAATAATGATCACACACATGACTCTGTATAGGGCTGCCCCTATGCCAGATACTATTCTAAGTCCCACTCAGCACATACCAACATGAATCCTCACAACGGTGTGAGGGAGGTATTATTAGCCCCATTTTACATATGGGGAAACTGAGGCACAGAAAAGTTAAGTAACTTACTCAAGTACCTCCATACAGTAGGTACTGAAGCTGGAATTTGAATCTATATACTGGCAGACTGTGCCCCTGATCTCAACCAATGATGCTTTTTTAAATGGGTCTGTTAGTGATGTAAAAATAAAGCTGAGGTTACTGCACGACCCAGGCTAATAGTTTCCTGTGACTGCTGAAACAAATTACCACTAATTGGGTGGATAATTTCTCTTTGTAGCACCGAGCATCTATTTCCAACATTAAAGATTCATGACACTATATCGATCTGTAAAATCCAAGAGTTTGGGAAGTGCCAGACCAACCGATCAGCAAAAGCGGGATGAACTTTTCACCTTCAAGATGAGAAATCGGCCGAGGCCGACCGTACTGTTGCCACCTGTCCAAGGTTACCCAGCCAGTCTCTGAGGAGTTCATGTTGTTTCCACTGTCACTGTTGTCCCCAAGGTGCCTTCTGAGTCCGGGAATCTAAGAACTCTTTAGTAACCTGCCTATAAGCACACTATAGGCAATGACATTCTGGGCAGGTCAAAATGTTAAGAAACCCTGTGCCAAGACAGATCTCAGGGAAATGCTTGACTCAGCTGAACGGAACTAATCGGGATAAATGACTTGGCCTAGACCAGCCTACGCCATCATGTGTCAGCCAAAGTCTGTGAAATGCACTTACCATGTGACTAAAAAGTGCTTACGGGCCCAGAGGAAAAGATGTTGACTATTTACTTATCTTGGTACCCTTGGTGTCTAAGGTACATCCCCAAGGCTCAGCAGAGTGGAACACGTGACTTGTAACCTCTGGGGTTGCATCCTGGCACCACAATCTCAGTTTCACTCTTGCTGCTAGAAATACACCACGAAGGCACTAGCAAAACTGCCCAGACTCTCAAGGCTGAAGGCACTTGGGGAATACAAGGAAGAATCAGGTGTTTGTGTCTTTATTTATTTACACCCAATCTTCTTCCAGAAGGGATTGAAGGCAGCTTCAAGGATGCATACAATAAAAAGTATAAATTAAAAGAGAGTGTGATACCAAAGTTATGTAGAAATGGAAGACATGTTCCTGACTTGAAGCCCAAGTTTTTATTAAAACTGTCTGTAGAGAATATTCAACTAAAATTTTTATATCTGTTAGCTCTCTAGTCCAAAGTTGTTTATACGTATAACAACTCTTATTGAGGCTATGTGCTGTGGCTCATGCCTATAATCCCAGCACATTGGGAAGTCAAGTGGGCGGATTACTTTAAGTCAGGGGTTCAAGACCAGCCTGGCCAACATGGTGAAACCTTAACTCTATTAAAAATACAAAAATTAGCCAGGCCTGGTGGCGGGCACCTGTAATCCCAGCTTGGGAGGCTGAGGTAGGAGAATTGTTTGGACCCAAGAGGTGGAGGTTGCAGTGAGCCGAGATTGTGCCACTGCGCTCCAGCCGGGGCAACAGAGCCACACTCCATCTCAAAAAAACAAAAAACAAACAGATGTTCTTTATTAGATATAGTACATCCAGACAATGGAATATTACATTATTTAGTGCTAAAAAGACAGCTATCAAGCCAAGAACAGTCATGGGGAAACCTTAAATGCATATTAAAAATGAAAGAAGACAATCTGAAAGGCTACTTACTGCAAGACTCCAACTATATGACATTCTGGAAAAGGCAAAACTATGGAGACAGCCAAAAAGATCAGCAGTTGCCAGGAGTTTGGAGAGATGAAAAGGCAGACCACAGAGGATTTTTGGGCAGTGAAACTATTCTGTATGATACTGCAATGGTGGATACATGTCACTAGACGTTTGTCAAAAACCATAAAACATACATCGCCAAGAGTGAACCTTCGTATGTGCTACTGACGTTGGATGATAATGAAGTGTCAGTGTGGGTTCATTGATTGCAGTAAATGTACCACTCAGATGTGAGATGTTGACTGTAAACATGCTGGGGGCCGGGGAAGGAATATGGGAACTCTGTGTTAAACACAGAGTTTAAGAAAAATGGAACTTTCCACTCAGTTTTGCTATAAACTTCAAAGAGCTTTAGAAAATAAAGTCCATTACAAAATGAATAAGTAGCACAGTTAGTGCAACCAAAAAACTCTTACAGATCTGTGACTTTAGTATCATGCATCTGTTGTGATGGCTCCAAGTGTAGAGGATGCTCTTGGTGCCCTGCCCAGGCTCCCCATACCGGGCCCGTGCACTGCGTCTTCCCTGCTGTGGTGCTGGCTGCTATGAGCTCCCTCCACACCCCTCAGGTTGATTTCCATTCTGCCCTTGGTCGCGGGAAGCTGTCCTTCAACCCTCCACAGGAGATGGTTGGGAAATTACACCCGCCTTATAGGCCAATGACCGACTGATACGGAGGTTGTAACAGCTCAGCTTTCTTGCCTCTGGGTGGAAGGATCTATCTCTATGGTACCAGCCATGATTGAGAGCTCCCCATAAGATCAGGCTGAGGCCCACCATCTCCCGAAGCTTCATCTGTGCAGAGCATCTTCCTTTGCCCTCTTCTATTTCCCTCCCTCCCCTCTAGGTTTCTCCTGAGACCATGCTCTCTGTAACTCACTGGCAACACGTCACAGGCTTTGCCTCTAGCGAAGTGGCCTCTGACAGTTTTAATGACCTGTTGCTGTCTTCCTAGACAAATATATCCTGATTTGTCTTGCAAGATCTTCTGGAAGTTAAGCTTAGCAAAGATATGCAATTCAGTGTCCACAGTGTTTCTTGACACAAACAAACAAAAAAAGTCAATTTTTTTTCTACATTTGTGCAGCTAAAAGCTGCACCTCATTGCACCTGATCCTGACTCCACAGTCAAGTCTTTTCCTCCCAAGAACAAGTTTTTGTATTAAGAGTGATTTAGGGAGGGAAAGTGGGAGTAGAAGAAGACAGAACAGAGGTGGTGACATACCATGTGGCTAGAAGCGAGTCTGAAAACTGTGGGTTTCCCTTGGGTGGGTCACAGATTTTGCAATAAGCCTTCTATTTATCACCACATACACACACACACACACACACACACACACACACACACACACACGATCATTTATAAATTCAGTGCCTCCCCTCTGGGAAATAATTGTATAAAGACCAGTCAGAAATGTCTTCATCTTTTCTTTTTCTTTTTTCTTGAGACAGGGCCTTGCTCTGCTGTTTAGGCTGGAGTGCAGTGGCTCAGTCATGGCTCACTGTAGCTTTGACCTCCTGGGCTCAAGTGATCCTCTGGCTTCAGCCTCCAGAGTAGCTGGGACCACAGGCATGTGCCAGCACACCCTACTAATTTTTTGTATTTTTATACAGACAGGGTCTTGCCGTGTTGCTCAGGTGGTCTCAAAATCCTGGCTCAAGCAATCCTCCTGCCTTGGCTTCTCAAAGTGCTGGGATTACAGCCATGAGCCACCATGCCCTGCCAGGAATTTCTTCCCTCGTCCTCCTAAAAAACATACTCCACCATGTTTGATGGTGGGGCAACATGTTCGATAGGACCCTTAGGGAAGAAAAGCCTCAGCCCAGCTCAATTCCTCTGCTCTCTAGGCTCACCTCCCTTATAGATGTTGGGACACTCGTTTAATTTTTCTGAGGTTCTGTGTTCTCATCTGTAAAATGGGAATAATTATAGTCCCTACTTCACAGATTTTTCATGAAGATTAACTGATAAAATAACACTTTGCTAGTAGGTTCTGAGCTAGTATTAAGAATGAAACAAGGGCTGGGTGCGGTGGCTCATGCCTGTAATCCCAGCACTTTGGGAGGCCAAGGCGGGCAGATTGCGAGGTCAGGAGTTCGAGAGCAGCTTGGCCAACATGATGAAACCCTGTCTATACTAAAAGTACAAAAATTAGCTGGGCTTGATGGCACACGCCTGTAGTCCCAGCTACTTGTGAGGCTGAGGCAGGAGAATCACTTGAGCCCGGGAGGTGGAGGTTGCTGTGAGCTGAGATTGTGCCACTGCACTCTACCCTGGGCAACAGAAGGAAAATATAACAAGAACAAGAGCATTTATTATTCCTGTAATACCAAAGGGGGAAAGTAACTTTAATATTGGACTCATAGGGTCTTTGACTTCAGGTCTGTCTCCTACCTACCCTAAACCTCCTCCTATTCTATCATCATCTGATATTTGTTGAATACTCACAAGACTTCCTTAGAAGGCTGATATGCCTCTCCTTAGATCTACTTTGGGATGACCATTAATGCTGGTGACAGAGGCTTGTCCCCTCCCTTTCTTCCAAGAGTGAGCCACCAGCCTGCCTGTGTGCTCTGAAACAGAGGAGCTGGAATTCAAACTTTACCCAGTTCTCTGTTTTTTTTCTCTCTCTCTAAAGGGTTAAATATATATGCAGCAACCCTCAGTGTGCAAAAGGTTTTGTGTTTCACTATTTCCTTTAACTGCTTGTATCTGGAGCCCTCATGTTGTAAGGAGAAAGAGCAGGGCATGGGGAGGAGATGACTTGAAGCTGTCACTTAGAGACATTTCAGAATCCACTGGTTTAAATCACTTTCCTTCAGATTCCTTTGGAAAAGTGGATTCATCTTTCAGGCTGTCTTCCTGGCAGTCTCCTTACTTTCTTTAGTGATAGTGTAGCAGGAGCGGCCGCGGGAAACTGAATACAGGAGGAAGGAGTTTATTTGGCTGGGAGCAGGGTGGCATAGTTGCCTAGCAGCCAAGCTCCCCTAACAAAGGAAGTCTCCTTCTTTATATAGGCTTATACTTTAGATATTACACGTGGAAGAATCTTAGGTTTATAGCTTAACATATGAAAAGGGTCTTGGTTTACAGTCTCAGGAATTACATATGAAAAGGGCTTCAGTTTACAGTCTTAGGAATGAAAAGGGGAAGTTTACAGTTTTAGGAAAAAAGTGGAAGTTGATCTGAGATGCCTGGGTCTCCCTCTTCATCAGAACTCCTGAGCTTTAGCCAGGCCCATGGCTGCCCAATTGAAGACTCCATTTCCCAGCCTCACTTGAAGCCAGGTACAAGCCTGTGACTCAGTTCTGGCCAACGGGATAATATGTTGCTGCCTGGAAAGTGACATGGTGTGGAGCCATCTTAGACTAGGAATGGAAGAGCTCAAAGGAGAAGGAACCTGGGTCTCCAACACCAAAGAGCTTCTCTGTTAGCTCTGAACTGCTAATACTTGGATACTTCACAAGAGAGAAACCTTCTGTCTTGTTTATGTCACTGTCACTTTGGCCTCTGTCAATGTAGCTGACTCTGCATTCTGACTAATACACTTACTGTTCCCACTTCTCTTTTCCAAGATGGCATCTGGAGACAGGGTGGGCTTTTGTAGCCTCATGGCAGTGGAAGGAGACCCTTTCTTATATGCCGTCCTTCAAGGTTTACTGGTCTCTGATGTTTTGAGACTTGCCTGTTAGTTCCTGGGTCCTGGTGCTTGCTTAGCTGGTCCCACTTAGGGTTTCAAGGTGCTGAATTGGGACTTGCTGCTGGCACCATGCTGCTGTGGCAGATTTGTTCTGAACTTTTGGGCTTTGCAAGGGTCCAGAAACCCTCAGCTCCTTCTCCAAAGTACTCTGGTGTGTGCAGATGTCTCTCGGCTGCCCTCCAGCACACCTGCACACCTGCCTAGGCACATTCCTCAGCCATTTCTTAACTACACCCCGAATGTGGGCCTGTGCTATGGGGGTCTTGCAGATTCCTGGCCCGTGTGCTGAGAAGTGGAGAGAAAATCCTATGTACTAGGACTTCTCCAAGAAGCTATTCGCAG
Source organism: Callithrix jacchus (assembly GCF_049354715.1). Classification (NCBI taxonomy): domain Eukaryota; kingdom Metazoa; phylum Chordata; class Mammalia; order Primates; family Cebidae; genus Callithrix; species Callithrix jacchus. Next base: position 127,608,649 of record NC_133509.1, on the reverse strand, counting down.
CCTAGGAACCCCTCCTTTCACAGTTGAACCTTGGGGCAGAGAGGAGGAAAGAAGGACCTTGAAGTTTGACCTCCCCTTCCCACCCACTACCCCAACACAGAGAGATGAAGAAGCTTTCTCTTGCTGGATGCCAGCATCTCCAGATCATGTTCTCCTCTTTCCCTGCTCTGTGGCATTATTGTTATTATTATTATTATTATTATTATTTTTTGAGACGGAGTCTAGTTGGAGTGCAGTGGCATGATCTCAGCTCACTGCAACCTCTGCCTCCTGGGTTCAAGCAATTCTCCTGCCACAGTCTCCATAATAGCGGGGATTACAGGTATATGCTGCCACACCCAGCTAATTTTTGTATTTTTAGTAGGGACAGGGTTTCACCATTTTGGCCAGGCTGGTCTAGAACTCCTGACCTCAGGTGATCCACCTGCCTCGACCTCCCAAAGTGCTGGGATTATAGGCATGAGCCACCACACCCAGTTTCTCTGTGGCATTTTGAAGCATAGGGCACCCCCTACACTCCACCTCCAGGACAAACTTCAAGGTTTAGCTCGGTGGTCCTCAGCTGGGGGTGATGTTGTCCCCCAGGGGTCACCTGGCAATGTCTGGAGACATTTTTGCCTGTCACAGCAAAGGGTTTTGTTACTGGTGTCTGGTGGGTAGTGGTCATGGATGCTACTAAACATCCTCCAGTGCACAAATAGGACAGTGTCCCACAGCCAAGAATTATGCTGCCTAAAATGTTAATCATGCTGAGGTTGGGTGACCTGGGCTAAGCCTTCATTGAAGAAGCACTCTCAGGCAATACGATTTGCAAGGGAAGGATAAACAACTAGGTCTAATAATCTCCTATTACAACCCTGCAGATCAGTGTCAGACACAGCATTCAGCCCTAAGAGAGAACCAAGACTGGGGCTTTTCCAAGGTTATTCAACAAGTACTACTGAACACCCGCTGTGTGCCAGGCACTGTTCTGGGCACCGAGGTAAGCAAAACAGACAAAGCTTTCATCCTTCTGCAGCTCATATTCGAATGGAGAACAAGCTAATAAATAAATAGTGGACTCTGTGCCATTGCCTGGCCCTGTCACTTAACAGCTATGTGACCTTGAGCATGTTACTTAATCTCTCTGGCTTTGGTTTCTTCATCAATAATATCAAGCTAATAATAGGATCCACCACATAGGACTGCTCCTCAAAGGGTTATAATGTGAGTTGAGAGAATGAATACGTGCAAAGCCTTTAGACCTCAGCTGCTATCTGTTAAGAAAATAAAAATAACTAGGCCGGGCGCGGTGGCTCATGCCTGTAATCCCAGCTCTTTGGGAGGCTGAGGCAGGCGGATCACAAGGTCAGGAGTTCAAGATCAGCCTGACCAACATAGTGAAACCCCATCTCTATTAAAAATAAATAAATAAATAAATAAATAAAAATAACTACATAAATATCATGACATAAGAGAAGTAAATATGGATACGATGTCAGAAGTTAATGAAAAATAAAACCAGGTAAGGGAATAGAGGGTGAGAGATGGGGGCTCTGGGGAATTTATTTTGTAGAATATCCAGGGCAGCCTCTCTGAGAAAATGACATTTGAGCAGACACTGAACGAAGTGAGGAAATACCTCATTCAATGTACAAGAAAATCAGTTTTAGGTGGATTAAAGACCCCAAACAAGATGCCTATTATAAACCTACCGGATTGGCAAAAAGTAAAAAGTCTGACAATAGCAGTTGTTGGTGAGGTTATGGAGCAAGTGCAACCTGCAGACATGCTGGTGGGAAGGTAGTGAGACAACCCATTTGGAAACTGGTTTTGTGTTACAAAGACAAGTCGAAAATGCACTCTTCTTGAGATGGGGGCGATCATATTTCTAGGCATTTACCCAAGAAAACTCATGCATATGTGCACCAGGACACATGAATACTCATATTCCCATCAGTATTACTCCAAACCTGGAAACAACCCAAATCTCCATCAATAATAGAAAGATAGGCCAGGTGTGGTAGCTCTTACCTGGAATCCCAGGATTTTGGGAGGCCAAGGAGGGCAGATCACCTAAGGTCAGGAGTTCAAGACCAGCCTGGCCAACATGGTGAACCCCATTTCTTCTAAAAAATACAAAAAATTAGCCAGATGTGGGGGTGGGCGCCTATAATCCCAGCTACTTGGGAGGCTGAGGCAGGAGCATTGCTTGAACCTGGGAAGCGAAGGTTGCAGTGAGCTGAGATTGCACCACTGTCCTCCAGCCTGAGCAGCAAGAGCGAAACTCTCTCTCTCTCTCTCTCTCTCTCTAGATATATATATATATAGTGGCTTAAACACAATATTGGTTTATTTCTTGTTCACATAACAGCCCTGGGTAGGTGAACATGTCCTCCAAATAATCATTCAGGGACTCAAGCTGAAGGACACGCTGCTAACTTAACACATGGCTTCCAGGGCCATTTTAGGAGAAAGGGTGTAGAAGAACACAGTGAGAAGTTTTTATTGGCTGGGCCTAAAAGTGGTTCCTGGTCTCATAAGAATTGAGATGCTTACATTTTATTGGTTGGAACTCAGTCACATGGCCACAGCCAACTTCAAGGGAGTCTGGGAAATGTGATCTAGTGATGTGCCTGGGAGGAAGAGGAGAATATAGATTATAATAAGCAGGTGGCAGTTTCTATTCCAGTGTCAAATACTGTGCAAAATATAAAGAGTTCATTATCAACCTCAAGATTGCTCCTAGAAGAGCACAATGCCAATCCAAATCTGAGTTTGTATTAGTCTGTTCTCACCCTGTTAATAAAGACATACTTAAGCCTGGGTAATTTATAAAGGAAAGAAGTCTAATTGACTCACAGTTCAGTGTGGCTGGGAGGCCTCAGAAAAGTTACAATTATGGCGGAAGGGGAAGTAAACATGTCCTTCATATGGCAGCATTGAGGAGAAGTATGAGTGCCCAGCAAAGGGGGAAGCCCCTTATAAAACCATCAGATCAATAATAGAATTTTTTTAAAAATCAGATTTTGTGAGAACTAACTCACTATCATGAGAACTGCCCCCATGATTTTCAGTTATCTCTACCTGCTCCCTCCCACAACATGTAGGGATTATAGGAACTACAATTCAATATGAAATGGTGGGAACACAGCCAAACCATATCAGAGTTTTACTTTGCAAATGGGTGGGGCACTTGTCTGAGACTGGGAGGACATGTGCCCAGTGTCTGGGGAGGGGAACTGGTGGGGCACATGGATCAGGATGGTCCAGAGCTCCCTGGGGCTTTGAGAGGTGGGACGCATGATGGGGAAATGCAGCTCCAAAGGTTCTTCCAGTGACGTGGCATGTGTATACCTATGTAACAATCCTGCACGATTTGCACATGTACCCCAGAACTTAAAGTATATTAAAAAAAAAACCCACCTATCTATTATCTCAGTTCTGTGGGTGAGAAGTTCAGATGAATGCAACTGGGCTTTCTGATTACGATCTCACAGGCTGAAATCAACAGACTGGCCAGTGACAAAGATTCTAAAATTTTAGTCAGGCTTCTGAACCTTCTCTTAGGCCCATCTGTGTATTTCCTTATAAAATCCAGTTTTAGTAAGAACTGCTAAGTCAGTTTGGCAAGAACCCCTCTTTCTCCATATCTGATCACCCTCGATAGCTGATCTATCTGATCAGGTTCCTCATCCTCCCCCGTCTTCTAGGTGATGTTCAATAACCTAGACTATCTTCAGCAAAATTCCTGTTAGGTAGGTTTAGCCAGAATCCCCCTTACTCCTGACATTTCATCCTAGTAATTTATCCACTCTCCCCAACCCTGCTTTTTGGTTATTGCTATCATTTGAATGTCCCCTCCAAAACTCGTGTTGAAATTTAATTGCTATTTTGAGGATATTAAGAGGTTGCCTTTTTTTTTTTTTTTTTTTTTTTGAGTCAGAGTCTCGCTGTGTCTCCAGGCTGGAGCGCAGTGGCACGATCTCAGCTCACTGCAATCTCCGACTCCCGGGTTCCAGTGATTCTCCTGCTTAGCCTCTCAAGTAGTTGGGACCACAGGTGTGCGCCACCACGCCCAACTACTCTTTGTATTTTTAGTAGAGACGGGATTTCACCATGCTGGCCAAGATGGTCTCCATCTCTTCACCTAGTGGTCTGCCCACCTTGACCTGCCAAAGTGCTGGGATTACAGGCATGAGTCACTGCGCCCAGCCAAGAGGCTGGGAACTTTAAGAGGTGATCAGTTGTGAATGAATTAATGCCATTATTGCAGGAGCAAGTGAGTTCTTGTGGGGATGTGCTCCTGATAAAAGAATGAAGTTTGGTCCACTTCTTTCTGTCTTTCACGCCCAATCATTACCATGTGATTACCTTCGGCTATGTTATTTTGCAGCAAGAAAGCCCTCACCAGATGTGCCCTCAGTCTTGGACTTCCCAGCACTCAGTATCACGAGCTAAAGAAATCTCTTTTCTTTATGAATCACCCAGCCTGTGGTATTCTTTGTTTTTTTTTTTTTTCCTCAGATGGAGTCTTGCTCTCTTCCTCAGGCTGGAGTACAGTGGCATGATCTCAGCTCACTGCAACCTCTGTCTCCCAGGGTCAAGCAATTCTCCTACCTCAGCTTCCTGAGTATCTGGGATTACAGATGCGTGCCACTATGCTTGGCTAATTTTTGTATTTTTAGTAGAGGCAGGGTTTCACCATGTTGGCCAGGCTGGTCTGGAACTCCCGACCTCATGATCTGCCTGCCTTGGCCTCCCAAAGTGCTTGGATTTTAGGTGTGAGCCACCATGCCTGGCCAGGTATTCTGTTATAGCAGCAGACAACAGACTAAGTCAGCTGTAGATGCCCACTTACTGTATTTGGAGTTGAGTCCAATCTCTCCTGCTGCAAAATCCCATTGCAGCACTCCCTATATCTCGAGGGTCCTGAATAAAGTCTTCCTCTCCATGCTTTAACAAGTGTCATTGAATAATTATTTCTTTGACACCATTCTGGGCTCTTCTCTGGAGGTTCTGGGGAAGAATCCACTTCAAGTTCCTTCAAGTTGTTGACTGAATTCCATTCCCTGCCATTGTAAAGCTGAAGGCCCCATTTCCTTGCCAGCAGTCAACCAGGGGCTCTCAGCTCCTTAGGGCTGCCAGTATGCCCGTGACCCCTGTAATTTCAAACCACCAATGAACCTCTCCACCACCAGCAAGAGAAAACGCTCAGCTTTAAGGGTCTCATATGATTAGAGAAGGCCTGCCCGCCCAGATAATCTCCCTTTTGCCAAAACATGATGCAGTCACCAGAGTGATATGTCATCATATTCTGAGATTTCACCCATTTTCAAAGGCAAGGAGATTATGCATAGATGAGTGTTATTGGGGCCACACTTAGAATACTGCCTACCACAGTGTATTGATTGACTGGAAATCCTTAAAAAACAACTAGGAAGTAATGGTGTATCTTTTGTACTTCCCTTGCCTTCATCATGGCATGGAACTGATGAGCACTGACTATATGACATTTACTGTTTGGAGCATTGGAGGTATAAAAAGAAGATAGTTTGGGCCCCTGCCCTCAAACAGTTTAAATTTTAGTGGTGAGCCAGGAAATTAACAAACAAGTGTGCATAGTCAGGTAGGAAAGCAAGGTTGAAGACTAGAGTGTGATGGAGGTTTGTAGCTGTTTGAGGGCCACGGGCTCAGGACAGCCTGTCTGAGAAGGACGTGCCATTTGGATAGAGGCCAGCTGTGCAACTGGCAGGGGAAGGGCATTCTAGGAACTGGAAACTGCAAAGGCAAAGACCAGAAGTCTGTCGTGGCTGGAGCGGAGTGAGTGAGGTGGCAGGAAATGAGGTCATGGGGCCAGGCAGAAATCAGGTGGTATTGGCCAGCCAGGATCCTATTTTAGGAGGGATGGAATGAGTGAGCTGGAATTATGATGAAAACATTTGGAAAGAGTGGGGATGGTTGCATAGCAACTTGGATGTAATTAATGCCACTGACCTATACACTTGAAAATCATTAAAATGACATATTTTATGTTATATATGCACTTGCTACAATTAAAAATGTAAAAAGAAAAATTGTTTAAAAGAATAAATAGTGCTGGGTCAGAATTTCTATTTTTTTGAGACGGAGTCTCGCTCTGTTGCCCAGGCTGGAGTGCATGGCACGATCTCGGCTCACTGCAACCTCTGTCTCCCAGGTTCAAGCAATTCTCCTGCCTCAGCCTCCTGAGTAGCTGAGACTACGGGCATGTGCCACCACACCCAGCTAATTTCGTACTTTTAGTTTCACCAAGTTGGACAGGCTGGTCCCAAACTCCTGATCTCAGGCAGTCCGCCCACCTCACCCTCCCAAAGTGCTGGGATTACAGGCGTGAGCCACTGCGCCCGGCGCAGAATTTTTTAAAAAGAGAATTGGGGACCAGAGGAAATAGCATAATTAAATACACAGGAGAAGTTTTTTTTTTTAAAAAACAAACCCCTGAAAGAGGCCCAAGGGAAACTCCTGGGGTGCTGCCCAGGCTCAATTTTCTACCTGAGTGTTGATTATCCAGGTGTTTCACTTTCTGAAACTTTATTTATTGAGCCAGGCATGCATAGTTTGAGCATTTTTCCCCATGTATTTTATACTTCAATTGAAATATTCACATTTGACTCCATCTATGGTGGGGAGAATTGACTGAGGCCACCCTGAGCATGCCGGCGAGTGCCTGATGCTTCTCATATACTTGGTCAGTAGCTGATACATGGTGAGACCCCATTCTCAGGTTTGTTTGTTTTTTACATATACTCACTCATTTCATATTTGCAACAACCCTGTGAAATAGAGCACAGTAACTACCGTTTCCTATTTATAAATAAAGAACCTGAAGCATAGACAGGTATAATTGTCCAAGGTAGTGCAGTCAGCAAGTGCCAAAGCTGGAATATAAACCCAGGCCGTCTCGATCCAGAGCCCACACCTTAATTTTTAAAATTTTATTTTACTTTTTGGAGGCAAAGTCTTGCTCTGTCACCCAGGCTGGAGTGCAGTGGCGTGATCTCAGCTCTCTGCAACCTCCACCTCCTGGGTTCAAATAATTCTCCTGCCTCAGCCTCTCGAGTAGCTGGGACTACAGGCACACACCGCCACACCCAGCTAATTTTTTGTATTTTTAGTAGAGATGGGGTTTCGCTATGATGTCCAGGCTAGTCTCGAACCCCTAAGCTCAGGTGATCCACCCACCTCTGCCTTCCCATTATTAGATTTTTTTAAAAGATTCTTATTCTGAAAGTACTCGTTGGTGCTGTTGTCTCTGGTGATCAGTTATCTTCCACATTCTCATGATATCACTTATTCAGACCCAGCACCAGTCTCGCTAACCTCTGGTTATGTGGGATGGTAGCAAGAGTCCCAGCCATGACTTTTCTTGTGAGAATTCTGCTGGGGGCATTTGATGGAGAGGTTCTCATGCTTATCTGAACACAAGGAGCCTGCCACCTTCCTGCCACCTACCCCTTCCTGCCACCCAGGGCTATTTCAGTGCCTACCTCTGCTCCTGGCATTTTCCGTGGGCCCCGCACTTTCTTCATAATAGTGTCCTCTCATGAGCAGAAACAGGAGCACAGGCACTTCCCAAGGCCACAGATTCCTGCCTTGTTTTCCTCAGCGGAATTCTCGAGTTACAACCCAGCAGCCGAAGGGATCCTCTGAACCCAGGGAGTAGTTCATACATGTCGGGCACTGACTTGGTGCTAAGCACTGTGTGAGCAAATTTAATTCGTGGAGAGACCTTATGAAATAGGTACTGTTTTTTCCATTTTACACATAGGAAAAAGTCGGCGCTGAGAAGCTCAGCTCACACAGCTTGTAAGTGGTAGAGTTGGGATTTGAATCCAGATAGCTTGATGGCAGAGCCCAACATATGCACCTGACCCCTACTCCAGGCCTCTCTCATCTCAGCCTCCTCCTTGTTGCTGGCCTAAGCCTCTTTTGGGGCTACCCTGTACCATCACCATGGAAACCTCCAGCAACCCCTCCCATTAGCCCACAACTTGTGGCCACTCTGTCTTGTTCAGACTCTGAGCTGTCAACCCACACTGTGGCTAAGGGAGACCAAGAGGACTATCTCTTGTCCCGTGTTTGCTTAAATATTTCAGGCATCAGGCTACTGCTTTTATTTATTTATCTAGAGACATGGTCTCATGGTTGCCCAGGCTCGAGTGCAGTGGTGCGATCATAGCTCACCATAGCTTCTAACTCTCAGGCTCAAGTAATGTTCTTGCCTCACCCTCCCAAGTAGTTGGGACCACAAGTGTGCACCACCATGCCCAGCTAGTTTAAAAAAAAACCTTTTTTTCTTTAGATGGATTCTTGTTCTGTTGCCCAGGCTAGAGATAGAATGCAATAGCGTGATCTCGGCTCACTGCAACCTCTGCCTCTTGGGTTCAAACGATTCTCCTACCTCAGCCGCCTGAGTAGCTGGGATTACAGGCACCTGTCAACGTGCCTTGTTAATGTTTGCATTTTTTTTTTAGTAGAGACAAGGTTTTTCCATCTTGGCCAGGCTGGTCTCGAACTCCTAACCTCCTGATCCACCTGCCTTGGCCTCCCAAAGTGCTGGGATTACAGGCATGAGCCACTGTGCCCAGCAGTTTTTAAAATTTTTGTTAGAGACAAGGTCTTACTCTATTGCCCAGGCTGGTCTTGAACTCCTGGCCTCAAGCAATCCTCCTGTCTTGGCCTCCCAAAGTGTTAGGATTATAGGCATGAGCCACTGCACCCAGCTGCATTTTATCCCATTTCAACTGTTAAAGCTTTAATCAGGCAGAGGCCACAATTTATTCTTAGTGAATTAGGGAGTGGTTAAGGACACACTCTGCCTCACTTACTAGACAGTGGATTTCCTGTGTTTAGACTCTTGTAGTTAAAAAGGAAACAAACTCCTTTTTATCTCAATGCTCAGCTGCACCTGGCATATAGGGTGCACCTACTAAATGTGTTGTGGAACAAACAGATAAATGAACTCCAGATGTTTCCCACTGCAGAAGACTGTGAAAGCATAACACTCATGAGAGTTGGCAAAGGACTTGGGCAGACCTGGGCTTGAAGCCCAAGTCACTTCCAAGCTATGATGTTGGACCACGTACTTACCCCAGGTTTTGGCAACTTTCTTTGTGTGAAGAGTTGGACAGCAGACATTTTCAGCTTTGTGGGTCATAAGGCCTCTTACATAACTATTTTTTTTTTTTTTTTGAGACGGAGTTTTGCTATTGTTACCCAGACTGGAGTGCAATGGCACGATCTCGGCTCACCGAAACCTCCGCCTCCTGGGTTCAAGCAATTCTCCTGCCTCAGCCTCCTGAGTAGCTGGGACTACAGGCACGCACCACCATGCCCAGCTAATTTTTGTATTTTCAGTAGAGACGGGGTTTCACCTTGTTGACCAGGATGGTCTCGATCTCTTGACCTCGTGATCCACCCGCCTCAGCCTCCCAAAGTGCTGGGATTATAGGTGTGAGCCTCCGCACCCGGCCACATAACTGTTAATATTAAACTCTGCCTTATTTGTAAAAACAGCCAGAGATAATATCTAAATCAGTGGGTGTGGCTGTGTTCTTATCAGCTTTTATTTACAACATAGGTGACAGGACTGGAGCAGTATGCCGACCTAAGACTTATGTAGAAAAGGACTGTAAAAGAAGACCACGTGAGACAGCCCATGAAGGTAGCTTGAATGTCCTTGGCAAGACTGCAAATTAATTTCATTCAACTCAATTGACTGAGCCTCACTACATGGCAATACTCAAGTGTATCGTATTTTATTTCTCTCTCCAATTCCTTGGGAGGTAACACCACGAAACGTTAGAGAAGTAGCACTGTGTAGGAAGTAAGAGGTTGGGATTCTGGAACCAGATTGCTTAGGTCACTTGCTTGCTGCCACTTAAGACATATGTGACCATGAGCCAGGTGCGGTGGCTCATACTTTCAATCCCAGCACTTTGGGAGGCTGAGGTGGGTGGATCACCTGAGGTCGAGAGTTCGAGACCAGCCTGACCAACATGGAGAAACCTGGTCTCTACGAAAAATACAAAAATTAGCCGGGCATGGTGGCGCATGCCTGTAATCCCAGCTACTCAGGAGGCTGAGGCAGGAGAATCGCTTAAATCCAGGAGGCGGAGGTTGTGGTAAGCCGAGATTGCGCCATTGCACGCCAGCCTGGGCAACAAGAGTGAAAGTCTGTCTAAAAAAAACAAAAAACAAACAAACAAAAAAACCATGTATATGTATGTTATAAGTACAATTTCGATGCTGCAAAAGAAATAGCACTCAAATATAAATTTCCTCAGCAAGCCAATTTCCTTCTATAGAAGGGTGTGGCTCACAGAGGGAACAATGGCAAGCACACACCTGGACAAGGAGGGGAAGGGGTACTTATGGCTGATGGAGGTCCCCCCTACTGCTGTGTCATTTCCCTGTAGGTTAGGGTTAGACCGCACAGTCTAGTCGAACTTCCATTGGCTGTTTTAAAGGGAGTAGGGGTACCAGCGGGAGTGTCAGGTGGGTAGTTTGGTGGAAAGAACGGTTATGGGCAGGTCAGAGCAGGTAATCAGGGGTCAGAGCAGGTAATCAATCAGGGGTCAAAGCAGGTGACCAGAGCAGGTGACTGGAGCAGGTGACTGGAATGAGTCATAACAGAGCAGGGGCCTCGGGGAACAGATGTGATCTACTGATTAGAACTGGTGGAAAAGGTTGTTTACTGAAACTGCAAGGAAGTTAAACTTTAAAATAGACAAAGAATAAGAGAGATGAACATACCGACATTCTGCTTCTTTGAAGAGAAACTGGGGTTCACTATATCTAACATGTGACCTTTGCAAAATTAACTTAACTCCCTGACTTACCCTCCCTCAGTTGCCCTATCAGTAAAGCGGGGGTGACAATAACTGTCTTTCTCTCTCAAAGGGTTGTTACGGGAACTAAATGGGTCCAAATCATCTGAGGCTTTCTAAGGCCTCCAAAACCCAGACCACATGCAAACCGACAAAAACTCACTCCTGGGGGTAAGGCGGAGGTGTCAACCTAAAATAGAGTTTATTTAAGCATAAAGTGTGAGGATGGACCACCCAGAAACACCAACTCCAAAGGAATGGATTTGGCATTCTAAAGTAGGGAAGTTAAGGTTTCATTTATACAGGCAGAGACAGGAGTTTTGAGCAGGGTAACAGTGTTCCTACAACGTTGGCACAGAGATACAGGAATTTGGTTGGTTATTGGCTTCTTTATGGGAAGGGTACGTTGTTTACAGAGGGTGTAATAATCATGGGTTTTATGCCTCTGGTCTAAGCAAAGCAGGGTAGCAAAGGGAAGAAGTTATAATCTATAACAAGGCTCATTACTTAACAAGGCAGGAGCATTTGTCCCTGAAGCGGTTTAATTCTCCCTAGACATGGTTCAATAAAAATAAGGAAGCGAGTTAATCTATAAGGTGGGAACAGAAGTTGTAAGCATACGTGACTGAGATTACAGTCATCTCTTTCTTTCTTTTTTTTTTTGAGACGGAGTTTCGCTGTTGTTACCCAGACTGGAGTGCAATGGCACGATCTCAGCTCACCGCAACCTCCGCCTTCTGGGTTCAAGCAATTCTCCTGCCTCAGCATCCCAAGTAGCTGGGACTACAGCTACTACTACATGGTGCGCGCCACCATGCCCAGCTAATTTTTGTATTTTTAGTAGAGACGGGTTTCACCATGTTGACCAGGATGGTCTCGATCTCTTGACCTCGTGATCCACCCGCCTCGGCCTCCCAAAGTGCTGGGATTATAGGCGTGAGCCACTGGGCCCGGCCAGTCACATCTCTTTCAAGGCTAAAAGTGTTTTTTTGGGGGGGGGTTCCAACAGCTTTTCAATTTTATTTTCACAGGGGCATCAGTATTTTTGAGGTGTCCCTAGATGGGTCCAATGCGCAGACAAGTTTGCAGACCAACGGATTAAAGGGCTCCAAGAGCTGGTAGGATCTTTCCGTACATGCTTCTGGGATCACTGCGCCCCCAGACCTCAAGCACCTGGGATTCCCGACCTCCGCTCATTGCGCAACAGCTGCCCCTCCACCCCCGCGCCCAGTCCAGAAGCCCCTGCCCGTGCGCGCTGGGATTTGTAGTCCCTTTGACTCTCCGGCCTCTTCCTCTTTTCCCTTTGGTTTAGGCAGACGCCACGCCCCGTAGCTCCACCAGTCACCGCGGCGCCGTGGCCGTCTAAACCCGGAGCGGCGGCGCCAGCAGCAATCACAGCAGAGCGGACGTCGCGGTGGCTGGTGTGAGGCTGCGCGCCGCCGCGAGTTCTCACGGTCCCGCCGCCGTCACCACCGCGGGTCACTCGCCGCCGCCGCCACCACCACTGCCACCACGGTCGGCTGCCACAGGTAACCGCGAGCCCCAGCACAGGACGGGGTCGGTCCCCACGCCCGAGGCCAGGGCCTCCCGACTGCTCTCTGAGGCTCTGGACCTCAGGGCTGGGATTTTCATTTTTCCCATCCTATTCTGAGTAATCAGTTTCTCACCCTGAGGGAGAATTTCGGGAAGCAGTGAATCCCGAGGGAAGGGAAACCCTGCGGCCTTTCTGCCTGGTGGGGCCAACGGGGGTGGAGGGCTCTCTTTTCTCATGCATGTTGTGGCTGGAAGGGCGCTGTGCTCTGGAGGGGGAAACTGAGGCGCGGGAGGAGACGGAGTTTGCTAAGATCCCATAGCCAAGGACCCCAACAGGGACAGGGGCTTGGTTCCAGAGTTTGCGACCTAGGAACAGGTGAGACCTTTGATGCTTTTAATGTGGAGGATTGTACCCGTGGGAAAGGTTTATTAACGACCACAACAAAAACACCCAGGCTTATGAAGACATCTATTTAGAGAAGTCGGGGCAGCTCTGGTTCTGGGAGGTTTGAGCTGGTGAGAGTTTCAGGACCACCCACATCAACCTTGGAAGTGAAAGTTAACCGGTTTCTTCTCCTGACCCTATTAGATTTGAGGTTGTACCTACCTACGTGTAGTGTTTCTATGCCAAGCATTGTAGTATCTGAGAGCTGGAAGAAGAAACTTTGTGTCATGTGCCCTGTTTTATGGATGAAAAGGAGTGCCCAGGGTAGGTGACTAGCCCTATGGTATGTGGTGAAGGGAGTAGGCCAGCTTTCTTTTCTCTGGGACTGCATAGCAAACATTCATTGAGCCTTACTAAGCTTTTTGAGTAGAGACTATTTCATAAAGGGGGGAGACAATCTCTAGTGAACAGTTCCAGTGTTAAAGGGCTGGAGTATACAGGCGTGTACAGGGGCAGCATCTAACCCTGACTTGTGGAAGAGGTTGGGACTTCGCAGAGATGGGGAGGCTTGAGTGGTAGTTTTGTTTGTTTTGTTTTTGAGAGGAAGTCTTGTGTCTCCCAGGCTGGAGTGCGGTCTGCGATCTTGGCTTACTGCATCCTCCACCTCCCCAGTTCAAGTGATTCACCTGTCTCAGCCTCCTGAGTTGTGGGATTACAGGCACCTGTCACCATGCCCGGGTAATTTTTGTATTTTTAGTAGAGATGAGGTTTCACTATGTTGGCCAGGATGGTCTCAATCTCTTGACCTCAGATGATTCACCCTCCTCAGCCTCCCAAAGTGCTGGGTTTACAGACATGAGCCACCTCACCTGGCCTTGGAGTCTGAGGGATGGACAGGACCTAGTGAGATGAAGGAAGAGAAGAGTGTTTCATCTGGGAAAACAGCATGATGAAGACAGAGAAAGAGCAAGCAATGCTTTTGCACTGGAGTCGTGGAGTCTGGTGCAGTAAGGGATTTCATGTGGGCAGTGGATTTTATGAGTGAGAATAGAGAGGTGCATCTTGCAGGGCCTCCTGTGCTGCTGTTAGAGATTTGGATGCTATGCCGAATGTCCAGGAAGCCATATTTACTGTAGATCTGTATCTTAGATACTCTGTGGTGTGGAATAGTGTGAGAGAGAGGCCACAAAGGATAGGGAGGTCATTGCAATAATCCCCGGGAGAATTACAAGGGTTTTAAAGATAGTTGCAGTGGTTGGAGGGGGCAGGGGAGGAGAAAATATTTGAGAGCTCTGAAGAGGTAGAATACACCATACCCATTAGTTAGTAAAAAATACATTGAAGTAAACCCTATCTCTTGAGTTTTCCAACTGATGACTGTCTTTTAAAGAAAGGTCCAGTGTGTTTCTTTTTAACTGCACAAGTTGCTTTGCAGAATATAATTGGAATCCCAGTTTATCATGAGGAAGTTGTGACATGTATTGAGGGTATTGAAATCTGAATGGTTAAATAATCATATGATAACACTCAGATTTTCTTATAATACAAGAAATGCACATTAAAACCATCGTTAGATAATTGTATGTCTATCAGATTAGGAATTGTAAAGTTTGACACTATCAGAAACTCATTTTGAAGAAAATGAGATTCTCATTCGCTACTGATTGCGAGTGTGTCTGAATAGGATAGCCACTATCAGAATGGGTGTATCTTGAGATCAGCGGTTCTACTTCTAGAAAATACTAAGAAGCCAGAGACATTTGTATACAAAGGGAAGGATCTTAGGATTGATTGTGGCAACACTATCTATAATGGTTTAAAAAATTGGAACTGGCCTAAATGTCCATTAGTAGGGGAATGTTTGTAGAGTGGGTATATATCTCTTTTTTTTGAGATGGAGTTTCCCTCTTGTTATCCAGGCTGGAGTGCAATGGCATGATCTCGGCTCACCGCAACCTCCGTCTCCTGGGTTCAAGCAATTCTCCTGCCTCAGCCTCCCGAGTAGCTGGGACTACAGGCATATGCCACCATGCCCAGCTAATTTTTGTATTTTTAGTAGAGATGGGGTTTCATCATGTTGACCGGAATGGTCTCGATCTCTTGACCTTGTGATCCACCAGTCTCTCGGCCTCCCAAAGTGCTGGGATTTATAGGCATGAGCCCCTGCGCCCGGCTGGGTATATATCTTTTTATGGTAAATCGATTGGAACAGAATGCTAATTGAGGATAGTGGTTACTTTGCAGTGTGGGGAGGAAGGGATGGGACAGAGGGAACAATTTCATCTGCAATGTAGAAAAAAGATGAGCAGGTTTATAACATGAAAACGGGGAATGGTCTGGACATGGTAACTGGTGTTTTGTGTTACTCTTTGTACATTTCTGTAGTTTAATGTGTACACTTCAATTTCTTGAAGTAGTTAAAGTAAAAATTTAACTTAACATGTAGCTATAAAAGTTAGGTTCAGTCATTTTGGAAAAAAGCTGCAAATTGCACTGTACCAGGTTTCAGAAATAGTAATTTGGGTGAAAGAAAACTCAAATTCCAAATAAGCATTGAAAATAAAACTGTGGAGAAGTTACTAACCATTGACCAACATCTTTTAGTTTTTTAATTTCTTGTGGAGACTGGGTCTTACTATCTTGACCAGAGCAATCTCAAACTCCTGGGCCCACGTGACCCTCTGGCTTCGGCCTCCAGAGTCCTAGGGTTATAGGCAGGAGCTACTGTGCCCACCATTGGCCAGAATTTACTTTCCTAGAAACCTAAGTTCTAACTATTAATAGATTAAAATTTTTTCTGACTACTTCTTTTGAAATACATATTACTTGCTTATACTTTCCATAATACTAAAAGATAATTTCTTTTTTCTTTTTTTGTTTTGTTTTGAGATGGGGTCTCTCTCTGTTGCCAGGCTGGAGTGCAATGGCATGATATTGGCTCACTGCAGCCTCCGCCTTCTGGGTTCAATCAATTCTTCTGTCTCAGCCTCCCCAGTAGCTGGGACTACAGGAGCGTGCCACCACGCCCAGCTAAGTTTTGTATGTTTAGTAGAGACTGGGTGTCACCATATTGGCCAGGCTGGTCTCAAACTCCTGACCTCATGATCCACCCGCCTCCACCTCCCAAAGTGCTGGGATTACAGACATGAGCCATGATGCCCAGCCAAGATAATTTTTTTTAAAAAGGATAAAGTCATTACTCTATAAAATATAAAAATGAACATGTGGGCCGAGCGCGGTGGCTCAAGCCTGTAATCCCAGCACTTTGGGAGGCCGAGGCGGGTGGATCACGAGGTCAAGAGATCGAGACCATCCTGGTCAACATGGTGAAACCCCGTCTCTACTACAAATACAAAAAAAAAATTAGCTGGGCATGGTGGCACGTGCCTGTAATCCCAGCTACTCAGGAGGCTGAGGCAGGAGACTTGCCTGAACCCAGGAGGCGGAGGTTGCGGTGAGCCGAGATCGCGCCATTACACTCCAGCCTGGGTAACAAGAGCGAAACTCTGTCTCAAAAAAAAAAAAAAAAAAAAATGAACATGTGTTAAGGATTTTATTTAACTCATTAATGAGGAAACTTTGTGAGGCGTTGGAGACTCTGCAGTACAGCCGTTTTGTAGATTAGAAATACTGCAATGAACTTGCAAATGAAAGACAAAACTAGCCTCTCTACAGAGGTGAAGAGGAGAGTCATTTGAACTTTTATTTGGTAACCTGCATTTGCATGTCTAGACTAGAATTATTTGCATTGCTGTTACCCATAGTATGCAGAGTTATAAAATAACTCCTATGAATCAGAATTAGATAACCTTGAAGAGTATGCTCTAATCTAGAAGCTAGTTTGCCACAGAGTCACATTTTCTCTGTAGGAAAAAAACAACGGTAAACTAACCTGAATAAAATAGATTTTTCATTTGAGATAAGATCTAGCTGGAGATGATAATTTTTTTATTTTGAGACAGAGTCTTTCTCTGTTGCCCAGCCTGGAGCACTGGTTCGATTTTGGCTCACTGCAACCTTTACTTTGAGGACTGAAGTGATTCACCTGCCTCAGCCTCCCAAGTAGCTGGGATGACAAGTGCACGCCACCATGCCTGGCTAATTTTTGTATTTTTAGTAGAGATAGGGTTTCACAATGTTGGCTAGGCTGGTCTTGAACTTCTGGCCTCAAGTGATCCACCCACTTTGGCCAAAGTATTGGAATTACAGGCTTGAGCCACCATGCCCAGCCTGAATTTTGTTTTAATTCTATTCTTTGACCAGAAAATCCAAGGATTTAAAGGACTGAATGACCTTTTAATAAGTTCTACCATCTCATTTCACAGATGGACCCTTAAGGCCCAGAGAGAGGAACGGTCTCCCCTGAGTTAGTGGCTCTGTCTTGTGTTAAAGAAAAATTGCCTCAGATGCGCCCCCCCGCCCTTTTTTTTTTTTTTGAGACAGAGGACAGAGGTCTCGCTGTCTCACCCAGGCTGGATGGCTCACTACAGCCTTGACTTCCCGGGCTCAAGTGATCCTCTCTGCTCAGCCCCCTGAGTAGCTGGGACCACAAGTGTGTACCATCATGCTGGCTGTATTTGTAGACAGAGTCTTCCTATGTTGCCCAGCCTGGTCTGGATCTTCTGGGTTTGAGTGATCCTTCCGCCTTGGCCTTCCAAAGTATTGAGATTACAGGTGTGAGCCACTACACCCAGCCTGTATCCAGTACTTCTTAAAATTTTTTCTGTTTGACACAAGGTCTCACTGTGTTGCCCATGTTGGTCTCAAACTTCCAGGCTCTAGTGATCCTTCTACCTCAGCCTCCTAAGTAGCTTGGGACTGCATGCGTGTACCAGTGTGCCACGCATGGGTACTTTTTAAAAACGGCAAGACAGGCTGGGTGCAGTGGTTCACATCTGTAATCCCAGCACTTTGGGAGGCTGAGGCAGGTGGATCACTTGAGGCCAGGTGCTTTAGACCAGCCTGGCCAACACGGTGAAACCTAAAAATTCAAAAATTAGCATGGTGGTGCATGCCTGTAATTCCAGCTACTCTGGAGGCTGACGCATGAGAACTGCTTGATTCTGGGAGGTGGAGATTGCAGTGAGCTGAGATCACACCATTGCACTCCATTCTGGGTGACAGAGCAAGACTGTGTCTCAAACAAAATGAAACAAAACCAAAAAATCAAAATAAAACAAAAAGCAGCAAGACATTTTCATCTAGCTATTGTGGTAAGGGAGAGAGAAGTCAGTATGCAATGGAGCTCAGCTGTAGGATGGCAAGGTCAGCTGGGGATTTATAGCCCATGGGCAAGGTGAAGGGGGTCAGTGGAATTCCCTCAGCTTAAAATATTTAGTATCCCAAGGTGCCATGTTTTGAGGTAGTGGGTCCTGAACCCCATCAATAGAATATTACTAAGAGGAACTTGATTAGCCGTCGAGGGTGGGAGATTCTCGTCCGGATTCTTGCTAAAACTGGATGGCAGACCAAGGCCTTGTGGAGAAAGAGGGCTCAGAAGAGTGTGACTAAAGTCTGCTCAAGGAGACAGTTCTTGTCACCTGTCCTGATTTCTTCTGCATGTTGTCAACTGAAAAACCTTGCCGGATGATTTTATTTTTTATTCTTTTTTTTAGACAGAGTCTCACTGTGTCACCCAGGCTGGAGCGCTGTGGTTCATTCTTGGCTCACTGCAACCTCTGCTTCCTGGGTTCAAACGATTGTTCTGCCTCAACCTCCCGAGTAGCTGGGATTACGGGTGCCTGCTACCATGCCCAGCTAATTTTTGTATTTTTCGTAGAGACGGGGTTTCACCATGTTGGTCAGGCTGATTTTGAACTCCTGGCCCCAAATGATCCACCCACCTCATACTCCCAAAGTGCTAGGATTACAGGTGTGAGCCACCATGCCCAGCCTTTAGGATGATTTTATTCTAAACCCCAAGAGATCAGAGAGTACACAGGATCAAAACCTTTAGGTTTGGAAGGCTCTTTACAGATGTCATTATCTAACTACCCGCTTTGCTTGGCTTTGATGGTTTTCTGTGTAGAACCCAGACCCAGTAGTTGGCATTGAGGGGTCACTCCTGATGGTGGTTAAGGTGTAGGCTTTGGTATCAGACCTGGATTTGAACTTGACTCTTCTGCTGAAATGGCCCTGTGAACTTGACCTTATTTAATGATGATTTATCTGGAAAGGACACTGCATCACAAACTTCCCAAATGGATGAAACCTGACTTGATGGTGCATTTCTTGAAGCCAAGTGAACTCATTTTTTGTGAGACAGAGTCTCACTCTGTTGCCCAGGCTGGAGTGCAGTGGCACGATCTTGGCTCACTGCAACCTCCGCCTCCTGGGTTCACGCAGTTCTCCCGCCTCAGCCTCCCGAGTAGCTGGGATTATAGGTGTGTGCCACCATGCTTGGCTAATTTTTTTATTTTTAGTAGAGACGGGGTTACATCATATTGGCCAGGTTGGTCTCGAGCTCCTGGCCCCAAGTGATCTACCCACCTCGGTTTCCCAAAGTGCCGCTAATATAGCCATGAGCCACTGCACTCGGCCTTAAGTGAAGACTTTCAAGTGAATCGCTGACCTGTTATAGCCCTGTAACCTGAGCAGGGACGAAGGACTTGTCACTGGAGGCTGGTGAAGTCTGTAAAGGCTTGTTCATTGACCTTGACTTTATGTAGTTCAGATCCTCCTTTGACACGCTCTTCTAAGACAAGAGCTCTTTATGCAACGAGCCCACTAATGCCTTAAAATAGTAGGGGATGGAAGAGCACCATGGGTGTCCTGTTCCCGGAGGAAGCTGTGAGGGCATGCTCTGTGCTCAGGCCCTGGGGTGCAGAGGGCAGTGCCGATGGTTCTGGGGCCTCCCAGACTTTCACATAAGCAACTCTTTGTGTGACAAGCAGGTGATGTAGTGAACAAGCACAGTCTTTGCCGTCAGATCCGTGTGGTCCCAGCAGTGCCACTGACCACCAAGTTTCTCTACTTCCCTGAGCCTCAGTTTCCTCACCTGTCTGAAAGGAGTGGTGATCCTTGCTTACAGGGCGGCTGTTGTGAGGATGGTATGAATCAAGTGTCTTGCACATCGTGTGGTCTGTAGTAGATACCCACCTCTGTGCCATACCCCAACACGTCCCACTCTCTGGGAATATTTTTTTTCAGATGGAGTTTCTCTCTTGTTGCCCAGGCTGGAGTGCAGTGGCACTATCTCAGCTCACTGCAAACTCCTCCTCCCAGGTTCAAGCAATTCTCCTGCCTCAGCCTCCCTAGTAGCTGAGATTATAGGCATGCCCGACCATGGCCTGCTAATTTTGTATTTTTAGTAGAGACAGGGTTTCTCCATAATGGTCAGGCTGGTCTCGAACTTCTGACCTCAGGTATCTACCCACCTCAGCCTCCCAAAGTGCTGGGATTACAGATGTGAGTCACTGTGCCCTGCCGGGAGTCTTTCTCATCTCCCCCGGTTAGAGCAATGACCTTCTGTGTTATCTTCTCCCTGCACGTGGTTAGCAGACAACACACGTGCTCTAACAGCACCCCTGGGAGATCTTTTCACTCTTGGCACATTATGATCTGCCTTAGGTTCTTTTTAAAGGCTTCACGGTATCCCACCCTGAGGCTGTACCGTAGCTGATCCAGGTAGACATTTACGTCGCTTCCAGTGCTTTGCCCTAATGGATGGGCTGCTGCCCTCACCTCCATAATCTCTTCCCCTTTTACAAGTGACACCTCCCATTCCTACTGGGACTCCCACCCCGTCCAGCCTTATTTTTCTTCGTCAGTCTCTTCATTATCTGACAACCTATGTGTTTAAATGGTCTGTCTCTTCTCTCTAGAATGCCACCTCCACGAAGAGTTTTGTCTGTTTGGTTCACTGTTCAGTGCCTGGGAGCAGCCAGTAGGTGCTCGGTCTACATTTGTTGGATGGATTTGGGGTGTGGGTGGATGAAGGAGAGAGTAAATAGGAGGAGGGCAGGTTAAAGGAGAGGAGGTAGATGATGGTGATGATGATAATGCCTCTGTGAGATGAGTAATGGGGACCGTGGAGAGCCACAGACAAAAACAGCAGAGTCACAAAGAGCTAGTAGTTTAGCAGGGGTCGTTCACTTTTTCACCGGTTTTCACTTTGATAAACCAGGAATCTTAGGGATGCTGCCAGATTATTTGTGACTGTTTTGATGCTTTGACTTTGTCAAAAATTATGCAATAAATGCCCATAGGAAATTAGCATGTAAGGTAGCTGCTTTGAGGCACATTCATTGCCAAGGGTAATGGAATGATTATTTTACTCTCATTTCCCATCTTCATCCCAGGCCTTTCCATGTTTCCCAAAATAGTGTTAGTGTATGTGGTTTTTTAAAGTAGCATTTTCTGTTTAGCCGCATACTCTGAGGCTTTTAACATCCCATCATAGTTGGTGTTTTAAGTAAAATTTTGATGCCACAAACGAAATAGCACTTGAAAATATGTTCATCATTCTCTCTGGCCGGGCATGGTGGATCATGCCTGTAATCCTAGCACTTTGGGAGGCCGGGGTGGGTGGATCACCTGAGGTCAGGAGTTCAAGACCAGCCTGGCCAAAATGGTGAAACCCCAATTAAAAAAAAAAAAAGAAAATATGTCCTCTCAACAAGGCAGTTTACTTCTTCTTCTTCTTTTTTTTTTTTTTTTTGAGACAGAGTATCGCTCTGTGGCCAGGCTGGAGTGCAGTGTGCAGTGGCATGATTTGGGTTCACTGTAACCTCCACCTCTCGGGTTCAAGAGATTCTCCTGCTTCAGCCTCCCGAGTAGCTGAGACTACAGGTGCATGCCATCATGCCCAGCTTTTTTTTTTTGGGAGAGATGGGGTTTCACCATGTTGGCCAGGATGATCTCAATCTCCTGACCTCATGATCCGCCTGCCTCAGCCTCCCAAAATGCTGGGATTACAGGCGTGAGCCACTGCGCCCTACGGCAGTTTACTTCTATAGAAGGGTGCAGGGTCACAGTCCAAGCAGTGATGGCCGCCGCCGCACACTAGGACAAAGGGGAAGGGGTACTTATGCCTAATAGGGGTCATCCCTGCTGGTGTGTCTCCTACTGGCTAGGGTTAGACCACACAAACTAGACTTATCCCGATTGGCTATTTTAAAAAGAGCAGGGGTCCGAGCTGGAGTGGCAGGGTGGGTGTTTTAGCAGGAAGGATGGTTAAGGGCTTGTCAGAGCTGGTAGTCAGGGGTGATCAGGTGACTGGGATGAGTCAGGATGGAGCCAGCGGGGAGGGGGAGCAGATGTGAACTACTTCGAACCGGTGGAGAAGGTTGTTTACTGGAATTACAAGGAAGTTAAACTTTAAAGTAGAGATTTAAAGAATAAGAGAGTGGAGCATGCTGACATACTGATCCTTTGAAGAGAAACTTGGTGTTCACTATAACATCGGGGAGTTACGACTATGTTTATAAGAAAAAAGAATGATGGAGCCGGAGCGTCACCAGGTAGTGACTGTGAAAATGTCATTTTCTGGCCGGGCGCGGTGGCTCAAGCCTGTAATCCCAGCACTTTGGGAGGCCGAGGCGGGTGGATCACGAGGTCAACAGATCGAGACCATCCTGGTCAACATGGTGAAACCCCGTCTCTACTAAAATTACAAAAAATTAGCTGGGCACGGTGGTGCGTGCCTGTAATCCCAGCTACTCAGGAGGCTGAGACAGGAGAATTGCCTGAACCCAGGAGGCGGAGATTGCGGTGAGCCGAGATCGCGCCATTGCACTCCAGCCTGGGTAACAAGAGCGAAACTCCGTCTCAAAAAAAAAAAAAAAAAAAAGAAAATGTCATTTTCTGTATCAGTAGGGCACTTTTCCTCGCTGAAGAGTAAATCGCTAGTGGATTAGAAGATGCAAGATATAACTCGGTTTTGTAAGAATCACCAAGTGGTGCTTTTCTGGTGCCTGCCGTGCGTTTGCTGATTTAGGTGGATAAGCAGGTGTTGTTTGTGCTGTTGTTCACAGTCAGGTCAACCATTTGTTTCTGGCATTTTATTTATTCATTTTTCCCCCTAAATATGAGGGGGTAGAAGTCACACACCAATGCCCCAGAGGAGTGAGCCTCTTTGGGACTATGTCATATGAACGAAACTCAGAATAAACAGGTGTGTAAACTAGGGAGCCCATTTATTGCTGATGAAAGATGACAGTAACAGCCAGGCTATTCCTGCCATGCGGTCTGGGAGTATATTCTCACTCCCTCAGCTGGGGTCAGCAACCTATGGCCACACAAACCACCTATTTTATAGATAAAGTTTTATTGGAACATAACCATGTTCCTTTGTTTATCTATCGTCTCTGGCTGTAACCAGCTCATGGGTTAGTAATTCATCACTAGCAGAGTCCAGTTAACAAGAGTGAGATCTGGTACAAAGAAAGTGATTTATTTCCAAAGAGTTTAGGGGAAGAATAAGCACAGGCATCCCACCTTTAAATGTCCTGCTTTGCTTTTGGAGCAGAAAGCGGGCACTTTTGAAAGGTAGGGGAGGAAGTAAGCAAGGTAGGGGTCTGTATGTTAGCTTGGGGTCTTAACTGCTGCACTGTCTGTCAGTTGAGCTGGTGACTGCTGGCATCTTTGTGAGCAGAACTAGGCCAGAAGCTCCCCAGGTGGGAGGGCCTAGCAGGCGTCCTTTTTTACTATTACCTCTCCAGGCATCCTCCTGGCTGGTGAGAGTTCTGTATTGGGCATGCTTCAGTCTGTAAATCAACTATGAACCCTTAAGGAGTTAGATGAACTTTCCCTGTAGGGAGTGTCTTGTGAAGAAGGGGTGGGTAAAAGGCTGTATTTGTGTTTCTAACAGGCTGAGTAGGAAGTGGGGAACCAGGGGAATGATAAGAGGAGAGACAAAAATAATTAAACCGTCTTAGAAAAATGTGACTACTTGGTTACATGGATACTTTCAGGATATAGTAGCAGAGTTGCAAATTGTGAGAGAGATGGCCTGGCCTGCGAAACCAAAAATATAAAAATATTTACTTTCTGGTCGTTTACAGAAAAAGTTAGCCGACTCCTACCCTAGGGGAAGGCTTCCCAGGGAGGCTGCTGGGTGAGCTCCGGGAAGGTGAGAGTTGTTGGTTGGAACACCTTGGTAGTAACTGTCACAGCTCTTCTTGTGGGGTCATGGAAGAGCTTGGGGGACATGGCTGTTTTTGCTCCTTGACCCTCTCTTGCCTGTCCTCACTGTTGCTTCTTTACACCTTTGTATAATCGTACCTTGTATTGGTTCCTTACCTTCCAGCTGCCAGGGGTGCTTGAACCAGAGTGACTCCATCTTGAACAAAGGCTGGGGAAAATTTGGCTAATACCTGCTGGGCTGCAGTCCCAGGAGGTCAGGCATTCTTAGTCACAGGATATTTACCGTTAAGGGAACAGGTTAATGTTTACCAAACAGACCCAGGAAAGGTCCTAGTGTCCCAATATCTTAAGAACTAAAGCATTTTTAGTTTAATAATAAGCTTTCTTTCCTTTCTTTCTTTCCTTCTTTCTTTCTTTCTTTCTTTCTTTAGAACAAAAGCATTTTTAGTTTGATAATAAGCTTTCTTTCCTCTTTTTTTCTTATCTTAAGAAGAAAAGCATTTTTAGTTTAATAAATAAGCTTTCTTCTTTCTTTCTTTTCTGGTGGCCTGTAATCCAAGCACTTTGGAGGCCAAGGCGGGTGGATCACCTGAGGTGGGGAGTTAAAGACCAGCCTGACCAACATGGTGAAACCCCGTCTTTAAAAAAATAAAGAAAGAAAGAACAAAAGCATTTTTAGTTTAATAATAAGCTTGCTTTCTTCTTTTCTTTTCTTTCCTCTGGCACGATCTTGGCTCACTGTAGCCTCTGCCTCCCAGGTTCAAGCGATTCTCGTGCCTCAGTCTCCGGAGTACCTGGGATTACAGGCCTGTGCCACCATGCCCAGCTAAACTTTGTATTTTTAGTAGAGTTTGGGTTTCATCATGTTGCCCAAAGTGGTCTCAAACTCCTGACCTCAAGCGATCTGCCTTTCTCTGCCTCCCAAAGTGCTGAGATTGCAGGTGTGAGCCATCACGCCTGGGCGTAAGTTTTGCCTTAAAGGTAATAGCATAGATTCTTGTGAAAGGCAGCAGTTCTGCAAAGATTAACCATCCTCTGTCACAAGCCCTTGCAGTAGGCACATCTCCCTGTGATTTTGTTCTGCTTTGTTATCAGGCTCCTGCCGCCATGCCTGGCTAATTTTTGCTTACAGACGTGCCTGGCCTGCAGTTTATTTCACATGTATATTCTTTTCTTTTTTTTTTGAGACGGAGTTTCGCTGTTGTTACCCAGATTGGAGTGCAATGGCGTGATCTCGGCTCACCGCAACCTCCGCCTCCTGGGTTCAAGCAATTCTCCTGCCTCAGCCTCCCGAGTAGCTGGGACTGCAGGCACGCACCACCACGCCCAGCTAATTTTTGTATTTTTAGTAGAGATGGGGTTTCACCTTGTTGACCAGGATGGTCTTGGTCTCTTGACCTTGTGATCCACCCACCTCGGCCTCCCAAAGTGCTGGGATTATAGGCGTGAGCCACCATGCCCAGTCTATTCTTTTCTTATAAATAGTTCATAGTATGTGGTAGATATTTTTCCAACAGTGAATTTTGTTGATGAATTTTATCTGCTGTATTTTGAGTTGTGTCAAAAACTTTTAAAAAAACTTTATCCAGAGACCTTTCTAGATAGATCCACAGGTATGGACAGCCCCTTCTCCACGTGGAAGATGGAGCAATAGAGCTCAAAATAGAATTCCTCTCTTATCTTCATTGTTCTCCTCAGCATACAGTGTCTGGTGGTTAAATGGCCTTATCTTTTTGACCCATTTACTGTATCTTTTCCTAGGGGCTGACAATGTTTATCTGTTCTGGTTTCTTTTTACTTGACTCTGCCTTTCCCTTCTCAGGTTTCTGCAGTTAAACTCCACGGTGCAGAATGGTTTGGAAAGTAGCTGTATTTCTCAGTGTGGCCCTGGGCATTGGTGCTCTTCCCATAGATGATCCTGAAGATGGAGGCAAGCACTGGGTGGTGATTGTGGCCGGTTCAAATGGCTGGTATAATTATAGGCACCAGGTAAGAAAATGACTAATCTCTTTCTTTATGACACTGGCATTCTGAAAACAACTGCAGACATTGTTAATATTAAATAGAAAAGACTTGAAAAGCCACTGATGGACCTGTTAGGCTGGCTATAACATAGGTGTGTTGGTGAGGATGTGGAGAAATTAGCACCCTCGTATATTGCTAGGAGGATTATAAGGTGGTATAGCCATTTTGGAAAACAGTTTGGCAATTCCTCAGAAGTTTCTGTTGCATCTTAGCCTGATGCAATCTTTCTGAACCTTGGCACTATGGATAGTTGGGAACCAGATCATCCTTGGTTGTTGGGGGCTGTCTTGTGCATTTGTGGTTTAGCAATGTCCATGACACCCACGCATTGGGTGATAGCATCTCCTGCTCCTCTGTAATAACCCAGAATGTCTCCAGACATTGCCCAGTGTTTCCAAGCAGCCAGATCATTCAGGTTGAGACCCACTTACTTCAACATCTTTCTTTAGAGATAGGGAAACTGAGGCCTAGAGAGTGGAGATGACTTGCTCAAGGCCACATGGCAAGTAGGGACCAGACAGGACTCAGCTCAGGGCTCTGATGAAAGGATCCCCAGGCCTCTCTGCCCTGCTGTATTGTTCACAGTAGCCAAAAGGTAGAAGCAGCCCAGATGTCCATCAGAGGCTGAATGGATTACACAATGTGGTCTATTTGTAGAAGAAGATATTATTTGACCATAAGAAAGAAGTACTCACACATGCTTCAACATGCGTGAACCTTACAAATGTGTTAAGAAGCTAGTCACAAAGACTGCGTATTTTATGATTCCATTTAAACGAAAGTCCAAATTTGGGAAATCTATAGAGATAGAAAGTAGGTTAGTAGTTGCCAAGGGCTGAGTGAAGGAGAGACTGGGGAGTGACTGCTGATGGATATAGGGTCTCTTTTTGCAGGAATGAGAATGCTCTAGAAGTAGTGGTGATGAGTATACAACTTGGTGAACATACTAGAAACCACTGAATTGTCTGTTTTAGAAGACTGGTCTTTTTTTTTTTTTTTTTTGAGACAAAGTTTAGCTCTTGTTGCCCAGGCTGGAGTGTGATGGTGCGATCTCAGCTCACCGCAACCTCCACCTCCTGTGTTCAAGAGATTCTCCAGCCTCAGCCTCCCAAGTAGCTGGGAGTACAGGCATGCACCACCATGCCCAGCTAATTTTGTATTTTTAGTAGAGATAGGGTTTCTCTATGTTGGTCAGACTGGTCTCGAACTCCTGACCTCAGGTGACCTGCCTGCCTTGGCCTCCCAAAGTGCTGGGATCACAGGCATGAGCTACTATGCCTGGCCCAGAAGACTGGCTTTTATGGTGTGTGAACTATATCTCAGTAAAGCTGTTACTTTTTTAAAAAGTTATTTAAACTTGTCAGTCTCTGAAATGAATGCTAAGACTTGCAGTATCTAAATGCGGGGCTCTCTTCTAAGAGCACTTTATACAAAGTCCTTTGACCCCTGTAGTGGGGTGATGTGCAGTTGGTCCAGTTCTTACTCCTCCTTTACCAACGACTGGACCAAGGCATAGGCAGGGTCAGCAGTTTGCCCACGCGGTACAGCTCACAAGTGGTGGGGCCAGTTTTCAAACCCAGGCCAACTGGCTCTAGAGCAGCTGTGTCTGGAAGGAGCGCCATGGTAAATTTTCTAGTAGTCACATTTAGCCACATTTAGAAAGTGAAATTAGTATTTTAATAATTTCTTTTTTTTTTTTTTTGAGTTGGAGTTTCACTCTGTCACCCAGGCCTGGCATGATCTGGGCTCACTGCAACTTCCTCCTCCCTGGTTCAAGTAATTCTCCTGCCTCAGCTCCTGAGTAGCTGGGATTACAGGTACCCACCACCACATCCAGCTAATTTTTGTATTTTTAGCAGAGACAGGGTTTCACCATGTTGGCCAGGCTCTTCTTGAACTCCTGACCTTAGGTGATCTGCCCACTTTGGCTTCCCAAAGTGCTGGGATTACAGGTGTGAGCCACCATGCCTGGCCTTAATAACTTCTTTAAACAGTATTTCCAAATCACTATCATTTTCAACATGTAATCAATATAAAAAATCAATAATGAGATACCAGCCAGCGTGCTTGTAGTCCCAGCTACAAGCTGGAGGCTGAAGTCGGGGGATTGTTGGAGCCCAGGAGTTTAAGGCTGCTGGGAGCTATGATTGCACCTGTGCATAGCCAGTGCAGTCCAGCTTGGATAGCAGAGCGAGACCTTGTTTAAAAAAAAAAAAAAAGATGGCCGGGCGCGGTGGCTCAAGCCTGTAATCCCAGCACTTTGGGAGGCCGAGGCGGGTGGATCACGAGGTCAAGAGATCGAGACCATCCTGGTCAACATGGTGAAACCCCGTCTCTACTAAAAATACAAAAAATTAGCTGGGCATGGTGGCGCGTGCCTGTAATTCCAGCTACTCAGGAGGCCGAGGCAGGAGAATTGCCTGAACCCAGAAGGCGGAGGTTGCGGTGAGCCGAGATCGCGCCATTGCACTCCAGCCTGGGTAACAAGAGCGAAACTCCGTCTCAAAAAAAAAAAAAGATAATAATGAGATACCATACTTTTTTTGTACTAAGTCATTGAAATCCAGTGTGTATTTACAGTCGCTGAATGAATGGATGAATGAATAACTAATTTCTCCAATCACTTTTGCATGTTAGCCATATAGGAAATTTGGCTTGGTTAAAAAGTGGTTATCATGGCAAAATGATCACTCCTTTTATTGATTGATTGATTGATTTGAGACAGTTTCGCTCATTTGAAAGAACGGTCTCCATGGAACCTAGGCAGATTTTTTTTTTTTTTTTTTGAGATGGAGGTTTGCTCTACCATCCAGGCTGGAGTGCAGTGATGCCATCTTGGCTCACTGCAGCCTCCGCCTCCTGGGTTCAAGTGATTCTCCTACCCCAGCCTCCCGAGTAGCTGGGACTATAGATAGGTTCATGTCATTATGCCCAGCTAATTTTTTGTATTTTTAGTAGAGACGGGATTTCACCACGTTAGCCAGAATGGTCTTGATCTCCTGACCTCATGATCTGTCCCCGACGGACTCCCAAAGTGCTGGGATTACAGGTGTGAGCCCCCGCCCCCCCACGGCCTCCTAGGCAGGTTTTTAAACTTAACATTTTCCTAGAGGTTTACATTTTTCTTGGATTAACACAACATTCATTTACCACAAGTCTCTGTTTAGGGAAGAGTGGCTCACCAGATACAAATTGAACATTGTCAAGTGCTTTCCTATGCATTATGCTTGTTAATTAAGCCTTGTTTTGTATTGATCAAATTGATTTCTCAGTCTTCCATTTTGGGCTGGGATTAAGTGTGATTTGGGGGTCGGGAATTGGGGGTCGGAGGTGATGTAGGCAGGACATTCTGCATCCTGTGTCCTGAGCATGGGGTGAGCAAGGAGGGCCCCTTTGGAAGTCATGGAATCAGAGCGGAGTCTGGGGCGATCAGGGAGAGCTGGAAGAGTGGGATGGGGGGCAGGGGGAGGGTTGCGTGGGTGACGAGGAGAAGTGAGCAGCCAAGCATGAGTGCCAGAGAGGTGACAGAGGCAGACCTGGGGGAGGGGCTGGCAAGATGGCCCAGGATAGGCAGAGGGGACAGGTACCTGGGAAGTGTGGTACGATCCCAGAATGAGCCAAAAACAAAAAAGCTGGGTAGATGGAAGTGGCCTAGGAGCAGACGTGACTGGAAATGGTACCTGGCTCATTGCTGCTGAGCGCATGTGAGTCAGGTGCTGTTCAGGGTGCTGGTGATGCAAGTGTCGTCCCCTGCTCTGCAGTGCTGACATTTGGGTGGAAGAAGGCTGCCCTTGACTCAGTGCTTCCTATGTGCAGGGCTCAAGTCCAAGCACTGGGTATGTATTATCCCAATCCTCAGACAATGCAAGAGGATAAGTCCTATTCGATCTCCATTGTTAGATTTGGAGGTGGGGCTGAGGCACAGAAAGGCTGGATAACTTATCTAAGGTCACACAGCTAGTAAGGAGTGGAGGTGAGATTTAAACCCAGGCAGTCCATGCTCTGGGGCCCATGTTCATAATCACTACTCTAGTCATGTGGCTTGGGTGTCTTGGCATTATTTTATCTTTTAAAATAGTTCCTTTTTTGTATTAAAAATTTAACGCATATTTAAAGTTTATCATAGAAAGCTTAGCCAAAGGAAGCAGGTCATTTGTAATCAGTCATACGCCATATGACAGGTTTGTCCAGTGACAGCCCACACACACGACAGTGATCCCATAGATTATAGTAGCATATTTTTACTGTACTTTTCCTACATCTAGATACACAAATACTTGCTGTTGTGTTCCAGTTGTCTACGGTATTCATGACGGTAACATGCAGTAGAGGTTTATAGCCTAGGATGACCACCTGAGCATCACAGTGAGCATTACCACCTGAGCCCCGCCTCCTGTCAGTCATCGGTGGCTTTAGATTCTAACAGGAGCATGAACCCTTTTGTGAACTGCATATATGAGGAATCTAGGTTGCGCACTCCTTGTGAGAATCTAACTAATGCCTAATTATCTACGGTGGAACAGTTTCACCCCGAAACCATCATCCATCATCCCCGTGTATGGAAAAATTGTCTTCCACAAAACCAGTTCCTGGTGCCAAAAACGTTGGGGACCACTGGGTGAGGCCATCTACGGTTGTGTAAATACACTCCATCATGTTCACAGAATGACAGTCTCATCTCTTGAAGCATCTCTCAGAATGCATCCTTGTCTTTGAGCAGTCACGACTGCTACTCAGAATCAATGTTGCTGGCATTGCATTCTGAAAATGGCAAACAGCAGAATTTTTTTGGGCAGTAAAACAGACTTGGCACATTGGTCCATTTAGTTTAACATTTTTCATTTGAGGTCCATGGTTTGCAAGGGGCATAGGGGAGGATTGTGGAGAATGGGGAGTCAGGGGCCCCCCCGCCCAGTTCACAACGAATACCTGAACTGGAAGCTGAGAATGAGCAGTTCCTACAGGAGCTCCAGGTGCTGGGTTTGGGTCCAGGAGAAGGTGAGCTCCATCAGGAGGGGGATGGGAATGCAGCTTCCTGGAGGAGAGGCTTGAGGTGGGTTTGAAAGGTGACGGTATGCCCTTTCTGTGTGGAGGGAAGAGCATCAGCTGGGAATATAAAAATCACAGTGAGGGGCGTGGCCAGCACATCGGGTGCCTTCAAGTGCTCATACCAGAGCCCTCCCTGGTGGTTTGAATCTGAGGGAGTGTGAAGACTCTAGATGTGGCTTACTAAGCAGTTTAGCCTTGTTATCTCAAACCCAGGTCCTTTTCATCTTTTTTTTTTTTTTTTTTTTTGAGGCAGAATCTCACTCTGTTACCCAGGCTATAGTTTAGTGGTGTGATCTCGGCTCATTGCAACCTCCACCTCCCAGGTTCAATCAATTTTCATGCGTCTGCCCCTTGAGTAGCTGGGATTACAGGAGCTTACCATCATGCCCAGCTAATTTTTGTATTTTTAGTAGAGACAGGGTTTTGCCGTGTTGCCCAGGCTGGTCTTCAACTCCTGGCCTCAAGCAATCCACTCACCTTGGCTCCCAAAGTGCTGGGATTACAGACATGAGCCACCTCGCCTGGCCCCTTTTCATCTTTCTACTCTATCATCATGGTTTTCATTAACTGTCCTCAAATACACTCTCCTCATAGTCACGAAATGGCTGCAGCAGCTCCGGGTGTCACATTCAAACAGAACCTTGAGGAAGACAAAGAGGCCATCTGTGTGTCTTGACTGTTTGGCTTGCTCTTGATCAGAATGTGCATCTTTTCCTGGAGCTGTGGGTGGACTTTGTCCCATGTCTGCCTGGCCAGAATTGTATCACGTGCTCATGTGATACAAGTCAGTCAGTCCCTGGTGAGGGGAAAGGGATTTCCAGTTCTCCCTCAGGGACATTCCTGACCACTTGGAGCTGGGTAAGTCATCTGAGCAAAGTCAGGGCCTTGGTGGAAAGGAAAGTGGCCACAGGACATGCAAGGACAGCACATGCCCAGGTAGAGAGGGATGAGAGAGCAAGGGAGAAAGAGACCAGCAAGTTAGGGTGAGGGCATGGTGAGGCGTGTTAGGAGGAGAAGGACCAGTCAGGAACTCCCCCTTTCTTTCCCTTTCACAGAACCTCTCCCTTAGAACTAGATAAAAGGTTGGACAGGCCCTATGTCACATGACAAGAGCAGGGAGCTCCTCACTCTGTGCTTCCGGCAAGCTCCTTTTCCATCCCCACACTCAGAGCCTCCCACTGCTGTCTAGCTCAAGACTGGAGCCTGCAATATCTTTTTTTCCTGTAAAGGGCCAGATAGTGAATATTTGAGGTTTTGTGGGCCAAGGGGCAAAATCGAGACTGATGGGGCTGAAGGCAAGGCTGCCTTGGCAGACTGCAGCAATGGAGGTGAGAGGGAGTGGCCAGGGGTACAGGCAGGAGGTGGTGGTGACTCACAATCTGCTCTTCTGACAAGCTCTTTATTTATTTATTAAAAAAAAATTTTTTTTGAGACAGAGTCTCACTCTTATTGCCCAGCCTGGAGTGCAGTGATATGATCTCGACCTCCTAGGTTTAAGTGATTCTCCTGCCTCAGCCTCCTGAATAGCTGAGGTTACAGGTGCCCACCACCATGCCTGGCTAATTTTTTTATTTTTAGTAGAGACGGGGTTTCACTGTGTTGGCCAGGCTGGTCTTGAACTCCTGACCTCAGGATCCACCCGCCTTGGCCTTCCAAAATGCTGGGATTACAGGTGTGAGCCACCATGCCCAGACAAACAAGCTCTTAATTTATGGTGTTTTGAGGTTAATCCATGTCATCGCACAGTGTCACTTTTATATTTAAAAAAGAAATCTGTGGCTGAGCATGGTCACTCGTGCCTGTAATTCCATTACTTTAGGAGGCCAAGGTGGGCGGATCACCTGAGGTCAGGAGTTTGAGACCAGCCTGGCCAACATGGAGAAACCCATCTCTACTAAAAATACAAAAACTAGCTGGGCATGGTGGCGGGTGCCTGTAATCCCAGCTACTCAAGAGGCCGAGGCGAGAGAATTGCTTGAACCTGGGAGGTGGAGGTTGCAGTGAGTCGAGTTTGTGCCACTGCACTCCAGCCTGGGTGACAGAGCAAGATTCTTGTCTCCAAAAGGAAAAAATGTAATTCTAGCACTTTGGGAGGCTGAGGCGGGTGGATCACGAGGTCGAGATCGAGACCATCCTGGTCAACATGGTGAAACCCCGTCTCTACTAAAAATACAAAAAATTAGCTGGGCATGGTGGCACGTGCCTGTAATCCCAGCTACTCAGGAGGCTGAGGCAGGAGAATTGCCTGAACCCAGGAGGTGAAGGTTGCGGTGAGCCGAGATCGTGCCATTGCACTTCAGCCTGGGTAACAACAGCGAAACTCCATCTCAAAAAAAAAAAGGAAAAAAAAGAAAGAAATCTGCTTTTATCGTTATTTCTTTTAGTAACAGGGTCTTACTCTGTCACTCAGGCTGGAACACAGTGGTGTGATCATAGCTCACTGCAGCCTCAAACTCCTGGGCTCAAGGGATCCTCCTGCCTCAACCTCCGAGTAGCTGGGACTATAGGCATGCCACCATGCCCAGCTAGTTAAAAAATTTTTTTTATAGAGATGAAGTCTTGCTGTTTCCCAGGCTGGTC
The DNA here is from genome assembly GCF_049354715.1 of Callithrix jacchus. NCBI lineage: Eukaryota > Metazoa > Chordata > Mammalia > Primates > Cebidae > Callithrix > Callithrix jacchus. The sequence continues at coordinate 127,575,142 of NC_133509.1, read as the reverse complement.
TCAAACTCCTGGCTCAAGCGATCCTCTTTCCTCAGCGTCCCAAAGTGCTGAGATTACAGACCTCTGTCTAGCCTGAAATCTGCTTTTAAAGAGGCCCTGGTGGGAAGGGATTAGGCAGGAGGACAGAGGGGACTGTGCAGGGGAATCCCGAGCATATGGGATGTGGGCTTGGGCTGATTTGTGCCGCAGGGCCATGCTTGTAAGTGCCAGAGGCAGCACAGGAGCTTGGAAAGAGTGTGGCTCTAGATGTGCACAGACCTGGGTGTGATTCCTGCCCTCCAATTACGTGCTGTATAAGTTTGAACAAATTACATTGTCAGATTCTTTCTCTGGTGTTGGCAGTGGGCTCAGCAAGGCACCCTGCAAAACCCCAGCCTAGTTGCTCAGCTGTGTGTCAGGAAGTGATCGTATATATATGCTTGGCAGCTGAGCAGAGCTGGCTAGATAGTGGACCTTTCATGGCAACCATGACACGCATGGGGCATGCCAATTGTATTTACACCTTGTTCGGCTTGTCTTTATTTAGCTGACAGCTGGCTAAGCTGGAGGCAGCGCAAGCAGACAGCGTGGGGACAGTGGCCCTATTGGTAAATCACGGGAGTCGTTAGGAAGACCAGTGGAACTCCCAGCACAAGCTATGAAACCAGCCAAGTCACAGTCTCTGTTTGTCATTCCAGAGGGCTCTGCGTGCGTTTCCTAGAAGTCTTGCTCAATACCCTCCTCTTGAATATTACCTCATACGGCATTTCTGGGCTTAAGTGGGGAAAATACAGTATAGGTCACATGAGTTTAAGGGAAGTCATACAAGTAGTAACACCATTTTCAAAGTGTTTGACTGAATCCCACTTGTATCTTTTTTGAGTGCCAGTAAATTTTTGACTTAAATGAAGAACCCCACTGAGTTAACAAAGGTAGAGGCAACCAAGTATGTCTAAGGCCCAGAAGAGAGTCACAGCCTGACAGGGGGTCAATCAGTGTGGAAGAAGGGGTGCAAGGCCTGGTTGGGGTCAGCCATGGCCCTTCCTGAGCTTGCCCCCATCTGTAAGATGAGGATGAAAGCACCCACCTATCAAGGATGCTGGGAGTCCCAGACAGTACAGGAGTAACAACACAAGGCTCTCCGAACCTGCCCCTGCAGAAAATATGTAACTTTATTGAGGCCTAGTTTAAGACCTATTATTTTAATTCACCCATTTTAATTATTTAACTCAGTGTTTTAGTAAATTTACCAAGTTGTGCAAACATCACTATAAATCAATTTGAGGATATTTCCATCATCCCAGTAAGATCCTTTGGGCAGGCGGGGCACGGGGGGCTCACACCTTTAATCCCAGCAATTTGGGAGGCTGAGGCAGGTGGATCACTTGAGGCCAGGAGTTCGAGACCTGGCCAACATAGCGAAACCCGTTTCTACTAAAATACAAAAATTAGCTGGATGTGGTGGCACACGCCTGTAATCCCAGCTACTTGGAAGACTGAGGCTCTAGAATTGCTTGAGTGAGCCCCGGAGGCAGAGGCTGCAGTGAGCCATGATCATGCCACTGCACTCCAGCCTGGGCAACAGAGCAAGATTCTGACTAAAAAAAAAAAAATATTTTGGGCATATTTGCAGATCCCACCTCTAGCCCCAGGTAGCTACTAATCATCTACTTTTTGTCTCTATAGGTTTGTTTATTCTGGACACTTCCTATCAATGGAGCTAAGCAGTGTGTGGTCTTTTGTGTCTGGCTTCTTTTAGTGTCATGTTTTTGCAGTTTGTTCACGTTGTAACATGCATCAGTGCTTCACTTCTTTTTATTCCCAAATACGGGTTTATAATTTTCTGAAGCCTATTTCTCCTTTGAGTCATCTTGTAATTTCCAGCTTTCTCCCTGCTGAAGAAATGAAGATATTTAGTGTTGGGGGTCTCCAGCCCCTCAACTTCCTGTGGAACCCAGCAGTTCTATTGACCCCTGCTATCCTGGATGAATTAAGACAGTTAAATACTGTGTGGAACTTTTATTAGATAACACTTAAAGGAAGTCAGTACATTTAAAAAAAAAATGGATAGATCACATTTTGCCCGCCCATTTACCAGTTGATGGACATCTGGGTTGGTTCCCATTTTTGTCTATTATGAACAATGCTGCTGAGAACATTTGTGTGTAAATCTTTGTATGAATAAATTTTTTTGTTTCTCTTGGGTGGGTACTTAAGAGTTGAAATTGTTGGGTCACATGGTAAATTAATGTTTGACTCTTTGAGAAACTATAAAGCTCGTTTCCAAAATGGCGGTCCCACTTTATGTTGCCATAGCAGTGTATGTATGGAGGCTCTTGGTTCCTCAGTCCTTGGCAACAATTGTTATTGTCTGTCTGGCTGTGAAGTGGCTGAAGTCTCAGTGTGGTTTGATTGGTATTTCCTAATGACTTGTGATGTTGAACATCTCCTCATGTGCTGATTAACCATTTGTGTATCTCCTTAAGAGAAATGTTTTGCATATTTTTGGCTCAGTCATTTTATCTTATTAAGGTACAGGGGTTCTTTGCATGTTTTAATATAAGCCCTTTATCAGATATGTGTTTTGCAAATATTTCCTTGTAGTCTGTTGCTTGTCTTTTCATTTTCTTAATAATGTCTTTGGAAGTGTTAAAGGTTTTAATTTTGCTGAGTTCAATTTATCAAGGTTTTTTTTTTTTTTTTTTTTTTTTTTGAGACACAGTCTTGCTCTGTTACCCAGGCTGGAGTGCAGTGGCATAATCTTGGCTCACTGCCACCTCTGCCTCCTGGGTTCAAGTGATTTCTCCTGCCTTAGCCTCCTGAGTAGCTGGGATTACAGGCATGCACCACCATGCCTGGCTAATTTCTTTGTATTTTTAGTAGACATGGAGTTTTACCATGTTGGCCAGGCTGATCTCGAACTCCTTACCTCAAGTGATCTCGAAGTGCTAGGATCGTTGGCCTCCCAAAGTGCTGGAATTACAGGTGTAAGCCACAGTGCCTGGCCTGATTTGAATTTTTTAAACTAAATAGCAGACAGATAATGTCTATATACCGTGCATACAATAAAATGAATACCTGTATACCTTGCACCTTGCTAAAAAAAAAAATAAGATTATACTAGTACCTTGTCCCTGTCAGATGGACTCCCCCTCCGTCCCTTCCCAAATAGAAGCAAGTCAATAAAAATGAATTAGTTTTCCTATTTGTTCAGTCATCCATTCATCTAATCACTCCTGAGTGCCAGGCCCTGGACTCACCCATTCAGCATTCAACAGCTGTATACCAAGCACCTGTCTTTGTCAAAAATAAGTCCGTTTGCTTGGGACATCCATAGGCAAAGTGCCGGTCTGAATGAGCTTTAGTTTTATCGCTGTGCTCAGTGTTGTTTAGAGTGTAGACTCAGTTGTTCAGGCTGTCTTCCTTGGGGAGGCAAATTGCTGGGTACACGCCTCTCTTTACGCTTACCTATGTCTTTGTTCTGTGAACGACAGGATTAAATGTAAGCAGACAGGCAACATTTTTCCTTTCTGTCTTCTGATGATATCCATGGCATGAAGTGGTAGAATGTTTCATCTGAGATAAGGAAGCAAGACTGTCTTCCCCCTTGCATGGACTGGGAGTTGCATTGGGAACATTTTTTTCTTATTCCTAATATTGTCTTCCTTTGTATTCTTGTTATTTTTAAAAACTTAAGAGGAATTTCTCAATTCCTGAGTTTTCAGTCGGTTCTTTAAACAGTGACTTTGGCAGACAGAGTACTTAGATCAGAAGAATCCTGTGGGAAGCAGAACTAGCTCTGTTGGTTTCTCATTCTGATTTTGAGGATGCTAAAATCCATGCTTTCCAGAGACTGTTATATAGTCTGAACAAGAAAAATAAGTTACTTAGGACTTGCAGAGCCCCTTCCTACCTGTAGACTTGGTGATGGTGGTGTGGTGGGGGTGTTGTGGTGGTTTGGTAGTGGTGGTGTGCAGTGGTGGTGCGGTATGTGGTGGTGTGGTGTTGGTGTTGGTTGTGTTGGTGGTGGTGGTGGAGGTGATGGTTGTGGTGGTGGTGGTAGTGGTGATGATGGTGTGTAGTGGTGTTGTGGTGGTGGTGTGGTATGTGGTGGTGTGGTGTTGGTGTTGGTTGTGTTGGTGGTGGTGGTAGTGGTGGTGGAGGTGATGGTTGTGGTGGTGGCGTTGGTGGAAGTGATGGTTGTGGTGGTGGTGGTGGTGGTGGAGGTGATGGTTGTGGTAGTGATGGTAGTGGTGGTGGTGGTTGTGGTGGTGATGGTTGTGGTGGTAGTGGTGGTGGTGGTGGAGGTGATGGTTGTGGTAGTGATGGTAGTGGTGGTGGTGGTGGTGATGGTTGTGGTGATGGTTGTTGTGGTGGTGGTGGAGGTGGTGGTTGTGGTGGTGATGGTTGTGGTGGTAGTGGTGGTGGTGGTGGAGGTGATGGTTGTGGTAGTGTTGGTGGTGATGGTGGTGGAGGTGATGGTTGTGGTGATGATGGTTGTGGTGGCGGTGGTGGTGGAGGTGATGGTTGTAGTGGTGGCGGTGGTGGTGGTGATGGTTGTGATGGTAATGGTTGTGGTGGTGGTGGTGGTGGTGGTGGAGGTGGTGGTGGTGATGGTTGTGATGGTAATGGTTGTGGTGGTAGTTATGGTAGTGTTGGTGGTGATGGTGGTGATGGTTGTGATGGTTGTTGTAGTGGTGGTGGTGGAGGTGGTGGTTGTGGTGGTGGTGGTGGTGGTGGTGGTGATGGTTGTGGTAATGATGGTAGTGTTGGTGGTGATGGTGGTGGAGGTGATGGTTGTGGTGGTGATGGTTGTGGTAGTGGTGGTGGTGGTGGAGGTGATGGTTGTGGTGGTAGTGGTGGTGGTGGTGGAGGTGGTTGTGGTGGTGATGGTTGTGGTGGTGGTAGTGTTGCTAGTGGTGATAGTTGTGCTGCTGGTGATGGTGGTGCTGGTGCTGGTGCTGGTGGTAGTGGTGGTATTGGTGTTGGTGGAGGTGATGGTTGTGGTAGTGATGGTAGTGTTGGTGGTGATGGTGGTGGAGGTGATGGTTGTGGTGGTGATGGTTGTGGTGGTGGTGATGGTTTGGTGATAGCTGTGGTGGTAGTGGTGGTGGTGGTGGTGGTGGTGGTGGAGGTGGTGGTTGTGGTGGTGATGGTTGTGGTGGTGGTGGTGGTGGTGGTGGTGGAGGTGATGGTTGTGGTGTTGCTGGTGGTGATAGTTGTGGTGCTGGTGGTGCCGGTGGTGCCGGTGGTGGTGGTGGTGGTGCTGGTGCCGGTGATAGTGGTGTTGCTGGTGGTGGGGTGTATGTACATGTGTGCTCACCTGTGCATGTGTATGTAGCTCACGTGTGCACTAGTTTTCTGGTGAATAATAATTTGGATGGATGAGAGGTCATTGAGATAAAAATATCAATGTGTGTGTTTTAAAATAATAATTTAAATACCTGATAGGGGGTGATTCACAGCAAGTCTTCTGTGAGACGGAACATATCACTCCTTAGAACTTCAAAATTGGCCTTCCTGGCAAAATCTAAAAGTTAACCAAATCATTTCTCCCAGGCAGATGCGTGCCACGCCTACCAGATCATTCACCGGAATGGGATTCCCGATGAGCAGATCATCGTGATGATGTATGATGACATTGCTTATGCTGAAGAGTAAGTGGAGAACACTTGGAACTTGGTGGCAGAGGACCTCAGGGTGTTTAAAAAAAGGTCGCATAGATTTACAGGAATCCTAGTGGCCTAATGTTAGGCCAGACAAAAGACCATAGGGATGCCTCACGTTGAGGTTTTTTTTTTTTTTTATTTGAGACAGAGTCTTGCTCTGTCTCCCTTTCTGGAGTACAGTGGTGCGATTTCAGCTCACTGCAACCTCTGTCTCTGGGTTCAAGTGATCCTCCAACCTCAGCCTCCTGAATAGCTAGGACTGCAGGCATGCACCGCCAGGCCCAGCTAACTTTTGTATTTTTAGTGGAGACAGGGTTTCACCATGTTGGCCAGGCTGGTGTTGAACTCCTGACCTTAAGTGATCTGCCTCCTTTGTCCTCCCAAAATGCTGGGATTACAGATGTGACCCACCATACCTGGCCCTCATGTTTATCTCTGACCATAACTTGGGTGTGCCCTGGGAATGGCATAGACAGGAAGTGGGTGCTGATGGGTGCTTTGAAAGGGTTTGAAGCTGAGTTCCCCCTCATCTTGGAAGACCCGTTGGGTTCTAGGGTGCTTGTTCCTAACCTCCAAGCATGCTGCAGCACAGGAGACCTGCATGTAGAATGTTTTCGTTTGTAGGTTAGATCCTCCCACTACCTTCTTAATATTCTTATTTTATTACTTGCTGAGTTTAACTTCACGGGTAGTTCCCTCATGCCACTTATCTGATCAGAGGCAGCACATATGGGCATAAACTCAGCGAGTTCTTACCTCCCAGCTCCTTGCTTACCCTGCTGCAGCAGCGGTGAAGGACGCTACCCTTACTGTGGTCACATTCTCAGGCTTTAAAGCCCATTCTGAGACTTTAATGCTTAAGCTCTTGTATCAAAGTCTTGTCCTCTGTCCTGTCTCTTTCTGAAAGGAATTTCGCTGAGAAAGCTTTTGATGAGATCTTGCCCCCATGATGCTATCTGGTTTCCAGCAGGCAACCAGGAGCACCTCAGCTTTGGTCCCTGCCCGAAGCTTTCTGAGCTCAGCTCCTCACTGCCCCTGCCAAGAGCTCTTGGGCTGTGGGACTGCTGAGATGCCCAAGCTGCTTGAACCACTTACATGCTGGCCACTATGCAGGCCGTAAGTTGGATCTGCAACAAACCTAGATGTTTCCTATTTTTTCACGTTACATGCATGTTTTTGAAGAGAGATTTCGGAGGCATGCCACATTTGCGTTTCAATTGTGTCCTTCCATTTGCAGCAATCCCACTCCAGGAATTGTGATCAACAGGCCCAATGGCACCGACGTCTATAAGGGGGTTCCAAAGGACTACACCGGAGAGGTGAGTGGCTTCTGGGGCTGGAGCCAGCAGGCTTGGTTTTCATTTTAGTGATGATTTTTCCTTCCGTTTCTGGAATCAGAACCTCCTGAGACTGGTTTCTGGCCAGAGTTTCACATTTGTATTAGGGTTTTTGCCTGAGGAGTAAATGTTGAGAGTTTTGAAAGAAAGCAGAGGAAAAGAATGTTTAGAATAAGTGGCAATCTACTGATAGTTCCCAGTCTTCTCATTGTTGAAGCCTGACCATGTAGGTTCTTCCGTATTAACCTTTCTTGAGCTATCCCCATTAATCTGGTTATAGATTATCTGTGCTCTTTTATAAAAATGTTTTCTCAGTACCAGGCTTGGTGCAACGTATCTCAGGATTTTTGCTGAGATAGTTTTTCATTTATTATTATTATATAGTTTATTATATAGTGTATTATAGATATAATAGTATATTACTTCCAAAAACTTTCTTCTTCCTCCTAGTTGAGACTGTCTAAATTGACACATTTTAAAAATCACTGTAATGACTTCATTCTCCTGCTTTTCATAGTCTGTTTTAAATGTCGGATCTTTCAGGAATTAGTTATCCTTTTGATAAAGAAACATGTATCTGATGTTTAACAATTCTTTCAGTTCCATTTTATTTTATTTTTCTTTTAAAGTCAAATGCAATTAAATTTAACATATCATACAGGTAAAAAAGATGATCCTATTTAATGAAATTGTTTCTATATAGTTTTTGTTTGTTTTTTTGAGACAGAGTCTTGCTGGAGTGCAGTGGCACCATCTTGGCTCAGTGCAACCTCCGCCTCCTGGGTTCAAACGATTCTTCTGCCTTAGCCTCCGAAGCAGCTGGGGTTACAGGCATGTGACACCAAGCCTGGCTAAGTTTTTGTATTTTTAGTAGAGACAGGGTTTCACCATGTTGGCCAGGGTGATCTCCAACTCCTGACCTCAAGTGATCCTCCTATCTTGGCTTCCCAAAGTGCTGGGATTATAGGTGTGAGCCACTGCGCCCGGCTGAAAGTTTTTGCTCTTAAGCCGTGAGCCTTGGAATGTGTGGCCTGGTGTCGAGGGTCGGCTGCAGACTCAGCCAGCTCTCTGGGTTGGAGCAACAGCTGCATCTGATCGTGGCTCCTAATTCCTTGTAGGATGTCACCCCGCAAAATTTCCTTGCCGTGCTGAGAGGCGATGCAGAAGCAGTGAAGGGCATAGGATCCGGGAAAGTCCTGAAGAGGTAACGTCTGTTTACGGATACTACACTTCTCCAGTGGCGTGGGACTCAGCACAGAGAATTTACACAGGTGGTGTTCTGTGCTCCTAGCCTGTTTACCTGTGAGAAGGTACAGAGTGGAGAGTTTGGTTCTGACTTAGGACAGGTGCTTAGGGCTGTTGTTTCAGTGGCTTTTCTTGGCAGGCCATTTCTTCACAGAATTCACCTTATAATCCAGGGCCCCTCATTATTAATAAAATGTTCCTATCACTTAAACCCCTCGTTCCTTGTTGTCTGTGGCCCTTAGTGCAGGTATGTCCCACTACCAGCGGAGCCCCTGAGGCGGGTGAATCCCTGTGGTCAGATTACAGGGCCACCAGCTCTGTGCTCTGATCACAGATCAGCCCAGCAGGGGAGGCACATTCATAAGTGCAGAGCTGACCTTCCTGTTGGGGAGAACGAACCCCAGGGCTTACCCCGCTGGCTGTGGGCTAGAGATGTCTTGTTTTTAGTAATTCTTTATGTGGAATTTTTATGTGATGTCAGAGACTCCAGTGGCATATTTCTTTTAAGCTGGTAGGGAAACCTGGGCACAAGTAAGCTTGTGTGAATTAGTGCAGATGCTGGACATGTGGCTCACTCCTGTAATCCCAGCACTTTGGGAGGCCAAGGCAGGTGGATCACTTGAGGTCAGGAGTTGGAGACCAGCCTGGCCAATATGGTGAAACCCTGTCTCTTCTAAACTTACAAAAATTAGCCAGGCATGGTGGTGCTACTCTGGTGGTGGAGGCAGGAGAATTGCTTAAATCCGGGACATGGAGGTTGCAGTGAGCCAGGATTGTGCCACTGCATTCCAGCCTGGGCAACAGAGTGAGACTGTGTCTCAAAAAAAACCAAAACGTTTTGGGAGGCTGAGTCAGGTAGATCATGAGGTCAGGAGTTCAAGACCAGCCTGGCTAACATGGTAAAACACTGTCTCTACTAAAGATACAAAAAATTAGCCAGGTGTGGTGGTGCGCACCTGTAATCCCAGCTACTCAGGAGGCTGAGGCAGGAGAACTGCTTGAACCTTGGAGGTGGAGGTTGCAGTAAGCCGAGATCATGCCACTGCACTCCAGCCTAGGTGACAAAGCGAGACTCTGCCTCACAACAACAACAACAAAAATGAGTGCAGAAATGGACATCTGTGTAGGATGAAGCAAATTGGCTTCATGTAAGTTATTATATCCCTGCCACCTCGAAGCAGTGCTGTCTGGTGGAAGCCCTGGTGAGGGAGGCAGGTGGGCATCCACATGGTGTAGGCCAGAAGGGGAGGCTGCAGACCCATATTGAGCTCATTTTGGGGAGATCTGGTTGGAGAGTGTGGCTGTCTGGGATGAGGCCCAATTGCCAAAAGACCCCACTCTCCACCTCACGCCAGGACTGTCTGATTGTTGCCCAGGAAAGGCCCCTCCTTCTTTCTAGCCATACTTCAGAATTTGGAGGCTCTGGCATATACACTGTGGTTCAGAATCTCACCGAGGGAAGCGGAGGGGACAGGCCAGACGCCAGGCCCTTGTGCTTATCTTCAAACCTGGTTGGGTAACTCTACTCCCCAAACTTCTTAATTTTTTGATTAGGACAGCTTTTTAGAGAAACAGAAGTAAAAATAGCAAAAGGAAATGATTGACCTCTGATTCTGTCTTGGCAGCGGCCCCCAGGATCATGTGTTCGTTTACTTCACTGACCATGGATCTACTGGAATACTGGTTTTTCCCAATGAAGATGTGAGTTTTCTTAACATTTTAAGGACCAACTAGCAGAACAGAAAAGCAAGCCTAGGAGTCGAGATTAAATCCATAGCGTGTATTTGCCATTGTCCTGCCAGGGGTGGTCTGTATGTGTGGCGGTGAATGTGGGGGGTAGGTTTAGCAGCTTGAAATCTATCCAGGGACATCTCTTCCAGGTGACTTTCTCCACATTTCTGTTCATATCGCAGCGTCGGTAGCTGTCTCAGGACTTGGGTGTATCGCACTAGACCTGAGAACAGAGCAAAAGCTCTGGACAAGGTAGTGGGTGAAGAAGTACATCCTCTTCCCCTTTTTAAGTGTGCATAAGACACTTGAGGTGACATTCTGGGATTGTGTTCTTCACCATGATTGCTTCTAGAGATTGGTAGAAAAGAATTTATGAAGCATTATCATAACTTTCGCAGTGGGCCATCCAGCAAATAGTTTCTCTTGATGTGTTGGCCTGAATCAATATTCTTACCTTTCAGCTTCCGGTAAAGGACCTGAATGAGACCATCCATTACATGTACAAACACAAAATGTACCGAAAGGTAATTCTGCCCTTGGGGGAGTGCTGTGAGGAAAGCTGTGGGTGCAGAGTCCACAGTCTCGTGACTGTCTTCCAACTGTGGGTGCTGTGTTTTCTTCCAGTCACTGGTTTCCCAGGACGAGCCTTTCGGCTTTAGCTATTAGATCAGAATCACTGGAGAGTTTGTTAAAACAGAGCGTTGGCCTCGCCCCCAGAGTTCAGCCCAGTAGGTCTGGGGAGGGGCCTGAGAATTTGCCTTCCTGAGTGTCCGTGTGATCCTGCTGCTGCTGGCCTTTGGCCCACACTCTGCAGACTATTCCTAGGATTGTCCTCAGTTTCGGGCAGTTGGGGAGGAAAATACCACTATCTTATTCTCACTTTGAGTCTTTCTCACCCCATGGCACCCTTTACGGAAACTGTGTAGGGCCAGAGTTTTTGGCCGGGTGTGGTGTCTCACGCCTATAGTCCCGGCACTTGTCGAGGCTGAGGTGGGAATATCACTTGAGGCCAGGAGTTCAAGACCAGCCTGGGCAACATAGTGAGACTATGTTTCAACCAAAACCAAAAACAAAAACCAAAAAACCCTGCATAGGTTAGGTGATATGCAACAGTGATGCAGAAAGACGGCCTGCCATGCTGTTTTGGTCTTTGCAACACCTCCCTGCATTAGATAGTGAAACCATTTTCCTTAGCATCACATGGCTCCATTTTCTTTGCATTATTTCAGATAATAGATGATTTTATTCCATTAGCAATGAATAAATCGTTGTGTGGCAGCAGCTTCCATAGCTTCTGGCAGCAGCCTCTTTACAGCAGTAATGTCTCCCAGAAGCAAGCCTGGGGGACCGTTAGGAATGGGTAGAGAGTGGGCAGAGCGCCAGTAGCAGGGCTGGAGGCCTATACCTGGCTGGGATGAGCTCACCTGCTGTCTGCCTCACAGATGGTGTTCTACATTGAAGCCTGCGAGTCTGGGTCCATGATGAACCACCTGCCTGATGACATCGATGGTAGGTGATTGGGGTGCTGGCCTCGCGCTGGGCTGGTGAGCAGGTTGCTCAGATACTGCCGACATGGAACTGAGCATTCTCCACTAGCAGGGGCCGCTGAGGGCAGCCTGGGCCATAGAAGTGGGGAGATACTTGCAGGTAGCTCTGGGCTTCCTCTGCTCCTGAAGGATTGGTAGTCAGGAAATAAAGAATCTGTATGTGAGCCTCATAGTTCTCTTCTAGTAAAACTACTGAAGCTAAAACCACGTGGGCTTTGGACCAGTCTCTATCCTTTGCAATGTGTTGGTTGCTTTCTGATCTCAAGCAGGTGACTGGCCTTCTTTGACCCTCAGTTATCCCCATCTGTAAAATGCAGGTAAAGATAGTGCGTGTCTGTTGGGAGACTTATATTTTAAACACTAGCATTTTCCCAGCACAATTCTGAGCCCATGATAGAGAGATAATAAGTGGTAGCTTTTGTGTACGTTACGTTAATCTAGATGTTTCTTCAATAAATGTCAGATCTCTCTGGAAACCAAATTAAGCCCATACTCTTCCAGTTTCCTGTGTGGTGGAAATGTCAGTGTTCTTCCAGAATAGCATGTGATGTCCTAAGCGTGCCTGTTTGCCAATTGCTGCAAAAAGCATCTATCAGCTGGCTCCTTTCTCTTCCACATTTAATTTTAGATGAGTTATTGTAACCGAATGCACGGGGCTGGGTACATTTACCCTCCTGTACTGATCGCAGGTAGCATGCTTTGATTTCACCAGGGGAGAAAGGATTCAAGCTTCAAGAGTAATCCAAGGGGGGAATAAAATGCAACTCAAAGATCATCTTTAATTCCTCATAGTTTATGCAACTACTGCTGCCAACCCCAGAGAGTCGTCCTACGCCTGTTACTACGATGAGAAGAGGTCCACGTACCTGGGGGACTGGTATAGCGTCAACTGGATGGAGGACTCCGACGTGGTGAGCCCTTTGGGGGCTGGCTGTTCAGCTGGGTTTTAAACGTCAGACTTTGATTGTCTAAGGCTTTTAATGGTTTCGTTTTTGCAGGAAGATCTGACGAAAGAAACCCTGCACAAGCAGTACCACCTGGTAAAATCGCACACCAACACCAGCCACGTCATGCAATATGGAAACAAAGTGAGTCAGGGAGCCCCGCATGCTTGTCCTCTGTTTTTGCGTCCTAGGTGGACTTACCTGGAATATTGATCTCTTGCTAAAGAGAGACAGGATCTGGGTGAGGAATGGTTGAGGCAAGGATGCCTCTGCCTCCCATAGCTACTCCAAACTGGCGACCTGTGGGCTTTGGAATCGGACCTTGCTAGGTTCAGACTTAGAGTTGTGAGGCAAGCTATTTCACTTGTCTGAATTTGTTTCCTCATTGGTCGGGACCCACGTGTACAAGGTAGCTAGGAGCATGAAAGAGGGATGTGTGCTAAGATGCATAGCACAGGCCTAGGATGCGGTAAGAGGTTACTGACTCAAACGCTGCCGCTTTACGGTCTGTGGATTGTCCCACAGCACTCTGCACCTTGGATTCTTGGGGGTCCTGCCCCTTTGCAAGCTGTAGGTTGTTACCTTTACCCTTTTGCTATAGATTGGAGGCATTTCATCCTCCTCCAGAAGGGACCTATGTGGTTAAATGGTATTGCAGCAGGTGACTGCTAAAAGCTTGGGCCCTAAGTGAAGCTGCTAGGGCTAGCTGTGGGCATGTGCAGATAACGTAACAAATGCGCAGGGCCTCCCAGTTGTTCATATGCCCAAACACCATTCCCCAAGCAGCTCAACCCCATGGAGAGCTCACCAGCTGAGATCTGTTCCTTGGGCTCAGGCATTGGCCTTCTAGAAGAACTTGGAGTCACTAAAGCCAGCCATCATGAACCCTTCATCAGAGTGTGGGCTGGGGGACGCGAGACCTGCACCCAGGGCACCATGACCTGATCAGGCTTTGGAGTGGGCATAGGAGAGAGTTGGCGTGGAGGGAAGGTCAGGGAAAGGTGACTCGGAGAAGGCAGGGTCCATGGCAGCGTAGTCCTGGCCACGTGGGAGGCTCTGCCGGGTGCTTTCCATTCTCCTCACAGTATCCTCAGCATTGGCCATTGCTGATCTTGGTTGAGGAGGTGTGGTAGATCTTCTCCAGACTCTGTGTTGTTATATATATTTGTGTGTGTGTGTTATTGTTTATTTTAGAACTGTTTTTAGATTATTGTTGCTTTCTTTAGGAACAGAACGCTTGCAGCATTTACCCCTTCTGATTGGGAGCCAGTCTGTAGTGACTGCTGCAGCCAAATAGAGCCTGGCGGCTGTGCCCATTTGTTAGATCTTGATGCCAGGCATTAGCCTGGCCTCTCTGTGGCCTTAGCTCTGCCCTTCCCAGTGGACCCAGACTTCAGCTCTAACCTGGGCAGATGCTTTGTACCTTCCCACTCCTGGTCCTTAGGGACTTGCAGGTGAGTGCAGGTGGGTGAGCACATACAGGTCGCCCGCCTGGACAGGTGGCATCCTTTGCAGGTGACTTTCTTTGCCTGGAATCCTTTGCAGCAGAACTGCTGTTCTTTAACATACGAAAGGCACTGCCGATCCACAGTCAGGCTGAGCTTGGACCAGAGCTGTCTGATGAAGGAATAGCAGTTATGCTGAAAAGGATGCCAGGCATTTTGAGTTACTCACTGGTAGATTTCAGGGGCTAACATGCACTGCTGGCACACTGCTGGGGTGACCATGCCTTTTCAGGCTGTGATTGTGGTCCTGAAACCCTGAGGAGTGAATGGAGAGGCTGGACTTGGGGTATGTTGGGCACATCTGCTCTTCCCACTCAAACCAGCTCTCTCTCTCCTCTCTCTTGCTCTCTCTCTCCCCAGACGATCTCCACCATGAAAGTGATGCAGTTTCAGGGTATGAAACACAAAGCCAGTTCTCCTATCTCCTTGCCTCCAGTCACACACCTTGACCTCACCCCCAGCCCTGACGTGCCCCTTGCGATCATGAAAAGGAAGCTGATGAGCACCAATGATCTGGAGGTGTCCAGGCAGCTCACGGAGGAGATCCAGCAGCATCTGGATGTAAGTGGTGAAGGGAGCCGTGCCCAGGTGCTGTCCCCAGCCTAGGCAGGCAGCATGCGTGAGCATGGCCCTGCCTCCTGACAGTTGTCCCTGCCATGCCTTTGTGGGAACGGAAGTGTGTGGGAACGGAAGCTAGCCTTTATCCTCTATGTAACGGAAGTAGGTGGGCGGAGTAGTGGTTGCCTCCCATCTTCATGAGTAAACTAACCTTGACCTCTTGGGAGTAGGGAGCAGTGGAATGGTGGCCCGTCTCCCCTGTATCCTGCCAAGAAGCCATGCACATGTCTCTTTCCCTCCTTTATACCTTGTTGCTTAGAGGACATTTTAATTTTGTTGCTTATTGAGTTATTAGCTAATCATATTTATTTTAAAAATCGAGAGCCAGGTACAGTGGCATGTATCTCTAGTCCTAGCTAATTAGGGGGCTGAGGCAGGAGGATTCTTTGAGTCCAGGATTCTGAGGTCAGCTTTGGCAACCTAGTAAAACCCCTTCTCTTTCAAAAAAAAAAATCCACAAAAATGTCTGCTGTTCTCAGAAAAATATAGTCATGCCTAAAATTCTTTTTAAAATGCTTATGCTGTCCTTTACAATCACTGAGTCTGTTTCCAGTAGCTCATCAGTGTGTTTGGAGCTGGCAGAATTGCTATGTAAATTACAGCTGTGCGCTTGCTGGAATGCTGGGCAGAGGCTTGCCTGTCCCATCCCACAAAGCCGACTCTGTGCTAACCCTTGTCCCCATTGTCAGCACAGACCAGTGATGGATATGCTGAAAGACGGCCTCAGGTTTCTAGGCAAGATTTTTTTTTTCCTTTTCTATTTTTTTTTTTTTTGAGACCGAGTTTCACTCGTTACCCAGGCTGGAGTGCAATGGCGCGATCTCAGCTCACCGCAACCTCTGCCTCCTGGGTTCAGGCAATTCTCCTGCCTCAGCCTCCTGAGTAGCTGGGATTACAGGCACATGCCACCATGCCCAGCTAATTTTTTGTATTTTTAGTAGAGATAGGGTTTCACCATGTTGACCAGGATGGTCTCGATCTCTTGACCTTGTGATCCACATGCCTTGGCCTCCCAAAGTGCTGGGATTACAGGCATGAGCCACCGCGCCCAGCTTTCCTTTTCTTGAGATGGAATCTTGCTTTGTCATCCTGGCTGGAGTGCAGTGGTGCCATCTTGGCTCACTGCAACTGCTGCCCCCCCAGGTTCAAGCAATTCTTCTGCCTCAGCCTCCCAGGTAGCTGGGACTATAGGTGTGCACCACCATGCCTGGCTAACTTTTGTATTTTCAGTAGAGATGGGGTTTTGACATTTTGGTCAGGCTGGTCTTGAACTCCTGACCTCAGGTGATCTACCCATCTAGGCAAGATTTTTTTAAAAAATCAGTAAGGTTTGTTTTAAATGCATATATCTAGTTATCCCCAAAATTAGTACCCTGTGTGTGACAACCTTATTAACCAGGACGTATTTGTAGTTGGTGTCGGACACAGTGGATAGCACAGCAGTGTTAAACTGTTTAGTCTTGAGCCTCTTTATTTATTTATTAATTTTTTTATAGAGCCGAGGCCTTGCTATGTTGCCCAGGCTGGTCTCAAGTTCCTGAGCTCAAGTGATCCTCCCACCTGGGCCCCCCAACGTGCTGGGATTATAGGAGTAGGCCACTGCACCAGCCAGACCTCTTTATACTTTTTAAATTATTGATCTCAAAGAGCTTTTGTTCACAGTGGGTTATGTCTATTGATATTTATTGCAATAAATTAAGATGAGATAAAAGGACATTTTTGATAGTTCACAGAAACTGAACCAGAGTTGGTTTGTTGTTTTCTGGGTTTTTTCTGAGATGGAGTTTTACTCTTGTTGCCCAGGCTGGAGTGCAATGACAGGATCTAAGCTCACTGCAAACTCCACCTCCTGGGTTCAGGCTATTCTCCTGCCTCAGCCTCTCGAGTAGCTGGAATTAGAGGTGCCTGCCACCACACCTAGGTAATTTTTGTATTTTGAGTAGAGACAGGGTTTCACCATGTTGGCCAGGCTGGTCTTGAACTCCTGACCTTAGGTGATCCACCTGCCTCAGCCTCCCAAAGTGTTGGGATTACAGGCGTGAGCCACTGCACTCAGCCCAGAGTTTTCTTGTGTTTGCTTAAACACTGTGTAAATCATATAGGACTTCTTTGGTATCTGCTGCAAATTTGAAAACTATTTCCAAGACTATGTAACTATTGTACAATTATACTTTTATGTAAAGTAAAACATTATTATGAAAAAAATTAAAACTAAGATTTAAAAATATTTAACTCATTTACAAAAAACAATATTAAACATGTTTTGCTTTAATATATTTTCTAAGACACATAATTCTTTTCTGAAACAAAAACCACTTTGGTGAGAAGCGTGGCGTTGCTTTACATCTGTGCAGACCTCTTGTGTCCAGCATACGAGAGGACAGCCGCACCCTTGTACTGGCCTCTGCTTTCACTGTTGGGCTTTGTTCTTTAGGCTGAAGTATAAGAAGAAAATCCAGCCTTGCAAAGATACAGAGTTGAGGAAGGGAAGACCATCTGGAGCCTGAGAGCTCTCAGGAGTCTGTGGTTCTGGACCATGCCTGGAGAACTGCTGGTCTAACACACAGTGGGCGGAGGGTCTTTGTGGAATTCAGACATGAAGCAAACAAACCCTGGCTGGAGAGCGGGTAGGACAGAGCTTGCTTGTAGAGTGAGGGATTTATTTATTTAGAGACCGAGTCTAACTGTCACCCAAGCTGGAGTGCAGTGGCGTGATTTCAGCTCACTGCAACCTCTGCCTCCCAGGTTCAAGCAATTCTCCTGCCTCAGCCTCCCAAATAGCTGGGATTACAGGCACACGCCACCACATCCAGCTAATTTTTGTATTTTTAGTAGAGATGGAGTTTCACCATGTTGGCCGTGGCTGGTCTTGAACTCCTGACCCCAGGTGATATGCCTGCCTCGGCCTCCCAAAGTGCTGGGATGGCAGGTGTGAGCCACGGTGCCTGGCCGAGGGTTTTATTATTATTATTATCTTGACTTTTAATAGAGGCGAGGTCTCGCTGTGTTGCCCAGGCTGGTCTGGAACTCCTGGCCTCAGGTGAACCTCCTGCCTCAGCCTCTCAAAGTGCTGGGAGTACAGGTGTGAGCCCCTGTGCCTGGCCAGAGTGAGGGTAGTGCAGAAGTGCTTTCCTCTTCATGATGCTGTGTATCATCATCTGGAAAGAAAACAAAGCCTCTCTGTGCCCCACTTTGTAACGGTTGGATCGTTTCCTGAATGGGCAGAGGTGCCCGTGAACACACAGCACCCTCACGGCACAGTCGTCTGCTTTGGGGCACAGGTTCTGCAGCCTCCTCTCTCCACAGCAAAGGTTGTTTTAGATACAAATGTTTGCCAGAAGATCCCCAAGAGGCAGGTCTTTCGAGCTGTGGCAGGAGCGGGCACACACCCCGTTCTCCTTTCTCGGTGCGCATGGGTTGTTCTCTGCTCTAACCTGCGGGAGGCTGAGGGCTGCGTGGAGAGAGGCCTTCGCTCACCCTTCTCCTAGCCCTGAGAGACTGAGTTCAGGGAGGCTCATTCTGACAGGCCGCGTTTCTCCCCAGGCCAGGCACCTCATTGAGAAGTCAGTGCGAAAGATCGTCTCCTTGCTGGCAGCATCTGAGGCGGAGGTGGAGCAGCTCCTGACTGAGAGAGCCCCACTCATGGGGCACAGCTGCTACCAGGAGGCCCTGCTGCACTTCCGGGCACACTGCTTCAACTGGCACTCCCCCATGGTGAGCAGCCAGCGGGCTCTCCTGCACCTTCAATCAAAAAGCAATTATACTGCCCCCCCTGCCCCCGGCAGCCACAGTAGATCACCTGCCTATAGAAGGTTCCATCCAGGCTGAGGAACGTGGGCTCACTTCAGAGGAAGAAGGCTGGCTAAGCTCCCTGACCTCACGCCTTGGCCCCAGATCACTCCTCTCGTCCCAGTGGGTAGGAGGGTTTGCCAGAGCCATAGTTGACAGTTCTTACTTGTCGTGTGAAGAACAGTTACTTCTCTTCACATTTCTGCTGCCCCTGCCAAACCCCACCCTCACCTCTACCCCTCACAACAGCCACACACGTCTTCTCCCTCTGAGTCTGTTCTGACCTCTTTCCCAAGACAGTTGAAGTCAGGTGTGGCCCATTGGAGGAGAGGTACTGAGTTTCTGCAGATGTAGAATTGGAGGGCACCTGAAGAGGTCAGTAGCATTTGGTGCTTTGATCCTTCTAGAGGAAAGCTGGCAAACTGGCCTACAGGCCTGTTTCTCCCTCATAACCTGTTTTTGTAAATAAAGTTGTATTGGAGCTGGGCGTGGTGGCTCATGCCTGCAATCCTCTTGTTGCCCTTGTTCCCTCTTGTCCCCCAGGCTGGAGTACAATGGCACGATCTTGGTTCACTGCAACCTCTGCCTCCCGGGTTCAAGCGATTCTCCTGCCTCAGCTTCCCTAGTAGCTGGGATTAAAGGCACCCACCACCACACCCAGCTAATTTTTGTATTTTTAGTAGAGACAGGTTTCCCATATTGGCCAGGCGTGTCTCGAACTTCTGACCTCAGGTGATCCACCCACCTCGGCCTCCCAAAGTGCTGGGATTACAAGCGTGAGCCACTGCGCCAAGCCCAGTCTGGATCTTTTGACCTTTGGAGTCATGCACAGTGAATCTCTTCCTTTGTTCTCATAGAGTTCTTGGGTTCCCCTGAAGTTTTTTTTTAAAATTAAGCATCCCCGCGGCTTCACTGTTCCCTGGTGTGAGCCACTGTGGCCTTCAAGCACTCTCCATCTCCCTCGCTGGTGTTTGCCTCCCAGAATGAGGTTCCCAGAACAAAAAGGCAGACTTCCAGGGGAGATCCCAGGCCAGGGTGGGGAGCAGAGCCACTGGGGGTTCCCTGTCAGGAGTCCTGTCCTCAGATTGGGAGCACGAAGCCCTGCCAGCCTCTGCACTTCGTGCGAACCCTGACGTGTGTGATCTTTCCTGGGGGGACGGTCCATAAATATCACCAGATTATCTAAAGGTTGGGAAAGGATCCACGACCCAGTGGCAAGAGCCACTGGCCAAGATGCTTTCCCTCTGTAATTGCAAAAACAGATTGTGAGGTGAGATGAGGATGTTTGATTCCGTCTCGTTGGTTTTCTTCCAGTACGAGTATGCGTTGAGACATCTGTACGTGCTGGTCAACCTTTGTGAGAAACCGTATCCGCTTCACAGGTAACGCAGCAATGGCACTTGAAAAGTCGGTGTCATTCTGAAAGCAGAAGGGGCTGCCATCCTCTTCTGCAACTGGGCAGTTTCACTTCTGCCGGGAGCTCCCTGCAGCTTTTCTCTAGAACCATTTGTCAGGGGCGTTCAGAGGCCGCCCTCTTAGTGGCAGCTGCTGGGCGGGTCTGTCCTGCCTGCCGAGTTCACCAAGTTTCTTCCTGCCTCTCACAGGATAAAATTGTCCATGGACCATGTGTGCCTTGGTCACTCCTGAAGAGCCACTTCCTGGAAGCTTTTCCAAGTGTGAGTGCTCCCCGAAATGTGTGCTGATCAGAGCTGGAGAGGTGGAGTGGGAAGTCCTGGCTGCTCTGGGCCCTCCTGGGGACCCCCTACTCCAGTGCTCACTCCAGGGCCTTCTTCACAAGATGACTTGCTCCCCATTACCTACCTCCCCAGTCTTCTCTGAAAAACTACAGATTTGGGTGGGGAAAGCTGTGTATTGAGAAGGGTTGTATTTGCCTTCTAGGAGGCTTTTTGTTTTGTTTTGTTCATTAGTTTTAAGGAGGAGGAAGTTCATGGGGGCTTCTGTAGCCCCTCTCAAAAGGAGTCTTTATTCTGAGAAATCTGAAGTCGAAACCTCTAAATCTTCAGAATGATTTTATTGAAGAGGGTCGCAAGCCCCAAATGGAAAACTATTTTTAGAAAATAATTATGATTTTTGATTGCTTTTGTACTTAATTCTGCAAGTGTTCAAGTCTTAAAAAATAAAGATTTATAACAGAACCCAAATATTCACTTCTGACCCTGACTTTGTGGCTGATGCTCCTGTGCCTGCTAGCAGGGGCCTCCTCCATTGTCTTTTCCAGCTTCATTGCCCCCAGTCTCTCCTCCCACTGCCCTGCTGTTTTCCACGCCTCTGCATTCCTTGGGCTCTGCAGCATCCACAGAGAAGAGGGCTCTGTGCTTGGCTACTTGCTGTTCCTCCTGCCCTGGAATGCCTTTACCATCTCCTCCACGGACCCTCGAGGTGCAGTTTAAAGTACCCTTCTTTCCTCCAACCTTCCTCACCTTTTCTTCCCCACTCATCAAAAATTGTTTTTGGCTGGGCGTGGTGTCTCACACCTGTAATCCCAGCACTTTGGGAGGCCGAGGCAGGTGGATCACCTGAGGTCAGGAGTTAGAGACCAGCCTGGGCAACATGGTGAAACCCTGTCTCTACTAAACATACAAAAATTAGCCGGATGTGGTGGCACGCTTGTAATCCCAGCTACTCGGGAGGCTGAGGCAGGAGAATCACTTGAACCCGAGAGAAGGGGAGGTTGCAGCGAGCCCAGATCATGCCATTGCACTCCAGCCTGAGTGACAGAATGAGACTCTGTCACAAAAATAGTTGTTTTTATTTAGGATCTTTAAAGTGAAGAGTACCTCTTCCATGGTTAAAAGAGATACATGATAGAAATAAAGATTTTATTACTTACAGGATCTGGGGTGTACGCAGCACATCTGGAGGCCACAGGCACACACGTATTTAACATTTTCAGGTTGCAGTTGACCTCAGATAACTGGAGCCTCAGAAAGTAAAACTGAATAGATATAGGGGACTAGGATATCCATGCAATGGAGTATTGTGTAGCAATAAAGAGGACTGAAGTGCATTGGTGTGACAGAACATTAAGCTACCTGAAAGCAGCAGCCAGCCACAGGCAAATCCTTTAGAAATAGAAAGTCCCTGGAATCCTTAGTTCCAGGAATGAGGGAGAAGGGAAATGAGTAGTAGCTGCTAATGGGTACAAGGTTTCTTTTTGAGGTGATGAAAATGTTATAAAACTGATGGTGGGGCCGGGCACGGTGGCTCACGTCTGTAATCCCAGCACTTTAGGGGGGCTGAGGCGGGCAGAACACTTGAGGTCAGGAGTTCGAAACCAGCCTGTCCAACACGGTGAAACCCCATCTATACTAAAAATACAAAAATTAGCCAGAAATTGCTTGGACCTGGGAGGTGGAGGTTGCAGTAAGCTGAGATTGTGCCACTGCACTCCAGGCTGGGCAACAGAGCATCTAAAACAAGAAAAGCTGGGTGTGGTGGCTCATGCTTATAATCCCAACACTTTGGGAGGCCAAGGCGGGCAGATCACTTGAGGTCAGGAGTTTGTGACCAGCCTGACCAATGCGGAGAAACCCTGTCTCTACCAAAAATACAAAATTAGACAGGCATGGTGGCGCATGCCTGATATACCAGCTACTCAGGAGGCTGAGGCAGAAAAATCACTTGAACCCTGGAGGCAGAAGTTGTGGTGAGCCAAGATTGTGCCATTGCACTCCAGCCTGGGCAACAAGAGCAAAACTCCATCTCAAAAACAAAAAACCTGATGGTGGTGATGGTCAGGCAACTCTGGCCACACTAAATATTATCATATTGTACACTTTTTTTTTTTGAGACAGTGTCCCATTCTGTGGCCCAAGGTGGAGTGTACTGGCGCGATCATGGCTCACTGAAGCCTTGAACTCCTAGCCTCAAATGAGCCTCCCACCTTGGCCTCCCAGAGTGCTGGGATCACAGGAGTGATTGTACACTTTGAATGGAGGAAGTATGTGGTATAAAGCTGTTTTTTAAAAGGCCATGTTAGCTAGATGGCTGTTTCAGTAGATAGGGAAAAAACAAAAAGATAACACAAAGGCCGACACTTTGACCACCCGCCTTTAGGTATACCTGATTGTTCAGCAATGATTGACTCCTTAGTGTTTGGAGTTATGGCCTGCAAGTTGAGATACTGGCATAGAGGGTTATGTCTGTGACAAATTCAAGGATGAAACTCTTGTTCCTAATGGACCCATTTCTTATCAGTACAGATTATCTTTTCTCAATGAGGTCCTCATATGGCTGATCAAACGACTTTGGGATAAAGAACTTTTAATGCCCTCCACATCTGGGGAGCTGTAAGGTTTTAGGTGACAAGTACAAGAAACACACTGAATTTGCTGTTGCCAGGGCTCAGCAGGGGGCCAACTGGAGAGCAATACTGAAAACTAGAGTTTTAAAGGGAGAATTTTTTTTAAAGATAATTTTATTTCATTTTTAAATTGACAACAATTCTATGTATTTATTATGCACAGCATTTTATTTTTAATTTCAATAGGTTTTTGGGGAACGGGTGGTGTTTGGTGACCACAGCAGCGTATACGCTACCCAATCAATGTGTAGTCTTTTATCCCTCACTGCCCTCCCACCCTTTCCTTCAAGTCCCCAAAGTCCAGTGTATCTTTTTTTTTTTTTTTTTAGATGGAGTTTTGCTCTTGTTGCCCAGGCTGGAGTGCAGTGGTGCTATCTTGGCTCACTGCAACCTCTGCCTCCCAGGTTCAAGCAATTCTCCTGCCTCAGCCTCCTGAGTAGCTGGGATTACAGGCAGGTGCCACAATGCCTGGCTAATTTTGTATTCTTAGTAGAGACAGGGTTTCTCCATGTTTGTCAGGCTGGTCTCAAACTCCTGACCTCAGGTGATCTGCCTCCTCGGCCTCCCAAAGCGTTGGGATTACGGGCGTGAGCCACCGCACCTGGCTCAGTATATCACTCTTACGCTTGCATCCTCATAGCTTAGCTCCCACTTATAAGTGAGAACATTTGATGTTTGGTTTCCTATTCCTGAGTTACTTCACTTAGAATAACGGTCTCCAGTTCCCTCCTGGTTGGTACAAATGCCATGATTTTGTTCCTTTTGATGGTGAAGTAGTATTCCATGGTATAATACATTTTCTTTTTCCACTTGTTGATTGATGGGCATTTGGGCTAGTTCCATACTCTTCTTTTTCTTTTTGAGACACAGTCTCTTTCTGTCACCCAGGCTGGAGTGCAATGGTGCGGTCTCGGCTCACTGCAACCTTTGCCTCCCAGGTTCAAGCAATTCTCTGGCCTCAGCTTTCCAAGTAGCTGGGATCACAGGTGTGCACCGCCACTCCCAGCTAATTTTTTTATTTTTAGTAGAGACGGAGTTTCACCATGTTGGCCAGCCTGGTCTTGAACTCCTGGCTTCAAGCAATCCTTCTGCCTCAGCCTCCCAAAGTGCTGAGATTACAGGCATGAGCCATCGCACCTGGCCCCATATTTTTTCAATTGCGAGTTGTGGTGCTATAAACATACATGTGCACGTATCTTTTTCATAGAATGACTTTTTTTCCTTCTGGTAGATACTCAGGGGTGGGAATGCTGGATCAAATGGTATATCACTTTTAGTTCTTTAAGCAATCTCCACACTGTTCTCCATAGTGGTTGTATTAGTTTACATTCCCACCAGCAGTAGAAGGGTTCCCTTTTCAGCACATCCACACCAACATCCATTTAAAAAAAATTTTATTATGGCCACTTTTACTGGAGTAAGGTGGTATCACATTGTGGTTTTGATTTGCATTTCCTGAAGGGAGAATCTTAAAAGGCCTTAAGATACAGGTGGTAAAAAATGTGTTCCTCGGGCTGGGCGCAGTGGCTCACGCCTATAATCCCAGCACTTTGGGAGGCCAAACAGGTGGATCACGAGGTCAAGAGATTGAGACCATCCTGGTCAACATGGTGAAACCCCGTCTCTACTAAAAATACAAAAATTAGCTGGGCATGGTGGCGCGTGCCTGTAATCCCAGCTACTCGGGAGGCTGAGGCAGGAAATTGCTTGAACTCAGCAGACGGAGGTTGCGGTGAGCCGAGATCGCGCCATTGCACCCAGCAACTGGGTAAAAAGAGTGAAACTCCATCTCAAAAAAAAAAGTGTTCCTCTATCTTCTAGAACTGTTAACTACCATAATCACCTGCTTCTCTCTTTTTGTGCCCCCCTCCCCGTAAAATGAGAATGTACTTATTTAACAAATATGGAAACTTGAATGTTCATCGTTCTAAAAGTTGAAAGCAGCTATGTTGCATTTCTCAAATAAATGACGGTTTCTTAAGTCTCAATGCCTGACCTTTTCCCTCCTCATATGGTTCATAGGCCCCCAGTAGAAATTGACCCTCCAGCCCTTGTATTAAGCCATTTTCTATAAGATTTCTGGCTGGGTGTGCTGGCTCATGCCTGTAATCCCGGCACTTTGGGAGGCCGAGGTGGGTAGATTACCTGAGGTCAGGAGTTCAAGACCAGCCTGGCCATGGGGAAACTCTGTCTCTACTAAAAATACAAAAATTAGCTGGATATGGTGGTGCACATCTGTGGTCTCAGCTACTTTGGAGGCTGAGGCATGAGAATCACTTAAACCTGGGAGGCAGATGTTGCAGTGAGCCAAGATTGTACCACTGCACTCCAGCCTGGGTGACAGAGCCAGACTCTGTCTCAAAAACAAATAAAAACGATTTCTTTATTGGTCTGCTCAGGCTGTTACAACAAAATTCCTTTATGCCAGGTAACCTATAAACAACATAATTTTACATTTTGCAGTTCTGGAGGCTGGGAAGTCCAAAATCAAGCCACTGTTCTGTATGGACTCGTGGGTATTTTACACGTTGGGTTGTGATCTAATACTTTAGTGCTCAAATTATTCCATCTTTAGCTAATGGGAGCTCTTCCAATAGGCTGCTGTGTCTATTTGACATTTCCCCTGCACCCCGCTTCAAGACAGGTATTCTTGTTCTTGTTTGAGGACTTCCTTAACTGTCTGCACTACAGGATGCTTCAGGCTTATCATATATTTCCTGCCCCAGCCATAGCATCAGCCATTTCTCCAAGGAGCCCTAGTTCCTTTTATTGAAACATTTATGTTATAAACCAAGACCTAGGTACTAGATGTCTTTGTTGGTCCTGGGTTATTGTTGCTTCTAGGCCCTCTCAGCTGACGGAGCAAGGAGATACGTGTTTACTAACCCATGTGTATACAGACACATACCTATAAATATTTCTATGTGTAACCATACATGAGTTCATACTAATGTCTCCAACTCTAATTCATTACTTCATGGATCATTCTAGCCTCCTGCTCTTTCACATCTGTAAACTCCCACTCCATCAGAGACAAATGTGACACTAACCAGCCACCATCTATTTAACTGATTCTAGAATACATGCGAGGCAACATCAGAACTGTTCCCCACTGGGGAACAACTTTATCCGTCAGAGTACAATGCTTGTACGCAGTTCTGTTTGCCTTTACTCTCACAGCCTCATTCCCAAAATTACTTGGGCAATTTCTTTTCTCCATTCCCTTCAGTGGGGGTGTCTCATACATTTATAATGTAGTTAGATTATTTTGTTGTCTGCGTTCCATCTTGGGAATCCCCTACTTCCTAAGTGATATTTTGAAAATCTACATACATCAAGATTCACTCTTTGAACTATAAAGTTCTATCTATTTTGGCAAATGTATAATGTCAAATATCCATTATGTTGTCACAGTTTCACTGCCCTAAAAATCTCCTTTGTTTCAGTCACCCATTGTGTGGACTTAGGTTTTCGGTTTAGTTGTCTGGATGGTCTGGTTAGACTGTTGAGTGCTGTGGGAAATCACCAAAGTGCCTTCGGAAGCAGATACACTGTTCTGTATTCCCAGCAGCAATGAATGAGAGTTCCTCACCAGCACTTGTCAGGTTTGGGATTTTGGCCATTCTAACAGGTGTGTAGTAATAGCTCATTTTAATATGCAATTCCTTAGTGACAAGTCACACTGATATCTTTTCATATACTTACCTGCCCTCTGTGCATTTCCTTTGGTGACCTTTTGTCAGTTTTTTTCTGGCATCTGATTCCAGATTAATTTGCCCATTTTTTAGTTGGGTTGTTTGTTTTCTTATCGTTGAGGTTTAAAGTTCTTTGTATTCTTTGGATGCAAGTCCTTTATCAGATAGGTGTTTTGCAAATATGGTCTTTCAATTTGTGACTTGTCCCTTGGTTTCCTTAACTGTATCTTTTTTAGATCAGAAGTTTTAAATTTTAATAAAGCCCAAAAGATCAGAAGTTTTTAATTTTAGTAAAGCCCAGTTTACCTTTTCCTCCATGGATGTTTTTGGTATTTTGGATCCCTCCCTCCCTCCTTTCCTCCTTCCCTCCCTCCCTCTTTCCTTTCCTCCTTCTTTCCTTTTTTTTTTTTTTTTTGTTTTTGAGACAGGGTCTTTCTCTGTTGCCCAGGCTAGAGTGCAGTGGCATGATCTTGGCTCACTGCAGCCTCTACCTCATGGGTTCAAGTGATTCTCCTGCCTTAGCCTCCCTGACTGGCTGCGATTACAAATGTATGCCACCACATCCAGCTAATTTTTGTATTTTTAGTAGAGATGGGTTTTCACCATGTTGGCCAGGCTGGTCTTGAACTCCTGACCTCAGGTGATCCACCTACCTTGGCCTCCCAAAGTGCTGGGATCACAGGCATGAACCACCACACCCAGCCCCTTCCTTTCCTTCTCTTCTCTCTCTCTCTTTCCTTTCTTTCCTTCCCTCCTTTCCCTCCTTCCTTCTTTCCTTTCTTTGTTTTCCCTTTCTTTCTCTCTCTCTCTTTCCCCTTGCTTCCCCCTCCTTCCCTCCCTCCCTCCCTTCCTTCCTTCCTTGCCTTTCTTTTTCTCTCTTCTCTTTTCCTTTTTTTCTGTGTTTATTAAAGAGGATCTCATTCTGTTGCCCAGGCGTAGGTTGCAGTGGCACCATCACAGCTCACTGTAACCTCGAACTCCTGGGCTCAAGGGATCCTCCTGCCTCAGCCTCTCTAGTAGTTAGGGTTACAGACAAATGCCATCACACCTGGCTTCCATTTCTTCTTCTTTTTTTGAGACAGAGTCTTACTCTGTCACCCAGGTTGGAGTATAGTGGTGCAATCTCAGCTCACTGCAACCTTCATCTCCCGGTCTCAAATGATTCTCCTGCCTCAGCCTCCTGAGGAGCTGGGATTACAGGCATGCACCACCATGCCTGGCTAATTTTTGTATTTTTAGTAGAGATGGGGTTTTGCCATGTTGGCCAGGCTGGTTTTGAACTCTTGACATCAGGTGATTTGCCCACCCACCTCAGCCTCCCAAAGTGCAGCAATTACAGGTGTGAGCCACGGTGCCTGACCCCACTTCTTTTTTACTGAAAAATATTTTTATCAGCCATCTTAGGGACTCACATCTATGATCCCAGCTACACACTTCCTATTAGGCGGGAGTATTACTTGAGGCCAGGAGTTCAAGACCTGTTTGGGCAACATAGTGAGACCTGTCAAAGAAAGAAAGAAAAGAAGAGAGAGATGATAGAAAGAGAAAGAAAGAGCGAGAGAAAGGAAGGGAGAGGGGAGGGAGGGGCCAGGTGTGGTGCCTCACGCCTGTAATTCCATCACTTTGGGAGGCCGAGGCAGGTGGATCACAAGGTCAGGAGTTTGAGACCAGCCTGGCCAACGTGGCAAAACCCCATTGCTACTAAAAATACAAAAATTAGCTGGGTATGGTGGCGGGCTCCTGTAATCCTAGCTGCTCCGGAGGCTGAGGCAGGAGAATCACTTGAACCCGGGAGGCAGAGGTTTTAGTGAGCTGAGATCGGTGCCCTTGCACTTCAGCCTGAGCAACAAGAACAAAACTCTGTCTCCAAAACAAAAAAAAAAAAAAAAGAAAGAGAGGGAAAGAGAGGACCACTTGAGCCCAGGAGTTGGAGGCTGCAGTGGGCAACAGAACAAGATCCTGTCTCTAAAAAAATAACAAAAAAAAGAGAAGAAAAAAATTCTCTTTTCCATTTCCTTTTCCCAATAATGCCTCTTTAGTCATGTTTCTGTGGTCTTGTTTTCCTTCTCAGTTTTTATTTCTGAAATGATTCTTTTCGTTCTAATTTTTTTCTCAGTTCTATCTAAATTCTGTTTTCCTATTCCAATTTAGGTTATTCTTTCATGTCTTTAACATTTTTTATTTAATTAATTTATTTTTGAGATGGGGTCTCGTTATGTTGCCCAGGCTGGTCTTGAACTTTGGGCTCAAGCGATCCTCCTGCCTCAGCTTCCCAAGTAGCTGGGATTACAGACGTGTACCACTGCACCCCACAGTTTGTATTTTTTTTCATGTTTCTTAGCTCTTTTTGACATAGCAGATTGCATTTTTTTTAAGACAAGTCTCGCTCTGTCACCAGGCTGGAATGCAGTGGCACAATTTTGGCTCACCGCAACCTCCGCCTTCTGGGTTCAAGCAATTCTCCTGCCCCAGCCTCCCGAGTAGCTGGGACTACAGGCGCACAGCACCATGCCCAGCTAATTTTTGTATTTTTAGTAAAGATGGGGTTTCACCTTGTTGACCAGGATGGTCTTGATTTCTTGACCTCGTGATCCACCCGCCTCAGCCTCCCAAAGTGCTGGGATTATAGGCGTGAGCCACCGTGCCTGGCCTTCTTAGCTCTTTTTGACATAGCAGATTGAATTTTTTTTTTTTTTTTTTTTTTTTAAGATGAGCCTCACTCTGTCGCCAGGCTGGAATTCAGTGGTGCAATGGCTCACCGCAACCTCTACCTCCCAGGTTCAAATAATTATCCTGCCTCAGCCTCCTGAGTAGCTGGGATTACAGGCACGTGCCACCGCACCCAGCTAATTTTTGTATTCTTAGTAGAGACAGGGTTTCACCATGTTGGCCAGGATGGTCTCAATCTCTTGACTTCATGATCTGCCCGCCTCGGCCTCCCAAAGTTCTGGGATTACAGGCGTGAGCCACCGCGCCCGGCTGCAGATTGCCTTTTTTAGCTGTTTAAGGGCCACATCTTTGTAGTATGTTTTCATTGTCCCCAGGAGAACTGGTCACTGCCTTTCACCCAGGACAGGTCATTAAGTCAGCTGAGGTGGCTGCAGCCTCTCATGGGAGAAGGTCATCAGGAGGGTTGAAGTGGGGCCTGGGTGCTTGCCTGAGACAGGCGAGGACTTCCCAGGGGCAGGAGTGCCCTCCCCTCTGCAGAATACTTGACCCATAACAAGAACAGAGGCCAGGCCTGTTGACCCCACATGTACTTGGTGTCCCATGTGCCCCTCACACTCCACACACCCAAAGCTGATGCACTCCGTTTGCCCTCAAGGTTGCATTCCCCACTCACTCATCATTCCCCGCTGGCTTAACTGATGGCATCACCCCTCATCACAGCATCCAACCCGGAAATCGGAAGGTTTCCCTAGGATCCTTTCGCTCCACACATTCCAGTCGGCCACCACCTCCTGCTGATTTTCCATGTTCATTTCCCAAACTTAACTCTGTCCCCCACCCGCACTCCTTTCCCCGTTCAGACCTCCCCTCCCAGCCAGAGTGCCAGGGCAGTTCAGGAGAGCCTCCCCTGCCTCAGCCCAGCCCCTCCAATCCCGTTCCATGTGGGTGGACCATTTCCAGACTCCATCTGCTGCCAATCAAGACCATTCAGGGCCTGGTCCGGCCTGCTAACTCAGGCCCCTCTTCCACTTCTTGTCTCAGGCTTTATGTTCAAGCCATCTTGAAATGGCCGGTTCCCCTGCAAACCACATAGTCTTACTAAGTTTTCCATGATTTCTCATTGTCTTCCATCTTCATTGTCAAGAACTGTCAGGAGTCTGGGGTTTTACTCACTCGTGGGCTAGCAAGGCCACCGGTGCAGTCTCACAGGTGCTGCAGATAACAGACTCCTGTGTCAAGGATAAAGGACCCTATGACTCAGGGCGCAGCAGGGTGCACAAGCTTCCTGTTTGCTTTGACGATTCCTACCTGTCAGGTCCCCTGAGTGTTCTACAGGGGTCCGCTTTAGCAGTGAATGCCTTCTGTGCCTGTACGTGCTAGCCTTGAGTTGATTTACCTTTTCAAGAAGATCCGAGACTTCCCCTGCCTGCCCCCACCCAGGAACTTGGAGAATCCCTGCAATGAGCCTGGGAAGTCAGCATATAATATGCATTTTCATTTTAAGAATGGGGAAACTGAGGCTCAAAGTTGTTAAGGATGTGCACAGGGCTTGCAGCTGGCCCGGAGCCCAGGTCTTCCGGCTTCAGTTCAGTTCTTCCCACTGAACCGCTGAGTAGGTTTTCTGACCCGGAAGCCAAACATTTCAGGATTTCCTGCTGGTTTAGGGCTGCATGGGCTGCAAGGGGGCGGTTTCTGGACAGCTTTCCTGGAAGCCAGCGTGTCCCAGCAAACTGGTAGAAGAAAAGCCACCACTGGGAGATGGCACTTTCCTCTCCAAAGCCCTGCTCCACGGGACCTTCCTGTGAAGGCAGGGCCTGCTCCAGCCACAGCTGCTCCCCCTCCTCCACCCAGTGATCCCTCTGAGCAGGAAGCATCTGAATGCTGGATCCTGGCCAGCTGAGCAGGTACCTGGCAACCGCACCCATAAATGTGTGTCTAGCCTTGCAGACATAGCCTTGGGCCTGCTGAGAGGGGAGGGCAGGCTCATCTGTGAGTGCATGTGGGGTGGGGGAAGGGGTGTCTACACTGTACCCAGGGGATACCCCCCCACTCCGCTTCTCTGGCTGCTCCCTGCCCCCGGGCTTCTGTTCTTCTCTACTCACCTCACCTCTGGGTCTGTCCCTGCCAGAAGAAACTTGCTTATTTCTGGGGTGAAGGCAATACACCCCATTAAGGGGTTGTAGGGCCATCCTGGCCAGGCCTTGTCAGCGTCAGTTTGGGACATCTCATGGCAGGCAGGACACTGTCCAGCCGTCATGGGAGGGCCATAGGGATGGGGAGGCACAGGGCCAGGCATGCTTGGTCTCTCTGGGGAAACCCTGGTGGCTTCTCCCAGGACTGCTGGCCTGGTCCCACCCACAGACTGTGCAGGGTAAAAGCGCAGGAAGGAGGGAGCCAGAGGCCATGGGGAGAGGG
This sequence comes from Callithrix jacchus, assembly GCF_049354715.1. Taxonomy (NCBI): domain Eukaryota; kingdom Metazoa; phylum Chordata; class Mammalia; order Primates; family Cebidae; genus Callithrix; species Callithrix jacchus. Next base: position 127,543,674 of record NC_133509.1, on the reverse strand, counting down.
ACAAATGCCAGGGAGGAGACACAGACCCTGCCATGCATCAGGCCAGTGGCCCGGTCACCTTTGGACACACATACGCTCAGCACTGGACTCCTCAGCCCTCGCTCAGGGTAGTGGAGACGCCAGGACTCATCGGTTGCATCCTGGGCCCGTGAGCCAGGTCACAACAGCCACTGCCTCAGGCAGGGTCCCCAAGCGCTGGGGTTCGGCAGCCAAGGCTTATCTGACTTTGGTTTTCTTTTTTTTTGTTTTTGAGACGGAGTTTCGCTCTTGTTACCCAGGCTGGAGTGCAATGGCGTGATCTTGGCTCACCGCAACCTCCACCTCCTGGGTTCAGGCAATTCTCCTGCCTCAGCCTCCCTAGTAGCTGGGATTACAGGCACGCGCCACCATGCCCAGCTAATTTTTTGTATTTTTAGTAGAGACGGGGTTTCACCATGTTGACCAGGATGGTCTCGATCTCTTGACTTTGTGATCCACCCGCCTCGGCCTCCCAAAGTGCTGGGATTACAGGCTTGAGCCACCACGCCCGGCCACCCACTTTGGTTTTCTAAGATCCGTCTCTTGGGGTGCTGCATGGGGGCAGGAGAGAGAGCTGTGGGTTTAGGGTCAGTCAGCCCTGAGTTCAAACTCATTTTGTTGGCACGAACTGGGTGGGACAAGTCACCCCGTTACAGACTAAATTGTGTCCCTCCAAAAATGTGTATGTTGAAGGCCTAACCCCCAGCATCCTAGGGCGTGCGTTTGTGTGTGTGTGTGTGCGTGTGCAGCGCGTGTGTGTCCAGCCCTCCACCCTGAGGCTAATGCTGGAGTCCACCTGTCAGGAGAGGTCGGGGAGCCCTCATGAGCTCCCAGTGGGGTTACCTGGAATATTTGTCACTGCCCATTCTGTGCAAACTCATTTCCTCACAGTTCTGAAGTCTGGAAGTTCGAGATCAAGGTGCTGGTAGGGTTACTTTTTCCTGAGACCTCTCTCCTGGGCTGGCAGAGGGCCACCTTTTCTCAGGGTCCTCACACAGCCTCCTCCTGTTCACAGGTCCCTGGTGTCTCTCTTCTTAGAAGGACATCAGTTGTATTGGATTAGGGCCCACCTGAATGACCTTATTTCATTTATTTATTCTTTATTTATTCGAGACGGAGTCTTGCTCGTCTCCTGCAGGAGTGCAATGGAGTGATCTTGGCTCATTGCAGCCGCCGCCTCCAGGTTCAAATGATTCTCCTGCCTCTGATTCCTGAGTAGTTGGGAATTAGAGGCTCCCACCACCATGCCCAGCTAATTTTTGTGTTTTTGGTAGAGATAGGCCATGTTAGTAGAGAAAGCCATGTTGGCCAGGCTGGTCTCAAACTCCTGACCTCAAGTGGTCCATTGCCTCGGCCTCGCAAAGTGCTGGGATTACGAACATGAGCCACCGTGCCTGGCCTAACTTTAATCATCTCTTCAAAAGCTCTATCTTCAAATGCAGTCACCTTCCCATTTTCCCAGTCACAGCTCACTGGGGGCAGTGGGAATATCTGTACTCCTGAAGCTCACATTATGTTTTCTTCTGGCCCTGCGTCAGGCCCCCAGCTTTCCCGGTCTCAGCTCCCTGGGGACAGATGCATCCAGATGACAAGTGCTCCAGATAACTCCTCTCCTGCTCTCTGGAGGCTCACGAGAGCTCACCAGCTTCTCCTGACAGGTGGATTCCAGCATTGGCCTCAGGATGGCGGGCAGGCCTGGCACACATACGCAAACACACACACACACACACATACACATACACATGCATGCACACATACACACATTCTTACAGCGGCTCTCAGTGCAGCCCACTGGCAAGCTCCATCTCCTTCCTGGAAACCAGGCATCAGAAGCCAGAGCAAGGCAGGTGCCTCATGCACCCTCTGAACCCCAGCTCCACCCTAAGCCTGGGCCACACCCGGGGAACAGGGTGGTTGGGGAAACAGAATCCCGCAACCTTTCCCACCAGGCTTATAAGCCTGAAGATGGGTTTTGAACAATGTATGGGCATCTGCCACCATGTGCGAGACTGCACGGGCCTGGTGGGAGGCAGGGTGCTGCTGGCCTGAGAGCCGGGACAGGAGGCTGTGTTGCCCAGCCCAGCCCAGCCCAGCCCAGGGCTGATGGGAGCTTGGAAGCAGAGGAAGAGGGTGGTGTCTGCACTGGCAGGGACTGGGGTGGGGGTGTTGGGGGCAATCTGAGATCACAACTGGGCATCCTCACCATCTGGGTATTTGCCTTTTTTTTCACATCGGTGATGCTGCACCCGCTGCCACTCACACCATGCTGGCCTGGGCCCAGAGTCTAACAGGTGTTTGTTGACTGGCTGAATGAGCTGGTGGGTGCCTAGGAATTTAACTCAGCCCAGTCCAGTTGTGGTTCCCTGCATGGCCTGCTCAGGGCCATTCATGCTGGGTTCCACACGAGCTTTGTGCTGCTTCCCAGGGCCTAGAGGAGCACTGACACGTGGGAGGCACCCACAAGCACCTATTTCCAATCGACACTGACAGACACAAATGGTGCAAATCTGGTGGAGAAAACAGGGGCCTCAGCTGGGTGCAGTGGCTCATGCCTGTAGTCCCAACATTTTGGGAGGCCAAGGTGGGCGGATCACTTGAGGTCAAGAACAGCCTGGCCAACATGGTGAAACCCCATCTCTACTAAAAATACAAAAATTAGCCGGCCGTGGTGGCGCACCTGTAATCCCAGCTACTCGAGAAACTAAGGCATTAGAATTGCTTGAACCTCGGAAGCAGAGGTCGCACAGTGAGCCGAGATTGAGGCACTGCACTTCAGCCTGGGCAAAAGAACAAGACTCTGTCTCAAATTAAAAAAAAAAAAAAAAAGCAGAGGCATCAGTTGTTAGTTACCATTTGATGGTCTGTCAGACAGTCCCTGGCCCAACCTGGGGAATTAGGAAAGGCTTCCTACTAGCCTGGGCAACACACTGAAACCCCGTCTCTTACACAAAATACCAAAAAATTAACCAGGTGTGGTGGCACGTGGCTATAGTCCCAGCTACTTGGGAGGCTGAGGTGGGAGGACCTCCTGAGCCTGGGTGGTTGAGGCTGCAGTGAGCCCTGATCGCACCACTGTACTGCCAGGGCAGCAGAATGAGAGGAGACCCCATCTCAAAACAAAACAAAACAAAAAAACAAGGCTTCCTGGAGGAGGATGTATAGGAGATAGAAGCTGACCAGACAAAGACTACAGGGAATGGAATCCCTGGGAGAGGTGACAGACGGTTCTGATCCTGAGCTGGGGATGATGGGAACCAAGGATGGTCGGAGGCAGAAGACCACCAGGCTTAGCGGCAGACAGGGGCCTGGGTCCTGAGGGCTGATGGTGCTCAGAGTATGCCACAGGTGCTGGCAGAGGACAGGATCCCCATGGCAAACAGGGGTCTTCTGAAGCCACCTGGGAAGGGGGTGAGGCTGTGAATGAGGGGCTGGCTGTGCAGAGCTCCAGCGCCTTCAGGAAAGGAGATGCCATTTTCAAAAGGGCTTTTATTAAATTCTCCCCACACGATGGCTCCTGCAATTGGCCACGGCTCTGGGGCGTGCTGCAGGGAAAGGCCCTGTCAGTTTTCCCTGAGGCGGGGCTGGGCTTGTCCGTGCGTCCCTGGAGCCAGTCTTGCTTGGGGCTCCAGCGTGTGTCTGGCGGCTTCCGACGGGGTGCAGAGCGAGGGGGTCTGGGGGCGCTGGGAGCTAAGTGCAGGCTCTGCGGCAGAGGTGAGGGTCTCAACACGCACCCTGCGGTACTCCTGAGATGCTGGGTCCACCCTGAGGGCACAGGGAGCAGCCGTGGCCAGCGCCCCTTCCTCGGCCAGTCCTGGGAAACTAAGCTCTGACCCCTCCTTGCAAACACCGAGGATGGGGTGGGCGTGGGGGTACTCACGGGAAATGGCCGGAGGGGCTGCGTGTCAAGAAGGCGGGTTTGTTGGCGGCAGCGGCCCGGGACTCCTCTCTCCTCTCTGAGCCTCGGTTTCCCTTTCCGTCTAATGAAGAACATGGCCTCTCAGTGTCTCAGTGCTATGACCTGCCCTCAGGAATGGCCTTGGCCGCGCGTCCTGATATTTTCACAACTGCCCTGCGACGTTGACCTGAGCACGTCGTGGAAAGCCCCGTGTCCCTGTGCTGCGTGGGCGTCGCCGTCGGGGGTGCGCGGCCTGCGGCGGGGTGAGAGGTGCGCCAGGGGGTGACTGGGGGAGCGTCTCGCAGCCCCCGGCCCCGCCAGCGTCGCCCTCACAGGAAGTTGGGCTCTCGCACCACCAGGCAGGGAGGGCTTCCGCCACCGCCGCCGCCGTCCAGGGGGCGGTAGACGAAGTGGAAGTCGCGCTTGGGCTCGCAGCGCAGCAGGTAGCCCTTGATGCGGTGCGGTAGCGCGTCGTCTGCCAGCTGGAAGCAGCGCCCGTCCACCAGCACGAACAACCGGTGCGCCTGCGGCCGCGCCACCGCGAACTTTTCCGCGCACTGCGCGCACAGCGCCTGGGCCGGGGTGTCCGCCCGCGACGCCAGCGTTCGCGCCTGCTGCTCGGGCTCCAGGTACGACACGCAGATGAAGTCCTGCGGAGACACGCGGGGCCTGCGGTCACGGCGGGACCCTGTCTCCCCAGGCGGCCTTGGCCGGCCCCCCTGCCCTCTCCCGGCCCAGGCTCCTCCCTGGATGGACAGCGGGTGGCGGGCGCCCAGCAGGCGGGGAGTCCAACACCTGCGCCATACCTGGCTGTGCCATGAGCCTGCGGGGGACCAGTCCCCCTTCCCTGCCTCGCCTCCCAGCTGGGCCGACAGTTCTGGGGGATGAATTAAGGGGCGTCTCGGAGACCCTGCAACGAGGAGTGCCCCCTGGCTGCCGGTCCACAGGCTCCCCACCATTCATTCATTCATTCCCTTCCTCCCTCTAGGTAATACCCTGGCAACCCAGGCGCAATGCTGGGCACGGAGGGCAGCACAGATAAGGGAGGTACGAGCCGGCCTGGGCATCCCACAGTGCCGGCGGGCCGCACAGTCCAGCCCCTTAGGGCTGCAAAGGCCCCGGGGCTCTGAGGAGCTGCGCGGGGCAGGGCTTGGTAAAGCGGGAGCGGACCGGGTGAAGCAGGCTGGGCGCAATCGGGTGGGTAAGGCCCAGCGTGAGCCAGGGCGCCCACAGGGCGCTCGCCCGCCGTCCTCCACCCTTAGGGCCCCCGCCACACACCTGCGGGCTTTAAATCCGCTCCCACTGCCTGTGTGGCCTTGGTTCTACGAACCTTGGCTGTGAAGTGGGGACAGCGACCGCCTCCCAGGAGTGGGTGAGCAGACGCGGGAAGCTCCGGCACGGAGCCGCCTCGGCCTCCCCGGGGCTCTGGGTTGCAAGTGACGCTGCGTGCGGGGCTGCCCCCTTGTGGCTCGCTTGGGAACAGCAGGCCTGTGCCGGGAGCGACTGAAGATCCTGGCTTGGTGGAGAACATGAGGGCCACTGCTGGTGAGGGCTTAGGAGGGGCAGGGATCCTGTCAAGAGCTTTATGGGCATCACTCATTTCTTTCAGGAGGGGAAAAGCCTGGCCCACTCCCTTTTAGTGGCTGCCTTAGGGCTTCCTGTCCTTCATTAGGCCTCCCAGGGTCCTATCCACCTGCTGGTGACTGTCCGGCTCTGGGCTTTCCTCCCCAGGGAAGGATGCCCACCCCTCAAGTCATGGAGCGTAGAGGAGGCACTGGGAGGGGGCAGAGGAAGGTGCCCTTCCCAGATCCCAGATGTGGTGCTGAGGGGGACCCCTCCCAAGCTTCCATCTCCCCAACAGTGGTTGGTCAATTTCACCCATGCTTTGCCTGGCTCAGCATCAGGACCCCCTAGGGTGGAGTCAGGAAGTACAAGCCCAGGCCAGGCTTGGACCAAGAGTGTCCATGTCCCCACAGTCCATGGGGGGCCGGTGTGTTGGGAGGGCAGGGGAACAAAGGTGTGCTGGAGCTGGTGGTGGCTCACACTGGCCAGGGAGAGCTGACTGCACACACTTCGTTCCAGTTCCACATTCAGTGATGCCAACTTGAAATTGGCCATGGAGTATTCACACCATGGAAATGGACAGATGTTAAAATCAGAGCTTTTGTTTTTTCCCCAGAGAGTCAGTTATTAAATTGATTAGCCATAGTCAGCCTGTGTGGGCAGGAAAACTGAGTCCTAGAGTGGGGCAGGGATTGCTGAGGGTCACACAGCAAGCTTGTACAGGGCCAGGTCCAGAACTCAAGCCTCCTGCCTCCCAGGCCTGTGCTCTGCTTATTACAGATGCACCATCTTGAAAGCCAGGAGTGGGGCTCAGGACTGGCGTGCTCTGGGTGTCAGGGGAGTGAGTCTGCATAGCTGCTTGCAGCTCTGCATGTGCCCGGCTCACTGGTCCAACTCCTTCCTTTTTTCATTTTCATACACCCAGTCTCACTCTGTCCCAGGCCCTGGGCTTGGGGTCCCTGAGCCATGTGAACCATGGGCTGTGCCCTCCCAGAGGTGACAGCTTCATATTCATATTCAGAGGATGATAGGACATGATATGTGCTGTAACAGGGGAGGCTGCTGGAAGCCCAGAAGAGGGCACCCCACCAAGCCTGTGGGAAGAGTATGTGTGTGTGTATCAGGGAAGGCTTCTCAGAGGAGGGGGCTGTTGGGGAAATTGAGTTGTCTTAAAGGATGGGCAGTGACGGCCAGTGAAGAAGGGGAGATTGGCCAGTGAGGGCGAGAAGCCAGTGAACTGGGCTGGGCATGTTTGGGGACCTGGGGGCAGCCGGATTTGATGCAGCCTGGGGATGGGTGGGGCAATGAAGTTGGGGAGGGGCAGGACTGGTTTGAATACTGAGTCCGTATAGGGAGAGGTGTGGGGAGGGGTGGGCCGCTGGGCTGCTGGGGAGCACGGAGACCCTTGGCAGCTGCTGCATTTGTCCAGGGACTAAGGGATAGGGCTGTAGATCAGTCTGTGGGCTCCTTAAAGGCAGGGACGGGGATGAAAAGTTCACATCTCTAGCCCTGGCAGGGTGCTGGACCATAGGAGGCGCTAAGGAATGATGGGTACACGTGTCTCATTCCTCCCGCAGCCTTCCTGCCTGCCGCGGGAACACCAATGCCTGCTGATACGTTTCTAGGCGCACCCAAGTCCGGGACACACAGTGGCAGCAGGGGTTTGGGCCCTTCCTCTGGTGTGGGGAGCCTCATTGCTCCCTAAGGCAGGGCTGGGCGGCTGGAGCAGCCAGGCGATGTCACGGCTCCTGGGCCAGTGGGCAGCAAGGATGGTGTCTGAGACAAGGTCCCACCAGGCCCCTCCCACTCTCGGTCCCAGCTGTCACCTGTACGGAGGAGCGGGAGGCTCGGGCCTTGTTGAGCGTGCGCCGGCGCTCCCAGCGGTGGATGGAGTCCTGCACCTCCATGCTCAGCTGCCGGGTCACCGTGATCTTGTCGTAGTTCTTGATGTGCTCCAGGGCCCCGTAGGTGGTGGTCAGGTAGTAGGAACCTGCGTGGACAAGGGTATGGAACCCGAGCTAGGACCGCCTCCGCCCTTGGCCTGCCCCACCCACCTCCTCCAAGCCCCGCCCACCACCGCTGCCAGCGGCACACCTGCAATGGGTCACCTGCTTCAACAGCTGAGCTCCACCCACGCCACCATTCAGCCTCCGCAAGTTTCCTAGACTCCAGCCCTGAGCTGCCTGGGCCCTGCTCAAAACATTTTATTGGCTCTCCCTGGGGATAGAACTCTTGCTTATTTTAAAAATGACTTTCAAAACATTTACAAATTTAAAGGATACACAAGAAACAGAAATGGGAATACCTTCAGTGTGGGGAAAGGGGTGGGCGGGAGACGTCTCACTGTGTGTCACATATAGATGGGCTCTCAGTCACAACGATTTCTTCCACTTAACGCGTTTTGATTCATGTGGTGTGAAAGCGATATGCATCCAGTAGAAACTATGCTTCCAGGACCCACACAAGCATCCTGTTTTTTACTTTCAGTACAGTATTCAATAAATTACATAAGATATTCAACACTTTATTATAAAATAGGCTTTGCATGTGTTTTTTTTTTTTTTTTTTTTTTGAGACTAGATCTGGCTCTGTTGCTCTGTTTCCTGGGCTGGAGTGCAGTGGCGAGATCTCAGCTCACTGCAACCTCTGCCTCCCAGGTTCAAGTGATTCTCCTGCCTCAGCATCCCAAGTACCTGGGATTACAGCCACATGCCACCATGCCCAGCTAATTTTTGTATTTTTAGTAGAGACAGGGTTTCATCACGATGGCCAGGCTGGTCTTGAATGCCTGACCTCAGGGGATCTGCCTGCCTCGGCCTCCCAAAGTGCTGGGATTACAGGCATGAGTCACCATGCTCCACCTGTGTGAATGATTTTTGACACACACAATAGGCTTTTTGGTGATTTTGCCCAACTGTAGGCCAATGTAACTATTCTGAGAATGTTTAAGGTAGGCTAGGCTAGGCTAAGCTATGATGTTCAGTAGGTTAGGTAAATTAAATGCATTTCAACTTGATATTTTCAGTTTATGATGTGTTTATTAGGACACAGCCTCATTATAAATTAAGGAACTTTGACCTGCTTTAGAATTTTGAGCCATGTGAATGTATTATCTATTCTAAAAATAATTTTTAAAAAGATGGAGAGGAAATTTTAATTATGGTTATACTATTACATACAATTTTTAAAGATTTTAAATAAGTATAAAATTTGAATCATTCATTTATCCATTTCTTAAGTTAATTCACACATAGCTCACTGCAGCCTCCAACTCCTGGGCTCAAGTGATTGCAGGCTAATTTTTAAATTTTCTGTAGAGAAGGGGTCTTGCTATGTTGCCCAGGCTGGTTTTGAAACTTCTGGCCTCAGGTGATCCTCCTGCCTTGGCCTCACACATATTCGTTTTTTGTTTTGTTTTGTTTTGTTTTTTTGAGATGGAGTTTCACTGTTGTTACCCAGACTGGAGTGCAATGATACGATCTCGGCTCACCGCAACCTCTGCCTCCTGGGTTCAAGCAATTCTCCTGCCTCAGCCTCCCAAGTAGCTGGGACTACAGGTGCGCACCCCCATGCCCAGCTAATTTTTTGTATTTTTAGTAGAGACGGGGTTTCACCTTGTTGACCAGGATGGTCTCGATCTCTTGACCTTGTGATCCACCCACCTCGGCCTCCCAAGGTACTGGGATTATAGGCGTGAGCCACCGCGCCCGGCCACATATTCTTAATATATATAGTTTCCTAAAGTAATTTAAGCTTTGAGATTCTTCAGACTGCAAAATTTTCATAAAGCTTTAAGATAAAAAGCAGTATTTTACACGACGCTTACAAGTTCATTCTCTTCAGCTTGTTTGGGACTTTGGTTAAAGGTTTGAGAAATACTAACTTTGTTAAGCCCCCTCATTTTAGAGAGAGAAAACCGAGTCCCAGAGAGGGAAGGTGACTTGGCCAAGGTCATAGAGAGATCAAGGGCCCCGAGGAGGGGCAGGAGACCCTGGACATCCTGCTCTCTCTGGTCTCCAGTGCCACCCACCCTCCATGGTGCTTCCTTGGGCTTTCCCACCACTGGACAGCCCTTTCTGCCCAGCCTTTCCAGAGCCAGGATGATGATTTTTTTCTTTTAGATGGAGTTTTGCTCTTGTTGCCCAGGCTGGAGTGCAATGGCACGATCTCGCCTCACTGCAACCTCTGCCTCCCTGGTTCAAGCGATTCTCCTGCCTCTGCCTCCTGAGTAGCTGGGATTACAGGCATGTACCACCACGCTTGGCTAACTTTTTGTATTTTTAGTAGAAATGGGGTTTCACCATGTTGGCCAGGTTGGTCTCAAACTCCTAATCTAAGTGATCCACCTGCCTTGGCCTCCCAAAATGCTGGGATTACAGGTGTGAGCCACCGTGCCCTGCTAGGATCATGATTTTTTGACGTGAGGCAGATTCTGCTAGTGCCCCACTCAAATCATGTCCACCCCTTCTACCTAACTGAACTGTGCTTTTATTTGGGGAAGGAACATTAACTGAAATGCTCATTTCCCAGACTCCCTTGCAGCTTGTAGAGGCAGGAGACTCTGCTGTGGCCCCTTAGATGTAAGTGGAAGACTGGGTGGGGCTTCCAGGAAAGCCTTTGAAAGAGGCAGACTTAGTGGATGTATCCCTTTGGGTTTTTGCCTGTCCGCCTTCCTTCTGCCTGGAACCCAGAGGCATTACTGGGGGCACTACAGCTGTCTTCTGATCAGAGGTGACAGGCACAAAGCCAGAGCCCACAAGCTAAGGAAAAATGGAAAGAGCTGGGCCCATGGTTCCCTGGATACAACCGCCCTCCTTACCAGGTGCTTAGCCTGGACTTCTTGATGCAAGAGACAACTTCCTTGCTCTGATTTAAACCACTGTTAGTTACTTTTGTGAGTTACATGGAGCCCAGAGCATTCCTAACTGTTGCACTGGGTGAAGCTGGCCCACACTTCTCTACCAATTCTACAGCCAATATGGGACAAGTTCACACCCTGGTCCAGTAGGTGGCAGGGCAGGGGGGTGGGGGTAAGATAAAAGGGTTTATGGCCACAGGATCACCCACCCTTTCATAGCAGTGTAGGAAAGAGATGGCCGGGTGTGGTGGCTCATGCCTGTAACCGCAGCACTTTGGGAGGCTGAGGTGGGCAGATCACTGCCTGCACAGTGAAACCCCATCTCTACCAAAAATACAAAAGTTAGCCGGACAAGGTGGTGTGCACCTGTAATCCCAGCTACTCTGGAGGCTGAGACAGGATAATTGCTTGAACCTGGGAGGTGGAAGTTGCAGTGAGCTGAGATTGCACTACTGCACTCCAGCCTGGAGTGAGATTCCATCTCAAAATAAATAAATAAATACATAAATAAGATAATGAAAAATAAATAAGAGACATTTTTGGAAAAAACTAAATGTAGAGCTACTATGGAGCTTGGCTTGGTGTCCCTAATGAGAGAAGAACCACTGAACCACTTACGTATCTCCCTTTTGAGTTGTTTAAAGCCCCACCAGGCCAGAATGCCGGCTCTGGCGCCCCCACCCTTGCTGCCTCGACTCTACATCCGTCTACCTGGCATCTCTCGGTCATCCTGTTTCCTGTCTGGCTTATGTCTCCCTGGCTGGCAATGGAACAGGTGAGTGCAGTGTGCTGTCTGTCAACCTCCAGTTTTGGAGCTGGAGAGCAGGGTCTAGGTCTCCGCCCTGTAGCAACCAGCCCTGTAATCTCAGGTGAGCTAATAATGTCCTCTCTCTGCCTCAGTTTCCTCATCTGCAAATGCCATAAAGCTGTGAGAAGGGAAGGAGTATGTGTAAAGTCGAGGGCTTTGGAGTATGTGGCTCCAAATGCATGGTGGCTATGAGCCCTCAGGGAGGTGCTCTGGGGTTGTCTCACAGCCCTGCAGCTGCCCTCCTGCCTGCTCCAGCCCAGCTTCTTCCTGGGGCCTCTCTCTGCCAACTTCCCTCTTGGACTTTCGGCCATGAAATGTCTGCCAGGACCACTAGGTGGCAGGCAGTACCACCGTGAGTTTTGGAGCAGGGTGTTCTCACTGGGGCGAATGGAAAAACCCACTGCCCCTAGAAAGATACCAGCTGGGCACGGCCAGCTGTCAGGCAGACTAAGGAGGTGGGGTGCTGGAAACACAAGAGAGAGGCTAGGAAGGGGGTGGGGGCCCCAGCAAGCTGGCACTCAGGCCTTCCCTTGCATAAGTCCCTGATCTCTCCTGCCCCACATGCCTACTGCAAGGGAAGTGGGACCCCGTGGCTCATCCTGTGCTAAACTGCAGCATGTGGAACAGGCTGAGAGAATCTGAAGGTCCCCAGCTGCACAGAATCTGACTATAAGGCTTTCTGTTGGACAGAGAATGGCTTGCTCACCTGAACTATGAAACACAGAAAGGCAGGGCCCAGCTCCATCCCTCATCCTGCCTCATGTACTAAGGTCTGAATGTTTAGGTCCCCCTACCCCCAAATCCTATTTTGAAATCCTAACCTCCAATGTGATGGTGTTAGGAGGTGGGGCCTTTGGGAGGTCATTAGGTCATGAGGCTGGGGCCCTCATAAATGGGATTAGTGCCCTTATAAAAGAAGTACCAGCCAGGCAAGGTGGCTTGCTTGCACCTGTAACCCAAGCACTTTGGGAGGCTGAGGCAGGCAGATCACTTGAGGTCAGGAGTTCAAGACCAGCCTGGCCAACATGGTGAAACCCCGTCTCTACTAAAAATACAAAAATTAGCCAGGTGTGGTGGCACAGGCCTGTAATCCCAGCTACCTGGGAGGCCAAGAATTGCTTGAACCTCGGAAGCGGAGGTTGCAGTGAGCCAAGATCACATCATTGAACTCTAGCCTGGGCGACAGACCGGGACTCTATCTCAAAAAAAAAAAAAGTACCAGAGAGCTGCATTGTCCCTTCCACCATGTGAAGATACAACAAGAACCCACCGTCTATGAACCAGAATGTGGGGTTCTCACCAGACACTGAGTCTGCTGGTGCCCTGATCTTGGACTTCCCAGCCTCCAGAACTGTGAGAAATAATTTCTATGATTCTAAAATCATCCAGTTTATAGTATTTTGTTAAGCATCCCAAACAAACTAACAGCCAGCCACTTCTGTAGAATACTAGAGCACCCAGACAGTGTGAAAACTGTCAGTCTAGCCCAGTGTCTTCACTTTTCCAAGACAGAGAGTGTAGGTGGTTTGCCCAGGGTCTGCAGCCAGTGAGAGGCAGAATGGGGTCCCAAATCCAGCCTCCAAACTGCTCTTTTCACTCCACTTTGTGTTAGTTCTCAGGGTCTAGCAACTGAAGTTCCCAGGACTCTGGGGATTCTGGGAACCCCCACCTCCCACCCTAAGCATCTCTGAGCTCTGTGGGGCCTCAGTCCCCCTCCTCACCTGTACTGCAGAGGTTGAGGCGATCAGGTACCTCTGCACCACCACTCCACTAAGCCAGAAGAGCTAAGCCAGGGAAACTCAGAGACACCATCTCACCCCTGTCCCTCTGCCCTGGGGCCCAGATCCATGAAGATGAAGGCTCCAAGCTGTTGAAAGGTGGAAGCCCCTGTGCTAGCTGGAGAGCCTCAAGATCATCTTGGTGCCAGAGGCAAACACCTGCGAGGCAGGCTGTCCTAGGTGCTGTGACCTCCCATACCCTGGCTATTGAAGCAGGGCAGAGAGAGGTGTAGGGAGGAACCTGTGCCACTCACCCCACCTGCTGGTGTGCACGATGTGGTGTGGGTTTGTCCTCCCACCCTTGGAGCTGCCATGGGCAAGGTCTGATACTGCTGTGGTCAGACAGGGCTGCCAGGAGGGACAATGGGCCCTCTGCCCTCCCTATGGTGCCAGAGGTGGGGTGGGGGGCTCTGCCTCAAGTCTGACAAAAGGGCAGGATGCAGGGCATTCAGGCAGCCTTGGTCAGGATCTAGGAACTGTTTAAGACCTTTATGAACTTTTTTTTGTACTTTGGCTTGTCCCCCAAATACTTAAAGTAGCCCAGAATTGACATGCTCTCCGGCCTCAAGAACTTCTATCTTTCTCACCCAAATCCCCTAGGCTGGGAACAGGAAGAAGGATCCCAGGAGGCCATGGCAGGATTGGGGTGGGGGGTGGCAAATCCATAGGAGAGGGCTGCTGGCCCAAGGATGTCCCTGCCCTTTTCCTGCTCAGCTACTATGCCTGTGGTTCTTCTGTGTGCATGCTGAGAGCGTCCCTTCCTTGGGGAAACCAAGGAAGAAGGCCCATGAAGGCCTGAGAAGGTAGAAGTCCCAAAATGTGGGGTGCAGAATAAGGCATTCATTCATTCATTCACACAGGCTATCAGCCTTGTCTTGTCCTACACCACAGCCCACGTGTCTGGCATGGATGAATGGGTGGATGGATGAGTGGAGGGGTAGATGGGAAAGTGGATGGGTAGATGAATAGATGGTGGACAAGAGGGTGGGTGACTGGGTAGGTGGGTGGATGGGTAGATGAGTATGTGGATGGGTGAGTGAGTGAATATGTGGAAGGGTGGGTGTATAGGTATATGGGTGGATGTGTGAATGTGGATATGTGGGTGGGTGAATATGTGGATGGGCAGGTGGGTGGACAGATAAGTAGATGGATGGATGGTTGGGTGGATGGATGGATGGGTGGGTGAGTGGATGGGTAGATGGTTATGTGGATGGCTGGGTAAATACATGATTGAGTGGGTGGATGGGTAGATAAGTGGGTGGATGGGTGGGTGGGTGGATGGATAAATGGATGGATGGGTAAGTGGATGGGTGAATAGATGGATGGGTGGGTGGATGGAGGGATGGGTAAATAGGTAGATGGATATGTGGATGGGTGGATGAATATGTGGATGGTTGAGTGAATATGTAAATGAATGGGTGGGTGAATATGTGGATGGGTAGGTGGGTGGATGAGTGGATGGACGGACAGTGGATGAATGGGTGGGTGACTGGGTAGGTAAGTGGATGGGTAGATGAATATGTGAATGGGTGGATGAATATGTAGATGGGTGGATGAATATGTAGATGGGTGGGTGAATATCTGGATGGGTAGATGGGTAGATAAATATGTGGATGGGTAGATGAATAAGTGTGTGGGTGGGTGAATATGTGGATGGGCAGATGGGTGGATAGATGAGTGGATGGATGGATGGATGGGTAGGTGGTTGCTGGATGAGTGGATGCATGGATGGATCGGTGGGTGGATAGGTAGATAGGTTATGTGGATGGCTGGGTAAATATGTGGATGGGTGGGTGGATGGATGGATAAGTGGGTAGATGGGTGGATGGATGGATAAATGGATGGGTGGGTGGGTGGATGAGTGGATGGGTGGGTGGGTGGATGGGTAGATGAGTGGATGGATGGATGGATGGATGGATGGATGGATGGGTAGGTGGTTAGGTGGATGAGTGGATGCATGGATGGGTGGGTGGGTGGATAGGTAGATAGTTATGTGGTTGGCTGGGTGAGTATGTGGATGGGTTGGTGGATGGACGAGTGGCTGAATGGATGGATGCATGGATAGACGGGTGGGTGGATAGATAGATGGTTATGTGGATGGCTGTGTGAATATGTGAATGGGTGGGTGGATGGGTAGAGGAGTGGGTGGATAAATGGATGGATGGATGGATGGATGGATGGATAGGTGAATAGATGAATAAATGATGGATGGGTGGGTGGATGTATGAATGGTGGATGGGTAGATGGACATGTGGATGAGTGGATGAATATGCAGATGGATGAGTGAACATGTGGATGGGTGGGTAGGTGGGTGGATGAGTGGATAGCTGGATGGATGGATGATGGGTGGGTGGATGAATGGACGGATGGATGGGTGGGGGGATGGGTAGATGGCTGGGTGGTTGGATGGATGAGTGGATGCATGGATGGAAGGGAAGGTGAACAGGTGGGTGGATAGATGGCTATATGGATAGACAGATGAATAGATAGATGAGTATATGGCTGCACTGGGCAGAAGATAATCATTGCTGAAGAAACCTTGGCTTCTCTTGAATACCTGGACCTCCTAGAAGACTACTTGTTCCAATTACAGGACATTTTTAACTAAAGAGCAAAAAAAGGTAAATAACAGAGGTCCCAGTGACACAAGCCAAAGTTATATATGACAGCAAATGTCATGGCTTTAACACGCTCCCCTGAGCTGTCAACAACTCACAGAACTATCTTATCAAATTATCACCCCAGAGACTGGAACATGCAAAAAAACTGTGAACAGATGCAAAAAGAGTCTGCTCATCTCAAGAACCACAAAGCCCAAGGGGGACCCTCAGGGCCTGGGAGGATGGTTCTATCCTTTGAGGCTGATGTCTCAGAGGAGAAGTCAGGGCTCCCTCAGAGCTGGTATCTGGGTGGCTTCCCCTCAGGAAATTCTTGGTAGATAGGCTGCTGAGGCTAAGTGGGTGGGAGGATGTGGTGGGAAGGAGGAAAGGGGAAGGGAAACTGAACGTGGGGTGGACCAAACCATGCCTCTGCCTTCATCCTATTGGAGAGTGCAGGGCTTCTTACCCATATCATTAACCTCCCACTGATGAGAGGTCCTGACCCAGGGCTTATGAGCAAGGGGCCTGGGACGACCCCCATCTAAGAACTAATCATCACTCTGTCAGACTTAACTGTGAGCACTACATGCCACTTCACCCCATCTTTTACATTACCAGCTCCTGCTGTTCCCGATAAAAACCTTTTCCCTTTTTTATCAGCTGGCTCCTATTTATCTTTCATTACTCCGCTCAGAAGTCACCTCCTCCAAGAAGCCTTCCCTGACCACACAGTCTGGGTAACATGCTCCTATGCCTTCTAGGCTTCCAGCTATTCCAGCAGTTGTTACATGGAGGTGGCACAGTCTCTGGACTGGCTCATCTCTCCTCCTAATTTGTGAGCTCCTGCCAGATAGGACCTCTGTAGGATTCACATTCACATTCACAGCTCCAGAGCTCAGTGAGTCTGACATCCTGGAGGTGCTACTGGGCCACCCGGAGTGCTTGTGGTGTGGCTGAGTTGGGGGTGTGCAATGCACCTGATGGGTGGGGGGTGGTGACTCACCCTCCCCTAGCTGCAGGGCGGGGTCCATGAGTTCCATCATGTACTCCACATTGAGAAGCATCTCCGTGAGGTTGCTGCGGGCCAGCACATACATGAGCACAGGCAGGAAGTCATCCGCCCCATAGGGCTTCCCTGGGAAGAAGAAGGAGGCAGAGGGAGATGAGTTCCAGGCTCTCCTTGTGAGATGCTCTCTGCCCAGGGTAGGGGACAGTGGTTTGCTAAGTGTGGGTGGCGATCCCTGGAAGAGGAATGTTCCTTCTCTCATGACTCACTCTCAGGACAGAGAAAACCCAGTAACAGCCTCCTCGGAAGGACTGAGAAACAGTCCAGGTTTACGAAGAAGGAACTGAGAAAGTGCCCTCGGCTGGGATGGGCAAGACCCTGACCCCTTCCCCTTTCCTAATCCTCCCTCCCCATGACTGCCCCTTGCTGCTTGCTTGACAGTCAGATTCACGTCACACTTATTTGCGGACCCACCCAGAAGCATTCATGGGTTCCGGGAAGGTTCTCTGTCCCCCATTAAGCATACATCTCCCTCCCACCTGCAAAACAGAAACGTCTTCCCTCACCCAGATACTCTGAGACCTGAAATGTCACCATTCAGTCTTCGTCCTATTTTTGGGTTAAACAGTGCCCTATCCTAAGGCCTTTTTTTAAAATGTAAAGACCCCCCCAAGTATCAACTCATTTCTACTGCCTTTGAGGGTGATGTTCACAGGGCTCAGAGCATCCAGACAGCAACAGATGCCTGGCATGGCAGGTGGAGGGCGCTCTATAAAGGAACAATGGCAGAAAGGAGGGTGGAAGTTGGGTGCGAAAGATGCCTTCCCAGTGTGCTCTCGGCTGGCTCTGAAGATAGCCCGTTTGGCAATGCAAAGCCCAAGGCTAGAACTGTGGGTGGAGAATTCTGAGCAGAATAGAATCTTGCTGCAGGCCCTTAGCTGGCCTTCTGGCGCGCCTCTGCAAGTGCATTGGAGAAATGAAGCTGGGGCGAGCAGTTCTGCATGGTGGGAATGGCTGCGCCTGGTCCCCCAGCCCACTTCTCACTTCCTCTAAGCAAAGGGAGTCCAGGCTCAGGCAAAGGTCTCCAGACTCGGCTGGGGGTTATCAGTTCTGGATGTGGCCCCAGAATAACCCATGCTAGTGCTGCTACCTTTGTGTTTTGGGTGAGATGAATCATCCATCCAAGCACAGGTCAAGCAATTTATAGCTCCTGCAAAAAGTGTATTTCTTGACATGTTTGCAAAGATTTAAGGGACCATCAGGAAATATACCTAATAAAACTGTAACATCTAAATAAAAATTTGAAAACCATCAGGACAAATATAAATTACCAGAGGGATGATACTATAGGAAACATAAAAATACAAATAAACAGTCAGCTGGGGGCAGTGGCTCACGCCTATAATCCCAGCACTTTGGGAGGCCAAGGCAGGCAGATCACAAGGTCAGGAGTTCGAGACCAGCCTGGCCAACATAGTGAAACTCTGTCTCTATTAAAAATACAAAAGAAAAATTAGCTGCGCATAGTGGCAGGCACCTGTAGTTCCAGCTACTTAAAAGGCTGAGGCAGGAGAATCACTTGAACCCGGGAGGTGGAGGTTGCAGTGAGCTGAGGTCATTCTACTGCACTCTAGCTTGGGTGACAGAGTGAGACTCCTTCTCAAAAAAGAAAGAAAGAAAGAAAAAACCAGAAAACAACAACAAATAGCAAGAATCTACACAACTACTCTTTCACAGCAGCAAATTTGGCTTTGAATTTCCTGCTGGCCAAAGCAAAGAGGAAAGCTGTCCACGAAGAAAAAATATACCTATTTCTTGGGGGAACCAAATTCTTTTTCTAACTCTTAGCTTTAAAGTAAATTTTTCACAGATGGCTTCATTTGGGGACATGGAGAGGCCTGAGTGGCAAGTTCCTACAGCACACGGGGGTGTTTCACTCAGCGACGGTCCTCCCATTGCCTCAGCGTAGCTCATGGCAAGTACTTCCAGGGGAGGAAGCTAATTTATTTATTTTTTTTGAGACAGAGTCACGCTCTGTTGCCTAGGCTGGAGTGCAGTGGCATGATCTCAGCTCACCGCAACTCCCGCCTCCAAGGTTCAAGCGATTCTCCTGCCTCAGCCTGCCGAGTAGCTGGGACTACAGGCATATGCCACCACTCCTGGCTAATTTTTGTATTTTTAGTAGAGACGAGGTTTCACCATGTTGGCCAGGCCCGCCTCAGCCTCCTAAAGTGCTGGGATTACAGCTCTGAGCCACAGTGTCCTGCCTTTGAAACAGGGTTTAACTCTGTCACCCAGGCTGGAGTGCGGTGGCTTGATCTTAGCTCACCTGCAACTTGCACTTCCTGGGCTCAAGCAATCTTCCCACCTGAGCCTCCTGAGTAGCTGAGACTACAGGCACACACCACCACGCTTGGCTAATTTTTGTATGTATATATATTTTTTTGTAGAGATGGGGTTTCGCCATGTTGCCAAATTTCATAGTGAATTCTGCATGTTCACATCTGTCCTGGTAACAATGAGGCTGCCCACTCCCTGAAGAGAAGACTTCAGAGACCTAAATTGACCCTCCTGGGCAACTACAGGCTACACAGCTGAAAGGCACAGTGTGAAGACAGGGTCTCCAATCCTAAACCTGGGTTCAAATCCCAGCTCCACTACTCACCAGCTGTGGACTGTAGCAAGCTGCTTCCTTCCTCTCTCCTCGGCAGGGAGGTTGGAGAATGAGGTGCCTGAGGATGTTCGAGGATTAACTGAAATGGGGCAGGTGGTCAAAGCCGTAGCGAGGCCTGAGGCCAAAGGAAAACTGTGTGCCCCACACGTGTTGATCAAAACAGCCTCTCATATTTTGAACCAGGTGGAAAAAGTTAATGAATGCGCTACACTCAAGAAACAATGACTATAGCTAAAATCTGGCTGCCAATCTGTTTGCTATCTATTGTCAGCTGTCACAAACATATGTAGGCTGGGAACTGCAGGCTGATTGGAAAAGACCACTCCTGTGGCACAGTTGCACAGGATCATAAAACAGACAGCCTGACTTCATTGAAAATCTGAAGGCCGGGTGCGGTGGCTCACACCTGTAATCCCAGAACTCTGGGAGGCTGAGGCGGGTGGATCATGAGGCCAAGAGATGGAGATCATCCTGGTCAACATGGTGAAACCCTGTCTCTACTAAAAATGCAAAAATTAGCCGAGAGTGGTAGTGCATGCCTGTAGTCCCAGCTACTCGGGAGGCTGAGGCAGGAGAGTTGCTTGAACCCAGGAGGTAGAGGTTATAGTGAGCCAAGATTGTGCCATTGAACTCCAGCCTGGGAGACAGAGTGAGACTTCGCCTCAAAAAACGAACAAAAAAATAGCCAAAAATGTGAAGGCCAGGCATGGTGGCTCATGCCTGTAATCCCAGCACTCTGAGAGGCCGAGGCGGGTAGATCACCTAAGGTCAGAAGTTCAAGACCAACCTCGCCAACGTGGGGAAACCCCGTCTCTATTAAAAATACAAAAATTGGTTTGTGCCTGTAATTCCAGCTACTCAGGAGGTTGAGGCACGAGAATCACTCAAACCTGGGAGGTGGAGGTTGCAGTGAACCGAGATTGTGCTACTGCACTCAGCCTGGGCAACAAAGTGAGACTCCATCTCAAAAAAAAAAAGTGAATATTTTATTCATCATAACTTTTGCATTAATTTTTATTTCAAAAAATACTGCATTAAAATAGTACTTATCTTGTCACATGAGCCCAAAATTCCACTCTTAGTTATATATACACCTGAGGGAAACAAAAAGATATTCCCACACAAAGACCTGCCCACAAATGTTCACGGCAGTATTGGTCACAATAGCCAAGTAGTGGAGACAGCTCCATGTGTCCATTACTTGTGGATACACAGGCAAAATATGCTGCATGCAGACCATGGAATAGCCTTTGGGAATGAAAAGGAACAACTACTCATACATCCTGTGATACTGATATTTTTCCATTTTTTTGAGACCAGGTTAGGAGACTGGCTATTTTTTTTTTTTTTTTTTTGGTAGAGACGGGGTTTTGCCATGTTGCCCAGGCTGTTCTCAAAATCCTAGGCTCAATAATCTGCCCGCCTCAGCCTCCCAAAGTGCTGGATGACAGGTGTGAGCCACCGTGCCTGGCCGCTGATACTGATAGACTGTGAAGACATTAAGCTAAGTGAAAGAAGCCAGCCACGGAAGACAACATAGTGTACACAGGATGTGATTCCATTTGTATGCGATGTCCAGAATAAGCAAACCCACAGAGACTGAAAGCACATGAGTGGTTGCCTGGAGCTGGGCAGAAAAGAGAATGGGGAGTGATTGCTAATGGGTACAGAGTTTCTTTTTGGGGTGATAAAACTGTTTTGGAATTGGAGTAGTTTTAGTCACATAATCTTGCAAATACACCGAAAACCACTAAATTGTTTTAAAAATTATGTGTGTGTGTGTGTGTGTGTATACACACACACATACACATATGCACACACGCATAATTTATCTTTGTGGTTGAGTTTCTGGAGCATTCCCCTGCATTCTGCCCCTAAGATAAGTGTCTCCCTCACCTCCCCCGAACCCTGGCCTTGTTCTTGGGGCCGAAGCTGGCAAAACCAGCACTTGGTCAAGGATCACCAGCATGAGTGGGCACAGGGCTTGGCCTGCAGACAGGGAGACAGAGGACGTGAGTCAGAGGCGGTTCCCATCTGCAGGACCCTCCCAAGCTGAAGTCCACGACCCTGCCAGGGGTTGGGATTTCGGGGTCTCAGCCGACCCAGGGGTCCTTGTGTTTCTTGCCTGCACGGTCTGTTCTAGCCTGGTGTGACTAGCAGTTGCTACCCTTCCTCCTGCATTGTCCAGTGTCTATTTTCTTTTTTTTTTTGTAGATGGAGTCTCACTTTGTCTCCCAGGCTGGAATGCAGTGCTGCGATTTCGGCTCACTGCAACATTTGCCTCCCAGGTTTGAGGGATTCTCCTGCCTCAGCCTGCTGAGTAGCTGAGATTACAGGTGCTGGCCACCACACCCAGCTAATTTTCGTATTTCTTTTTTTTAGTAGATTCGGGCTTTTGTGATGTTGACTAGGCTGGTCTTGAACTCGCGACCTCAAGTGATCCATCCGCCTCAGCCTCCCAAAGTGCTAGGATTACAGGTGTGAGCCACTGTATACCCATCCCAAGTCTCTATTTTCAAACTCTATTCTAAAACTCCTTTTAGCCAGGACAGGACTTTTAGCCAATAAAGGCTCCATTTCCCATCTTCCCTTGCAGCCTGGGCGGCCTGGTCTCTAGTCCTGCCTCCTGCAGTATGTCACTTGCACTCTGGAGGCCTCTGGTCATTTTTGTCCAGTGAATGTGGGTTTGCTCATGGCCTGTACTTGTTTAATATTTTAGACAATGCTGTGCCTAATGACCTGCCTTTCTGGCCACACTCAGTTTCTACATCTGCAAAATGGGCCAGCAACACTGGCGCTGATGACATCATGTGATGCAGAGGACACCCCAGATGTCCACAGGGCCACTGGTGAGAAACCCTGCTTGAGGGAATAATGACTTTCAGCTAAAGGATGGCCCAACTAGGGCCCTAGGTCTGGAGACTTCAGGGCGGGTCATGTGGGTATGAGGGGGACAGGAAGGGAGGGAGCCCAGGACTGCGGCTTTGTACCCCCTGGCTATGGAAGGTCCTTTGCCTGCTCTTCTCCCCATGTTTTCCTTGAGGAATCTTGGCTGACAATCCCATGTTCCTATTAATTCGACTGTCTTTCTTCAAGATCTACCTCCTCTAGGAAGCCCTCCTGGGCTGCCCCAGGG
This sequence comes from Callithrix jacchus, assembly GCF_049354715.1. Lineage (NCBI taxonomy): Eukaryota > Metazoa > Chordata > Mammalia > Primates > Cebidae > Callithrix > Callithrix jacchus. The sequence continues at coordinate 127,521,338 of NC_133509.1, read as the reverse complement.
TTCCTGGTGCTTACTCTACTTTCCATCTTCCAACTTGAGATGATATGCTGCCTCCATCACCCTCCCACATAACATCTCACTGGGCTGCACCACAGCCCATTCCCTGACCTCCGAGTGCATGCTCCCTTCTCCAGGACTTTGCACACATAGTTTCCCCCTGCCTGGGATGGCAGGGATGGAGGCTGTGTGAGCCAAGGTGAGTCACTAACCCTCTCTGAGCCTCTCTTGCATCACTGCCTTTCCAGCCCCCAGCATAGGCTTGGGACGTAGGCCGTTGTCAGTGGACTGAACTGTACCCCATATGTGTTCTTACTGGGTACAACTCTGTCCTGCCAGGGGGAGGTCATGGTCATAGGCACGGGATGTGCTGTGGGCCTTAGACAGTGGCATGCTGGGAAATGCTTAACGACTGGCTTTCTGCAGGGAAAAAAAATCAACCTTGATTTGTAGCATCTGCCAATTTCCATGATCTAAATATTTCCACAACTTCCAACTTCAAGCTGCCAACATGAACACAGCTGGGCAGAGATGCACACAATGAGCTCCCAGGAGCTGCTGCGAGCCGACTCGAGCACACCATCGGCTTTAGTTCATCACGTCCAACCACACTGTGAGGACACTGAGGCTCAGGGCCCTACAGCTGATCAGCAGCGGAGCTGGGACTAGAATCTGGGTCTCTGGCTGTTGACATTCGTGAGAAAATATCCATACAGGCATGATAGCTCCTCATGGACCAACACAAGCTTCAAGCATTGTTTAAACACACAGGGCCCCAGCCCATCATTTTGGCAGTTAGGACTGCACTCTCCTTCCTGAGAAGCCTGGAACCCCAAGCTCAGGGCTCAGCTCTGACCACATCAGGGCCTCAGGAAGCAGCACTGGGATGCTAGCTGCAAAATATTTCTCCTGTGAGCTGAACATCTGTCTTGGGTGGACCAGAGATCACGTCCACTTGGCTGTGCATCCAAAAGCTCTTCTGGCTGCAGCCTCCGCTTCCTAGTGATTTCTGCTTTCTTTTTTGCCAAGTCACATCTGGTTGCCATCTGTAGTTACGGGGGTAGCCGATCACAATTCAAAACCCTGGGTGAGGCGTCATGCGTGTTTCTTTGGCTGGGAGATTTTGGAGAAGGAAAGCTCTCTTTAGGATCAAAATGAGCTGAAGGGTGCTCAGCTGGGTCACACAGACAGTGAGGATTAGAAAGGCCCTAACTCTAGCCTGGGCAACATAGTGAGACTTTGTCTCTACTGGAAAAAAAAAAAAAAATCAGCTGGGTGTGGTGGAATGCACCCATAGTCCCTGCTACTCTGGAGGCTGAGGTAGGAGGACTGTTTGAGTGACAGAGTGAAGCAGCATTGTCTAAAAGAGGGGCTAGCAAATTTTCTTCTGTAAAAGGCCAGAAAGTGAATATGTTCAGTTTCATGGGCCACACGGTCTCTGTCCCAAATATTCAACTCAGTCCTTAGAACATAACAGCCTTAGATGCTGAGTGTAGGTATGGGTTGTGTTCCAATAAAACTTGTCTTGCAAAATCAGGTGGTGCGCCAGAGATGGCTGGGAGGGCCACAGTTTGCAGACCCTGATGGAGAGGAAAGGATTGAGCATCTTATCAAAACTACTCCCCCTGCCCCACCCGGGCCCCCATTTGTTGACTGGGCTCTTATTGAAAGCCAGTGGCTGGTCCTGCAACCCTGGGACAGCACAAGGCTCATGACACTGCCCTGCCCTGGCCCTCACTCTCCATCACAATTCCCACTTAAAGTCACTTTCTTCCTCGACTAGGCCCAGTGTCTTTGTAATGGTTCTCCCCAGTTCTGGCATTGCAGAATGGGAAAATCAATATCATACGTTAACTCAGAGAGGCCTTCCCTGACCACCCAGCCCCAGGACAGCAAATTCTTCCAACACTCCCCAGACCCCCCGACCCTGCTTTATCCACCCCAGTTGCACGTTTCACCTTGGGAGATATATATTGCATTTCTGTTTACTTGTTATTGTTTATCTCCCCCACTCAAATATAAGTTTTACTCGGGCAGGGACCTTATCTTGCTCAGTCTTCATATCTGACACCTTAGTGGTGCCTGGCCTATAGTAGGTGTTCAATGAACATATTTGCTAAATGCATGAATGAATATCATCACACTGCAAGATGCTTGCTTGTTTAATGCTGGTTTTTCGCTTGAATTGTGAACATCCTAAAAACATGGACTGGGTCTTCCTAGGTTTTGCTCATTGTCAAAGTTTGCTGAACCACTGAATGAATGAATTTACTTGATAAAAACATACGGTATCAAGAATTAGAGATCATTTAGAACAGCGGACTTCAAACCTGTTTGCAGAGGAAGCCTTTGGTAATGGGAAACTCATACAGAGTTGAGCTTCTCTGGTTGACTCAGGTGGAGCAACAGGGTTGGCCTGCTCATGTCCTTTCAGCCATGACCCTCTACTGTCCCGAAGGTGGCCCCCAGCTATGTCTGTGGACGCTAGAGAGCTTCCTGGAAATAGGAACTACACTGATCTCGTCAGAACTCTCAGCTGCACAGATGACAGAACTGAAGCCTGGGCAGAGAAATGGTTGGTTGGAGGTCACTTGTGAAGTCTGTGGCTGTCATGAGATTAGAAGCCAGCCTCCTCTCTCCCACTGAGCTCCTTGAAGTCACCCTGTTTGGTTTCTTGCACTTTGCACAGAGATTGGTTAAGTCTCAGTTCTGCTCTGAGCAACAGTGTATCCCTGAGGAAATCACTCCAGTTCCCTGGGTTCCTCTTCAGAGAGTTCACCCCACAAGCCAGTCAGCTACGCAGGCTGTGGGCTCTGAGGCCTGAAGCCACAAAGTCCCACTCTGGCTTGAGAAGGGATGAGATTGCAGGCACTGCAAAATGCAGCCATGACTTGTGTCTGTCTGTTCTGAGGTCATCTCTGACCTCAGGATGCCCTGGGGAGGCAGGCCGGAGAAGCTGGGGGGGTCCTGGGTTTCAGCAAAGGAACCGGGTTCAAGTCTCAAGTCAACCACTCACCTACTCAGGTATGACCCTAAGCATGCTACTTAACCTCATTGGGCCTTAGTTTTCTCAGCTGTAAAATGGGGATAATCACAGTATCCACATTCCCTGGAGTGTCTGTGAGGATGACAAGACAGATGGAAGGTGATTAGCATAGAGTAGTAAATGCTAGACACAATTATTATGGAAGACAGGAGGGGAATGTGTCCTATAAGCCTTAGAACATGACATCTTAGGGGGCCTGCACTCCATTTGTGTTATGGGGTGAAAAAGCTCTCTTTCAGATGTCCACGACCCGCCTTCCTGTAACTGGATGTCAATCCTTAGGGAGACCTAGGAAGCCTTCCTATGCATGGATCCCTGAATGACCACATGGAGCATGACCCTCCACCATCCAACCCTCCTCCATGCAATTAGACTTATATGAGTGAGAAATACACTTCTGTAGAGTTAGAAATAGGAGGGTTTATCTGTTATAGCAGCAAATGTTTCCTTAACCAATTATCTAGCTACCTATCTATCTGTAGTTATCACAAAGGACTACAAAGAAATTCACCAACATACTATTGATCAATTTGCAACAATAAACATGAATGACTTTGATCATCAAAAATCAGTTTAGTTTTTTGTTTTTTTTTTTGAGACAACTCTCGCTCTGTTGCGCAGGCTAGAGTGCAGCAGTGCAATCTTGGCTCACTGCAACCCCCACCTCCTGGTTCAAGTGATTCTCCTGCCTCAGCCTCCCGAGTAGCTGGGACTATAGGCGCACACCACCAGGCCCAGCTAATTTTTGTATTTTTAGTACAGACAGTGTTTCACCATGTTAGCCAGGATAGTCTTGATCTCCTGACCTTGTGATCCACCCGCCTCAGGCTCCCAAAGTGCTGGGATTACAGGTGTGAGCCTCTGTGCCCAGCCCAGTTTAATTTTTTTAAATACAGATTTAAAAAACCAAACAGCTTGACCTACCTTCCTGTCCTCTCTACCCCCAGTCAATGTCACAAGGCCCATTATTCCATGCCCCTGGGGTCCCCATCGAAAGCCTTCCTCCTATCCAATCCTCTGACGCTGCCCCTGCCTGAACCAGCTGTGGACTCTTGACTTTATGGTCCCTGCCAGGGAAGTGGATGGCAAAGGACCTGGACTCTAGCATCACCCAGTTGGCCCCCACATCCCACCACCTGGTCATTAGTGTATTCTATCCCCAGAGCCAGGCCCTATTTCCAGAAGCTCATGTGGGTGGTATCAGGGTGTCTACACAGACTACTCAAGCAGCTGAAAAGGCAGCCTCTGGCTATCAGTACCCTCTGGGATGCCTCCTGCTTGGGATTCACATTAGAAGGTTCCCGAATTGCACCCCTACCCTCTTTGTTTTTTTTTGAGATGGAGTTTCGCTCCTGTAACCCAGGCTGGAGTGCAATGGCACGATCTCGGCTCACCGCAACCTCTGCCTCCTGGGTTCAAGCAATTCTCCTGCCTCAGCCTCCTGAGTAGCTGGGACTACAGGCACGTGCCACCATGCCCAGCTAATTTTTTGTATTTTTAGTAGAGATGGGGTTTCACCATGTTGACCAGGATGGTCTCGATCTCTTGACATTGTGATCCACCCGCCTCAGCCTCCCAAAGTGCTGGGATTACAGGCTTGAGCCACTGCGTCTGACCTCTATCCTCTTTTTTGCCCTCTCATCTTAAGGAAGGTTCTCTGGGCTTGAATCTATTTCTCCCCAGCAGCAGGACCAGCTCTGAATGACTGGTCTCAGACATCAAAGAGGTGGGAATGACTTCTTTGTCAAAGTAATAGAAGGGATGAATCTAGCAGCTAGAAGTTCTAGCTGCTCTCACCAAGCCTCACGAAGTCCGTGAAGAATCCAGTCTGTTCCTGACTCCAGAAGGGAGGGCCACTTTATCCAAAGCCATTTGCTTCTGTGAACTCCCCAATTTGCCTAACCCAGGACCCTGAAGTTGTGATAGGAGAAGACACACTTGACCAGGATTCTGAAACTTGGGGTCTATTCCCAGGCCGGCCACTGGCATGGTGATGGAAGCACAGGCTTTAGAGTGAGGGAATTCTAGGTTTAATCCTGGCCTTATCTTTCTGGAGAAGGCAGCATGGCCAGTTAACTCAGGTCTTGTGTCTCCATGTTTACCCCTTTCCTCACTGTTCAAACAGGTCTTGCCAGTGGCCCACCCTATTTTATTCCCGTTTCAGGTGGTCCATGCAGGTACCACATCAAGCTACCGTTGCCTGCATCGTTGCAATGAGGCAGGTGGGTGAGGCATCTTCCCTGGAGGTGAGGGGGTTGGGAAGACTAGAGGCAGGTCTAGGGCAGGGCGGAAGTCAGGAGTGGTGGCCAGGGAGGGCTGTTTTCTGCTTAAAGCAGTCAGTGGTGGAGGAAGTAGGTCAGAGGTGGAGGTACGCAGGACTTGGGCTGGCGTCGGCCTCTCTGTGGGGTCACTCATAGCTCCCAGGGCTCAATGAAGGGGCTGCTGGGCTGCAGACCACACCTCGGGTAACAAGGCCATAGACCACACAGCTGCCTGATCAACTGCCAGTGGGGAGGCCTGAGTCGAATGCCTGGGACCTCGTTCTAAAACTGCTGAATGTCAAAGTCAGAACTGAAGTCAGTTGGGATCTGGCTGAGAATGTCTCACCTCAATCTAATCATCAGGAAACATCTGACAAACACCAAATGAGGAACTTTCATTAAGAAAAGGTGGGGGCGGAGAAAAAAACCAGTATCCCTCAATTATCGTTAAAAAAACATCAATCATCGTTAAAGACAAAGGCTGTGGAAATACAGTGAGGCACGTGATGCATAACGAAGTTTTGGTCAACGATGGACCACATATATGACGGCAGTTCCATAAGATCAGAATGAGGATTTTTCCTGTACATTTTCTACATTTAGATATGTTCAGATACACAAATGCTGACCACTGAGCTATACTTGCCTGCAGTTTTCAGTATAGTCACATGCTGTACAGGGTGGTAGCCTGGGGCCAATGGGTGAGACCATATAGCCCAGGGGGTAGTAGGCTGTGGCATCCAGGTTTGAGTGAGTAGCTCTAAGATGTTTGCTCAACATTCAAACTGCCAAATGACACATTCCTCAGACTGTATTTCCATCATTCCCCAACAGATCTGAGATATTCCAAATTAAAGGAGGTTAAAGACACATGACAAGCACATGCAACATCTAGCCCTTCCCTAGATCCTGAGCCTGAGGGGGAAATTCTAAAGAGGACCTTATTAAATCACGTGACAACCTGGCAGCTTAGATAAAAAACATTGTATTAATGTAAATTTCTGCAATGGACAACTCTACTGTGGTTATGTAAGAGTTATGTAATCTTACATACATACATGCCACAAAATACCTAGGACAGTGTTTAGGGGTAAAGGACCCAGATGTGTGGAACTTACCCTTATGCAATTCAGAAAAAAATTTATGTATGCAGAGAGAGAAAGAAAATGATGAAGTGGAGGAGGTAGGATGTCAACAATTTGCAGAGTCTGTAGGTGTTCCTGTTTCTATGTACTATTTTATTCTTAGAGTTTTTGAAGTTTGAAATTATTTTCAAATGAAACGTTAAAAAAATAGAACTCTTGAAACAAAATTCCATGAAGAACCCCATGTGTAAAACAGGTACAAGCAGTGTTGTCTGGGGCAGAGCTGGCTTGGGACCCAGCTTGTCTTGCAAACCTTTGGTGGCCCCTGGGGTGCCTTGTGGAACCCATCTTGGAAACCACTGAGTTCAACTTCTCTATTTTTGGGAATGTGGCTGGGCAGCAGCTGTTCCTGCATCCCAACATCTAAACACTCATTCATAAATTCTGATCCTCACAATAGCCCAGAGAGAGGCACTCCTAGCCCCATTTTAAAAGTGGGAAAACTGAGGCTCAGAAAGTATCTCCTTGAGCACCTAGGCTGTCCCAGCCCCTGCATAGCAACATGACAAGTGTTTCACCCTCATTTTACACACAGGAAAAGGTCCGGGGAGATTAATGTCTAAGGCTACAGCACGGAAGCTAGGGTTCAAACTCAGGACTGTGGATGAACCCCAAATCCGCTGCTCTTTGGATTTGGAGTTGGCAAATCCCAAACCCATTTGAGCAATTCCACCCAGGTGAAGATGCGAAGGCTCCAAATGGAGCAGCCCTGGCCAGCAGGGAGGGGCAGAGATGAAATTGGGAGTCATGGTGCTCCCAGTCCAGTGCTCACCCAGTGGTGGGAGGGAAATATTCTTTCTGTTCCTTGATAAGAAAACCATTGGTTTCTGGGGGAGACCCTGGGCTGACCCTCATGGCTCAGAGTCTCCCTGCCTGGGCCTGGCTTCTGGATCCGCAGAGATTCCAGCCTCCCCCACTTCTCACCTGGTGAGGATGGAAAGCGACAAGCACCTGCTTCTACTCTACTCGTCCGCATACTGCACTGGCCATGCCCCCTCCAGCAGCTCCTTTCTTTCTTCTCCCCCTCCTCAAAATTATCCATTCCTTCCTCGAGTCCCTGCTCTCTGGTTAGTTAATAGTAAGCGAATTCATCGTTAGCAAAAATCACAGTGTTTGATTCTCAACACAAAGACAGATTCGGTCATTCCAAAATGTATATATACTTGAAAGCATCATGTTGTAACAGTAAATGCCATACAATTTTCTCTGTCAATTTAAAAAAGTCAGGCTGGTTGTGGTGGCTCACACCTGTAATCTCAGCACTCTGGGAGGCTGAGGCAAGCAAATTGCTTGAGCTCAGGAGTTTGAGACCAGCCTGGGCAACATGGTGAAACCCCATCTCTACAAAAAACACAAAAATTAGCCAGGTGTAGTAGTCCCAGCTACTGAGGAAGCTAAGGAGGGATGACTGCTTGAGCTTGGGGGGTCGTGCCACTGTCCTTAAGTCTGAGTGACAGAATGAGACCCTGTCTAAAAAAAAAATATATCATGGTTTTTTTAATGTTGCTGCTCCCTCGTGGGGTTTTAAAAAGAATTCCAGGAAGCCAGGGGTTTCTGGATAAACTGGGACGCCTCAAGAATGGAAGTGCCCTTTCCAGCCCAAAGCTGTCTTCCTGATCATGTCTCAGGGTCTGTAAAACTCTTGGTCCTGACTTTTACCACCAAGTCCAGCAAGTCCCAGGGGAAACAGTTTCCCTATTAGAAACTCAGCATTGAAACCAATCAATAGCTATTGTGACTAAGTGCCAGCAGCTGGGCAACATGCAAACTTCAGACTCGTCTAAACCTCAAGACAGGTCTGCAAGGCGGTTGTGGCTGTGCCTATTGAACACAAGAGGAAACTGAGGCTGAGCACCTAAGTCATCTGAACACAGCCACAAGCCGAGAAGCGGCAGAACCGGCAAGGAAGCCTGGACCTTGCTCTTCCATGTCCCCACAGGGTCCCAGGGCCAGTCTGCCTGCTCTCCCAGAGGCTGTTCCCAGCAGAGGGTCCCCCGTGGCTCTGTCTCCTTTCTGCCTTGATCCCCTGCAAGCCTCGTAGGACACATCTCAGCCTGCTTCCCTCCCCGGCCCCTGCTACTGCAGAGAGTTCCAGGACTGCCTCTTTCTGAGAAGGCTCGAGAAGGCCCAGCTTGTTCTCGGACACCCTTTGCCAGGCCACAAGAGGGTCTTAACCCTCCGTCTCATGTTGCCTGGCAGGGCATACTTGACTCTTTCCCTGGGTGCCAGCCCTCTGGGGCTGACCAGGTCAAATTTGCAGAGAGCTCTGGGCTCTGCAGGCTGCCTGCTGCCCCCCACCTACTTCTTTTGGCGATTTTCCTGGAGGTTACTCAGTTGTGGAGTTCACATCCTGGGCCTGTTCTCCGAGCTCCAGGCTGCACAAGATACCCGACCTTTGAGCCTAATGTCCACTCTGTGGAAACAAACACATCACTACATTCTGGTTCTACTACAACTCTCGCTCTTCCCATCACATCTCCAACATCAGGCTGAATGACGTGTTAATATGGAATTTGCCTCGGTATGGTGTCTGCTTTCAGGGTACACAATTCTAAGATATGTTTGTGGGACACAAATCAGTTTGACACAAAATGGACTCCAACCTGGAATTGTGGCCCATACCAGATCGAAGAGGAAAGGTTTCTCGGGTGAGGGGGTCTGGCACCACCCCATCACATCCCACAATTGCTTTCTGTTGGTCGATGGCCAAACTGGTTTGCCCTTCTCCAGGGGAGATGAAGAGACTCGTCTCCTAACACAACCATGTGTGTTGAGCCTGCCGGGTGCTGTGCATGGAGGCCATCGTTTCAATGCATCGTTTCTAATACTCACAGGTGACTGAGTATGGCTTCCAAACCATTAGGGGTCTTAGGGACCCTCTCTATAAAGCAGCTTCCTCAGGTGAGGAAATTGGGCTCTAAGGAGTTAAGTAAATCATTCGAGGTGAAACAGATAGTAAGTGATGGACCAGGAATTTGAACCCACATCTGTGAGTCTACAGAGGTGGCTTATCCATCCACTCTCTGTTACCATGGCAGCCCTGTCCAGGTACACGGTTTGCTCACTGCACAAGGGCATCAGCTGAAGGAAGGAATTCTGCCAGCTTTCTCTTCATTGAGCTGTGCCCTAGTGAGGCCTGCTCTTGTTTGCCTGGGGGACTGCAGTCAAAAGTCAAATGATTACAAATGGTCCCAGGGATTCCCCTCCCCATATCCACACCCTTTACAATGTGCCTTTGTATTCTTTCCATCAAGAGGGAGAATGTTCCTCAATTCTGGAGTCTGGGATGGTCTTGTGCCTAAACAAGTCAATGAAAGGTGTGAGAGTGATGTCACACACGTTCAGGGCCGGGCCTCAATGGGCCCTGCAGGCTTTGTTTGTTCTCTTGGGCCCAGCTACTGCCATGGGCACATGCCTGTGCTAATCTGCTGGAGGACGAGAAACTCGTGGCTCAATCATCCCCATCCCAGAACAGCCAACAGCTAATCAACCCCCCAGCATATAGGCAAGGCCATCCCAGATAAGCCAACAGCCAACCACCCACCCAGCACGTGAGCAAGGCCATCCCAGCCCAGCCAACAGCCAACCTCCCACCCAGCATGTGAGCAAGGCCAACCCAGACCAGCCAACAGCCAACCACCCACCCAGCATGTGGGCAAGGCCATCCCAGACCAGCCAACAGCCAACCAACTACCCAGCATGTGGGCAAGGCCATCCCAGACCAGCCAACAGCCAACCACCCACCCAGCACGTGAGCAAGGCCATCCCAGACTAGCTGGCCTCCAACTGACCCACCTCTGACCACAGACCCATAAGTAAGCCCCCTCAAGCTCAGGCACGGCTGACCAAGATCAGATAGTGGTCCATGCCCCATGGACTTAGGAGTCAAATCAATGCTAATTGTTTAGGGCCCCTGTTAGGGGTTGAATTGTGGCCCCTCAAAATTTATATGTTGAAGTCTTAACCCTCAGTACCTAAGACTGTGACCTTATTTGGAAATAGAGTCTTTGTGGCTGTAATGAGCTGAGATGAAGTCATACTGGGGAAGGGTGAGCCCCTAATCCTATGTGACTGGCCTTCTTATGGAAAGAGGAAATGGGAACACAGACGCACACACAGCAAGCACACCACATGAAGATCAGAGTTCTGTGGCCACAAGCCAAGGAGCTACCAGAAGCTCGGAAGGAACAGAACCTTCCCTAGCATCTTCAGAAGGAGCCCAGCCTTGCCTGCACCTTGATCTTGAACCTTCCAGCCTCCAAAACTGAGACAATACACTTCTACTGGTTAAGCCACTCAGCTTGTGGTATTGTTTCCGAAGCCCTAGGAAACTAACACCATGCTTTTCCTAATTCACACAAAGTTAAGGTATGGGCTGGCTTCCTCACTTGCCTCCAGGGCAGCTGCCAATTATGGCTCTCCTCCCAGTCCCTAGGTAACTCTTAGAGGGCCCAGGAATTGCACCCCCACCCACCCCTAGTTCCTCCCCAAGGTTGACCTGAATCTGGGAAGTCTGCCGCCTTCCAAGAGCTCTAGAGTCCCTGTCAGGGAGGGGTCATGGACCCATACAAAGAGAGCTCCTCGCCCAGACCCCTGCGGGCTGCCCACTGACCTGGGTTGCCGAGAGCCATGGAGTCGTAGATGAGTTTGCAGGTCTTGAGCAGGATGGAGATCTTCTTCTCTGGTGAGTAGGCCTTGTGCATGCTGGAGAACTTCTGCAGGATCTTCTCCATGACAGGCACCTCTGGCACACTGGTGGTCACACCTAGGTCGGTGGTGGTGGTGGCCAGGATCACTAGCTGGTTCTCCTTGAGCTGCTGCAGCGAACCGTCCTTGCTGTGGATGTCATGCAGGCATGAGTTGATGGCTTCCTTCAGGGGCTTCAGGACACATTTGTACAAGGCGGACTCTACAATTGCTTCTGCAGGTGAACAAGAGAGCAAGGGTGAGGAAACCAGAAGCAGGGATCCTGACACCTGGTTCTGCTTCCCAAGAGCACAGCATCCCCATCCCCTGGCCCCTGGAAGGACACGCACAGCCCCAGCAGTTACACCCTGTGGTTCTGACACACGAGAGCGTAGTATATTCAACAGAAAGCCATACTGGAGAGGCACTGGCACAGGAGCCCCTGGGGCCTCATGCTACCTGGTCATTGTATCCTGATGCTTTTCACAGGGCCTGGTAGAGAGCAAACTCTCACAGGGATGCCTATGAGTACATAACTTCAGAGGGTGCTATTTATACTGGAGTTGTGCAGAGTACAACCTGGGCAGCTGTAAGCTCATGGCCTGAATGTCCAGTAAATGACTGGTGGAATTATTCTTGACATCTCCCTTCCAATTCCAAAACCCACTTGACGCTAGTCTCAAAAATACAGTATATCCATAACCTGACCTTTTTTTTTTTTTTGAGACAAAGACTCCCTCTGTCGCCAGGCTAGAGTGCAGTGGTGCAATCTCGGCTCACTGCAACCTCCACCTCCCGGGTTCAAGCGATTCTCCTGCCTCAGCCTCTGCAGTAGCTGGGACTACAGGAGCGAGCCACCAAGTAGAGCTAATTTTTGTATTTTTAGTAGAGTTGGGGTTTCCCCATGTTGGCCAGGATGATCTCGATTTCCTGACCTCATGATCCACCCGCCTCAGCCTCCCAAAGTACCGGGATTACAGGTGTGAGCCATCACGCCCAGCCCGGAACCTGATTTTTTATCACTTTCATGGGTACTACCTTGACCTGGGTTGTTCAGGCTACTGCCATCATCTCTTGCCTGGGTTATGTCAGTCGGCTTTTGCCCTGGCCCTTACATCCCTTCTCAACACAGCAGCGGGTACTGTCCTGTTATGATATCTTTGATCATGACATTCTTCTGTTTGGAAACCTCCAATGGCCCCCACCTCCCATGCAAGCAGATCAAAGCCAAAGCCTCGCCATGGCCTACGAGGCCCTGCTGTGATCGAGCCCTGTGGCCGTTCACTCATTGCTTTGCTTGCTCCCCGAGCTCAGGCTGTTCCATCAACTGCCAGGCCTGCTCCTGCCCCAGGGCCTTTGCTCCTGCAGTTTGCTTTGCATGGCACAGTGGCCTTGCAGCTGTCCACACGGCTGGTTCCTTCACTGTTTGAATGCCGTCCTATCTGACAAGCAGTCAGATCTGCTCTTGGAGCAGGAGTTGGTGCTCTGATCTTGTAGCTGCTCTGATCCCCACTCTGAAGATGGACCAACTTAGGGTCTCAGGAGGTAGGTTGGGGGTTGAAGGAGGACTTGAACTCATGTCTACCTGACACCAAGGGACGCTCCGTTGCTTTGGGTGACTGTAGGAACATAATCTCAGGAAGTTGTTTTGGCTCTGCTCTGTCTCCAGGGGATGGGTCTTGGCTATGTTCCCAGTAAGGGAGGTCCCAAGTCCTGTTCCCGGAGGGAGACACCTGGGCTGCCCCAGACCTGGGAGAGGGAGGGACTCATGTTCCCCTGGGGCTGGGTCTCAACAGAGACCACTGATTCCCCATGGCTAACCCATGGCCATCCTGGTCCCTTGCTGCTGCCTCCCTCTTCCCCTTCGGCAGAACACAGGGCTGCCCTCACCTCCCTCAGCCCACTCCTGACCCTCCTTCCACACCCACCTCCCGACCTCATTGTCCTTGGAGCCTCCATAGGTAGAGATGGGAGCAGATGGAGTTGACCCGGGAGCAGGGGCTTGCACTTCCCCACTGTCCGGGGCTTCTGCATGGCCTTGGCCAAGTCCCCTCCCCTCCCAGGGCCTGTTTCCTGAACTGCAAAATGGGAGGGCTGTGCCCATGCCCTCCTGGCCCCTTCACATCTAAGAGCTGCAGGTTCTCTTCCTGGCACCTCCTCTCCCTCAGACTCATGCCCTCAGCAGCCATACGCTAGGACTGTTTTGCTCCAACTGTTCCTTGTGACATGTCTCCCTAATAAAACCAGAAGCACCCTAAGCATGGAGTTCTGTCAGCCTTTTTTTCTCTCTCTTTTTTTTTTGAGATAGAATCTTGTTCTGTTGCCCAGGCTGGAGTACAATGGCGCGATCTTGGCTCACTGCAACCTCCACCTCCCCGGTTCAAGTGATTCTCGTGCCTCAGTTTCCTGAGTAGCTGGGATTACAGGCGCCCACTACCACACCCAGCTCATTTTTGTATTTTTTGTAGAGATGGGGTTTTGCCATGTTGGCCAGGCTGGTCTCGAACTCCTGACCTCAAGTAATCCACCTTCCTCGGCATCCCAAAGTGTCGGGATTACAGCTGTGAGCCACCGTGCCCAGCCCTGTCCAGCCTTTTATGTGGTTTAAGTTCCTCTACCATCTGACTGTTCACATGGGCAGAGCTCAGAAGGAAGAGGCAGAGGCAGAGCACTCAGCTCATGGAAAAGGCAGGGTTGCGTGGGTCTCAAGCCCAGCGCTGCTACCAGCTCTGTCCTCGTGGCTAGGTCACTAAACCTCTCTTAGCTGTGGCTTCTTGGGCACAATAATAGCCAAGCCCATCGGATCTGGTTTGCAGTCATGAGGCTGGCACGTGCAGTGTCTGGAATGACACTTGCTGTGGAGCTGACCTTGTTCCCGCCCTCTGGAGGGCCCTTCTCCCCATCTCTGCAGAGCCAGCCCTCCCTGTCCTTGGTGGCTCAGCTCAGCTGCCACCTCCCGCTGCCTGGAAACCTCTCTGCCTCACACATTTGTGCCACGACAGGCACTGGTGACACTCTGCCACATCACCTGCCAGGACAAACTCTAAGTCTAGCACCTTTTGGCATCTGATGCCCAAGGCAGAGTTGGGCTTAACAGGACCCATGGTATATCTCCATCCTGCCAGCCGGCTGCCCTGAGGCTGGAGTCACTCCTGCTGTTTCCAGCTTGGCTCTACCTCCTTTTCTCTGCTGAAGGCCACGGGGTACTAGCCTTGCCCTACCCCAGTCTCCTGAGCAGTCCCCATTTCATTCCCTCTGCTTTGCCCTCCACACACACCCTGCGGGGGCTCCATCACCTCTGGGCCAAATCCTCAGGCTGACTTTCACTGCCTGTGTGAATGGCCCGTGACCCTCCAGCCTCATTCCCCACCTCTGTGCCTTTGTCCATGTTGTCATCTCTTTCCAGAAGAAAAGTACTTCACCACCCTTTCCATGGCTCAGCACCCCTGACTCCTCCCTTGGGCCTCAGTTCTTACACTCCCCCAACACTGGAAGGCAAGGCTGACCAGAGCCTCCTCTGGGCCACTTTGAGTTTTCCATGTCCTTCCATGTCCTCTCATGCCCTTCCATGCCCTCCTGGTCTACATGGTGCCTGGGGCTCAGTCCTCAGACCCAGATGATCTCATCCAGTCTCATGGCTCCTTTTGGGCTGACACTTCCCAGACAGCTCTCTTTAGCCCCAGAACTGCAGACTCAGCCCTCTATGGCCCGCTCAACCTCCCCACCTGGTGTCTAATAAGCATCTCCACTGTCACATGTCCCAAACCAAGCTCCTCAACTTATCCCCAGTGCCTGCCCCAGAATGGATGCTGTCCTCCCAGGGACAACATTGCCTGGACACATCCTACCTCCCCTCTCCCACTCCCACATCCAGGCTCCAGCGTCACAACAGGCCCAGAACCCAACCACGTCTCCCCATCTGTGCTGCCTCTGGCCTGGTCCCAGCCACCTTCACTGCTCACTTCGGCTGTGACAGCAGTGGCCTCACACTGAGTCTGAGTTTCTCTGCTGTTCACATGTGAGTAAGATCACCCACCCTTGGACGTGAACCCTGCATGACCCCATCTCACGTACAGGAAAAGCCAGGTCTACAGGGAGGCTCACAAGGTCCTAGGGGTCTTGCCCCCAACAGCCTCCTGACCTCACTCCCATCCACATGTCCTCACTAATTACATGTCATAGTTCTGTCTGCCTGCCTTCCTTCTTTCTTCCCACCCTCCCTTCCTCCCTCCTGACCTCCCTCCTTCCTTCCCTCTTTCTCTCCTTTCTCTTTCTTTCTCCTTCCTTCCTTCCTTCCTTCCTCCCTCCCTCCCTCCCTCCCTCTCCCTCCCTCCCTTCCTTCCTTCCTTGCTTCTTGTCTTGCTCTGTTGCCCACGCTGGAGGGCAGTGGCACAATCTTGGCTCACTGCAACCTCTGCCTCCAGGGTTCAAGCTATTCTCCTGCCTCAGCCACCTGAGTAGCTGGGATTACAGGTGCACGCCACCATGCCCAGCTGATTTTTGTATTTGTTTTTTTTTAATTTAATTTTTATTTTTTTGAGACAAAGTCTCGTTCTGTCGCCCATGCTGGAGTGCAGCACCACAATCTGAGCTCACTGGAACCCCCGCGTCCCAGGTTCCAGCGATTCTCCTGCCTCAGCCTCCTAAGTAGCTGGGATTACAGGCGTGTGCCACCACACTCAGCTAATTTTTATATTTTTAGTAGATACGGGGTTTCACCATGTTGGCCAGGCTGGTTTCATACTCCTGACCTCACGTGATTTGCCTGCCTCAGCCTCCCAAAGTGCTGGGATTACAGGCATGAGCCACTGCACCCGGCCCTACTCATCCTTCTTGCAGATTGCCTGTCACCCCTGCTAGACTGTAAGCTCCCTGCAGGCAGGAACCTGCTCACCTCTGTCTCTAGATCTGAGCCAGCACCTGATGCAGTCGGGTACCCAATAACTCTTTGTCGACTATCTGCTTGCAGGGGCCTGGGCACACACACACAGCACTGGCCTCAGGTCTCAATCCTACCACCCTTCACCACGCCTGAAATGCCACCATTAATCCTGTGGCCTGGCAAACCTATCAGTTTTCAGGAGTCTGCGAGCAAAATCCAGAAGCCCTGGAAAGGAACACCCAAAGCTCCTTTTCTAAGAAACATTCACTATGAATCTGTGCTCAGAGCCCCACATGTCCCTTACTGTGCCCAGCACAGACTTTCATGACCGGGTGGGGAAGGAGAGGCTTAGGGAAGTCAGGGGACCGTTTACCAACTAGCTCAGAAGCAGCTAAGTGTTTAGCAACCACTTTGGCCAAGCAGTGCGAGCTGACAGAATGTATTATTTTTTTTTCTTTTTGAGACAAGGTTTCGCTTTGTCACACAGACTGGAGTGCAGTGGTGGAATGCTGGTTCTTTGCAGCCTCGGCCTCCTGGGCTCAAGCAATTCTCCTGCCTCAGCCTCCCAAGTAGATGGAACTACAGGCGCGTGCCTCCACACCTGGCTTAATTTTGCATCTTTTGTAAAGACGGGATTTTGCCATGTTGCCCAGGTTGGTCGCGAACTTCTGGGCTCAACCGATCCTCCTGACTTGGCCTCCCAGAGCACTGTGGCTACAGGCTTGAGCCACTGTGCCTGGTCTGAATATTTTTAATATACATAGGTATATGGTTGATCACAACTACTTCTCCCTGGGAACCACAATCCTAAAAAGCTTTGATAATTATTGGACTCAAGGCTGGTGAGGGTGGGCAAGGCTGGGGACTACTTTAGAAGGGGTGGTCAGAGGAGTGAGCTGTTTTGGGCTGGTTCCCTGAAAGCAGAGCCTGAAAGTGGGATCTGGGTGTGTGTGATTTCACGGTGAAGATACTCAGAAGACAGGGCGTGAGAGCAGTGGGGAGCCGCAGAGCAAGCTTGAGCAAGGATGATCTGTGAGTCTCAGCCGGATCTCACCAGGCCCTGGAGCATAAACTGCATCACGCAGTGGTCCTGCTTGAGGCAAAGGGGCCAGTCTCTGTTCCCACATGGCAGGGAGTAATGGGCAGTGGGCCCCTGGTGGTGGAAGACAGGGTGCAGATAATATAGATCCTATTCAGCCAAGGTCAATTCTCTAGGAAAGGGGAGAGCCATGCACCATTACCAGGCTACCTTGCAGCAGCTGGAGAAAGGTGCTGGTGCCCAGGAAAGGGGATGGGAGGTGGGCACCAACAGCATCCGCTGCATAGGCCTCTCTTGTCCTAAGGGTTCCTGAGTCTATGAGCCCCACCGCCCTCTCCTCCCTGCCACCTCCTCCCAGGGCACTGACCGAGCTCCTCCTCGGAGTGCAGGGCAGGGTCCACCAGGACCTTGAGCTCGGTGCTCTGCAGCAGGTAGCTCTTGAGCTGGGTCATCATGGTGCGGATCTCCTGCAGCATCTCTGTGCTGGAGGCCTGGCGCGCCATCATCTCCAGGCTGTACACCTTGTAGTCCTGCACCAGGCTGCCAAAGTACGAGGCCTTGTCCTCCGCCAGCTCTACCACCTTCTTGTATAGCTTGCGGTTGTTGGAGAGGAAAGCATGGAACATGCTGCTGAAACTGGCGAAGCTCAGCCGGTGCCGCGCCTTTCCCAGGATCATGGAGGGCTTCTTCTTCACGCTGGGGCTGCTGAACTGCTCCAGCTCCTCCTCTGTGCTGCTGGTCGAGTAGGAGTCCTGGTCAGCGGCCGTGGCAGGCAACCCCAAGCTGTCTGAGAGGGAGGCCAGGGAGCCCTTGAACTCTGGAGAGCTCTGGGCATGGGCAGCAGCTGGGGCATGGGGGTGCTGAGTCCCAGCCTGCGGGGCAGGGCTTTGGCCATCTCTGGGTGGACCTGGCATGGGTGTCTCCAAGGCCATCTCCTGTGTGCGGAGCTCGGCGCTCTCTAAGGGAGTTGGGAGGGCTGAGGCCAGTTGTCGAGAGATCCGTTTTTTCCTGGGCGGTGGGACTGGGGGTTGTTTGGTCTTCCTGGGTAGCTCTGGCATGCTGTCGGGGTCGCTGGCTTTCACCTCTGTTTCCTGGCCTTGTTCTGTGCTACCCTGGGGCATGTCCTCAGGGCTGCCTGAGGTCCCTTGGGGAGGCAGGCTGAGCTGGTCCCCCTCTGCTGCCATCCCTGCACTTCGGTCTTCTAAGGACACCCTCTCGGAAATGCGTCGTCTGGGAGGGGCAGTGGGAAGGTTCTTCTTCGCTGGCAGTGGTGGGGCGGGGGCTTGCTGCAAGGGGCTGGAGGCTGCCCCTGGCTTCATGGCTTCCTCCCTGATGGGGCCCAGGCCTGCGGTGGGGCATGGAAGTCTCTCGCAGGCTGTCATGGGTGGCTGGCTCAGATGATCTGGGGGACCTGGGGCATGGGGTGTGACGTGGGGGGCAGGCACAGGGGGAGAGCTGGGCAAAGGACAGACCCGGGTGGGGGCAGGTGCAGGAAGCAGAGGGGGATGGGCTGGGCTGGAGGGCTGGAGGGGCAGCGCTGGGGGAGGGGGCGGTGGGCGGCGTGGGGCCCACCTGGAGGTGGGCGAGGTAGCATTAGAGGGGGGTGGCAAGGGGTGTGCAGGGCAGTTTCCAAGAGGTGGCTGGTCAGTGGGCAGGGCACTGCTGTAGTCCTCGATGAAAACAGGATTCACAAACCACAGGCGGTCATTTCCTACCGCGAGCTCGATTTCACAGGCACAGTTTGCGTCATGGGCTGTGGGCCTGAGGCTGGAGACTGGGGGCGATCCGGGGGCGCGGTCTCTTGGGGGCTCTCCTGGCTTCCCTCTTTCTCGTGGAGGATTCAGCGAGGAGTCCCAGAAGCCTGTGGAAGCAAGAAAGGCGCAGGTGGTCAGTCCGGACCAGGCACCAGGGTTGCTGTGGTGGGTGGGGTCTGTGGGAGGGGCCTACGGGTGGAGTGGGGCAGGGCCGTGGGAGGGCTGTTCAAGGTACTTGCTTCACTACTCCGCGGGTTGTTTTCCCCTCTTGGACGCTTTTAAACCTCTCCCACCACTTCCTGCCTCCAGAGGGGAAGCCCCGCTGGGTCCTCCCCAGCAGTGTGAAGCGGGGTGGGGCGGGGCTGGGCGGGGGGGGGGGGGGCGGTGCTGTGACAGGCTCAGCTTCAGTTCTCTTCCTGGATCTGAGAGCCCACCTCAGAGGGCACTGATGACGCAGGGTGGGGGGTGACAACACTGTGCTCTGGAGCTGTGGGGAAGGCATGCTGAGGACACAGGGGACAGAGGTCCTGGAGTTCCTGCAGCCAACCAGCTGGGTGCTCTGGGACAGGTGGCCTGATCCTCCCAGGCCTCAGTCTAGCCATCCCTAAAATGGGGTCACAACAGTACACACATCCCAGGCGTGTGAGGAGGAAGGAACTTTGGTCCTTTTTTGGCCTCCATGATCATTACATGCAGGAAGAACGAGCCTATGGATTGTGGCCGGCGAGATCAGACCCGGCTGTCCAAGTAGGGAGCACCTACCTTCCACAAAGTGATTTTGACTCCAGCCAATCTCTAGATTAAAAGAAGAAGCTGGTCCTCTGCCCAGTCAGGGGAAGCCAAGGCTCCTGCACCACGGAGCTGCATTGCAGTGTGTGCCTCTCTGCTGACCCAGTCCCTGGGGGCTCAGCCATGGCTTTGGCCACCAAAGCAGGCTAGGGACAGGCATTCTTGATTGGTGGGGACCACACCCTGCCAAGCATCTGACAGAGGCTTAGGACCCTCCAAAAAGGGCACAGAGATGCCACATCTGGCCGTATCACAATTGCCGTCGGCGCACAGCCCACCCTGCGCTCACTAGAGCTTCCTCCTGAGAGGAACGTGGGTCCCAGGTCTTGTTCAGCCTGCTCGGTTGGGAGCTGGACAGGGGATTACCCAGGCAGGTGCAGTGTTCCTTGTGAATTGGTGGGCCAGCCTTTCACCCAGGACTCTTTACTCCTGGGAGGAATTCACCCTTAAGAAAATATGAAAAATGACATGGAGGATAATCAGAGGAGCGAACGTTCATGGCGTTCTTGCTGTGGGTGAGCCTATGCGCTACTTGCTTTACCTGGGTTATCTCACCCACCCGATCACAGGCCTTACTCCCAGTTCACAGATGAGGGTAAGAGGCTCAGAAACATGAAAGCACTCGCCCCTGCCCCGTCACTGGGTTGGGGAGTGAGGCGCGGGGATCTGGCAGGTCGAGCTGGTTCTACGCCTGTGTCCTGTGCGTTGAGCCTGTGTGTTAGGCAGCCTTCCTCCACAGGAACTTGCGCCACTTCCCATGGCGGTTGCTCTCCTGGCATCGGTAAGGAGCAGGGAGGCTTGCAGCCCAGAACTGAGGATGTGGCAACAACACAACAGGCTCTTGATGTTGCAAGGAGACCTCACAAGATGGCCTGGAGCAGCTGAGCACATGCTCGCTCTAAGAGGCGGGCACTATCAAGGATATAGGCATTCGCCACCTTGCTGGCCAGGGGACACCAATGCAGTCAGGGCAAGCGAGTGCTTTCCCAGGACAAAAGGACTGAAGAAACAGAATGGAAGTGAGCTGCGGCCCACCAGCTGTGTGCATCTGTCTGAGGTGCAACCCCCAGCCCTGTCCTGGGCAGATACCCTCTGCCTGGCCACCTGAATATCATAGCCAGGGGAGAGATGCCAGCTGTCATCACATTAACAAGCACGACAACCTTTCCTGTGACTCTTTCCAATGTGCAAAGCTCTGTGCCCATCACCGTCACCGAGGTCACAGTATCCAGAGTGGCCTCTCCCAGGGCCTGGACGAGCTGCTCTTCAAGACTTTCTTGGGCAGTTCCTGGCTCCTCCATGAATGCCTCACTCTCCCAGGCACCTTGCCTTGAGTACATACATGTTTAAGCCTCTGGAGTGTTTGAAGCACTGTGCCCATGTCTACACAGGCCCAACTAAGTTGGCCCCTTGGTAGTTTTCCAGGCAAGGAGAAGCAGGCAGCTGGGTTGACCCCACGGTAACTGAGCAGCAGCCCCACATGTGAGCTGAGACCCCTGGTGCCCACCTCCAGACTCTTCCTGTGGGCAAAGGTGGTGTCATGGGGTAGATAACATACAGAACTGCCCATTGGTGCCGGGATACCCCACAACTGCTCCCCCAGATCATAGTTATAGTGGTCCCCTCTGCTCCATTCTCCTCCTGCGGTCCTAGGCTGGGCGTATGGCAGGCCCTGGGTGGCTCTCTGTTGAGAATCACTCTCAGCCCTTTAGCCTGGCATTCAAGGCTGCAGGATCTGGCCCCTGCACATCTTTTCCGACACCATCTGCCGAGTCTTCACCCCACGCTATCTGCTGTTCACTTCTTCCTCAACATGCCACATGTGGCCCCATCACCGGGTCTTGGCCAATGCTATTACCTCTGTATGGAATTATTTTCCCTCCCTCTTCACCTGGCAAATGCTTACTCATCTTTCGAGGCTCGGGCCGAATGTGACCTGTCCGTCGGTACCTCCCTGATGTGCTCGGGCCTCGCCCACCCCGCCTGTGTTCCTGTAGCTATGATGTGCCTGTGACAGCAGTGACCATCAGTGGGACTCGAATTCTTCGGTTTTGCCTGACTTTCCCACCAGACTCAGAGCTTCCAGAAGGCAGTCAAATGCTTCAGCTATCTGAGTTTTCCCAGCACCTAAGCCTGCTTGGCCCAGAGCAGGGGCCCTGGGTCAGCCCCTTGGCACCCATGAGTAGATCAGCTTAGCCAGAGCAGAGAGTCAGGCCTCTGAGGAAGGGGACACAGGCAAGGTTAGTTTTAAAGGAAAGATTGGAACAACCTGAACCACGGGAGGATGTGTAAAGATAAGACAGTGAGAGGAGGGAGGCAGGAAGGAGGGCAGAGGAGCCCTGTAGGCGGATGGAGCACCAGCTGGGCAGCCTGCCATGGGACAGGATGGGTTTATGAGGCACAGAACACAAGGGCACATTTCCCATTGCTCAGGTGTGGATTTTGGCAGGAACAGAGCAGACATAGGTTCAGGGAAATAGGCCCCAGGCCTGGGTAACTGAGAACAGCTTCCCTGCCTTAAGACAGGCCTGGGGTTTGCACCCTGGCAGGACAAAGGTCTCAAAGCCAATGCCACTCCGAGGAGGGGGGGCAGCCAGGAGCTAAAAGGCTGCGTCCAGGGTCTTGGGGCCTGTTTGGGAACCACAGTGGCATTGCAGGGCTTTATGCTCCAGAAAAAGGGAAGTGGGTAACTTTCTCTGCAGCCTGCCGAACGCCAAGGCCAGAGGAGAAGCGGAACCCTGTGTCTTGCAATCCGGGTGGTTTGGTTGGCAAAGCTGTGGGGTCCAATGCCCAAATGCAGCATACCAAGCCTTGGCTCTGCTGCAGGAGTTCTCCTAAAGAAGGACTCAGCCTTGCCCTGGCCTCAGACTGAGGCCACGATTTTGCTGGCCTGAGACTTCTTGAGCATTGGCTGGGGACACCTCTTGCCAGATGTCCACTCTTTCAATCGTTAGAGAACCTGGGTCACATCACAGCTAGGCTGTGGGTCCTAAGGGTAAATTAAGGCTCTATCCCTGGGAAGCCTGGGGCCAGTGGCAGGTTGGGGAAGAGATAAGTAAAGGCAGCAAATGTTCCAGATGCTATGGACACACTAAAAAATCCAGTGAGGTCAGTGAATAAATATTCATGCAGCATCCCAAAGACAGGCTGTTGCATAGTCATTGAAAGCCAAGTTTTTAATGAAGTTTTAATAAGTAGGAAAATGCTCATCATCTGATGTAAAGGAAAAGGCAAGTTACAAGCAAACTTGGAAGAGCCACAGAACATATGCCTTTCCTCAACATATTTTTAAAGTCTGAAACACACATACACTGGAAACATGTTTGAAAACCACGGTAAGAGGCTTTCCCCTATTCTCCAAATCCCTTTTAGACTTTTACTCAACTGCTGAATATAGTTTCATGCTGAATTGCTGCTCCCTATGTTAGTTTTTTGGCCTTGACTCACAGGAAGCTCTTCAAGTACAAGATTACACCTTATACAGCCTGCACGTTCGAACGCCGGCTTTTCCAAGTCCTAACTGGACTTTATGACGTCAGCTCATGAATGCACACTGTGCGCCACTGCATGGCGCTGAACCTGCGGGTCAATAGCTGGGTTTCAGCTACATCATCCCTATCTCAACAGCTCCTTGGGAGTTTTCTGAGCAAGGAGAAGCAGGGAGCCAGGCTGACCCCATAGTAACTGCATATCAGCCCCACATGTGAGCTGAGACCCCCGGTGCCCACCTCCAGACTTCCTGTGGGCAAAGGTGGCATCATGAGGTAGATTACAGAATTGCCCATTGGTGCTGGGACACCCCAGGACTGCTCACCCAGATCACAGCTGTGCAGGCCTGGTGCAACTCTCTGGATATTTGTTACATTCTTCTCATAGAAAATGGGTAGCACGCCAAAACAATCAAATTGATGACACTAATGATAAGAAATACATAGGCCTCACGAACTTTCCGTAACTACAAGATCATCCAGTGGACTGAAAACCAGTAAATCTTTAGCCTTAACTAGACACTCCTTGGCTCTGGGATCTAGGGAAAAAACTGAAAGTCACGAATACATTCAGACAAAACCAGAAGGCAAGAAACCAAAACCGTATTTTCAGTTGCGTATAGGCGTATTAAGGAGAAGAAACTGGAAGCAAACACATTCCAAACTTGCAGTAGTGGTAAGACTATGCATGGTTTTCATCCTCAGCCTTTTCTGGTCTTGTCAGTTAAAAACAAGTACACACAACATGCTTGACTTTCATCATAAGAAAAAAGATGTAGGCTGGGCACCGTAGCTCATGCCTGTAATCCCAGCACTTTGGGAGACTGAGGTCAGTGGATCACAAGGTCAAGAGATCGAGACCAGCCTGGTCAACATGGTGAAACCCCATCTCTACTAAGAATACAAAGATTAGCTAGGTGTGGTGGTGTACACTTGTAGTCCCAGATACTCAGAAGGCTGAGTCAGGAGAATCACATGAACCCGAGAGGTGGACACAGCGAGACTCTGTCCCAAAAAAAAAAAAAAAAAAATGAAAAGAAAGAACGAGAAGAAGATGTAATAAGAAAAAGCAGCATATGGCAGGAGGCATATGGAGGGCATGGTGCAGAGGGTGAGGACCACCGCCCTGCCCATCCCAATGCCAAATCCAGGCTTCCTTGGCAAAAGGGCACCATGCTGTTTTCCACTGGAGGCACAGTAAGTGGAGGGGAAAGGGCCGAGGGGCGGGAAGCGGTGAGGAGGGCTGGCTGAGAATCCGGGCACAGCGCAGGCAGAGCAAGCCCTGAGTGTGAATTCAGCTTTTGTTGACCTTCCAGTGAGGAAAGCCCTTTAGTCGACCTCTGCTTCTCTCTGGATAACAGCTTTAGTGAGATACCACTCACCTTCCACACAGTTCACTCATTCGAAAAACACACCCGTGGTTTTCAGTACATTCACGGAGTTGTGCCACTCTCACCACAATCCATTTTAGAGCATTTTTATCACCCCCTAAAAGAAAGCCCATGCATGTGAAGCACCCCCTTTCCACCCTGCTTCCCATCCAGCCCCTGGCGATCGCTAATCTGCTTTCTGTCTCTATGGATTTGCCTACTCTAGACATTTTCTTCAAATGGAACTGTAACACATGGGGTCTTTTGTGTCGGCTTCCTTCACTTAGCATGTTTTCCAGGTTATTCCACGCTGCATCATGTGTCAGTACCTTCACTTCATTCGTTGTTATAGCTGAAGAAACACTTTAGACTCCTCAACTTTGCATTTCCTTATCTGTAAAATGGGCTTTTTTGTGAATAAATGAAATAATGTATGTGTGGGCATGGGGCAATGAATTTACCCCCCACTGTCCTTTTGGTCTTCCCTGAAATGCTGACCAGGCAAGGTAACCCCTGACTCACAGGGCCTCATCACTAGGCTGGCCAGGGATCATCTGGATTCTCCTTGGAGAATCTGAATGAAGAACAGTGGTCAGGTGGGGCTGTTAGCTGAGTCAGAGCTCATCTGGTCAGGGGAGCAGAAGAGCAGGAACCTGAGTCAGCAAGGAAGCCCTGTGCAGGGAGCAAGGGGCTGGCGTGTGCACAGAGCAGCTGCAGTCACCTACAAAGCCTGGCTCTAGACATTTCTTCAAATGGACCATCTCCATTTCTCTGAGGGTCCCTGGTATACTTTCTCTAAGTCTCTTTTTTATGCTAGTTTGAGTGGGTTTCACTTCTTTGCCACCAAAGTCCCTTCCTAGAACAATGTGTGACATGCCAGACACAATGCCTGGTGTGTCAGGGCCCTTGACAAATGCCGCTCTTTGCATATTTATTATCACTTTTTCACATGAAGGTTGGCAGGGCTCAAGCCTGCCCATGCCAGGGCCAAAGTCTCTGGCCTTGATAGGATGGCTCCTTCTGCTCTGGGAGTCCAGTCGTTCAGGAGATGACTGAAAAGTGAAATTTTGCTTGGCTGGAAAAATGACTGGCATTGTGTCTCTGGGGACACCAGGTCTGCTCAGAACCCTTCAGCTCCTTAAGCTGCAAATACTCAGCTTACACTTAAATCCTGTTCACAAGGAGGTAGGTGCTGACAGATGAAAGTGAAGTGCTGTCAGCTTCCCAAGTGGAAACCTCCCTCTCCACTTCCTCCTTGTGCTGAGATCAAATTCTCCCAGGAGAGAAGGCCTTGTCTATTCCAGAAAGGAATGCAGTTCTCACAGGATGAACATCTCCCTTCAAAAAAAGCACGTTTCTAGGTCTTAGGAGAAGCTGCACTCTTGCAGGTAAGAGGAACCAGCAGGGAGTCCTTGGCAGTCAGTCCTAGGGATGCCTGCCTAAGCCCCATAGTGGGGTCAAGAGGTACAGCAATGTGACAGAGACCGAGGCCATGCATCTCACTTGCTCTACCAATGTGGCCTGCGAACTGGCCACTGACTGCTCGCTGCAAAAACAACAGAGAAGGTGAGGAGGCACAGCCGAGGAGCAGTGGAAAGGCTGTGCTCAGAGGCAGAAAGCCCTTGGTGCAAGTCCTGTCTGGGGCACTTTACTGGTGTAAGCCACCGCCCCCGGCCCTGAGGATTCCTTACAGGGAAAAGGAGAGCATGTTTCACACAGTTGCTCAGGAACCGCTGAGGACAGAAAGCCTTTGGTGCAATTCTTATCTGGGGCACTTTGCACAAGATTCCCAGCTGGGCTAAAACTTGTGTTTTTTTTATTTTTTTGAGGTAGAGTCTCAGTCTGTCGCCGATCTCATTGCAACCTCCGCCTCCCAGGTTCAAGCAATTCTCCTGCCTCAGCCTCTGGAGAAGCTAGGAGTATAGGCACATGCCACCATGCCCGGCTAATTTTTGTATTTTTAGTAAAGACGAGGTTTCACCGTACTAGCCAGGCTGGTCTCGAACTCCCAAGTTCAGGTGATCCATCCGCCTCAGCCTCCCAAAGTGCTGGGATTATAGGCATGGGCCACCACGCCCGGCCAGTGTTTTATCTTTAAAATGCACAAAAATGACATAAGACAATGCCAAGCACTCTGCAACAGTCGGTGTCATCCAACTCCTAGGGGAGGTCATTTGCACCTTACAAAAGTGTAAATTACGAACTGTCATCTGTCCCACATCCAAGGTCCTGGGAGGGAGGGTGAGAGCCCAAAAACTAAAATTCTGGGAAGCAAAGTTTAATAGCAAGTTTATTCCAATAGCAACTGAAAACTGGCCCTTGGTTTTACAACTGGGCAAATGAGACCTAGAAGAATTTGGAGAAAGAGTTAAGGGGCACCATGAAACGGTGGTAGGTGCAGGAGCTAAGTGGCCTGGGTTCATCCCAGCCCTGCCATGTGCCTGGGATGACATTGGACATAACTTAACCTCTTGTGCCTCAGTTTCCCCTGCCATAGAAGGGGAATTACAATAATAGTACTTGCTTTATAGGACTGTTTGAAGCTGCGATGAGCCAATGCAGCTAAAGAGGGTAGAATGCAGTCCATGCTCACAGAACACTAACATCCAAGGACCAGAACCCTCCTATTTCCTGGCCCCTGACCACGGCTGCCTTGTGGTGTCTCTTGCATTGCTGCCCCTGATGGACCCCTCTGAGTGGTGAACAGTGGCCTGGCTTGGGAACCAAGGGGTGTAGTCTTTCATCCCAGGTCTGCCCTCACTTCCTCTGTGACCTGGTTCTGCCCTCTGGGTCACTGTTTCTTCCATTCCACCAATACTGGTGAACAGGGCACCCATGTTCTGGGCACTGTGCTCAGCCCCATGGAGCACAGTGTTCTATGTATGGCTGAATTTTGCTAAAGACTTGCTGATGAACTGCTCTGCTCTTAAACGTGACCTGGCGGCCCCAGGTTATGAGGCTCTGGGGCCTGCAGCGGCTCCTGAGCAGCTGTGTGAAACATGCTCTCTCTTTCCCTGGAAAATTATCAGGGCTGGGCACAGTGGCTCATGCCTATAATTCTAGCACTTTGGGAGGCCAAGGTGGGAGGATTGCTTGAGGCCAGGGGTTTGAGACCAGCCTGGACAACACAGAGAGACTGTGTCTCTATAAAATATAAGAAATTAACCAGGCATGGTGGCATATGCCTATAGTCCCAGTTACTCAGGAGGCAGAGGTGGGAGGATCACCTGAGCCTTGGAAGCTGGGGCTGGGGTGAGCCATGATCATGCCACTGTACTCCAAGCTGGGTAATAACCTGTTTCAAAAAAAAAGAAAAAAAAAATTCTCTGCTCCCAACACACGCTGAGAGAGGCAGGTGGCCCAGTTTCTCGGCAGTTCCAGACATGGCATGCTTGGGCTTCTTGAGGGCCAGTGAGGTGAGGCCCTAGTTCTAGGGGGCACCTGCAGATGGCATCCTTGCAGGATGCTCAGCACAGCCTGTACATGGAGGAGCCCACTAAAGTGAGTCCTTCGTAGAATTCTGTGAAAGGGCTGGGGTCAGACACACTGGGCCCTGCCTCCCCTTCTTTTCCTCTCCCCTCTTTACCCCTCAGGAGCTTAGAAGGGTGGGGTGGGGTGTACTTAGGGTCAGTTGTCTCCGCCTGAGACAGGCCCCAGCGAGGGCCACACCCAAGTTCATGGTCACACATTGGTGCTGCTTTTTCATTTGATGAGGGGCAAGGGCTGTGGTGGCTGCCGGCCCCAGCTCTTTGGTCCCCACTCAGAAGGGCCCTGGGGTTGAGCTTCGCTTTCTCCCAGGACCACACCAATCTCTCTGGTCCTGACCAGGCCCTGCTCCCTCAGACCAAACATGGCTGTGCCTCAGGGTGTCCTGAGCAGCTGACAGAGGCAGTGTTTTGGAAACTGAACAATCTCCCTACCATGTGGCTTGGGAGCCTGAGGCAGGGTTGTGGGTGTCCCGTGAGAGCTGTGACTCAGGCTGTCCTTCTGCACGGGCCGCCCCTGGGGTGGTCCTAGGGCCTCAGGTCCTAAGGCCCCACCAGCTCCCCCGGCCCCTTGGAGAGGACTCACCCAGACCCAGGTTGGCGATGGTCTCAAGGTCCGTGTAGCTGCTGGCCTCAAGGATGGCCTGGGGCAGCCTCAGCGTGAAGGGCAGTAAGTCTCTGTGAAGACACGAGGGGCAGAGGTCAAGTCTGGGGCCACTGCATCCATTCCCAGCCTCCACAAAGGAAGAGCCTGGCATGCCCGCTGGCTGCTGGGGTCTTCATTACAGCCTAGAAGCTTCCCTGGAGCTGAAGGGCAGATGCTGAGGCAGAGGGAGCATCCAGTTAACTCTAGGTCCCAAGCCAGCACCAGGGATCCAGAGAGGTGGAGACCCTCCTCAGGAGTGGGAAGCAGGGTCATTGCTTTTCCTTGGTTATCCTGGCCTGCTGAGCCCAGGCCAGTTCCTCTAAAGGCATTCTTAGGGTAGAGTGAGTGGCCCACCCCTTCCCACCCTCTTACTCTTTCTGCTGCACACTGAGATGTGCAGTGAGCGCATAGTCAGCATCGCCCAGTAAATGCACAGTCAGGCAGCCCCCGACAAACACACAGGCAGCCCCCAACAAACACACAGTCAGGCATCTCCCAGCAAACACACAGTCAGGCAGCCCCCAACAAACACACAGTCAGGCATCTCCCAGCAAACACACAGGCAGCTCCCAACAAACACACAGTCAGGCATCTCCCAGCAAACACACAGTCAGGCATCTTCCAGCAAACACATAGTCAGGCATTGCCCAGCAAATGCAGTCAGGCAGCCCCCGATAAACACACAGTCAGGCATCTCCCAGCAAACACACAGTCAGGCATCTTCCAGCAAACACACAGTCAGGCATTGCCTAGCAAATGCAGTCAGGCAGCCCCCGACAAACACATAGTCAGGTATCTCCCAGCAAACACACAGTCAGGCAGCCCCCGACAAACACACAGTCAGGCATCTCCCAGCAAACGCATAGTCAGGCAGCCCCCGACAAACACACAGTCAGGCATTTCCCAGCAAATGCACAGTCAGCCAGCCCCCGATGAGCGCACAGTCCAGCATCTCCCAGCAAATAAACGCATAGTCAGGCAGCTCCATCTGATGGCTTTGGTCACCATGGGGAACTGCTCAGGGTTCCCTCCAGAGATCTTGCAGAAGGAATTCAGACCGATGGGGAAACTGGGGCCTGGAGAGGAAAAGGGATGGCCAGGCCACAGGGTAGCTGAAGGAACTGTGTACTGAGTCTAGGGCTTCTGAATTCCAGCCCAGGGCTGTTTCACAGGGTCAGGAAGGGGTGTGTGGCACTGCCGGGGCCCTAGGATGGGTAGTCCCGATTCTATGTTTCATCCTAGTGTTTAAGGCCGGGCGACCCCCTTTCCAGCCATGTCTCCCACTCTTTCCTCATTATCCCACCTACCAGTTCTCTGAGCCCGTTTCCTCCTCTGTGAAGACAGGGCAGCCAGCAGTGGTTATCAAGGTCTGGCAGCCACCACTATTTTCTTCCCAACCTGTTCCACCCTCCCTCACTCACACTTTGTCCACGTTCTCCCCAAATCCTGATGCCAGTCACTGAAGTTCCATCGTCCATCATCTGCTGAGCCTCCCACCATGGCTTCAGCCAGAGCCACCTCCTCCCTGAGGTCTTTGTGGCTTTACTGTCTACATCTCATCTTCCTGGTGACATGAGGCTGTGAGCCCTGGGAGCTCCTGGAATGGGTGGGTGCTGCCTTCTGGGTCTCCAAAGCCCCGCTGTGCTTAGCACTCACCACGAGGCTCCAAGGCTCTTTGCTGAATGGACCCAAACTCAGGAGCTGAACTGGAGGCACAGCAACAGAGAGACCACCTGGGATGGGCGGGCCCCAGCTGGGGCACCTCTGCCCAGCGAAGTCAGCTTCTGTGGCCTCCCAGGTGCCCCCATGGTCTCTTGGGAAGTGCTTTGATGGAGCTGGAACATTTGTGTTTACGGAAGAGTAGGATGGAGCAGGCTGTGGCACAGGTTCTGGGTCCTTTTCTGAGGTCCTGGGGGTGGCCTTGTGCTTCTCCACTGTCAAATGGGCTGGGGGCCAGCCAGCTGCTGTTGGCATCTTCTGTCATTGTGTGATTCTGCTGGAACCTGAGGTCTTCTGATAGCCAGACTGGATGGGCCCTCTGTGCTCCACTCCCCTCTCAGGCCCTGCACCACCACCACTAACCCCAGCTCTAATTCTGAAGGGGGGCAACGTTCATCCCAAGTTGCCTCAGTTTACTTCAGTTACCTGGTGGCTTGTCAGCAGGGTTTCTGATGGTCTCTCTATGTCTGTGTGTATCATGGTGGCCAGCAGAGGCCCTCAGTCCATCTGTGCCCACCCCTTCCCATCTCTGAGCTTATGCATAGAGGTAACAGCCCCTCATCCTTACCATCTATGTCCACTTACACTCTATACACCCTTTAAGGCCACACCATGGACCTCTTCTTCCTCCACGACATGGGATTCAAGGGTCTCATGCATCTCTGCTTCTCCATATCCTGCCCAATTCACTGCTTCACCCAGGAGAAGCTTCTTCCCGTCCAAAGGAAAGCACACAGAGGATGTGGGTGTTTGTTGAGCGTCTACTATGTGTCAGGCATGGGGCTAGGTGTTTTGGAGGCTTTAAATGATATTCTTACTATATCACAGGCGCCCTGAGGGCAGGCATTAGTACCTCTGTTTTACAGCAGACACAGAGGCTCAGAGAGGTGAAGGGATTCACCCAAGACCCCCCAGCCAGTAGTAAGTTTCCGAAAGAAACACCGAAACATTTAAAAATCTACACTAATATAAAATTTGATTCTCTACAGGGCAAAACTCTCAATCAGTATCACAAACCACTTGCTACATTATTTTTTAAGGAAAAGGAACTACCACTTGCTAAGCTTTATCAATCACTCACCAAGAGCCTTCCCCGCTATCCCATTTAACCCTGGAAGCAGTCCTGAGATGGAAGCGCTATCGTCTCCATTTGTTAATGTTGGATTTTTTTTTAGTTAGAAAAGAAACACATATTTACTATAGCCAAAGTCATACAGTACAAAAGTGCTTAAGATGTGCAGGTCCTCCCTTCTCCAGAGGGTCCTGCTGTCTACCCCAGGGTCCCCCACTCCCCGGCCACAGACAGGTATCAGGCCCTGGCCTGTTGGGAACTGAGCTGCACTGTAGGAGGTGAGTGGCAGGGGAGTGAGCAAAGCTGCATCTGTACTGACAGCCGCTCCCACCAATCGCATGCAGGGAGTGAGAAAAGCAGCATCTGTAATGACAGCCGCTCCCATCGCTTGCATCACCGCCTGAGCTCCACCTCCTGTCACATCAGCCGTAGCAGTGAGAACGAAACCTACTGTGAATTGTGTGAGTGAGGGATCTAGGTTTTGTGTTCCTTCTGAGAATCTAATGCCTGATGATCTGTCACTATCTCCCATCACCCCCAGATGGGACTGTCTAGTTGCTGGAAAACAAGCTCAGGGCTCCCACTGGTTCTACATTATGGCGAGTTGCATAATTATTTCATTATATATTACAATGCACTAGTAACAGAAATGAGGTGCATAATAAATGTAATGTGCTTGAAGCATCCCGAAACCATCCCCACGCCACCCCTGGCTCATGGAAAAATTGTCTTCCACGAAAGTGGTCTCTGGTGCCAAGGTTGGGGACTGCTGGTCTACACTCTGGAGAGTGAGCTTCCTGGCCCTTCTTTAATGCACAAACATGCATGGCCAAGCACACATGCACACACACCATTAAAATATATATATAATTTTTTTTGTAGAGACAGGGTCACACTATATTGTCCAGGCTGGTCTTGAACTCCTGGCCTTAAGTGATCCTCCTGCCTCCGCTTCCCAAAGTGCTGGGATTACAGGCATGAGTCACCCCGCCCAGCCCACATCATGTATTTTAAAAATGAAAACGACACTATGTTCCATCTATTGCTCTGTAGCGTGCTTCCCTCACTGAACAGTAAAGTTATCTATATAGTGAGCAAGTCCACACATGTGCATTGGCTTCTTTTTCTGTGCTGCAGAGCAACCCATGGGATGACCGTCATTTATTTTATATTAGTTTTCTGAGACAGAGTCTCACTCTGTTGCCCAGGCTGGAGTGCAATGGTGTGATCGCCACTCTCTGCAACCTTTGCCTCCCAGGTTCAAGCAATTCTCCTGCCTCAGCCTCCCAAGTAGCAGGGATTATAGGCATGTGCCACCACGCCTGGCTAATTTTTGTATTTTTAGTAGAGATGGGTTTTCACCATGTTGGCCAGGCCGATTTTAAACTCCTGACCTCAGGTGATCCACCCACCGTGGTCTCCCGAAGTGCTGGGATTACAGGTGTGAACCACCGTGCCCAACCACCATTTTTCTTCTTTTGATGATCATCTAAGCTTTCTCTCTCTCTCTCTCTCTCTCTGTCTCCCTCCCTCCCTCCCTCCCTCTCTCTCCCTGTCTTCCCTCCTCTAGCCTCTTTCTCTCTTTCTTTCATTAATGCTAACCATTACAGAGCTTACTAAGTGTCCATTTACATGTATTGGCTTTTTAAATCCTCTTATCAACTTCACGAAGCAGGTGCTTTCCTTAGGCTCATCTCGCAGCTGTGAAGACTGGGGCACAGAGAGACTCAATGGCTTGTCCCATTCCACAGCTTATAAGTGACAATGCCTGCATCTGAATGCAGGGTTCGGGCTTGTAACCCCTAGACTACTTGTTTTTAGCAAAAAGTTATTTCCTAATTGCCACTGGATCCAATTGTGCTGAAAAGAACGACTTCAGCCCATCATCTTTCTGCCCTCAGGCTAAAATTTCTTTTTTCTTTTTTGAGATGGACTCTCACTCTTGCCAAGGCTGGAGTGCAGTGGCATGATCTTTGCTCACTGCAACCTCTATCTCCTGGGTTCAAGTGATTCTCCTGCCTCAGTCTCCCGAGTAGCTAGGACTACAGGCAGGCACCACCACACCCAGCTAATTTTTATATTTTTAAGTAGAGATGGGTTTTCTCCATTTGGTCAGGCTGGTCTCAAACTCCTAACCTCAAGTGATCTGCCTGCCTCAGCCTCCCAAAGTGTTGTGATGACAGGTGTGGGTCACCATGCCTGGCCTCAAGCTCATATTTCTATTGAATAAATTTCTGGATGTAAGTCTGCTGGGCCACAAGGTAGATATATTTGGAGAAATGACAGAACTTACCAAACTGATCTCCCTTCCTCAAGCTTGCTCCCGTTTGCACTCCCACAATGCCTCTGATGGGCTCAGAAGTGAATGGTCCCAAGCTAATGGAACGGCCGATGCCTGCTCCTCCTAATTCTATAATAAAAGACTGTCACTAAACACCTGAGTCTTCCAACCTCAGCTTCAGTGTGTCCTCGTGGTGCCCTCTTGCTCCATGACAAAGGTGAAACCCCGGCAAACTGCCCAGTTTGGGGTCTGGAGGTCAAGTTAGTTTCATGCCTCCGTAAATATTAACAGGCATGAAGAAGAGGAAGGCAGGAGTCTCAAACTGGTGCTGCCACGCACGGCTTATTCATCCCCAACTGCTGAGTTCTTAGGGCTTGGAAAATACCAAGAAAAACCTCAGATAGGGTGCTGGGGTGGTGGAGCCTCTGCCTGAACACTCACTGGCAGCCAAAAACCAAAAGGGAACTAGGCACCAGTGAGGGACTCCCCTGGGGCTGCCATACCCATGCATACTCTGCAGGCTGCCTGGATCAGAATCCTCTAGGGGATCTGCTAGAAATACAGATTGCTAGTTTCCCAACCAAGGGTGCCTAGCATCAGGTCTGGGGATAGGCTGAGAATCCACTTTTTTTTTTGTTTGTTTCCGAGATAGAGTCTCGTTCTGGCACCCGGACTGGAGTGCAGTGGTGCGATCTTGGCTCACTGCAAACTCTGCCTCCTGGGTTCAAGCAATTCTCCTGCCTCAACCTCCCAAGTAGCTGGGATTACAGGTGCCTGCAACTCCCCCTGCCAATGTTTGTATTTTTAGTAGAGACTGGCCAGGCTGGTCTTGAACTCCTGACCTTCATTGATTCGTCTTCCTCAGCCTCCCAAAGTGCTGGGATTACAGGCGTGCGCCACCATGCCCAGCTGAAAATCCACATTTTTAAACAGCTTCTGGGGGGATTCTGATGCATGCCACCAAGGTCAGGGCTATTAAAAAATATTAAAATTAAGCAACCTTCCTGACGTGTGTGTGTGTGTTTATAAACTAAAAAATCCACTAAAAAGCATTCACAACAATAGGAATTTTGAAAATGAGATTTCCAGAATAAATATCCTGACATTTCCCCCACACTCTCTCCCTGGGAGGGTCAGCTTGTGCACTTCCCAGGGAGCCAGTGTGCCTTTCTGGAGGTCTCGGTTCTAGCTGGTGCTCTCCAAATGTTTGTAACCAGACAGAAATACCTTTGACATCATGACACGGCATATGTGTACGTGCACACACACACCACTGAAAAACTAAAGTATAGCAAAATGAGACTTATTCCAACTACATGAGATTCTGGTAGTTTCTAGTCCAGTTTACTTTTTCATTTAAAAACAAAAAAAGCCAATCACGATCCACTAAACTGATTTTATAACCCTCTCTGAAATGTTTTCCAACACCAGCAACCAATTCTCCAATTCTCCAGACGCCAACTGGGTGTACAACGATTCAGCTCAATTCTGACGCTAATTACCTGGATGGAGAGTTAGACTCTGCAGACTTAGGGCTTCAGTCCCCCAAGACTGCCCCCTCTTCAGAGGCAGGTGCAAGTCTCAGGCTACCAGTGCTTCTGACTGGCCGGCTACAGATCAGAGCTTCCCAGGCACAGCGATGAGATTTCTTCTAGGGCCAGGATGCCCAGCCAGCCATCCCCTCCTCGGGGACAGGAGGGTGGCGGCTTAGTCACAATGCTGGGTACATCCTAGGGTGGGGCAGATCTGAGAGGCTCCTCTCTTCCTTCCTCATTCTGGGTAATGGCGCCCACATCTTGAGGCCAGTGACTCCAGTGCCCAGGGCTGTGCTGCAGATCAGGCCCCATGATCCTTGCAAGGTGCTGAGCAGAGCACCTGACACCAAGTAAATACTCAAGAAACCATCAAGCATGTTCGTTCTCCTCTCGTCAAAGATGGAAACCCCAGCATCTCCCATCTCCCCCTGCCACCTCCCTCAGTGGCTGCGCTCATCCCTCTGGTTCCCCTAGCTATTGTCTGGGGAATAGGGCCAACGTGGCTGCAGTAGCCCCTTGCTGGTCTCTGCTCTCCCCTTCCTCCAATCCCACAACCTGCCATGGCCAGGTCACTCGCTGAACAGCAGTATGATTTCAGCAACAGGCTCACAGCACCTGCAGTAGGAAGTCCCTGAACCTCCAGTCTAGGTGTTCGAGGCTTTCCAAGCATCTTATCTCCCACCCATTAAGCAGTTCTGCCATGAAGCCACTCCTGAGGCTGCTCATAGCTTTCCCACTGCCAGGCCTTTGCCCATGCTGTCTTCTCTACCTTAAATTCCCTTCCCACCCTTCTTTGGCTGGCTCCCAACATCACTTTTCCATAAAGAGGACCTCAGGTCTCCCACATGTGGAGGGAGCAGCTGGCTCGGGGCAGCACAGGCATCCTCCCAGCCACAGGCCCAGCAGTCAGCCTCCTGGGCAGAAGCAGCTGGGCCTTGCAGCTCAGACATGCTTGGGTTCAAATCAGCTCAGAATTTAGCTGTGACACTGGGGTAGGTCACATCCCCAGCCTCAGTTTCTCTCTTTTTTGTTTCTTCTCACTCTATAGTCCAGGATGAAGTTCAGTGGCACGATCTCAGCTCACTGCAACTTCTGCCTTCCAGGTCCCGGTTCAAGCAATTCTCCTGCCTCAGCCTCTCAAGTACCTAGGATTACAGGCATGTGCCACCATGCCTAGCTAATTTTTGTATTTTTAGCAGAGATGGGGTTTCACCATGTTGGCCAGGCTGGTCTTGAACTCCTGATCTTGTGATCTGCCCGCCTCGGCCTCCCAAAGTGTTGGGATTATAGGCATGAGCCACCACACCTGGCTGTCTCAGTTCCTTTATCTATAACAGCAATAAGAACATGCTTGATGGTTTTTTGAGCCCTTACTTCGTCCCAGGCACCCTGCTAAACCCCTTGCAAGGATCACTGGGTCTGATCCTCAGCACAGCGTTGGGGGCTGGCATCACTGAAGTGGCTCTGCAGATGGTAATCCCTTCCCTAAAGGTGTTATTGCTGTAGGGGTTAGAGGCAGCTCTGGGCAGTCACAGCACAAAGCGTCACCCAGCACAGATGCCCCATCAGCAGGAGCCAGTCACCAAGCCACTGCTGACACCCCACCCACCCTGATGGCTTTACCAACTCTACACACCAACCCACTAGCCTCAGTGGGGTTTGCCCTAAGTGCTGGCCCTTGGGACCATCAGGGCTTGTTATGTGCTGAAGCCTCACACATGCCTAGGAGTGGCCCAAGATTTACTTTATGCTCCAGAGCTGCCCACAGGACCAGGCCGAGGTTGGGCTCACCCTGCAGTCGCACCCTCACTGGACTTCTCTCACTCCCCGTCCTGCTCCCTACTCCCTCCTGCTTTTTCCTCAAGGACAAGTCCTGAATCATCCCTTGGATATGAATCCTGTCCCAAAGTCTGCCCCTAGAGACCCCTAGCTAAGCAATTGGTATCATTCACCTGGAAGCAGTTCTCAAACCCTGGTCTGAGACAGGCTCGTTATAAATGCAGATTCCTACTTTTAGGAGGCTGAGGTGGGTGGATCACTTGAAGACCAGCCTGATCAACATGGTGAAACCCTGTCTCTACTAAAAATACAAAAAAAAAAAAAAAAGAAATTAGCTGGGGGTGGTGGTGGGTGGTAGGTGGTGTGTGCCTATAGTCTCAGCTACTCGGGAGACTGAGGCAGGAGAATCGCCTGAACTCTGGAGGCAGAGGTTGCAGTGAACCAAGATCATGCCACTGCACTCCAGTGTGGGCAACAGAGTGAGACTCCCGCTCAAAAAAATATATAGATTCCTATGTCCCACCCTAAAGCCACTGAGTCAGGATCTCCTAGGTAGACCCCAGAAGTCTGTATATATATATTTTTTTGAGATGGAGTTTCGCTCTTGTTACCCAGGCTGGAGTGCAATGGCGTGATCTCGGCTCACCACAACCTCCGCCTCCTGGGTTCGAGCAATTCTCCTGCCTCAGCCTCCTGAGTAGCTGGGATTACAGGCACCTACCACCATGCCCAGCTAATTTTTTGTATTTTTAGTAGAGATGGGGTTTCACCATGTTGACCAAGATGGTCTCGATCTGTTGACCTCGTGATCCACCTGCCTCAGCCTCCCAAAGTGCTGGGATTACAGGCTTGAGCCACCGCGCCCGGCCAGGAGTCTGTATTTTTAACCAGCTCTTTGGTGACTATCGGAGCCAGCCCCATCTGGAAACCCTCTCTAGAGTCCTCACACCAGTCTACATAGGCTTTGCATTAGGTTTGGGGTGAGCATCTCAAAGCAGAGCCTGTCCCCTTTTTTACTTCTGGGGACAGAGGCTGCCAACAGAGCACAGCTGTGCTTCCTGAGTGCTGGATTGGGAGGGACAGGGGTGTCCTGCTCTGGAGAATTTTAACTGTGCAGCTTGGCCCTCTGGGGCCTGCCATGGTGTCCCAGGGAATGAACTCCAGGAACAGGCTCCCAGCCCAGCCACAGGCCCCCAGTGCTCACTGACCAGAGGCTCTGGGAACGGAAAGGGGCCTGGTGGGCTTGCTCAGGGCCAGGCCGGTGGTTCGGCATAGCCTAACTAAACACCAGGACTGACAAGCATCCACTGAAACACCACTCTGTGTCATGTTCTGGAGGTGACACAAGGCACATGACATGCCTCTGGGATGTCACCCACTGTGCCTCTGGCAGTTTGGCTCTGGAGGAGTCTGTAGGGCAGGACTTAGAATTGCACAACCACAGAGCTCTAGAACTTGAGTGTTCCATCTTGGCTAACATCCCCTTGATGAGGGAGGCAACCAGGGCCAGGAGGGGTCAGGTGACTTACACAGGGTCAGAGGCTACTAGGTGATGGCTCTCCAACTCCCAGCCCCGGGCTCTCCCTCCCACAGTATCTCACTTCTGAGCTGCTCACAAACTCAGGCCTTGGAGCTGACACCCCCCAAAATATGGTAATGCCAGGCTCTGTGCCCTGTGGCCTCCTTGAGAGTACCCTGGGAGTTTGAGGGTAGGCCCAGGGGCACCTGCTTTTCTGGAACATGGAGGAAAGGTTGAGAGGTGACAGCAGTAAGCTTGGTGACTGTGGCTCCAGAGCTCCCTGGACACAGACGAAGTCTCTGCTCCAGAAAACCCCTATGGCCCAGTTCGTGGAAATAGAACAAGCACACTGACTGGGTGTGGGGCAGGGTGCTGTTTCTTTTTGAAACAGAGTCCTGCTTTGTCACTCAGGCTGGAGTGCAGTGGTGCAATCTCGACTCACTGCAATCTCTGACTCCTGGGTTCAAGTCATTCTCCTGCCTTAGCCTCCTGAGTAGCTGGGATTACAGGCACCTGGTTAATTTTTCTATTTTTAGTAGAGATGGCATTTCACCATGTTGTCTAGGCTGGTCTTGAGAACTCCTGACCTCAAATGATCCTCCCTTCTCGGCCTCCCAAAGTGCTAGGATTACAGGTGTGACCCTCTGCCCCAGGTCAGTGCTGTCTCTTTACCTGTGTTACCTTATTCCCTCCTCCAGCACCAATATTACAATATTATAATTCCAATTTGGCAGAAGAGGAGGTTGAGGCTCAGAGAGATTGAATAACAAGCTCAAGTTCTGGGCTTTGCCATTATATCATCATTCATTCATTCACAGCACATAGCATGTGCCAAACACGGCTGGGCTTCTTCCACTATGGTTTAAGAACTTGGAGCCAGCCTCTCTGACAGCCGAATGTGTCATAACGTGCCAAGGGCCAGGAGGCTTCTGATGTTTTGCCTTGTGGGCCTACAGGGACCTGCCAGGTCATCAGAATTATTGCAGGATGCACACAGTGAGGCCTCTGTAGCACAGAGTGTGCACTTTGGAGATGTATCTCCTTTGAACCCCTGCGCTGCCGCCATTTACTAGCTGGGCAAGTGACTTCTCTCAGTCTCAGTTTCCTCATCCATAACTTGGGGATAATGAGAGCATTTACCTCCTGAAACTGTTTACAAGATTTCAAAAGAGGATGGCCATAAAAGCCCTTAGCACAGCACCAGGTACCCGCTGTGCTCTTAGAGGTGGCAGCTGTTAGCAGCAACTATTACCGAGACAGGAAAATAGGGTCTGGAGGCAGGGGACGTAAGGCCAGTTCGCACTTCAGCTGTGACAGGAAATATCCTCTCCACAGGGTGTAGGTCAAATAAATGACTTTGCAACTTTACTTCATCCTCTTCATTTACATAAGGTGTACCCCAAGTAACCAGTGGAATCCGTTCGAGGGTATTTAAGTTCCCCCAAATTCTGCAACAGTGCCCTTGAGCCGCTATGCTTGGGCCCGCTCCCACACTGTGGATGCACTTTCATTTTCAATAAAACCATTTCTCCCTTGTTTTGTGTGTTTTGTCCAGTT
The DNA here is from genome assembly GCF_049354715.1 of Callithrix jacchus. NCBI lineage: Eukaryota > Metazoa > Chordata > Mammalia > Primates > Cebidae > Callithrix > Callithrix jacchus. The sequence goes on along the minus strand of NC_133509.1, from coordinate 127,481,288 downwards.
CTTTGTTCAAGATGCCAAAAACTTGGACACCCTCCACCGGTGACATATGTTGGCAAGCCAGCCAGGGGGAAGAGGTAAGCGCAAAGTTTGGGATTTCTTTTTCTCCTTTCTCCTTTTCTTTTCTGTTCCATATAGGAGAATCAATCTCTCTCTCTCTCTCTCTTTTTTCCTTTCCAACTCAGGACCCTCGGTGGGCAGCGCCTACGTACAGAAGCAACTGCAGGTTTCTGGCGATGGCCAGTGAAGCTAAGGGGTTTCCAGAGGAGAAGCCTAACTGCCCCCGCCCAGTTCACTTAAGGGACCAGGGTCTTTTTCATTTTTCTCCCCCTCTCTTTTTCAGCCTTTCAGTAGCTGTTTCCCAGTATCTCCTTAGTAATTGAGGGTAATTCACTGGGGTCACTCACCAGTATTGCCTGAAGGCCCAGGAATGAAAGGAATAATTGCCCTGTCCAGAATGGGGAAGGATTCTTTTTTGTTTTTTTAAATCTTTTCTGAGTGTGATCCCTGATCCCTGATCCCATGGGTGGCAGCTCAGAGCAAATTTGCATATTTCAGGACTTAAACCATCTTTTCTTATGCTAAATTCTTCCCTTCTCCTGTTCCACTGGCTAAGGGCAAAAGAAACCCACCCAGCCTCCAGTTCCTATCATTAAAGTTCATGGAATGGGAAGCCTGAGAAAGCATGTCCTTATCAAATCAGAAGGATGCTAAAAGTCGGGGATTACACCCAGGTACCAAAGTAAAGCTCACAGCAGGCTCTCGAAGTGGCGCCAGTGCCCACCTAAGGCCAGAGGCATCTGACACTTAGAGAGTAGTGTCTGCCGGGCGCGGTGGCTCAAGCCTGTAATCCCAGCACTTTGGGAGGCTGAGGCAGGTGGATCACGAGGTGAGGAGATCGAGACCATCCTGGTCGACATGGTGAAACCCCGTCTCTACTAAGGATGCAAAAAATTAGCTGGGCATGGTGGCGCGTGCCTGTAGTCCCAGCTACTCGGGAGGCTGAGGCAGGAGAATTGCCTGGACCCAGGAGGCGGAGGTTGCAGTGAGCCAAGATCTCGCCATTGCACTCCAGCCTGGGTAACAAGAGCGAAACTCCGTCTCAAAAAAAAAAAAAAAAAAAAAAAAAAAGTGTGTCACCCCCCCACAGGAGGATGCCCTGGGGAATCCTATAGACCTCAGCTTCCCCAAAAGGAAGAGGTTCTGAGGTCTAGTACTAATCTCTCCTTAGAATTTTCTCTCGCAGTTGCAATGCTGCTTGGCCCCCAAATTGTTTAGAATCTGGAGTTTACTGTCTACTGGGAACATGGGATAGCGTTGCATGGATCCCACTTGTGCTGCTGTTGTGAAGAACAAACAGCTCCTCTTCAAAGGGTTTTGGTTCTTGGTTCTTTGTTCTAAGAGGTCATCTTATCCATTCATCTATTAGCCCTCCCTATCTCTGCTGTGCCTAAACACACCCAAGATGTACTGTCCTGTCCTCTTCCTTTGAAGACGTCAACAGCAGCCAATCGGAATTAGCCTAGATTGTACGGTCCGACCCCAGCCCACGGGGGAGGGCCCAGGAACAGCAGTGCGTGGGGATAAAACCCCGCTCTGGTTGTTCTGGCGGCTGTTCTCTGTTTTGGCACGCCCTCCTCTGTTTTGGCATGCCCTTCTTTGTTTTGTCGCGCTCTCCCTTGCCTCTGCTTCGCATGCAGGAAGCGCCCTTCTATAGAAGTAAATTGCCTCGCTGGGAAAACTTTTGCCTGAGTGCTGGTTTCACTTTGTGGCACCAACAGTTTGTTTCTAACAATCTGGGGGCTTGCCTGGGATTCCCATTCTCCTCTGGGGAAGGGGTCTCTGGTTATCTCCTGGCATAGACTTGTCCCACTGCCTCGTTGTGGTGGCCTCAGGGGGTAGAGATCAAGACCCCACTTGCTGTGACGAATAAACGTGGACTCTTAGCAACGTGAGAAGCAAAGGCTTGCCTACGAACACCGCGGTGACCAGAAAACTGCACAGTCCAAGGTAAGAAACGCCATGGGAGTGGTCAAGTATTTCCTCTGTTGACCTGCCTCTCCCCACATGGAAGGTGTGTGTGAATGATCGCCAGCACTATTGCTTGCAGTGCTGCTTGTGTGACTGGTGATAAGCACTACTGCTGTGTGGAGTGAGTGGGTCCTATCTGCGGCTCCATGCTCACCTCATATGCCATCCATGGGGCTATACTGGCACACCAACGCTAAGAAGGACTTAATTTCCCATGAGGGAAGCAGCCAGATAGGATGAAGCAAACGGAAATGAGGGCAAGGAACCTCCAATTGGGTGGAGGGAGGCTGAGTCTCTAGAGAAAAGGGAAGGCAAGAGATCTCTCCTGAGAGAGGCTGAGCCACACATACACTCGAGGGAGCGTCCAAAAACTCCAAGATGGGAAACACTCCCAGTTAAACAGGGAAGTATGGGCATAGGAGGATCCCCTCTGATAGTCCTTTAGGTCTCATGCTAAAATACTGAAAAGAAAATGAGAGGACTAGGTGCAAGAAAAAGCAACAGATGACAAAATACTGTTGTTGCATTTGGACCAAGGAACCCATCCTCAAACCTGACATCTTCTGGCCAAAATTTGGATCAGATGAGGATTGGGTTTGTCAACTTTTAATTTAGTCTGTGAATGTCAAAAGTTTGGTCTCACAGGAAGAAATAGACTATGCTTTCTGCTGGAGAAAAGGACCTGTTGTTCCCCTCTTTCCCCTAAAGAATGCAGGCGAAGGATTAGACGTCACACTCCCCAAAGCAGGCATAGTAAAACCAACCCCTAGGCAGAAGGATCCCATGCCTGGGACCCTCTAAGCCACCTTCCTCCATTTAATCCCCCCCCCCATTGACCTGCCCCCTCCCCAGGCATCTGTTGCCATCCTGGACCCAGTCCTAGATCCTTCTCCTACTCCTATTATTCCTCCCCCTTATAACCTGACTCTTGGGAATTACTGCCACCCCATGAGTCTGCTCCTTGTCAGCCTAAGTATCCTTCCCTCAAGGGACTACACCGGGAAGTAGAGCAATGTAAAAAAGACTTTTGAAATCTTCCTTTCCCCTCTGCCTCTAAGGAATTAGCTCCAACTCTCTTCTCTTTGAGAGAGGTGCCCCAGGGAGAAGGAGCTGTTGGCTTTGTCAAATGCTTCTTTGACTAGTTCAGAGGTTTGAGGTTTAAAGAAAGAGCTTAAGCCCCTGCTAGATGACCCATAAGGGGTAGCAATCCAAACTCATCAATTCCTAGGCTCCCAGTTATATATGCTTGGGCTGAATTAATGTCCATCCTGGGTATCCTCTTCTCAGGGGAACAAAGGGGAATAATTTGCAGGACCGCTATGACAATTTGGGAACGCGAATACCCTCCCGGCCAAAATGTTCCCACAGCAGACCTGCATTCCTGGCCCCAGATCCTCAATGGGATAATAACACAGTCCACTGGGAAAATGTGAAAGATCTCAGGGAAATGATAATTAAAGGAATTCGGGAATCAGTGCCCTGCCCTCAGAATCTTTCCCGAGCATTTGACATGCAACAGGAAAAAGATGATGGCCCCATGAAATTTCTAGAAAGACTAAAGGAACAAATGAGGAAATATGCAGATTTAGATCCAGAAGACCTTCTTGAGCAAGGAATGCTAAAGCTACATTTTGTCACAAATAGCTGGCCAGACGTTGCAAAGAAGTTGCAGAAACTAGAAAACTAGAAAAACCGGTCCATAGAGGAACTCCTAGGGGAAGCCCAAAAAGTTTATGTGAGGAGAGATGAAGAGAAGCAAAAACAAAAAACGAAACTTAACGCTATCCACCTCCCAACAGATGGCTTCAAGCCCGTACGCTTCTAAACAGAGACTCCGGCGGGCCAGGAATTATAAAGGGTCCAAACCTCTGTTTGGAGGACCCAGATCCTCAGCTACCAGGTGCTCTAAAGCATATGGGGGAGCAAGGTCAAAGAATCCTAGAACTGAGGGAGAGGAAGGATGGGGTAAGGGCTCCAAATGCGGAAGAGCAGCCCACTTCGAAAGAGAATGTCTTGAGTGAGGAAAGGAAAAAGAAACTGATGGCATTCAAGGAGGAACAGGGAGTCAGGGGCTCTGTCTTTTCTCTAAAGACCCACCAAGAGCCCTTGATAGACTTAGAGGTGGGACCCAAACATGAGCTTACCACCTTTTTAATAGATGCTGGGGCTGCTCACTCCTCTGTTTGCTATCCGCCCTCTAGTATAAACTCATTAGAGGAACTTCTTGCCTCAGGGGTGAAAGGGGAAGGATTTAAAGCCAAAATTGTAGAAGAAATAGAAGTTAAATACAAAAATCGATCAGCTAGTATTAAATCCCTGCTAATCCCTGAAGCAGGACAGACCTGTTAGGAAGAGACCTGACGTTAAAACTAGGAATAGGCCTGCATGCCTGGCCTGAAGGATGTTTCACTTCATTGAACCTGCTCACCACCCCGGGAGAAAGTTACATTCACCCCAGTGTGTGGTCAAAAGAAGGGTACCAAGGGAAACTATGAATACCCCCAATTCATATAAAGTTGAAAACCCCTAGGGAAATAGTAAGGAGAAGGAAATGTCCAATTCCTCTAGAAGGCAGGATAGGCTTCAAAACTGTAATTGAAGGTCTTATTCAGGGTAAGTTATTGAGCCCTGTATGTCTCCATAAAATATCCCTATACTACCTCTAAAGAAATCAGATGGGTCATATGGGCTAGTACAAGACCTCCAGGCCATTAACCAAATAGTCCAAGCTACTCACCCTGCTGTCCCCAATCCTTACACTATCCTCAGCAAGATTCCACATGACCATCAGTGGTTTTACAGTAATAGATTTAAAGGATGCCCAAAGACAGCTGAGACATACATGCTTTTGAATGGGAAGATTCTCATTCAGGGTGAAAGCAACAATACTGCTGGATGGTCTTGCCCCAGGGATTTACAGACTCTCCTACCCTGTTTGGCCAAATTCTTGAACAAGTCTTAGGGCAGATATCCATCCCAGAGTAAGAAAACTAATAAGCAGACCCTAAGAAAACAAGCTTTTAGGGGCAGAAGCCCAGGATTAAGGCCATTTCAAAGCATTCAAGTTGACTATGCTGAAATGCCCCCACTAGGTCACCTTAAATACCTATTAGTAATAGTAGACCACCTCACTCATTGGGTTGAAACCATTCCCCTTCTCAGCTCAGCAGCTAATACTGTGGTCAGATTATTACTAGAGAACACGATTCTTCCATTCAGCCTAGTAGAAGACACTGATTCAGACAGTGGGACCCATTTTTTTTTTACTGCAAATAACATTAAAGGGCTTACTCAAGCTTTAGGAATCAAATGGGAGTATTATAACTCCTGGCATCTGTCCTCGCCAGGAAGAGTAGAAAGGATGAATCAGACTTTAAAGACTCTTCTAACTAAGTTAATTTTAGAAACTTGATTACCCTGGACTAAGTGTCTCCCCATCACTCTACTCAGGATCCGAACTGCCACTCGAACTATGGGTCACCATAGTTAAGTTCCATTAGCGATATTCCCACTTTTGAGACTAAAGATCAATTCCTTAGGAACTATATACTCGGTCTGTCTTGTACCTTATCTTCCCTTAGGATTAAAGGTCTCTTGATGCAAACCCCACCTCTTGAGTTTCCAGTCCATCAGCACCAGCCTGGAGACTACGTCCTCATTAAGAGCTGGAAAGAAGAGAAACTTGAACCTTCCTGGGAGGGACCATATCTCGTGCTCCTAACAACTGAAACTGCAGTCCAAACTGCTGAGAAAGGATGGACCCACCACACCCAAGTCAAGAAAGCACCAGCCCCTCTGGGGTCATGGGCCGTAGTCCCTGGAGAAAATCCTACCAAACTAAAGCTAAGAAAAGTTTAACTCTCTTTTCTCTATTCTATTACTCCTCCTTCTTTCCTTGTTCTGTTACTAGCTACCTCGTTATTAATGTAACTAGATCAGACTCACCCCAGACCATTACCTTTGATGCTTGTTTAGTTGTGCCTTGTGGGGATCTCGAAAGCCAGAGACAGCTTGCAGCAGCGGATAAATATCTCTGCCCCTCCACAGCAGATGCTTCTAGGTTCTTTATGTTACCATTATGTCATACTTGGGAATATGTCGTTTGGACCACTCAAAGTCAAGACTGGGTCCCCTCAAGTGATTTCCCACTAGCAGTTCTAAAGCCCTATATCCATTTTACTAAAGGAAGTGCCCCTCCCAATTGTCAATATAACCAATGTAACCCGGTGCAAATTTCCATCACTATCCCAACTCTCCAGGATTCCTCCCCAATCCTAAGCCGTTTATATGGTATGGGAGCAGATGTAAGCGGAAAAGACCCCATAGGAGGCTTCAGGTTGGACTTCATTGCACCCCCACCTTCAACATCTTCTCAGCCTGCTAAGACTGTCATCTCATCTCCACCTAATGACAAAACCAAAGTGGCTATTTTAGAGGTTAAAAATTTACAACAAACATTGGCAATTGAGACAGGATACCAGGATGTAAATGCCTGGATGGAATGGATTGAATATTCCGTTCAGACTCTAAACAAAAGCGACTGTTACGTTTGCGCGCGTGGTAGGCCAGAGGCCCAAATTGTCCCCTTTCCAGTTGGATGGTCTTCTGACCCAGTGGGCATGAGCTGTATGGTAGCTCTTTTCCAAGACCCCACAGCCTGGGGTAATGAATTCTGTCACGCTCTCTCTCTGCTGTTCCCTGAAGTTCAACACTCTGTGGGTCAGCTGCCGAGGGCCATCCAGCTTCCATCTCCGGACACCAATTTTACTTCATGTCTCTCACGACAGGGAGAAAATTTGGTGTTCTTTGGGGACCTAAAGGGATGCAGTGAGGTGAAGCCTTTCCAAGAGCTTACCAATCAGTCTCCCCTTGTTCATCCCCGAGCTGATGTATGGTGGTATTGCGGCGGACCCCTACTGGACACTCTGCCAAGTAACTGGAGTGGCACTTGTGCTCTAGTTCAGCTGGTCATCCCTTTCACCCTGGCATTTCATGAAACAGAAAAAGAGAAACTACAACGCCGTAAAACTAGAGCGGCCCCTCTTGGATCTTTCGACTCTCATGTCTATATAGATGCAATTGGAGTCCCACGGGGGGTGCCTGATAGATTCAAAGCCCGAAACCCAATAGCTGCGGGATTTGAATCCATATTTCCATGGGTAGCTATTAATAAAAATGTAGATTGGATAAATTACATCTATTATAACCAACAGCGATTTATTAATTACACTACGGATGCTATCAAAGGCATAGCTGAACAATTAGGGCCTACTAGCCAGATGGCGTGGGAAAACAGAATGGCCCTAGATATGATATTAGCCGAAAAAGGTGGAGTTTGTGTTATGATAGGAGCCCAATGCTGCACCTTCATCCCCAACAACACAGCTCCTAATGGAACAATTACGAAAGCTTTACAAGCTCTTACCTCCTTATCAAATGAATTAGCCACAAATTCTGGGATAGATGACCCTATCACAGGATGGTTAGGGAAATGGTTTGGTAAATGGAAAGGATTCTTTGCCTCTATTCTTAGCTCTCTTGCAGTCGCAATGGCTGTGCTTATTCTTGTTGGATGCTGCATTATTCCCTGCATTCGTGGACTAATCCAAAGACTTGTAGAAGCAGCTGTTAGCAAAACCTTCCCTAGTTCTTCCGAATCCTATACTGATAAGTTCTTCCACATGAAAGAACTACAAAGACGAGTCATGTTAGATAAGTTTAAAGAAGAAAACGTATAAATTCAAGAGGGGGAAATTATTGTTAAGAACAAATAGTTCCTCTTCAAAGGGTTTCGGTTCCTGGTTCTTTGTTCTATTCTAAAAGGTAACCTTACCCATTCATCTATTAGCCCTCCCTATCTCTGCTGTGCCTAAATATGCCCCAGATGTATGGTATTCGTCTTCCCCGTCAATCACCCACCCTCACCTCCTTTGATGACGTCAACAGTAGCCAATCGGAATTAGCCTAGATTGTGCGGTCCGACCCCAGCCCACGGGGGAGAACACAGGAACAGGGTCTGCGTCAGGGATAAAAACTCCTGCTCTCCTTTGTTTTGGCAGCCCTCCCTTGCCTCTGCTTCGCATGCAGAAGTGCCCTTTTATAGAAGTAAATTGCCTTGCTGAGAAAACTTTTGCCTGAGTGCTGGTTTCACTTTACGGCGCTTACAATTTGTATCTAACACTGCTTTTCTAAGCAGGGGACCTGGTTAATGTGTGATTCCCTCCTTTTGTTTGGCCCCAGTCCCCTTTGGAGTCTGGGGAGTTTTGCCGTTTAAAAATCAAACTGCCATGAAGACTGCTTTCCCCGAAATTTTGGTTCACAGCTTTCATTGGATTATCTATTGGGGCAAAGTAAACCAGAGAGCTTGTATTGCCATCTCAGGGCTAAAGTTCCAAGCTATTGCATCTGTGTTTATGTGTGTGCATACGTTTAGTTGTGTGTATGTGTGTATACACTTATTGTTATATGTCGTGTCAACCGAAATTGACTTGTAGGTAGGAGAGTGCTAATAAGTAAGTCTGAGCAATTTTCAAGTTCACGTGTCTTAAGAATAACTTTACTAAACCAGTTAGCTTAAAAATTATTGGTGGAATAAAAACAAATGCCTTGAGAATTGTCAGCATACATTTGGTCTGAATTCTATGTTTGCCTTTGCTAGATATTTTAAAATGTCAGTGTTAATTCAAGCTGGGAGCTGCTTGGAGCAAGCCTGCTTCCCATTCTATTCAAAGTCTCACTGAGTTAAGTGCATACCTGATTGCCCCATTTGGAAAGGGTAATGGGAAACTCAAAATAATGCAACCATTTGTCTCCCACCTACCTGTGACCTGAAAGCCCCCAAGTCACCTCCCTGCCTTAAGTTGTTCTGCCTTTCCTGACCCAACCAGTGTTCATTTTACATATGTTGATTGATGTCTCCTGTCTCCCTTGTTAAAAGTAAAAAATAAGTACAGTGAATGGGATAAATATTTTAGGTAAACTTTTTGTGTAAATCAAAATCTTAAAGTGATTTTTGATGCTCATGTACTGAGTCATTTCCAGTTAAAAAAGGTGTGATATGGGGAAATATGTTTCTCAAATTGTGGAATTGCTCTTGTCCATAAATGCCCATATCTAATAGTTCAGGATTTCTTGCTTTTTAGGGTTTCAGTAAGATTTTAGGTTACTACAGATAAAAATTCTAGTTAACATGTAATTTCATATACAAAATGTGCCGGAAAGGGTTATGTTATTAGTGAAAAAAAGAATAATTTTGTCTATTTCAGTAATTATCTAAAAGTTAGTTCAAATTACAGATCTGAAAAGGTTATCTATGAAACAATATAGCAAGGAACCATTAAATGGGGGAGAAAGATGTAGACAAAGTTTAAATAATAAAACATTCTTTAAAACCTGATAAAGAATTGGAGACATTTGGTTAATTAATGTTTTTATAGTTAAAGCTGTTAGTCTGGATTAAAGTAATGAGGACTAAACTCTGATTTTTGAAATAGCATCCAAATGCCTACCTAAGGGGTCTGAGGAGCCATGCCCTACGAACCATAAAATTCTCATCAGATGGGTTTCATTTAACCGTATGTAGTGTGACTTATTTTCCAATGTGACTCTGGCATAACATTACGAGACAAAGAAGAAAATAAAAATATTTTTCCCCCAAAACATGTTTTTTGGTCACATTTTGAAATGGCCCTGAAAGCCGTCCTCTGTGGGGAAAAATTCACATCTGTAAAGAATCCGTATTAACACGGCTAGACCATTTCCTTCCAGGCCTATCCTCTCCAATTCCGAATAGCCACTTCTCTGGCTTTTAAACATTGTTTAACTTGCCTGCTTTCCAGCTAGGTAAAGGCCTGAGGACAGGTGGAGTTGGCTCTAGCTATGCTGGGAATAGTCAAACCTTGTCAGAACATAACTTAACAGGTTTTATGCTAAGATTCGCCATTATAACCTGCAATTAAGACTACTAGAAACAGTTTTATATGCAAAGAGTGTAAGAACAGTACAATGTGTGTTTTGTTTTTTTTTTTTGTAAAAGGTTATAGAAGGTTTTTAACTGCTTGAAAATTTCTGAGTCATTTTGGCAAAATAAATAATTTATAGTATTCTGGAATTCCAAAATCGAACTTCAGTTTCAAAATTGTCTTTCCTAAGGCCTGGCTTTTTGGATGGATCAGAGGGCCCCTGAAAACATCCAGAAAGGAGGTAAACAAGATTATTTGACATGTTTAGGTACATGGGATTGCCAAAATGATGTTCAATTTTTTTAGGTTATATTTTGTGAATAACAGTAATATATGTTCCAAAATTATATGGGATTTCTAACATTTTAATGTCTAAGTATATGCTATCAATTATAATTATGGTTGTTATGTTAAGTTACTATAAACCACAAAAATAACCAAATTTTCTTGTCAGTGCTATGTACCTAATTAGGAAAAACAACTGGTATCCAAAGGATGTAAGTCTAATGTTAACAAAGCATGGCCTTGTGGACAACCAGCACGGCCATCTTGTCCTTCCTGAGTCCTTGCAGCTTTTACTATTAAAAGTTCTGCATTTCATGACTCACCGTGGAAAAGATAAAATGATGCAAATCGAATACATTGATGTAGTGACTTATAAATTACTATAATAGTTTATAATCAATGCTTGATCGCATCTTCCTGGGAAAACAATTAAAGCTTCAGGTACATTTGGTCACCTGATAAGCCATTTAAACATTTTATAAAGGGATTTCATTCCATTGTTATTTTCAGTTCTGGTTGTATAAAAGCTTTCCCATGCAAGAGGGTTGATGTTGTAACAGTAGATTATTATGCTACAGTGTATTTTCACCAGGTAAAAAAGCTTTTTATAGTTTGGATCTTCTGAGAACATCAGAGAAAGACTGTCCTTGCCATCCACACTGCAACAAAACTTTGGGACCTTAAACTTTGGGTTCACAAACTCACAACTGAGAAGGGTCCCTCCACGCTCCGGGAGCTGTGCAGCCATTGGAACCCTTGGGGTAAGGCTAACAGGGAGGTTTCTCCCCAGAAGATGACGGCATCCTTGAAGCGAACAGCTCTTCCCAAGTTCACAGGTTAAGGCTTCCACTATCATGGAACTCTTATCTTTGAATATTTTCCCTTGCTTATGCCTCTATGAACAATAGACGTGGAAAAGGGGTCTGTTATGTGCACTTATGGGGTGTGAACTTTTATTCGCGAAGGAGTTTGCAGCCAGCCTTATACATGGATAACCCTATATTTTGATAGATAAAGGATAAAGGCCCAATGTAGGTTTTTAAAAAAACTTGAATGGTACCTCATTATGGTTGCCTCCTAATCAGTCAGAGACAAAACATTGGCTCATTTTTTTTAACCCACATCATGGGTTAAAGAGAACACTGCCAGGAGGCCTTCACTCTTCTAGAAGGGCATCATTTGTTTGGCCCTTTTCCCATGGTTTAAAGTGAAAGAAGCAATGATTGGAAATGTATTCCTCATGATAAGCAGATTCTACTGTAAAGGCTACAGTTACACAACAGGCTTCAAATTCTCTTGTGAAAGTTATGATAGACTTGGCTGAACAAAGAAGTATCTGTGCAGCTGCTGGCACTTACGGCCTATGGAGAAATACATCGAATGAAGATTATAGAAATTCAGTGGTAGGGGATTAACAGAGAAACTGCTTAGTTAAGTCATTCTTTGATCTATTTGATTTTAGGAGGTTTGGCTTATGACGACCTTGGGTAAGGAGCATACTCCAATTTCTCCCTATTATCCTCCCAATAGTCATAATAATGGGTCTCCCTGGTGAGCTGGATTCTCTCAAAGGTTTGAATGCTTGCATGCAGCCATCTCTAGAATGTCACATGGTCTCTCTTCAACTGGAATAACAGGAGCTGAAAGAAGAGTGTGACCAGGAAGACACCGTATCCTGTGAATGACATGCTGAGACTGGAAACCCAAAATGATGGTAACTGAGAGTGGTGCTAAGACCCTAAGCTTGGTCACACTCTCACCTAAGTGAGAACTTAACCAAAAAGGGGGAATTTCTTTAAACAAAATTCTAGGAGGCCATTGTTTTGGACTAAGCTCATGCACTAGGCCCCAACAAACCAAACCAAAATGGAATCACTTGTGCTAAGACTTTAAGGAAACACATAGATTCTAGAACAGACCACGTTTTGCTCTTTCCTCCTGCAAATCTCGATAACAAACATTCCTGACAGCATAGGTAGCCACCCCCTGAAGTTCCCATTAAATCTTTTAACCAAATTCATTTCCTCTCACCTAGAGACATCAAGCTTCAGATGATCATGCAACAAAGGCTCCAGTCAGTTCCAGGTGAAGATACCACCCCAGCCATCAAGAAGCTACCCTGCTTCCACTAGACAGAGCAGGTGAGAGTCCCTTGATCCCCAATAGGTAGGGACTGTGCCCAAAGCCAGCATGAAGCAGTTACAGAAAAGAAAGAGACCATTGGTTCCTCTGCCTCCCATAAAGATTTATGGGGATCATATCTCCCAGGGAAGAGTTGAGGCAGGAAATAGGGTCTGGCGGCAGGGAACACAAGGTCGATTCATACTTCAGCTATAACAGGAAATAACCTCTCCACAGGGCGTAGGCCAAATAACTGTCTTTGTAACTTTACTTCATCCTCTTCATTTACATAAGGTGTACCCCAAGTAACCAATGGAATCCTCTAGAGGGTGTTTAAACCCCCCAAAATTCTGTAAGAGGGCCCTTAAGCCCCTATGCTCGGACCCACTCCCACACTGTGGAGTCTACTTTCATTTTCAATAAATCCCTTCATTCCTTTCTTGCTTTGTGGGTTTTGTGCAATTCATTGTTCAAGACACCAAGAACCTGGACACCCTCCACTGGTGACATGATCAGCCTCAACTTTCCTGCGAGGGTTCTGGCAGCTGGGGAGGGGTGGTCTAGGCTGAGCATGGTTTTCATCAGAGGCAGCAGGGAGTTGTGGGCCTAGAGCCCACTGCTGGACCCCAACACACCCCACCCAGTCTCTCACCAGCCCTTGTTGAGGTCCTGTAGCTTAAGTCATTGGCTTACGGCACCAAAATGTATTTTTAAATTCTTACTGAACCAAAACGAGTTCTGAATAAACAGGCAATTCTCAGGGTGGTTAGCAGACACCCACTTCACCCAGCAGCTGCTCAGTAATCACAAGCTACCTCCTATGAAGGGGGATCAGCTCTTGTTACTACCCCTACAGGAAGATCCCTCTAGAACCCCTGCAATGGGTCTGGTCCACGCAGGACTCCAGGCTGTCCTTGAAGCTGATAACACAGGAAGCTGGGAGACAGGTAGTGAGCCTCAGGTGCAGGTGTGGAGGGCGGGGCTCTTATCAGCTAGTGTGAGAAAGCCTCAGAGCCTCACGTCCCTTTGTGGTTCCCAGAGGGGCCTGTGCCCTCCCTCTGCATCCTCTGGGCTGCACCCCTCCCTCTGGGGCTTCTAAACACTGGGGTCTATTGGGGGGAAAAGGGGAGGGCCAGTGGGAGGGGGAGGTGGGGAGGGATAGCCTGGGGAGAAATGCCAAATGTGGGTGAAGGGGAGAAGAAAAGCAAAGCACACTGCCATGTGTGTACCTACGCAACTGTCTTGCATGCTCTGCTCATGTACCCCAAACCTATAATCCAATAAAAAATTTAAAAAATAAAAAAATTAAAAAAAAAAAAAAAAAAAAAAAAAAAAAAAAGATGTCTGCTGCAATCAGACGACCTCTTGCAGGGCTGGGTCTACTCACCTACTGACACAGTAGAACGCAATCAGTCTGAAGATGTCCTCAAACACAAGCACGGAGCCTTCCAGGTACAATACTGGGGAGAGACAAGAAGGGCTCTGGGTGAGGTGACCTCAGGTAAGTGAGAAATGGACTTCCATCATGTCAATCCACTGAGATTTTAGGGGATTATCTATTTGCATTACTCTGTTTTCAGGCTGCTGATAAAGGCATACCCAAGACTAGGTAATTTATAAAGAAAAAGAGCTTTAATGGACTCACAGTTCCATGTGGCTGGGGAGGCCTACAATCATGGTGGAAGGCAAAAGGCACATAGCAGAGAGAATGAGAGCCAAGCGAAAGGAAAAACCCCTTATAAAACCATCAGATCTCGTGAGACTTATTCACTACCATGAGAATAGTATTCGGGAAACTGCACCCATGAGTCAACGATCTCCCACTGGGTCCCTCCCACAACACATGGGAATTATGGGAGCTATAATTCAAGATGAGATTTGGGTGGGGTCACAGCCAAACCACATCACTATTAGAATAGCTGGTGTTAATATACACTCATCATTTTTGGCAAAATAATGCAGAAGGTTCTAGACTACAAAGCGGAATTAAACATTTTTAATAGATCACAGTCATCCCAAGCAACAGTCTCAGAACTTGGCAATTCTGAGGCCCAGGAGAGGCCAGCAGAAGGGGTGTTTCCCAGTTTCGCCTCAGCCTCCAGGAGGAATATAGGTTTGGGACATAGCAGTGGAGCCACTGGCCTTTCACCCAGATCTCCAGGGCCTCTTAGAACCTAACCTGATTGGCTGCACAGCTCACCCAAGGGTAAGGGCTACCCTAATGTTTATAGCTCTGGTAAGGAAGAGGGATCAAAGCTTTTTTTCAAAATCCATGCCAGGTTGGACGAGGCTGCTTGGAGGGGCAGGGTGCCAGGATGTGACCATCAGTGCCTGAAGCCGGGGCCAGACTGACCAGTGGAGAACACAGCACACCATGCTGTGCTCTGCTTGGGAGAGCCAGGGCGAGGGACTCAGAAGGTTGTTGGAGGTCCCACTGTTCATTGGTGCCTGGCAGGCACCTGTTCCCACAACTCCTGACTCATCCTTGCACCCCACACCGAACGGTCATGCTCCCTGCAGGTGGGAGCCCCACCTGAGTGCTCTCTGGCTCCGGAGGGGACAAGAAACAAGGGACGCCCCACTGTGGTCCCAGTCTCCCAAGGTTCTAGTTTCCATGTGATAGAGAGGGAAGGCAGGACCAGGCTTCCGGGTCCGGCTCTGAGCCTGGAACACACAATGAGGCCTCAAGTGCACCCTTTGCCCCTCAGAGCCTCTGTCCTTCTACCTGTAAAGGGAAAGGAGACCTTTCCTAAAGCCACACACACATAGGGGACATCAGTTTGTGGTCCTGTTTTCAAAGCCCATGACAGTACCCCACAGCATTAGAGGTCTCTGAGATGCTTACAGGGATACATGAACCAACGTGTTGTGTACGATTAGCTTCATTTTTATATTTGCATTCTTTCTGCATATCAAACACTGTACTCAACAGTTCACATAATTTTAAAAAATTATATTTGTCTATTTATGGCAAGGAAATCATGGTTTCCCATTGGGATAGATACAAAATTTTAAGAGGATATAAAAAAAGAAAAATATTAACTAGATGATGGAACAGGAGGTATTTGGAGGATGCCTACAAATGACTTAAGTCTGAGAGACCCCGGCCAGTGGCATTGGAATTCACAGGGAGCTGTGGCCCCGGGCGCCCCAGTGCCACCTAGTGTCCGCATCTGGTGCATTGCCAACTCCTTCCACAAGGGGCAGCACAGGCATGGCCAAGGGAGGCTCAGGCCAAAAGACTGAGCAGCAGGGCGGGGAGACGGAGACTCCATCTGTAAATGGGAATGGAAGGAAGGGCCTTCCTCAGGAATGCCTGGAGTGGGTTAGTGGTAACGTACACAGAAAGTCCAGCCGACATACCGGGCATACTCAACAGCCAGCGGCCTTCCTTTCCATGGAAGCACACCCTCATCTTTGTAGAACACAGATAAACTTTGAAAACAAACTCAGTGACGCCCCCTTCCATGCCCCCTGGCACTTTACGCAAGCCCTGGACTCCTTTCCTGAGACAGCGTCCCCACAAGGCTTGTCATCTAGTCGGCTTGCTGGGTCAGCTGCTAGTGCAGGGACTAGGCTCTTTCGCTTTGGCAGCCAGGGCAGCACAGTGCTAGACGCAGAGGCCCACTGACTGTTTTACTGTTGAAACCCCAGATTTGTAAAATCATAAGCAAGCCTTAAGGGTCATGCTTGTTTCTTTGCAATAAGCTTCTCCCCTGATCCCAGACCCTGCCCCTTCTGCCACCTTTCCACTCCTGACCATGCAAACAGCATCCCCTCACACCGAGGCCAAACAGGGGGAGGCCCTGTATGCTTGGGCAGGCTTTGGTCCATCTTTAGTCTCCCTTAGCGCCCAGCACAGGGCATGGGAGATTGATGAATATTTACTAAAAGTCTGTCTGTCTGAGAAAGAGACCCCAGAGGGGTAAAGGCCACAGGGCACCGTGGCCAGGGTCTTAGACCTCTTACCATGTGGCTAATGGCCCTTCCCTCTAGGGTCCCAAAGGGACACCTCGGACTTGAGGAAGTTCCAACAGCCTCACACCTTTCTAGAACACAGGTGAGTGCAAATTGGCATAAGACAAAACAATCCTTTGTTCTGATGGGTGGTGGGCTTAGATTCTAGACTGCCCCCTGTACTGCACTGGCCATGTTCCAGGGGGCGTGCGGGTTCCCAGGCCCTGCCATCTTCATGTGAGCATGTTCCGAGGTTGTTGCTTCTCCTCTCTGTGCCTCAGTTTCTTCAGCTATACAACAGGTGACGTAGTTTGGATCTGTATCCCCGCCCAAATTTCCTGTGCAACTGTAATCCCCAGTGCTGGAGGTGGGGCCTGGTGGGAGGTGATTGGATCATGAGAGCGGATCCTTCTGTGTGGCACCTGGGCCCCCACCTTGCTCTTGCTCCCACCATGTGAGAAACCTTGTTCCCCCTTCACCTTCCAACGTGATTGTAAGTCTCCTGAGGCCTCCTTGGAAGCTGAGCAGATTCCAGCATCATGCTTCCTATACAGCCTGCAGAACTGTGGAACTGTGAGCCAATTAAACTTTTCTTTCTTTCTTTTTTTTTTTGAGATGGGGTCTTGCTCTGTTGCCCAGGCTGGAATGCAGTGGCCTCCCAGGTTCAAGCGATTCTCCTACCTCAGCCTCCCGATAGCTGAGACTACAGGCACATGCCACCGTGCCCAGCTAATTTTTGTATTTTTAGTAGAGACGGGGTTTCACCATGTTGACCAGGATAGTCTCGATCTCTTGACCCAGTGATCTGCCTACCCTTGCCTTCCAAAGTGCTGGGATTACAGATGTGAGCCACCGCGCCCAGCTAAACTTCTTTTCTTTTTTTGAGACGGAGTTTCGCTCTTGTTACCCAGGCTGGAGGGCAATGGCACGATCTTGGCTCACCGCAACCTCCGCCTCCTGGGTTCAGGCAATTCTCCTGCCTCAGCCTCCAGAGTAGCTGGAATTACAGGCACGCGCCACCATGCCCAGCTAATTTTGTTTGTGTTTTTAGTAGAGACGGGGTTTCATCATGTTGACCAGGATGGTCTCAATCTCTTGACCTCGTGATCCACCCGCCTCGGCCTCCCAAAGTGCTAGGATTACAGGCGTGAGCCACCGTGCCAGCCCCTAAACTTCTTTTCTTTTAATTGCCCAGTCTCAGGCATTTCTTTATAGCAATGTGAGAACAGACAAATACAACAGAGGTAGTAAAGTACCTACCTGTTGAGGATTGACTTGTGTTCCTGCAAAAGATATGTGGATGTGATACATGTGAATACATGTGAATCTCTAAAACATGTGAATGTGACCTTATTTGGAAATAGTGTATTTGTAGATGTAATGAAGATGATGTCATACTGCATTAAGGAGGGACCTAAATCCAGTGGCTGGTGTCCTCACAAGAAGGCCATGTGATGGGCCAGACATGATGCCTGTAATCCCAGCATTTTGGGAGGCGAGCGAGGTGGGTGGATCACCTAAGGTCAGTTGTTTGAGATCTGCCTGGCCAACATGGTGAAACCCTTTCTATACTAAAAATACAAAACTTAGCCAGGCATGGTAGTGGGAGCCTTGGGAGGCTGAGGTATAGGAATTGCTTGAACCTGAGAGGCAGAGGTGAGATTGCACCACCGCACTCCAGCCTGGAGGATAGAGTGAGACTCTGTCTCCAAAAAAAAAGAAGGCCATGTGAGTTGCTTCTTATGGCTGCCACTGCAAATTATACAAACTGGGAGCCTCAGAACAACATAATACCTTACCCAGTCTCAGGTATTTCTGAGGGGAAGGGGAATGCAACGGAGGCTGGAGATGGAGATTGCAGTGATGCAAGCAATGCCAGCCAAGGGATGCCAAAAACTGGCAGCAACCACCGGAATCCAGGAGGGAGGCATGGAACAGATGCTCCCAGAGTCTCCAGAAGGAACCAAGCCTGTCTACACCTTGATTTCCGACTTCTGGCCTCCAGAACTGTAAGAGAATGAGTTTACGCTGTTCTAAGCCTCCCAGTTTGTGTAATTTGCAGTGGCAGCCATAAGAAGCAACTACATTACTTCATAAACATCACTGTGAGCATGAAATAAGCTACGCCATGGGAGTGGCTTGGAACAGTGCATGCACATTCAGTCAATGGGGATATTACTAAACTGTCATTTTATGCATGCAAGGCAATGTGGTGTGAGGCAGGGGTGCAGGGAAAGGGTTCTGCAGACCCACTGGGTCGCATTTCCTATCGCACTTCAACAGAAACCCTGTCTGTTGGCTGGGCGTTTTGCCCCCTCTCCCCTCTTCGTACAGTCCTCACTCCCACCTCCTTGCCTTTGTTCATGCTGTTTGTCTTGCACAGAGAATCCCTGCACCTCCAGAGCCCAGCTCGAGATACACCTTCTACCTCAAAGCCTTTGTTTCCCAGGGATTCCACCCTCTCCCATTGGAAAGTCACAAACAGGGTGCGCTGCCCAAAATGTACATCAGGGAAATGCCGCCCATGTGTTTCACTGTGAGTGAGAGGCAGAGGCTCTTGGACTACAGCTGGGGCAGGAATAGGTCTCAACTTCCCCTGTCCCCTGCACTGAGCCCAACACCATGCCTGCCACACAGTGAGGCCCTGTAAAGAAGAGTCAGGTGAAAGGGGCCTTCGGGTGTTGAGATCCACAGCGGGCCAAATAAACAGAGACAAAGGAGAGGAGTGGTTGCTTAGGGCTGGGGGAATGCTAGCTAAAGAGTATGAGTTTCTTTCTTTCTCTCTTTCTTTCTTTCAATTGTAAACTAAAAATAACACACAATTTAGCATTTTAACCAGACAGTTCAGTGGCATTAAGTACATCATTCACACTGTTATGCAACACAAGGTTTCTTTTCTTTTTTGAGGTGATAAAATGTTCTTTTTTTTTGAGATGGAGTCTCACTCTGTCACCCAGGCTGGAGTGCAGTGCTGCAATCTCAGCTCACTGCAATCTCTGCCTCCCGGGTTCAAGCGATTCTCCCACCTCAGTCTCCTGAATAGCTGGGATTACAGGCCTGCGCCACCATACCCGGCTAATTTTTGTATTTTTAGTAGAGATGGGGTTTCACCATGTTGATCAGGCTGATCTAGAATTCCTGACCTTGTGGTCTGCCCACCTTGGCCTCCCAAAGTGCTGGGATTACAGCCATGAGCCGCTGCACCCGGCCGAAATGTTCTTAATTGACTGTGATGACGGTTGCACAACTCTGTGATATACTAAGAGCCATTGAATTGTATACTTTAAGTTGCTGAACTGTAGGATATTTAGTACTTTTTTAAAAATTATTTTTTTCTGCCAGCACCTTGATCTTGGAAGATATTGAACACATTAAACATACCCGAATAAAGCTGTAATCTGCTTAAAAGATATTGATACATTAAACAAACACATCTGAATAAAGCTGATATTAAAACCAGAGACACACGCACACATGCAGAGTGGACTGAATTTCACTTCCTGCATTCTGTTTTCCTGCAATCTTTATAATGAGCATATATGACTTCTGTAAGCAAAGACACAGGCCAGATTTTTCTCTAAAGCCCATTGGTTTCCAGTGTCCTCTCAGTTCACGCCGCTTTCAGTAGCAGCTCAAAGCCCTACTTGACACAGATGACAAGCCCTCTGTTCAACTTACTGCCCAGGAGACTACATCACCTGTGAACCTACCAAGACATCTCTGATAGGGCCTCAGGCTGTCCAGCACCCGCTTCTGCCCTGGGCAGGGATCCCGCCAGCCTGCTCCTCTCAACAAAATTGCCAGCTCCAGCAGTTCCAGAGACTCATCGCAATGAGTACATTCGCCCACGTCCCTTGCAAAAGCCTCAGGGGAAACATACCAGACCCTGTCCAAAACGTCTCAAGAAGTGAAGTGAGGTGTGAGAACAGGCAGCAGGCAGCTGAACGCAGTGCAGTCTGAGTTGACAGCAGGTGACAACAATCTGACTCTGCCTTGGCTCAGAAAAAAGGAAACCTTTTACCAGTGACTCTCCCTCAAGGCTGGGTCAGGGCAGGTAGAGATGCTGGGTACACGCATGCCAGCCCAGCACCTGGCACTCACAGTCTCAACATCAAAATGGAACATCCATGAAGAACTGAAAGCGATTAGGTTTTTTTTTTTTTTTTTTTAAAGAGGTTAAATTCTTCATGAATGGAAAACTGTATATCATATGTTCTCATAAGTGGGAGCTAAGCTATGAGGATGCAAAGGCATAAAAGTGATGGAATGGACTTTGGGGACTGGGTGGGAAAGCTGGGTGTGGGGTGAGGGATAAAAGACTACATGTCTAGTGAACACTAGACTGGTGACTGGTCAGGTGACTGGTGCACCAGAATCTCAGAAACCACCACTAAAGAACTCACCAATGTAACTAAAACCCACTTGTACCCCCAAAACTATTGAAATAAATAATTTTTTTAAATGTAAGTTTTTTGTATAATTTAATAAACAACTTTAAAATGCTAAGAAAGAGCAGTTGGGCATGGTGGCTTATGCCTGTAATCCCAGCACTTTGGGAGGCTGAGGCAGGCGGATCACTTGAGGTCAGGAGTTTGAGACCAGCCTGGCCAACATGGTGAAACCCCATCTCTACTAAAAATATAAAAATTAGCCAGATGTGGTGGCTGGCACCTGTCATCCCAGCTACTTGAGAGGCTGAGGCAGGAGGACACTTGGACCCAGAGGCAGAGGTGGTAGTGAGCCACGATCATGCCACTGCACTCCAGCCTGAGACTCTGTCTCAAAAAAAAATAAAAGCTAAAAAACAGAGAGAAATTCAGTTTCATCACTTAGTAATGCAAATGAACTATCAAGAGAAGACCGCATGTGCATTTTCTGTTTTGCACAGAACCCCCAGCATATACCATGGTGGTGGGTACATTGCCAGTTCTCAAATATTTGTTTAATTGCATTAATAAAATAAACAACTGTATTTATAAAATAGTTTATTTTGGAATGCTTACAGATTCACAAGAAGTTGCAAATAAATGAATAGGGAAGTCCTGTGTACCCTTCATCCAGTTCCCCCTAGTGGTAACAGTGGTCGTAATTAGAGCACAATGTCAAAACCCGGAAATTGACCTCAATGCAATTCCTAGATGCTATTCAGATGTCAGCAGTTTTATATGGACTCATTTAAGTGGCTTTGTTTAGTATTATGCAATTTTATCACACAGGTATCTTCATGCAGTCACCACAATCAAGATATTTAGCTCATCTAACACCACAGAGCTCCCCTGTGCTATCCTTTCATAGCCATATCTACCCCTCCCCATCACTAGCCCTGTCCACCACTAATCTATTCCTGTCTGTATGATCGTATTATTTCACAAACATCACATAAGTTGAATCATAAAGTATATATCCTTTGGAGACTGGCTTTTTTCAGTGTAACTTCCTTGAGGTTCATTCAGGTTGTTCAGTGAATCAACAGTTAATTGCCTTTTATTGCTGAGTAATAGTCTGCAGAACAGATGTACCATAGGTTGTTTAGCCATTCATCCACTGAAGGACATTTGGATGGTTTCCAGTTTTTAGTTACTATGCAGGAACCTGCTGTAAACATTTGCATACAAGTTTCCATGTGAAACATGTGTTTTCATTTCTCTGGGATATATACCCAAGAGTGAAACTGCTGGGTCATGTGGTAAGGCTATCTGTAGTTTCCTATCCTTTTTTGGAGATGGGGTCTCACTCTGTTGTCCAGGCTGGAATGCAGTGGTGCCATCATGGCTCACCACAACCTCAACCTCCCAGGCTCGTGATCCTCAGCCTCCTGAGTACCTGGGACCAGAGGCATGCACCACCACACTCAGCTAATTTTAAATTTTTTGTAGAGACAGGGAACTCCTAGCCTTAAGCAATCCTCCCACCTGGGCCTCCCAAAACAATGGAATTACGGGCATAAGCTACCATGTCCAGGCTCTAGTTTTCAAAGGAACTGCCAAACTGCTTTCCAGAGAGGCCACACCATATGACATTCCCAGTAACAATGCAGGGGTGATGCTGTTTCTTTCCATCCTCACCAGCCTTTAGTGTTATCCCCACTTTTTATTTTAACCATTCCAATAGGTGAAGTGATACCTTGCTGTGGTTTTAATTTGCATTTCTCAAATAATTAATGACATTGAACATTCTATCATGTGATTATTTGCCATCTGTATATCCTGTTTGATGAAATGTCTGTTCATGTCTTTTGCCCATTTTGTAATTGGATATTTTTCTTTATGGCTGAATAATAATATTCTACTGTATGGATATATCACATTGTATTTTTCAACTCAGCAGTTGATGAACATTTGAGTAGTTTCCCCATTTTGGCTACTATAAGTAATGCTGCTGTGAATATCTGTGTACAAGTTTTTGTGTGGATATGTTTTCATTTCTCTTTGGCATATACCTAGAGGTGGAATTGCTCAGTCATATGGTAATTCCATATGTTTAAGAAACTGTCAAACTGTTTTCCAAAGTGACAGAACCATTTTAAAACCCCACCAGCAATGTATGATGATTCCAATTTCTCCAAGCCCTTGTCAACACTTGTTATTGTCCATCTTTTTTATGACAGTTACCCTAGTGGGTATGCAGTATATCTCATGGTGGTTTTTTGATTTGCACGTCTGATGATTAGTTCTGTTGAGCATCTTTTCATGTGTTCATTGGTCATTTCTGTATATTCTTGGCAAAAAAAATATCTATTCAGTTGCTTGGTCTATTTTTGATTGGGTTACTTACCTTTACTTATTTATTTTTTGAGACAGGGTCTTGCTCTGTCACCCAGACTAGAGTGCAGTGGTGTGATCATGGCTCACTGTAGTCTGAACAACCTGGGTTCAAGCAATCCTCTCAGCTAAGCCTCCCAAGTAGCTAGGACTATAGGCAGGCACCACCATGCCCAGCTATTTTGTTGTTGTTGCTGTTATAGATACAGGGTCTCAGTATGTTGCCTGGGCTGTTCTTGAACTCTTGGGCTCAAGCGATCTTTCCACCTTGGCTTCCCAAAATGTTGTGATTACAAGTATGAGTAACTGCACCCAGCCAAGAGTTCTTTATATATTCTAGATGCACATCTTTTGTCAGATATGTGATTTGCAAATATTTTCTCCCATTCTGTAGTTTTTCCTCCTTTTTTTTTTTGAGACTGGGTCTGGGGTTTGCTCTGCTACCCAAGCTGGTCCTGAACTCTAGGGCTCCAGGGATGCTCTGACTGCAGCCTCCTAAGTAGCTGACATTATAGGTGCATGCCACTGCACCTGGCCTTGTCATTTCACCCTCTTAACAGGGTCTTTCCAATATTTTTTAAGAATAAAAAAAAAACGCTGTCCAAGCTTGTTGTATAAATAATTCAACAGGGCCATTCTCAATCTGCTTTAATTAACGGTCAACTCTTCTATCACTATCATTAATGAATTATGGGCCTTTAACCAGTTATTATTGTTATCTAGGCCAAAGTTCTCTCTAATTTTTTTTGATACTATTATTTCCCTTTGTAGATGCTTTCTTCACAGAGAGTGCAAAGGTAAATTTCAGATATGCCCAGTTTTAATTACTACAAGTTCCCAGCTATTGAGGCTGATGTATTCGACAAATGGAAATTTGTCCTTCGTCACACTGACTATAAGGAAAGAATGCCTATTGACACATGCCTTCATTACAGTCTCATCTATCTTTGCCAACAAATGAAGGATGAGTGTTTGTTAATATAAGCTTGACCCTGGGCTTTGAGAAGGAACAGATTATGATATGAAAACATGGAACAAGGATGAACCTTGCCAAGGATGATTATTTTTGAAGTGTACACACACGTGTGAAACACAAACCCAATCTTCATATTAGCAGACAGCTTTGTTAACTCCAGAGATCCCCCTTCTAACCCATTTCAATCGACAAAAGGAGTTGTTGTTAATAAATTTTCCAATTCTGATCCCCGTTTGAAGGACTTGGTCAGAGTTTCTCTTTGGCTAGGACATTTTCTTTACATTACTCATCACCGAGGACTTATTGTGATCTTAGTCTGCAGAAATAAAGGGTAAATGGGGCCAGGCAATGGCTCAAGTCTATAATCCTAATACTTTGGGAGGCCAAGGTAGGCAGATTCCTTGAGCTTAGGAGTTCGAGACCAGCCTGGACAATATGGTGAAACCCCATCTCTACCAAAAATACAAAAATTAGCTAGTATAGTGGTGCATGTCTGTGGTTCCAGCTACCTTGGGAGGCTAAGACAGGAGGATCGCTTGAGCCTAGGAGGCAGAGGTTGCAGTGAGCTGAGATTGCGCCACTGCACTCCAGCCTGGGTGACAGAGGGAGACTCCATCTCAAAAAATTAAGAAAAAAAAAAAGCACAATGGATAAGGAAATTGAGAGGAAGCCTCACAGTTAGAAGCGTAACAGGGAACCTTTCAGTGGTTTGAGCCCTGGGACCTATCTGTAATTCTTTTTTGGTGGGGAGGGGCAGGCAGAGATTCAGAAACAATCAGCTTATTCTCTTTTGATGATTGAACATTTGATTTCATAGGGCAAGAGATGTTGATTGATTTTATCTAAGGGGAAAACCTTGCGTGCAGCAAGGCCTCAGTATGCATGCTTATGGGATGAGCACTGGATGGATTACAATGGATGGCTTAGGATTGCCCAGGAGGAAACTGTCACCAAGGGAGGAAAGGAAGGCTTGAACACCACTCCCACAGGAGAGGGGAGTTTCTGGCCTTTCCGAGGACTCAATGCTTGGAGAAAAAATGCCCTCACACCTGTCTAGGAAGGGACCTTCACATGAACCCTGGAAGTGGCTTTAGCCCCAGGTCCTTACATAACGCTACTGAGCCAATCTACTCTGAATCCTCCTATCACCCAGATGGGTTGGAGTATTCAATCCTAATGGATTCTGATCCCCTTTCCTAAAAGGGGCCCTAGATCACTGGGCTGGGTCCCTGACAGGAAAGGCCAGGCGCGCAGCCCCTGAGGACGAAAAGTCAAAGTGACAAGCGGCTGGGGATTGGTTCTCAGCCTGGGAGCAGGAGGGAGGCCCCATGGGCTGCAGGGGTTGGGAGTGCAGGCCCTTCAGGTCCATGCCACTCTTCCATGGACCCCCACCCACCTTGGCCAGCTGGTGGGCCATCCTGCAGGCCCCTGCAAGGGGCAGGCTCCTTCCTCATTTTGAAGGACGCAGTTGCACTTTGGCCAGGGTCCACGGCTGCCCAGCAACCAGTTGCCATAGGAACCACCACTTGGCCAGTTTGCGGCTGAGGTGGAGAAAGGAATGTTTGCTACCATCACAGGGCTTACTATCCAAAGGCATGATTTTCTGAAACAGATGGAAATTGCTTTCTCTATTCCCAGGGGTGGAAGTGGTATGAACAGCAGTTTCTCTGGAGTCCTGGGGATCCGCTGGTTCCAGGCCCAGCCCTGGCATCCACTGGCTTTGAGATGATATTGAAGAACTACCCTCTCCCTCCTGAGGGAAGGGCGCTGCTAGACCAGGGCTGCCAGCACTGCTGGTCCCAGCAGAAAGCAGAAGCTGCCAAAAATGAGAAGAGCAGACAACCCTATGCCTAGCCTGAGTAGCTCCTCTGTTCTCTGAGATTCGCTACCATGTAAGGACAGGAACACTGCATGAGTAAGCTCTTGTTTTTGCTCCAGACAGAGCCTGAACCTGGATAGCACTGAGCAGGCGCAGGCCCCTGGGTCCACCAACCACGTACCATGAGACTTGCCTTCTCTAAGCGCAAGGTGAGGAGAAGAGTAACTGAGTTCCTCCTGCACCCTCTGGGCCGCTGTGCAAAGGCTGGAGCCTTACCCAACAGAGACTCTGAATGCAAGACAGCAGCCACTCCACAAAAGACAGCACAGAGATCTCCAAGACATGGGCAGGGGGTGGAAGGGTGGGGAGGGATAAGGGTAAGTCAGGGTTCAGGGAGCTGGAAGAAGATGCTGATTGGGAAAATGTGCTGAGAAAAGCATCCTTTCTCTCTCCCTGGCTGTTACTGATGATCTGGGGTGGCACCTTTGCCTCTGAAGCTGGCTCTGGAGCTTGTGTGTTTCCAGCTGAGCCTCCCTTTGTAAAGCCCTAACACCTGTCTGGTCAGCAGCTCTCAGAGTAAGATCATCCCTCTCTAACCCCAGTTTGTACCCACCAGGGCCCTGGGGTGAGTACACTGCAGGCTTGCAGTGCAGAGAAGGGCAGTGAGTTTGCCTGAGTTGGCCTTTGGCCAGAGGCCAATGGGAAAGGGATGGGGAGCCCCCAGCAGCCATGGTCAAGCAAAGCCACTTCCAAATGACCCAGATTACAGCCCTGGACAGGGAACCACTGAAAGCCAGAATGGAAGGGTTCTAAGAGATGGCTCTGCACCATCCCCATGGCACAGATGGGGAAACTGAGGTCCAGAGGTGGTGCATCATCAGCTTGAGAGAGGGGACCAGACTGGGTGCTTTCCAGAGTTGGATTCTAGTGCTCTCTGGAATCAGATTCTGATTCAATGGCAACTGCCACTGTTTGCCTCTTTCTGCCAAATTCCCAGCACTGGACTTTGCACAGATTCGAGCCTCCTGAGAAGTCATGGAGGGTGACAGTTTTCAAAGTTTGAATAATAATAATAATGTCATCTGCTATTAATAAGTGCTCACTGTGCCAGGGTCTGTATTTCTAATCATCATGACAACTCCATTACCTACCTTTAATAGGTGAGGGAACTGAGGCTGCAGCCTCCCAAGGTAGCTGGGATACAGGAAGGCTAAGTGACTGGCCCAAGGCTGTGGCCAACTTAGGACCCACCAGCCAGTACAGCAGGTGCCTTTTGTTGAGAGAGGAGGTGCAGGGTGGAAGGAGGGTGTCCTGGTGCCTCCTACAGGAATGCAATCAGCGTGTCCCTGCCTCACTGTTGGCAGTGCTGCCTTCCCTGTGGGTCATCATCTCCCCTGTCATTAGGCAGACCCCAGGCAACCCTCTGGTGAGGCCTTCTTGGGCAGAACTGCTGGCGCCTCCCACTGGCCTGGGCACTGGGCACATAGCTGACTTTACAGCTGATCACAGCACATCATGATTTATTTACAGGCCCAGCTCTGGCCCAGGATGAAGCTTCCAGAGAGCAGAGCGCAGACCTCATTCTTTTTTTTTTTTTGAGACGGAGTTATGCTTTTGTTACCCAGGCTGGAGGGCAATGGCACGATCTCAGCTCACCTCAACCTCCGCCTCTTGGGTTCAGGCAATTCTCCTGCCTCAGCCTCCCGAGTAGCTGGGATTACAGGCATGCGCCACCATGCCCAGCTAATTTTTTGTATTTTTAGTAGAGACGGGGTTTCACCATGTTGACCAGGATGGTCTCGATCTCTTGACCTCGTGATCCACCCGCCTCGGCCTCCCAAAGTGCTGGGATTACAGGCGTGAGCCACCGCGCCCGGCCTGACCTCATTTCTTTCTACCTTCCTGGGTCCCTGACCTCGCCTGGACCATCTCACATGCTTCATGGGGCTCGCCATGGCTGCAAGCGTCATGTCCCACTGAGGCGACTCCCCACTACATTGTTCATGCTGTAATAAAAGTTTTCTTTTTTAGGAAACTGCTTTGCCATACTGAGCAACTGTGTATATGAGGCTTTTTAAAACTCTGAGAAAAGGAATACAGTACAAGCATACAAACTGTCACAATGCAGCCAGGACGTTGTCGGGGAGCTATTTATAGGTTCAGATGCCAAAACAGAAGGGGAGACATTGGACAGATTTGTGAATTGCCAAGTGTCAGGGAAGGCTAAATAAAGAGAAACCAGGCTGGGGAGATTTCTGGGAGAAAGGGAGGTGGAGGGAATGGGGGGAGATGCTGGGCAAAGGTGCCACCCCGGAAAGAGGTACATGTCAGGGAAGGCAATCCCATCTGCTCCCTGCTCATGCCACAGGGCCGGGGAGATGTCTTTGGCTGCACCCATCAAGAAAAAACACTTTGTTCTCTCTGGAAGCAGAGGGGACACGAGGGAAGGGAGGTGGGTGACAACAGCCCTGAATGCCAGAGGAAGACCCTCCAAGAATGTCCATAAAATAACAGCTTCAACATCAGGATCTTACAAAGTTCCCCACCTCCCCCCACAAGTTTTGGAACTTTGACCTGAGGTCTAGAAGAAAGTGACTGCCACTGGGAGACCCAGAGCAGCTCAGTAGCTCACTGAAGGCCACAGAGCTAGGAGGCAACGAGGCTAGGACGTGGCCTTGGGCAGGTCTGACTCTGCAGTCTGTGCCCTCACCTACCACGTGCAGCTGGTGCAGCTCTAGGCCCATGAGAAACAGAATGTGAGCCATGTGTGCAATCTCAATTTTCTCATAGCCACATTAGAAATAGTAAACCAAAACAGGTAAAATTAATCCCAGTAATATATGTTATTCAACCCAATATATCTAAAATATTGTCCTTTTAAGATACTATAAATATATTAAAAATTACTAGTAGGACATTTTACATTTTTTTCATATTAAGTGCTCACAGTCCAATGTGTATATTACACTCACAGCTCAGCGCTACCTTGCCATCTCATGTGCTCTTCCAAACAGGACAATTCTATTTATCCTTTAGGACCCAACTCAAATATCTTCACCCCTCAGACTTGTTCCCCTGGGGCCTCATGCACCAGTCAGTGTTGGGGGGTGGGGGTCCTTCCTCTGACTGCAGTAAAATCCTAACATCGTTTTAACATAATCATCTCTGTGTCCCTAGGGCCTAGTGTCCTTAAACTAAATAACCGAATGTCTTCTATAATTCTCTATTTCTGTAGCATGGGTGATTCTTGCATCCCAGAGTGAATAGAAGTCTCCCTGCAAGCAGACCCATGTTTTCAACTCAAGAGCAGTACCACACAGTATTTATAACTCATGTTGGGAACCAGGTTTCTGGGGTTTACATCCTGTCCCCACCACTTACTAATTAATGTGTGATCTTAAGTAAGCCACTTCAACTCTCTGTGCCTCAGTTTCTTCTTTTGTAAAAGGAGGGTGATCATAATTCCAGTTATCTATTGCTTTGTAACAAATCACTTGCAAAATTTAGTGGCTCTGAATAACCATCTTATTGTAGCTCACAAGGTGTAGGTCAGGAATTTGGCAGGGCTCAGCTAGGTGATTCTCCTGCTCTTTGCGGCACTGACTAGAGCACTTAGTGGTATTCAGCTTGGAGGGTCCAAGACACTTTTGCTTATGACTGGTGCCTTGGCAGGAACAGCTAGAAGGTTGGATTCACCCAGGCCTGTCTTCCTTTTGGGTCTCTCTCCCTCCTTATATAGTGTCCATAGGCCTCTCAACATGGTCTCTCCAGTATGGTGTTCTCAATCATTAGATTTCTTACACGACAACTCAGAGCTCCCAGAGTCCAGGCAGAAGCTGTCAGTTCTCTTAAAAGCAACATCTGGGACTGGGGTAGTGTCACTTCTGCTTTATTTTATTGATTGGTCAAAGAAGTAACAGGCTAGCCCAGATCCAAGGAGAGGAGCAATAGACTTTACCCCTTGATGGGAAAAATGTCAAAAGAATGCATGATCATCTTTAATCTGCCATGCTATACTTTTATATTGTAGGGCTAATATGCAGATTAAATTAATTCATATAGAAGGCTTAACAAGTGACTGTCATTATGATTCTACTTCCTTAGTCTCTCTCATGGTACCTAGTGAAGACCTGAGCACCCAGCAAAGTCTCAATAAATATTGTGTGTCATAACTCAGTAGGAGAAGAGGCACATAGAGAACATTCTAGGTTGGGCTACATAGACAGGGTTTCAGGAACCAATCTGGAGCCACATTCTGCAAACTAGGGATCCAACTGGAGTCCTAAGACTGTGATATCAGAACAGAGTTCTGAGGGAGCCCAGGAGAGAAAAGAGAACTAACACAAACCTAGCAGAGTCTACCCAACTCCAAGGATCTCCCAAAACTCTATTTGGAGGTACCATATTATACAGATGAGGAAACTGAGATTGAAGAGGCTCAGGAATTTGCCCAAGTTTAACCAGGTAGTAAGTGAGAAGCCAGGTTTCAAATCTAGGTCTGCCTGCCTGTTGGCTTCGTCCATCACAGCCACTGCCACTGGCGTTCCTCAAAGAAAACCATGGAAAATGCTTGACCATATCTTCTCAATGAATGACAGGGCTTTGGTTTCAGGACCCTGAAGCTGATGAGAAGTAGCCCCTCAGGTGTTCACAAGGAAATACTTGATGATTTCAAAGGTCATCCCATGATCAACGGATAGTCTCACATTATCCATCTGATTTCTCTGAGAATCTATGCTACACTTGTCCTGTCATGCCCTGCCTGAAATTTATTTCCTATTTCTGCAAAGACACAGCTAAAAGAAACAGTTTTTCATGTAAGAATTATAAAAAATTATATGTAAACACACTTCATCCCATCTATCCACAAACATGTCATGTTTTAGTTTGCAAAATGCTCACATATGTGACACCTCCCCATGGTTCTATGAGATGGGTATTACCATTCGCATTTTCTAGATGAGGAAACTGAGCAGTAGTGAGCTGGTAAGTGCTTAAATCCAGCTCTCCACGAGGGAAAAAACCCTGATTTACAGCATTTGCCAGTTTCCATAAGACATTTACTACCAAGTTAGGAAGAGATTCACACAATTAGCTCTTACCAGTTGATATGAGTCGGCTCCAGCATGCTGCCCAAAACAGCTCAGGCACAAACCCACCTCCACCCAGTTGTTATGAGGCAGAGCCAGGCCTGGAAGTAACTCCTCCTCACCATGGCTCTCTTTGTTGAAGCCATCTAGCCCCAGCCTGCCTGCTTTCTGCCCAACTCTGGTACTTTGCAATAAAGATAAAGCACTTTAATATACTCTTAGCTTAAGCTTCAGACTCCAAGGGTAATTCCAATGTTCTTTGTTAAATAAATCCCCTGCTAAAAGAGGAAAGGATAAGCCACAACCATACAAAGAGTATCAGGGATTTGATTATTAGCTCTTCTACTTCCTCTTTGGAGTCCTCCACCTTCCTCTATCTTGGAGAGTCATTTGGATGAGGAATATGGGAGATAAGACAGGAAACAACCTGGTACAGGTGAAAGAGTTCGCATGTGGCATCTACAGACCCAGGTTTAATCCCAGTTACATGCTGGGCCACACTTCAGCCGCAGACTGGAGATCCTACCACCTGTTTCATAGTGTTGTGAAGACGGAGAGGCGAATGTCTATGAAACCCACATGGTACCTGGTAGACAGCAGCTCCCCAATACTTAGTTAGGGCTGAAGGCTGAAGAAAAGTAAGATTTCGCAGCCTACTTATTGGGGAACTGGGTCTCACCTGGGGGATCCTACTTGTGTAGGTACAAAGGGCAGCCTTGCACTGGGAGCTACATTAAAGGAACATCCCAGCAGGGGAAATTCCTCTGGGGCAAGTTCCCTAAAAGTTTCCAATGTGAAAACTAAGACTGAGACAACAATACAACATGTAACAGGATTAGGACTGCGGACAAAAGCAGTGCAAACTACTCCTTGATCCTGGGCAGATAAGGGGAGATGGACATAAAGAGACACAGAAAACATCAGTTTATTTCTGTGGGACTTTCCAGAAAGTCTCATGTCTGACTTCTTGCTTAAATAGTTTAGGCAGAAAGAAGTTGGTGAGACAGGCATAAGAATGTGGCTTCCTCTGGGTCCTCTGGGCTGCCTGAACACTGAGCAACATGTATTTTCCTTTATAATCCAGGTGCTTGGGACATCTGGGGTCAGGCAAAAGAAGAATGGCGCCTTCTGCCTGTGTGGGCCTTTCTCTTTCCAAGGCACTTTGTATCTATCTCTTGCCAGGTGAGGCCAGGGGTCCTTTCTCCCAGGAGGCTCAGAGATGTTGAGTGACTTGCTTCAGACCACCCAGTGTTACTGGGGAAGCCTGATTAGAACCTAGTTCACTGACGCACACCCATGGCTTTGCACAAACTCACCTTGGCTCGAACACTGCTCACACTGCCTAGAGATGAGGCCACCTAGGAACTCCCAGAGCAAAGCAAATCTGGGAGGTGGGTCCAGAGGTGCTCAGAGGTAATAATCAACTTTCTCTTTTAGGAAAACCCCCTCAAAGCCATGTTCCCCTAGAAACATCTCGTTAGAAGTCCTCTTCATGGTGTGATCTGCTCAGGGCAAGCTAAGCATCCATACAGGATGCTGTGAGAACGACAAAGCACTTGCCAAGGCTCTCGGTGTTGCTTCTTCCACTCTTGCCCCAATCCACTCAGCTATCCAAGTGATCCTTTTGAGAGCAGAAGCTGGTCCACCTTCATCCCTTTGCCTATAATGCCATCCCTGCAACCCTCTCTTTTTTCCTTCTCCTTTGGCTCACATTGATCACAAGAGCCCTGATTACACTGTGTTACAATTGAAAACTCTGTCTCTTTGGCTAGATTTGAGCTCCTTGAGGAGAGACACCATCTTATCATGATCCAGGGTTCAACAGATGCTAGTTACCTATATGCATGAATATAGGTAACTGCATCAATGAATGCAGCAGTATCAGCTCATTCTTGGATTTCTGTCAGATTTTAGGTATGTTCACATATATCTTCTTATCTGTTCCTTATAACAACTTCCCTGGAAGTATCATTAACCCAATGATGTGGTTGGTGAAAAGGAGGATCAGAAGTCAAATAACTTGCTTTAGCTTAGGGCTAGTTGAGTGGGAGAAGTGAATATGAAACCAGGTTTTCTTCTTTGGTTTATATGCATTCAATGCTAAACATTCCCTCTAAGCACCGTTTCACTGCTTCCTACAAAGTTCAGTAAGCTGTGTTTTCATTTTCATTTATGTCAAAGTATTTTTAAATTTCTTTTGAGATTCCTTCTTTGATTGCGTGTCGCTTAGAAGTGTGTGGTTTAATTTCCAAGCACTTTGGGATTTTTCCAGCTATCTTTAGGTTATTGGTTTCTAGTTCAATTCTCCTGTTGTTTGAGAGAAGACACTGTATGACTGCGATTCTTTTAAATTTGCTAGGGTGTGTATTACGGCCCAGAATGTGGTCTATCTTGGTCAATGTTCTAGGTGAGCTTGAGAAGAATGTGCATTCTGCTATTGTTGGATAAAACGGTCTATAGATGCCCGCCATATCCAGGTGATTGATGATGGTGCTGAATTCAACTATGTTCTTACTGATTTTCCACCTGCTTTATCTGCTCACGTCTGATGGGCAGGAGTGCTGACGTCTCCAGCTATGATAGTAGATTAATCTGTTTCTCCCTGTAGTTCTATCTGCTTTTGCCTTAAGTATTTTGATGTTCTGTTGTTGGGTACACACAAACAAAGGACTATTAGATCTTCATGGAGTACTGTTCCATTTATCATGATGTAAAGTGTTTACCCCTGAACATTTTCCTTCGTCTGAAGTCTACCCTGTCTGAAATTAATAAAGCTACCTCTGCTTTTTTTTTTAAATTAGTGTTAGCATGGTATACCTTTCTCCATCCATTTACTGTCAATCTATATGTGTCTTTATATTTAAAGTGGGTTTCTTGTAGACAGCATATAGTGAGTCTTATTTCTTGATCTATTCTGACAACCTCTCTCTCTCTTTTTTTTTTGAGATGGAGTTTCACTCTTGTTACCCAGGCTGGAGTGCAATGGCGCGATCTCGGCTCACCGCAACCTCCACCTCCTGGGTTCAGGCAATTCTCCTGCCTCAGCCCCCTGACTAGCTGGGATTACAGGCACGCGCCACCATGCCCAGCTAATGTTTAGTATTATTAGTAGAGACGGGGTTTCACCATGTTGACCAGGATGGTCTCGATCTCTTGACCTCGTGATCCACCTGCCTCGGCCTCCCAAAGTGCTGGGATTACAGGCTTGAGCCACCTCACCTGGCCAACCTCTCTCTTTTAATTGGTGCATTTGGACCATTAAAATTCAAAGTGATACTAATATTGTTGGATTGACATCTACCATATTTGTCACTGTTTTCCATTTGTTGTACTTGTTCGTTTGTCCTACTTTTGTCTTCCACTCTTTCTTGGCCTTTTGTAGTTTTAATTTGCATTTTATATGATTCTATTTTGTCCTTTATTAGTTATACTTCTTTTTAAATTTTTTTAAATGGTTGTCCTAGAGTTTGCAATATACATTTACAACAAATCCATGTCCATTTTCAAATAAGACTATACTGCTTCACAGGCTGTGAGGGCAGTTGGTCCTCCATATCTGCAGTTTTCACACGATTCAACCAACCATGGATTGAAAATATTTGAGAAAGAGGCCAGGTGCAGTGGCTCATGCCTGTAATCCCAGCACTTTGGGAGGCCAAGGCGAGTGGATCACGAGGTCAGGAGTTTGAGACTAGCCTGGCCAACATGGTGAAACACCATCTCTACTAAAAACACAAAAATTAGCCAGGCATGGTGGTGGACACTTGTAATCCCAGCTACCCTGGAGACAGAGGCAGTAGAATCACTTGAAACTGGGAGTTGGAGGTTGCAGTGAAGAGGTCACACCATTGTACTTCACCCTAGGGAACAGTCCCTAAGATGGACTGACGGAAGGAAGGAAGAAAGGAAGGAAGGAAAGAAGGAAGGAAGGAAGGAGGGAGGGAGGGAGGGAAGGAAGGAAGGAAGGAAGGAAGGAAGGATATATTCGGGGAAAAAAGTTACAAATTTTGGCTGGGCACGGTGGCTCATGCCTGTACTCTAGGAGGCTGAGGCAGATGGATCACCTGAGGTCAGGAGTTTGAGACCAGCCTGGCCAATATGGCGAAACCCCATCTCTACTAAAAACACAAAAATCAGCCGAGCGTGGTGGTGTAGGCCTGTCATCCAGCTCCTCAGGAGGCTGAGGCAGGAGAATCTCTTGAATCCAATCCAGGAGGCAGAGGTTTCAGTGAGCCAAGATCACACCATTGCACTCCAGCCTGGGCAACAGAGCGAGACTCTGTCTCAAAATAATAATAGTAGTAATTCTAAAAGCAATACAGAATAACAACTGTTTATATAGCACTTACATTGTATTGAGAATTACATGCAATCTGGAGGTGATTAAAGTATACAGGATGGTGTGCATAGGCTATATGCTAACACTGCACTGTTTTGTACAGAGGCTCAAGTACCTATTGATTTTGGAATTGTGAAGGTAGTCCTGGAATAATCAATCACCCACAGATACCAAGGGATGTGTGTACCTTGGTTTTTTTTTTTTTTTTTTTTTTTGAGACAGTTTCATTCTGTTGCCCAGGCTGGAGTGCAATGGCATGATCTCAGCTCATTGCTACCTCTACCTCCTTGGTTCAAGCAATTCTCTTGCCTCAGTCTCCAGAGTAGCTGGGGTTACAGGCGGGTGCCACCATGCCCAGCTAATTTTTTGTATTTTTAGTAGAGACAGGGTTTCGCCATGTTGGCCAGGCTGGTCTTGAACTCCTGACCTCAGGTGATCCACCTGCCTCGGGTACCCAAAGCACTGGGATTACAGGTGTGAGCCACTGCACCAGGCCAACTGTAACTTCTAATAACAAAACAAGGTTATTTTTTCCTCCCACTCCTTGTGTCAATGCTGGGCCATCATTTTGCTTATACACACACACACACACACACACACACCCCATAAGTAATAGAATATACTATTGCCATTATTTCCAACCAACTGTTATCTGTTAGATTAATTAAGAATAAGAAAAGTAAAAAATTTTCTTTTGCCTTCCCTAATCCTTCTCTGATGCTCTTCCTTTATATGGACCTGAGTTTCTGACCTTTATCATTTTCTTTCTCTCTAAAGAAATTTTAGCATTCAAAAGGCAGGTCTACTAGCAACAAATCCCATCACTGTTTGTTTGTTTGAGAAAGTCTTTATTTTTCCTTCTCTTTTGAAGGACCATTTCACAGGGCACAGAAATCTTGTTTTTTTTTCCTTCAACACTACATATTTCATTCCACTATCTCCTTGCTTGCATGATTTCTGAGAAGTCAGATGTAATTGTTATCTTCGTTCCTCTATAAGCAAGGCGTTTTCCCCGCTCTGGCATTTTTTTTTTTTTTTTTAAGACTTTTTCTTTGATTTTCTGTTGTTTGAAAATGGTATGCCTAGGTTAGTTATTTTGGCATCGATCTCGCTCAGTGTTCACTGACCTTCCTAGTCTGTGGTTAGGTGTCTGATGTTAATTTGAGGAAGTTCTCAGTCATTATTGTTTCAAATATTTTTTCTGTGCCCTTCTTTTTTCTCCTTCTGGAATTCCCATTATATACCTGTTACACCTTTTGCAGTTGTCCCACAGTTCTTGAACACTCTGTTCTATGTTTTTGCTCAGGTTTTTTTTCCTCTTTCCTTTTTCGGTTTTCTACCAAGATATTATCATGCTCAGAGATACTCCAGCCATGTCCAGTCTACTCACAGACCTATCTAAGGCATTCTGCGTTTCCATTACAGTGTTTTTGGTCTCCAGCATTTCTTTTTGGTTCTTTCTGGGAACTTCTGTTTCTCTGCTTACATTCCCCATTTGTTCTTGCGTGCTGTCATCTACCTTACCATTAGAGCCTCAGCGCCTTAATAATATTTGCTTTCAATTCTTGGTCTGACCATCCCAACCTTTCTACCATATGTGAGTCGGTTCTCATGCTTGCCCTACCTCTTCAAACAGTGTTTAATGCCTTTTAATATGTCCTGTAAGTTTCTCTTGGTGGCCAACTGTAATGTACTAGATAAAAAAATTTGCTGGCTGGGTGCGGTGGCTCAAGCCTGTAATCCCAGCACTTTGGGAGGCCGCGGCAGGCGGATCACGAGGTCAAGAAATGGAGACCATCCTGGCCAACATGGTGAAACCCTGTCTCTACTATAAATACAAAAAAATTAGCTGGGCGTGGTGGCGCACGCCTGTAGTCCCAGCTACCCGGGAAGCTGAGGCAGCTGGGAGGTGGAGGTTGCAGTGAGCCAAGATCGCACCACTGCACTCCAGCCTGGTGCCTGGTGACAAAGTGAGACTCTGTCTCAAAAAAAAAAAAATTGCTATAAACAGGGCTTTAGTGATATGCTGAGACGGTGTTGGGGAGGGGGAGAGTTGTACAGTCCTAAGGGTAAGTCACAGTCTCACTGAGCCTGTGCCTCTGGACTGTTAACTTCAAAAGTTAAAGTTTTGAAGCTGCAGTTCTCTGCATTCGCCTATCAGTCTCTCCAGTAATTTCTGTCTCAGTTTTTTCCCCCTCTAAGTTGGGCAGGATGGCTAAAATCGGATGAAGGTGTGCATTTCCCTTTCCCAGGCAGGTTAGGCTCTTGTATCAGGCCATTCTTGCGCTGCTATAAGGAAATACCTGCGACTGGGTAACCTATAATGAAAAGAGGTTTAATTGGCTCACGGTTCCGCAGGCTTTACAGGAAGCATGGTGCTGGTATCAGCTCAGCTTCTGGTAAAACCTTGGGGTGCTTTCAATTATAGCGGAAGGTGAAGTGGGAGCAGGCACTTCACATGAAAAGCAGGAACAAGATAGGCAGAGTGAGAGGATGCCGTACACTTTGAAACAACCAGATCTCACCAGAACTCGTTTCTGGGAAGACAGCACTAAGCCAGGAGGGATCCACCCGTGACCCAAACACCTCCTACCAGGCCCTACCTCCAGCACTGGGGATTACAATTCAACATGACACAGATCTAAATTATATCAGCTCTGGTTACAAAGTTTCTCCTGAAAGCATACCTTATTGAGAAGAAGGAGGGCTCTGGCATATTTCAAAGCTGTTCCTACTCCCTTCCCCCTGCAGGAAGAATGAGGAGATCTTCCTGCAGGAAGAATGCAGGAACCTGGTCAAGCTACTGGTGGTAAAACTCACAAAAGTGTTGAGGCTCCTTGAGGACTGGGTTCCCTGGAGTTTTCACTCAGGCTTGTCCACAGTGAACTAGTTCACTGGTTACACACTGGGTTTCCCTCTCTCAGCACTGGTGCCCATGGGAGTTTGTGCTTTTGAGTTGCTGCTCTGGCAAGCTGCAGTTCCTTGCATTTGCCTATTAGTCTCTCCAATTTTGAGAACAGTGACTTGGCCTGTGACCCCGCCTTTATGACAGATCCAAGAAGAGTTGTCGATTTTTCAGTTTGGTCAGGTTTTTACTTGTTAAGACCAAGTGGTGACTTCAAGTTTCTAACATGCTAGATCAGACAGAACACAGGTTTCCTAACCCTAAATACCCATGTCACGTGGGAGGGAGGCAATCAGGAATGGAGGAGTGAAAACTAACATTTTATGAGCACCTCCTGTGTGCCAGGCACTACTGCACAAAGTTTCAGTTAATCGCCACTACGATTATGAGCCCATTTTACAGTTGAGAAAGCCAAGGCTTAGTGAGGTAGAGGCTTGAGTAGCATTGCCAAGATCTCACCACTGATGAAAG
Source organism: Callithrix jacchus (assembly GCF_049354715.1). NCBI lineage: Eukaryota > Metazoa > Chordata > Mammalia > Primates > Cebidae > Callithrix > Callithrix jacchus. Next base: position 127,442,575 of record NC_133509.1, on the reverse strand, counting down.
CTAAGGGGTGGGATTTTAATTTGGATCAATTGGGTTCCAAAGCCCACCCTCTCAGTCCATCCAGATCAGGCCCTCCTTGCACAAGTGTGAGCTGTTATTAGCTAACTGACCAATGACCCAGTATTTGCTGAACACCTGCAGCATGACCTACCTTCTGGGGGACAATGGATCCCAGATGTTGTATGAGATGCAAAGCTTCAGCCCAGATGGGGAAAGAAGATGTGACAATATGAAACAGACAATGAAGGATGGGGAACACCTGACGAGCTGAGAGGAGCAGGGAGACCAAACCAAGCAGAGGAAACGGCACAAGCAAAGGCTCAGAGGTGGGAGTGAAAGTAACACATGCAAAAGAGAGGCAGAAATGAAGCAGCGTGGCTCTGGAGGGGGCTGTAGGACTGTTACTCTTCCAGGGGGCTTTGCACTGTGACAACCTGGAGAAATTGCTCTGAACAGGCAAGAACAGGCAAGAAACCATGAAATTTCACTGTGCACCTAAGTAGCCTTGCAGGGAAGTCAGAGGGTCAGGGTGAATGTGGGCATAAGGAGGATGCTGTCAGTCAGAAAGAGGTTTACAAAGAACAGGTTCCCCCTCCTCTATTTCAGGATGGCCAGGACAAACTAACTCCCACACTTCATGAGCTAATGCCTGACATTCCACGATAACATCAACACGAGAGCTTTTATTCCTTCACATTGCCCTGGCAGAGAGCACTGCTTTACAGTGGTATTACTCTTGCACGTGCTAGGACTAGTTTGGTTACTGAGTAGAGAATTTCCTGAGAGGTTTTCAGGGAGGATGGGAGAGGGAGGCAGATACAACGCAAAAGGAAGGTGAGTGCCCAGATGCAGATGTTGCCTCCTTTCATGCTGCTATGGTCTGAATATTGGTGTCCCCCTAAATTCCTGCGATGAAACCTAATTCCTGATGCATGAGTATTAAGGGGTAGGGCCTCTAGGATATTGATTAAGTCATGAGGGTGGAGGCATGAAGGATCCACCCTCATGAATGGAATTAGTGCCCTTATAAAAGTGTGCTGTGGCTTGAATGGGTCCCCTCCAAAATTCATGTGTTGAAACTTAATGGCCAACATGATGCTTTGAGGAGTTGGGGCCTTTAAGAAGTGATTAGGCCATGAGGGCTCCTCCCACGTTGATGGGACTAAGACTCTCATAAAAGAGCTTTCACACAGCATTCAGCTCTCTGGCCCTTCCGCCTTTGACCAAGTGAGGACACAGCATCCCTCCCTTCCAGAGAATGCAGCTTCATGGCACCATCTTGGATCAGAGATCAGCCCTCACCAGATAAGAGAACCTGCTGGTGCCTTGATCTTGGACTTCCCAGTCTCCTGAACTGTGAGAAATAAATTTCCATTCTTTATAAATAACCCAGTCTTGGTATTTTGTTAAAGCAGCACAAATAGACTAAGACATGCTGAGTCAAGATTACCCACACCTGGTGCTCTCCTGTGACAGAAGCCCAGAAGGCACTGTGGCCTTGGGCCCTGACCTCTCCTTTTGTCACTTCCAAAAGAGCGGTGTCTGTGCAGAGGTTCCTGGCCCCTCACAACAGTTGAATTGGGCTACTTTCCCAGCTTAGATGTGTTTTCTGCAGCTGCAAGGCCCCTGAAGGTGGCAGTCCATGTACACACAGGCTGTGGCCACCCACAGTACTAACCCATTTCCCTCATCTCTCCCTTTTCTCTTGCTCTCTTGCCTCTGAGGCCATGTGTTCTAGATCTTTCTCCATCTCTGTCAAAACTTCTTCTTGTGTCCAATTCTCTCAGTGTAAAACAAACTCCTCCACTGTTTCTATGTTCCTGTTTCTTGGAGAGGCCTTGCTGCACCACAGACCGTCACAGGCCCCGACCCACTGAGAGGGCTTCCCTTCTAGTGGGTAATGGCTGCTCCCGGGCCTGCCCCTTATCTTTGCTCCCCAGTCCCAGTTTGTAGGCAGCCATGAAGGCCATTATCTGAGACAGGTGTCTCAAGCTCCTCCCTCCTCTTCCTCTGTCCTGGCAGAGTTACTGTCCTGTTCAGCTCCCACATAGTCAAGCTCTATTTTGAAGCACCAATATCAGAGGGCTACTTCCTGCTCAAAAGCTTTGCATGGCTTCCGACAACACTATAAGCCAAATCTCCAACACCCTGGGGTGGTTGTCAAGGTCTTTCATGACCTGGCCGAATCCCACCCTCTAGCCTCAACTTTGACTCTACTTCCAATCACCTGTCCCCCAAAAAGAGTTCTGCCCTTTACTGATTCTCTTTCCCGCATCTGAGCCCTGATGCAGGCTGTGGTCTCAGCTTAACACATCTGTTCCCCAGTTTCTCTTTTTCACAAATATTTTCCATCTTCCAAGGCCCAAAGGAGGCCTGGGTGGATTTCCCTGACAGTCACTGGTTTTGATGACCCAGAGTACATGCCTACATTCTAACATTTAGGACAGTTTGGCCTGTATTTCTGGTTAAGTATGCATGAGTCCATCTCTCCCACTGGTTCAATGCCAAGAACTATGTCTTCGAGCCTGTCATACTGTCCTCCTTCAAAAGCCATTCAACGTGTATTTAATTGGTGGCAAAGTCTTTGAAATGTTCCATAACACAGAGAAAGCTCATAATAAAATGTCTAAGTGAAAAAAACAGAAGCTAAGAATGCACAACTATGATTGAAGATCTTTTTTTTTTTGAGATGGAGTTTCGTTCTTGTTACCCAGGCTGGAGTGCAATGGTGCGATCTTGGCTCACTGCAACCCCCGCCTCCTGGGTTCAGGCAATTCTCCTGCCTCAGCCTCCTGAGTAGCTGGGATTACAGGCATGCACCACCATGCCCAGCTAATTTTTTGTATTTTTAGTAGAGATGGAGTTTCATCATGTTGACCAGGATGGTCTCGATCTCTTGACCCCATGATCCACCCGCCTCAGCCTCCCAAAGTGCTGGGATTACAGGCGTGAGCCACCACACCTGGCCTTTTATTTATTTATTTATTTATTTAAAGAAATTCACCACCAAAGTTTTACAATAAAGTTCTTGGAGTTAAATTATCTCACGATGTATTTTTTTCCTGGCCCAACTCCTGTGTTGGAGGCTGAAAAGGGGAATGCTGAAAACAGAAAGAAATAAACGTGGCTATTTTAGCCAAAACCGCTATGAGTAATAACCAATGTGAGATAAGAAGAACGAATCAACATCTTACAGGAGTTCTCCAAGAGCAAAGTGTTACAGGAAATGATGGGTTTTGTGGTATGAACTGCATGCTGCTCAAACTCCACAGCTAATTATAACTGCTAGTATTTATGGTGCACTTACTACATGCAGACTTTTTCCCATAAATTGTCTCCCATTTCATCCAGGAGACAAAGTTGTGGAGTGCATCCCATGTGCCAGGCAACATGGTCCCAAGCTGCTATATATACACACATTGATTGATTTGCTCATCAATCCTCCCAATAGCTGTGTTGCAGATGTTCCCATGTTGCAGATGGGGAAAGTGAAGCAGAGAAATTAAGTAACAAGTCCGATGTCACAAGGTGACAGAAACAGAATTGAAACCCAGAACTGCCAGCCTTTCTAAACCTCATGCTCTCAAAAGAGGTTTGCATTAATGAGAGTACAAGACTCACCACGATGCAATCAGTACTGCCTTGCTGCTGAAAATTCAAAAACAAAAAATACAAAAATTAGCCAGGCACGGTGGCGTGTACCTGTAGTCCCAACTACTCAAGAGGCTAAGGTGGGTGGATCACTTGAGCCCAGGAGGTCAAGGCTGTAGTAAGCTGTGATCACACTGCTGCACTCCAGAGCCTGGGTAACAGAGGGAGACCATGTTCGTTTGTTTTTTTTTTTTTAAAAAAAAAACCATGGACTAGCTTGGGCAGGGATTGCTGAACAAATCTTCCACTCTAAGGCATGTGATCTCAGGCTAAGTAGTTGAAGTTGACACATTTGTCCTGGGAAAGAAGCCCATCTCATAGCCAAATGCAGTGAACCCTTGTGCTAATTGGCATTGTTGGTTACCATCACTGGACTGTGGGGACCTTTGAAACTCAGGAAACGAGACATTCTAGATGAGTCCTCCTGGGCAGTGGAGATCTGTGTGCATGGGTGTCAGCATCACCCAGAATGCCTTTGAGTTCTGCTCTTAGGTTTGACCTGACCCATTATCCTAGAAAGAGATTTGACCCGGATTTAAATCAAAATGTAAATCCAGCACTCCAGGAAGCCAGTTTGAGACTAGCCTGAATAACAAAGAGAGACTCCATCTCTACAAAAAATAAAAAAAAATTACCCGGACACAGTGGCACCCTTGTTGTCCCAGCTACTTGAAAGGCTAAGGCAGGAGGATCGCTTGAGCCCAGGGGGCTGCAGCTGCAGTGAGCTATGATTGTGCCATTGCACTGTAGCCTGGGCACCAGAACAAGACTCTGTTTCAGTCAGTCAATCAAGCAAGCCAGCCAGCCAGCCAGCCAGCCAGGGAACAGGCAGGGAATGAAGCAGGGCTACCTGGGAAACACAGGGTAAATGGCTCAGATTGTGAGTGCTGGGCAGCTCACTTCCTGTATGGGCATCTGTCACTGTCTCATGGCTCCTCTTCTAGAGATGCGGCCAACTTGCCTTCTTTTTACTTTTTTTATTTTTTGAGATGGAGTCTTTCTCTATTGCCAGGCTCGAGTGCAGTGGCGCAATCTCGGCTGACTGCAACCTCCGCCTCCTGGATTCAAGCGATTCTTCCGCCTCGGCCTCCCGAGTAGCTGGGACCACAGGCACATGACACCATGCTCGGCTATTTTTTGCATTTTTACGGGGTTTCACCATGTTGGCCAGGATGGTCTCGATTTCCTGACCTCGTGATCCACCCGCCTTGGCCTCCCAAAGTGCTGGGATTACAGGCGTGAGCCACCACACCCGGCCTGGCCTTCTTTTTAAAGCCGCCAGCAGAAAAATGCCATCACTTGAATCTGTCATTGTCACCATCTTCAAAGCTCATGAATGAGAAAGTAGCTGGTATCTTCCTGGCTAGGTGGCTCGTTTCAGCCATAAAGGGGCAGGCTGCAGCTCAGCAGGCCTCCTTCCATCCTGGGGCTTGGCCCTTGATCCCATACATCCCCTGCTCCTGTGCCTCTTCTGCTGGTCCCTCTCTCTCCACATACATTGGGCCTCTGAGGGGTCCCAGTGAGGCCAAGTGGAGACTCAGACATCTTAGTCTTCTTGTCACCTTCACGCCACAGAGAGGAGAACTGTGGATGCAAGAGAGGGTTAGGCTTGTTCAAAATAGTGGCTAACTGGCCTTGTGGGTCACATGCTTGCAGGAGGATTAGACCTCCCATCCTATTGGAGGCTGGCTTGGCCATGTGACCTGTTTCAGCCAATGAGATGTGAAGAGAAGTGACACCTGCCTTCTCTGAGTGGAACCTTTGAGAACCCTCATGGAATTCCCGCCTAAATACCCCAGATGGGTGCTGCTCCTTCAGCTTGCATTCCAGTATACAAAAGAAGTTGCAAAGAGCCTCAGAGGGAGTGAGAAATACAATTGTTCCTTTGTATCTGTGGGGGGTTGGTTTCAAGACCCCCCTTAGAAATCAAAATCTGAGGATATGAAATGGCGTAGTGTCTGCCTATAACATAGGCATGTCCTCCTGTATATTTTAAATCAGGGGTCCCCAACTCCCAGACCAGGGAACTAGACCATGGCCTGTTAGGAACCGGGGTGCACGCAGGGGTGAGCAGTGGGAGAGTGAGCTTCACCACCGGATCTCTGCCTCCTGTCAGATCAGTGGCAGCATTTGATTCTCATAGCAGGAGGAACCCTTCTGTGAATTGCGCATGTGGGGGATCTAGGTTGCAGGCTCCTTATGAGAATCTAATGCCTGATGATCTGAGGTGGAACAGTTTCATCCAGAAATCATCCCCCATCCCATCCAGGGAAAAATGTGGTGCATATACACCATGGAACACTATACAGCCACAAAAAGGAATGAGATCATGTTCTTTGCAGGGACATGGATGAAGCTGGTGCCAAAAAGGTTGGGAGCTCTGCTTTAAATCATCTCTAGGTTATTTATAACACCTAATACAATGTAAATGCTATATAAACAGTTGTTGCACTATTTTTAATTTATTCTATTTTGTATTGTTGTGGTGTTATTTTTTATTGTTTTTTTTTCTTTGAATATTTTTGATCTATGTTTTGTTAAATCCATGGATGTGGAGACCACAAGTATGGAGGACCAACTACACACTCATTTTACTTTGTGTACCCACACGTGTGTGCGCAAGGCACTGGGTAGGGTTGTGTATTACCATAGCAAGACTAGTCCAAGCTGACTGCTTCAGGGAGTTTCAAGGAAACACTTAACAAGAAACCAGAGGACAATCCAGGCACATGGAAACGTAAGTGGTCAGAGTGAGTGTTTCTTCTTCAAACAGAGCATGGTCAGAGATGAAGTTGGCTACCCCTTCGGGGCATCCCCGTGTCTCCTTCCCTTGCCTCAGCTTTGTGTGGAGAGCCCCAACAAAAGGCCCCAGTTTCAGGCCTGGGCTTTTCCCTTGCCCACTTCCCCCTCAGATTACCCTCCCTGCAGTCACCATGGCCACCACATCTAAAAATCCTAAGCAGTGTAGACACACAAACCCCTCCCAGTGCCCTGTGATGGGGCACCATCATTATCCCCGTCTTATACTCAAGGAAACTGAGGCCTGGAGAGGTAATGTAACTTACACAATGTCACACAGTTAGGAGAAAACAGAGCTGGGATTCAAAAGGCTGTGTGGCTTCCATGGTCTGTCTCAATTGCTATGTCAAGGAGGAGGGCATTGAACAGGAAGAGAGAAAAGAGGAGCGGCAGATCCACTCGGCAAAAAACAAGGGAGCTGCTGCTTTCTAAACCGTCTGGCTGCACCCTAGTGGCTGACCTCAGGGGAATGAGGTCTGGGCGACAATGGAATGATACAAGGAAGCAGCAGGCCAGGTGTAGTGGCTCATCCCTGTGATCCCGACAATTTGGGAGGCCGAGGTGGGCAGATCAACTGAGGTCAGGGCTTTGAGACCAGCCTGGCCAACATGGTGAAACCTGGTTTCTACTAAAAAACAAAATTCAGCTGAACGCAGTGGTGCACACCTAATAGTCCCAGCTACTCAGGAGGCTGAGGCTGGAGAATTGCTTGAACCCAGGAGGCGGAGGTTGCAGTGAGCCAAGATCACATCCATCACACCAATCACACCACTGCACTCCAGCCCAGGTGACAGAGCAAGCGTCCATCTCAAAAAAGAAAAGGAAAGGAAAGAAACAGCAAAATCACACACACAAACTTAGGGATGACATCTGTGTATTTATAGTAAATGTACAAGAACGATGATGGAAAGTTACATGAAAGATTTTTGGCTTTCATCGTATTTTCAGCAAATTGAGCACTGAATTTTTAAAAGTTTAAAAATGGAAAGTGAGATTTGGCCGCATGGCCCTGGGAGGAAGAAAGAACCCATAGAAGTAGGCTGGCTGTCTCCGTCTCTGAGTGCCCCAATTTGTCCCTTGGGCTTAAAAAAATTCTTTGCTTGACCAAAGTTTAGTCAGGCTCCTGAAACTTCTCCTAGGCCCATCTGTACCTCCTAAAATCGTTTTAGCAAGAATCCTGCTTCTTTGGTTTAGAACCCCACCCCTTTGATCTTTGACATCTGATCGCTATGGCTATCTGATCAGTTTCCCGTCCTCCACCATCCCCTGGGGTGCTGTCTGATCACCCCGCCTGCCTCCAGCAAGAATTCTGTTGGGTCAGTTTCACCAGAATCCTCCCTACTCTTAATGTTTTCCCTTAGAGATTTTCCATCTACTGCCCCTGATCCTGCTCCTTGGCTATAACCCCCACTTGCCCATGCTGTATTCGGAGTTGCGTCCAGTTACACACCCAGATCTCTTTGTTGTTATTGCGATAGTTCTGAGCAAATCCTGTTTTTACTGCTTTAACTACCATCCAGCTCTGGTTTTTCATTGTTGTCTAATGGGAAATAAGACATGAAACCAGATACGATGTCCTGGTTTCCAGGGGTATCACTGGGTTGGAGAGACAGTGGAGTGGTGACCCTGGGGCTGGGCGGGGAGGTAGGGAAGGAGTGTGGTGCAAAGGATGACGGCAGAACTTCCAGACAGGCTGCTGGTCCGGCCTGATGTGCCTTTCCTCCAAGAAGCCTTCCTGGCCACCCTTCATGTAAACAGCACTCCCTGCTTAGGCTCCTAACGGGTAACATGCTCAGCTCATCATAACCTCCACTGTCAGCTACTTTCCCAATGTTGGTGTGGAAATTCAAGAGCACAGTTGGCTCTTGGGTTTCTAAAAGTTATAGGTAACTGGCAGGTGGCAGCTGAGTCCCTGAAAGTCTGGTTGGTCTTACTAAGCGACAAGTCTGTACCCTCCTGGCCTCTATTATCTGCTAATAGATAGGCGATAGTCCTATCTCTCTGGAGACCATTAGCACACCCAGGGGCTGTGTGGCCCCAGAGGCACCTGCTAAGAAGGCCTGGCCCTGGCCAAATGAGAAGGGACCTGGGTTCTTGGAGAGCAGTGGATGCCCCAAACAGCCCTACCTCTTCTGCTGTCATCAGATGGTGCCGAATACTTGTTCTGGGAAAACGGCCACTCTCCTCCTTCTTTGAGAACCCCACACTTTCTTCCCTGCTGGACTTCACAGGACAGAGGGGTCATTCAAGTTTGCTGTATAAATGAACAATCTTTGCCCCAACCCCATACTCCCTATCCTTACGACCCATGGATCTGGCTTCTAGCAGTTCAAATTTCAGGTGCTGTTCCTTTTCCCGAGCACATGGCTGGACCCAGTTTCCCTTGCAGTTAGCTGTGATCATGTGGCCAAGTTCTAGCCAATGGAATGTGGGCACAGGTGACACACCCACTCCCAGGCCTTGGCAGGAAGACCCAACCACAAGCCTTCTTCTCTATGCTCTTTCCCCCTTCCAGTCTACTGGCTTGGAGTCAGTCCTAGGAAACTGGAGGCTGCACGCTGAAGGTGGCAGAGCCTCTTCTTCCATCGGGGTCCCTGATCCTTCCCCACTAGCCAGGATTCTTGCCTGTGAGTGGGAAACCAGCTTCTGGGTTTAAGCCATTATGCTGGTTCTTGCGGCAGCTAGCTAATTATCTACGCTCACATGTTCCCCATAGCATGCCTCTCCATCTGCCAGTCACCCTGGATGGTTACTTATCATCCCCTCCCTCCACCTGAAGTGAGCTCTGAGAGGCAGTACATAGTGCCTGGCATGGAGGGGGCACTCCATAAGTCTCTGCTGAACACACATGAATGCGTGGGTTGTGTTTTATCCATTCTGTGGGGCTCTGGGGCTCTGCAGAAAGGCCTCCTTACAGCAGGAAAAGCAACCTGCTTCTGGATTCCCTTCCTAGTCTACTTTAAGGGCTAGAAGATTAACCTTCAACTGAACTATTATACTCACCTTCAGGACTCAGCCTGGGTGCTTCCTCCTCTTAGACACCCTCCTGAACCCTCCCCACAGTGACCTGCATCCTCTGTGCCCCCGGCCGGAGGTCCCTTTGCAGTATCACCTTTTGTTACACTGCACAGCAAGTGACGTCTGTCTCCCACGCCAGCATGTCCCCTCCTTCCAACCAGATCTGGAGGCCCCCGAGGCAAGGAACTCTGTCTTCTTCATCTTTGCATCTTCCCAGTGTCAGGTACACATGTTTCTTGAGAAACAAACACTTGAGAATATTTAATGAGTCTTCTTAACTGTTGTCACTCTGCTGCCAGCTGGGGTAAAAAGCTTCCCTCAACACCCTGGATCCATTTACAAGAAATGTAAGCCAGTGCTTGGAATATTCTATAGATTCTTCTAATAGGCTTTTTGGATCTGGATGCCTGGCATGTATACACATAGCCATTGAAACCACCTTTGCAAAAATTATGAAGAAGAAATTATGAGAATGAAAGAGATCTGACCCAACCAATTCCATCTTGCTTTTAACCTCCAAACTGCCCTTGTTCAGTCCTGGGCATAGGCCGAACTAACTTTGGAGGAATTCAGTTTACTATTTAACTTTGAAACAAAGATGGTAACGGCCTCTCCCCAAAACAAACCTCCTCCTTGCCTGGGGACCAGACCACCTTTATAAAACTAACAAATTAGCCACGAGATTAGAAATTATGGACCAGGTATGGTGGCTCACATCTGTAATCCCAGCACTTTGGGAGGCCGAGGAAGGTGGACCACTTGAGGTCAGGAGTTTGAGACCAGCCTGACCAACATGGTGAAACACCATCTCTACTAAATAAAAATACTTAGCTGGGCATGGTGGTGCATGCCTGTAGTCCCAGCTACTTGGGAGGCTGAGGCAGGAGACTCACTTGAACCTGGGAGGCAGAGGTTGCAGTGAGCTGAGATTGCACCATTGCACTCCAGCCTGGGCAACAAGAGTGAAACTCTGTCTCAAAAAAAAAAAAGATTAGAAATTATGGCTCAGGAGTCACGTAGCCAGAGGCCACAGGATCACTAATGTCCCTAATTGTTCCTGTAGATAATGCTACTATTATAAAACCTGAGATTGGTGTTTGAGGTCTGTATTCTTTCTTATGGATCACCTGGTGCCAGCTACCCAGACCAGTAAACTGGCTCATCTGGGCTTGTGGCCCCCACCCAGGAACTGACTCAGTGCAAGAAGAGAGATTCAACTTCCCTGGATTCCATCCCTGACCCAAACAATCAGCATTCCCTTTCCCTCTCCCCGCTACCTGCCAAATTGTCTTAAAAAAAAAGCTCTAGCCTCCAAATTTTCTGAGCGGCTGATGTGAGGAATAATGAAACTCTGTCTCCTGTTTCGCTGGCTCTGTGTGCATCAAATTCTTTCTCTGTCACAATTCCTGTCTTGATAAATTAGGCCTCTCTGGGCAGAGGGGTAGAAGCACCCACTGACTGGTTACACCATGCGAGGAGGAGGCAGCTGGCATAGATGGGAGCCCAGCAGTCCACAGGCCCCAAACCCAGTGACACTGCATTATCAGAATAAACCCGCCCTAGACATTTTCCCACGGAGGCCCATGCCTACTTCCAGCAGCACTGTGCAAACACAGGATTTTTGTCTTTTTTTTTTTTTTTGAGACAGATCTCCCTCTGTCACCCAGGATGGAGGGCAGTGGCACAATCATAGCTCACTGCAGCCTTGCCCTCCCTGGCTGAAGCCATCCTCCTACCTCAGCCTCCCAAGTAGCTGGGACCACAGGCGCATGCTGCCATGCCTGGCTAATTTATTTTACTTTTTGTAGAGATGGGGTCTTTCTACATTGCCCAGGCCAGTTTCCAATTCCTGGGCTCAAGGGATCCTCCTGCCTCCATCTTCTGAACTGTTGGGATTATAGGCAGGAGCCATCAAATCTGGCCTAGATTTGTGTCTTTCTAAGTGTTTGTCCATTTGACCCTCACAAAAGCTCTGTGACTGTTATGTTCATTTGACACAAAACTGAGGCTCAGAAAGATTCAGTGACTTGTCTGGGATCCTGGATTGAGTGTGTGCTGAGCTGACACTAGGACCCAAGGGTTCAGACATGTCATCTCCTTTTCTTCTCTTTCTCCAGCGTCCCTGTGCTGAGCTATCAAGAGGAAACCTCACCACGGCCATGAGAACACAAAGCCAACCAGCTGCGACGAGAGCGAGCGGAAATTCACGCTGACATTGGAGTGACGAACCGACTTCAAAACAAGTCCGGTCAAGTAACTTCAGCGACTGAAAGCTTTTCCTCCTTCTAATTTTAAACACCATCAACGCATGGAGGAGAGCCTGTGGTTAGAAGGTGCAGCCTCTCTGCTGCTGCTGCTGCTGCCGTGTGGTCAAGGTAAAAACCGAGAAGACGGGTACTTACTCGACTTTTCTTCCTTAATGGTGTATTCGAGCACCTCGGCCGAGCTCTCGTTCAGGGGAGGAAAGTGGACACACAGTATCAGGTGTTTCGAGCTGCTGTCCCGGCGGACCAGAAACATCTGAAACCAAAGAAGGCGACAGAGCTCCGTGAATCAAAGGTTTGGGTGAAGGTGAGGAGGACAGCAATGAGATGGAAGACATCTGGAAGGTTCCTGGAATGAGGAGCCAGGCTAGGGAGGTCAAGAACACCCCAGGGGCACTGGGGGTTCTGCCCCAAAAGCCTTGTATCACCTGGACCATGTCCACATTGAGGTTCCTGCACCCTCAGATTCTCATCTACCCACTGAGGGGTTCAATTGCATCAATGTTTCTGTAAGGATATTGGAGATACAGAGTCCATAACAGGGGTGAGGTCTTAAAATTCCTATCCCACCGCCTCAAGACGCTGGTTCTGTAAGGGGGGCTGCAATTGGCTGGCTCTGATGTGGGTGGTCCTGAGTCCACACTCGGGAAACCTCTAATGCATGGGAGTCAGGTTGAATTTCAACTCTCACCCCAGCATAGGCTCTGGGGGAGGCTGTTGGAAACAATCACAGATATTAGTCAATTCACACCTTTTTTCCCTCTGAAAAAATAAAAATAGCTCATACTTAATACAGAGCTCTCTCTGTGACAGGAGCTGTTATGACACTCCACATATCGTAACTTGCTCCATCCTCTCCATCATCCCATGACCTGAGTTTTATTGTTATCCCCATTTACAGATGAAGGTAGTGAAGTACTCTTGATTGTAACAGGACACCCCCTCCTCAAGCTGGCGAGATGACTGACTGAGTTAATACCCGTAAGGGCTTGGCCCACAGGACATGCTCTGGAAGGTGATGCTGGCCAAGGTCTCATGGCTGTAAGGGAAGAACCATATTCGGCCTCTGGACACTGGTGTCAATAGTTGGGACCTCCATGCTACGAGGCCTCTGCAGCAGACCCCAAATCCTGCGTAGGAAGACTTGCTTCTGCTGTGGGTTTACTCTCTTCTGATAAAACCACGCCTCCAGGCCCTGGGGACGCAGCTGTGCTCTAGAAACCAAACACTGGCGGAGGTCTCACGCAGAGCCAGCATGTTCATGGACACTCGCTTCTACTTCTTGTACTTTGAGCAATGGTTCTGCTCCAGTGAGTGTCCTGAGGGCAAGCATGGGGAGTGAGATTCTGCTGTTTTCACAAACTCTGCTGTTTTAAAATGTCCTTTGAGTCTCGGCAGGTCCCAGGAAGCTCATCCCTCCTGCCCCAGCCTCCTGTGGCACAGCTTCCCCAGGAAGGGGGAGGGGGCATGTCTCGATAGGAGCAGGACTTGGTCAGTGTCTTCACCTCCCGGCTCCTGTCTTGACCCCACCTCTGGAGCTTAAGCCTCTTCCACTCAAGCCCCAAACTTCTGGGCTAGAGTTTGGAAAACTAGGTGGCTGGCCAAGGCTGCTGAAGAAAGGCTGGGGAGCAGGGACACTGGGACATCTGTGTCACAGGTGTTTGAGCCAGAGTGACCTCATCTCGAATAGGGGCTGGGTAAAATGAGGCTGAGACCTGCTGGCCTGCATTCCCAGGAGGTCAGGCATTCTAAGTCACAGAATGAGACAGGAGGTCGGCACAAGATACAGGTCACAAAGACCCTGCTGATAAGGCAGGATGTGGCAAAGAAGCCGGTCAAAACCCACCAAAACCAAGATGGCGACCAAAGTGACCGCTGGTTGTCCTCATTGCTCATTATGTGCTAATTACAATGCATCAGCATACTAAAAGACACTCCCACCAGCGCCATGACAGTTTATAGATACCATGGCAACGTCAGGAAGTTGCCCTACATCTAAAAAGGGAGGAACCCTTAGTTCCGGGAACTGCTGGCCCCTTTCCTGGAACACTCATGAGCAGTCCACCCCTTGTTTAGCAAATAATCAAGAAATAACCATAAGCATTCTCAGTCGAGTGTGAGTATGAGACAGTATACCAGGATAGAGCAGCCATTCTTTCGTTTCTTTACTTCTCTAATAAACTTGCTTTCACTTTATTCTGTGGGCTTGCCCCAAATTCTTTCTTGTGTCAGATGCAAGAAACTTCTCTTGGGGTCTGGATCGGGGGCCCTTTCTGGTAACATGAGGACAAGGACCCAAGCACAGATGATGCCCCAAATTCTGCTGCCATTGTACTGATTACTAATATTACCATATTGCGGTGTTATCATAATCTTTGCTGTTCTATTGTTAGATATAATTGTTAATATTATTATTATTATTTATTTATTTATTTTTTTTTTTTGAGATGGAGTTTCGCTCTTGTACCCAGGCTGGAGTGCAATGGCGCGATCTTGGCTCACCGCAACCTCCGCCTCCTGGGTTCAGGCAATTCTCCTGCCTCAGCCTCCTGAGTAGCTGGGACTACAGGCACGCGCCACCATGCCCAGCTAATTTTTTGTATTTTTAGTAGAAACGGGGTTTCACCATGTTGACCAGGATGGTCTCGATCTCTTGACCTTGTGATCCACCCGCTTCGGCCTCCCAAAGTGCTGGGATTACAGGCTTGAGCCACCGCGCCCGGCCTGAATTGTTAATATTATAACCATGTTGCTATTACTAACAGCCTCCCTAGTCTACCCCAAACCCAAATACCAGTGCATTAGATTCTATGATATCCTTAATTCTCCTATTAAACCTATGGAGGAGACACTATAGTTATCCCCATTTCATAGATGAGGAACCTGAGGCAGAGAGGCAAGTAATGCTCATGATCACAGGGCTGTAAGTGCTGGAGCTGAGACCTAAAGCTCAGGACCACCCCAGGAGCTTAAGCCTCTCCTACTCCAACCCCAAGCTGCTGGGCTAGAGTTTGGAAAACTAGGTGTCTGGCCAAGGCTGCTGAAGAAAGCCTGGAGAGCAGGGACCCTGGGACATCTGTGTCAAAGGTGTTTGAACCGGAGTGACCCCATCTTGAATGGCGGCTGGGTTAAATAAGGCAGGGACCTGCTGGCCTAGATCCTGAGCACTCAATTTTGCCTCCATTTGGCTGAGAGAGGGTGGCCCTGCAGCTTAAGATACTGGTCTCCGTAAGAGTGTGCGGTCCTTCCAGAGCAGCAGCACGATGAATCATTAGTCACTGAACTGGGGTTGGAAATGAATTTTTAGCAGGCCCTCTGCTCCAGCAGAGCAGGGTGGAGACAGCATTAGATCTAGGAGCAACAGGGGGAGATGGAAGGGGTACTCCTGGTGATACAGCAGCTAAAAAGAAATTATTTAGGCAGATAGTGAGGGTAAGAGAGTCCTCTGCAGAGCTTCCCTTTTAACAAAAAGCAGCCCCCAAATCATTACTTTTCTAGTAAACAGCAGCCTGAAAAATCAAGCTACCAACATAGACAAGCAAGCTGGAAGCTTGCAGGGGTGAATGCTGGCAGCTGTGCCAGTAGAAAAGGGCTACCTGGAAGCCAGGTATGTTCAACATGGAGGCTCCAACTTCCATCTTCTTTGTCACCATGCTTACAGTAGAAAAACAGACAACATGGCCCCAGACAGGTAGAGAACCATCTGCATAATAAAAGATTAGGGTGGGCAGCCAGCTGCTTTTAGTGTATGCAAATGACACACATATCCAGCCAATCTCTGGTGCCATATGTAAATCAGATACCACCTCCTCAAGCTCGTCTATAAAACCTCCTGCACTTCACCATGGACTGGAAGACCAGTTCAGGACCCCCTCTCTCTGTAGGAGAGAGCTTTCCTCTTTCTTTTGCCTATTAAATCTCCACTCTTAACCTCATTCCTTGTGTCTCCATGTCCTTTATTTCCTTGGTGTGAGGCAACGAACTCAGGTATTACCCCAGACAAATGACACTGCTTCACTGGGGGTGGAAAGGCGAGGAAGGCAGGGGTGGGGGTGTTGCCTGCATGGAAGGTGGTCCTGCTGGACACCAGCTTACCTCTAGATGCCTCTGCCAGCCCTGGCTCTCTGCTCAGAGGCTCAGAGACAAGCCTCAGCTCCTGCCAAATCCTCACCCTACCTGGAGCTGCAGCATCACTGAACCAGTGCATTCACCGGAAGTTGAACTGACCCCAAGACATGGTGTCTTTCAAATAAATTCTGTTGCTTTGCCTCTGGAGGTTCAAGGTCGAGCTGTCTCCTTGCACAGCAGGCCCATGGGAAAGAGCAGTGTGTGAGGGACTCTTAGTGTGTGTGTGTGAGTGAGTGTGGTATAGTAAGACAGAAACACATAGCCAGTCTTTTTACCCAGTCCTGGCACAGAACTTCAAAAACTCTTGGAATTTCCTGAAAGATTAGAGTGTCTTTCATTGTTCATAATAAACCCCTTTTGACCTTACCTGAGTTTCTGCTATTAAACAGGAACTCCCGGTGGAACCTTAGATTCAAGGGAGGGGCTGGCCACAGAAAGACTAAATACCTGCTTAGAGGGTTGGAAACTTCGGCCCCACCTGTGACCTCCAGAAGGGGGACAGGTACTGGAGACTGAGTTCAATCACATGGCCAAAGATTTATCAAACACGCCTCTGAAATGAAACCTCGGACGTTCTGGCTGGTGAACACAGATGTGCTGGGAGGAAGATGTACCCAGCTTCTACGAGTGTTAGCTACCTGGATGTGTCACCAGTCTTGGGATGTTCTGGAGCTGCCTCACCCCCTAATTTTGTTTTGACATTCTTCTAAATCTAGTAACCTGATTTGTCTCCAGGTGATCTTCAGTGAGAGATGCTGTCTCTTCAATATTCAAGGGTCACTCTTCCGGCAGGGCACAGTGGCTCATGCCTATAATCCCAGCACTTTGGGAGGCCGAGGTGGGTGGGTCACCTGAGGTCAGGAGTTCAAGACCAGCCTGGCCAACACAGTGAAACCCTGTTTCTACTAAAAATATAAAAATTAGTCAGGTATAGTGGTACACACCTGTAATCCCAACTACTCAGGAGGCTGAGGCAGGAGAATAGCTTGAATCTGGGAGGCAGAGGTTGCAGTGAGCCAAGATTGCACCACTGCACTCCAGCCTGGGTGACAGAGCAAGTCTCTCTGTCTGTCTCTGTCTCTGTCTGTCTCTGTCTCTCTCTCTCTCTCTCTCTCTCTCTCTCTCTCTCTCTCACACACACACACACACACACACACACACACACACAAGGTCATCCTTCCGCAGGAGACCCATAGACTTCCCATCAAGTAGGACATGACAGAGGCAAAATCCTGCCCATCTCCCTTGGACTTGCTTGGATACTGCTTTCACCAACCCACGGAGCCACCTGTCCTGACGGCTAGCAGAGGCCAAGACCCACAGAACCATCCCCACTGTCCCTCTCTCTAACTGCAAGAAGCAGTTACAGAAGACCGACCATCCATTTTCCCCAAGGAACTGGGGGCTTGGACTCTTGAGGGGGAAATGTTACAGTAGGTAGTCGGACAGGAGCAGTGCAGGAGAGTCCCCCTTCCCCTACCAGGAATGTCAGGCAACCATCAGATGATGGGCAGGTGGTTATTAACTATCTCTCTAAAATAATAATTAGTTGCGGCTAGCACGCCAGGGAAACGGTCTCCCAATAGAAAAAACCTGAAAACCCATGATCAGCATCTTCTCGATAACATCTCACAAGCTGCGCCAGTGGGCTCAAGCATGAGCCCTAAGAGGCAAAAGGGCAGAGTGTAACTGGTATAGGACCTTATTCTAGAAACACTGGACTGGTAAGGGAAGAATGCCTCCATTGAGCATGCGCACAACTCCAGTAAATACACTGCGCATGTGGCCCCTCCCAGGCGCTGGCAGACCACTGCGCACACGGACAACCCACCCCAAGGGAAGAAGCCCACTCCAAGACGCAGGACAGAAGGGATGCAAGACTCTGGAAGCATGCCAACACTGAAAACCCTAAGGCAAAAGTCAAACCGTGCACTTGATCTCAAGCCGCCCGCCTGGCCCTCTTCCAAGTGTACTTTCCTTCCTTTTGTTCCTGCTCCAAAGGTTTAATAAACTTTCACTCCTGCTCAAAAACTTGCCTCAGTCTCTTACTCTGCCTTACGCCCCCTTGGTTGAATTCTTTCTTCTGAGGAGTCAAGAATTGAGGACGCTGCAGACCCGTATGGGCCCCCCTGCTAATAGGAGGAGAAGTGATGAAGACTCTGCAGCTGCACCGCCTCAGACCTCATCCTATGTGCCTTTTCCATTTGGTGGTTCCTGTGTTGTATCCTTTGTACAAAACTGTAATTGGAAGTACAACACTTTGTGAGTCTTTGTGTTGTCCTATCGGATTATCAAACTTGACTGAGGATCATGGGAACTCCTGAATTTGAAGCCAAATTGGACAGGAGTGCAGGTAGCCTGGGAAGCCCACTCGTGGCTGGCATCCGAAGGAGGAGCAGCCCACGGGGTCTGCACTAACTCTGGGTAGTGTCCAAATTGTTGGACACCCAGCTGGTATCAGAACACTGTGAGTGTGTGTGTGTGTGTGTGTGTGTGTGTAGGTGAGTGTTGTGAAATTAAATCATTGCCACTTAAAATAATTGGGACTTAAAGCTGTTGGAACTTCACATTATTCAGAGCCTTGGGAGGAATGTGGCTTCGCTGCCCAAGTCACGCTGCAGGCAACTGGAACTTCTGCAGTTGGTTTCCTGTAAATATTTAAGACCAAACAGCAGCAGAGATAAGACTCCCTCAGAACACTCCCCTTCTTACAGAGCATTAAAAGAAAAACCTTAGAACAATTAAATTGAACAAAATTTAATTGGGCAAAGAATAATTCACAAATCAGGCAAGTCCTGAACCAGATTAGGTTCAGAGAGACTCCGGCATAGCCATGTAGTGGAAGATTTATGGACAGAAAAAGGAAAGCAATGGACACAAAAATGGAAGCGAGATACACAATCAGCTGGATTGGTTCCAGCTACATCTGCCTTATTCGAACACCGTTTGACCAGTTGCCACCTCTGACTAGCCAAGACTCAGTGACTGCTGCAAGGGTGGTTTACAGTCTGTTTACACCTCCAGCTAGGTTACAGTTCACTACAACTAGAGGAACAGTTAGGCAGAATTTAAAATACGTAAGGAGGCGTTAGGCTAAATGGAGTAATAAGTAATCTTCCCAGGATGTAGCAATCTGTAACCCATCAAATCACTGGGGCAGGCAGTAGTCTCATGTGGAGAATGTCATCCTGCTAAAACTTCTCTGTCTCTGCCTGGTTAAGTAAAACTGTAACTTCACCTTGAATGCTGGCCTTGTTCATTTACAGTCGGTGTCTCCTGGGTGGCCACCCTCAAGCTTTGTGCTAGCATAAACACCATACCTAATCACATTTTCTAAATGTCATTTTTCTTTTCTTTTTTTTTTTTGAGACAGAGTCTCACTTTGTCACTGAGGCTGAAGTGCAATAGCATGCTCTCAGTTCACTGCACCCTCTGCCTCCAGGGTTCAAGTGATTCTCCTGCCTCAGCATTCTGAGCAGCTGGGATTACAGGCATGCACTACCACACCTGGCTAATTGTTGTATTTTTGTGGAGATGGGGCTTCACCATGTTGGCCATTCACCATGTTGGCCAGGCTGGTCTCCAACTCCTGATCTCAAGTGACTCGCCCACCTTGGCTACTCCCATAGTGTTGGGATTACAGGCATGAGCCACGGCGCCCGGCCTGAATGTCATTATTTAAGGTTGACAGTGTGTGTGTGTGTTTTGTGTGTGTGTGTCTGTGTGTGTGTGTATCTGCAGCAAGGGAACTCTGGGGTGCCCACAGGGCCTCCCTGCTGAGCATAACATGGAAAGAAAGGCAGAGCAGAAGTCAGTGGTACTCCTGGGAAGGCAAATTCTGACCCCTGACTCCAAGCCAGGGCAGGAGCTGAAGCTGGAGCCTCTTAACTTGCAACCAAACTGCAGATTTCTGTCCACACTGGGAAAGTGCTCTCTTTGTGGTGCACCTGTTGGGGACACACACCCAGGTCACTGGTTAGAAGCACAGGTACATGGCAGGGCTGCCCCATCTTTAGGTGTCAGGAATGGCACAGGAAGGAAGGCCAGTGTTTTTCAAACTGCAGGTCATGATCCATTAGTGTGAATGCCACCCAACATTTCTTTCTCCAGAATGAAAGAGAAGAAAATAAAATAGAAGACCCTTGCCTATGGTTGGAGGGTGCAGATCTCCACAGCCCAGGGTCACAGTACAACACGTATTTTTTACTCTACTCATGGTTACTTTCTCCCCTTACTCTTTTGACCCCTCCTCCCCAGTCCCCACTGATCTGTCCCTAGGGTGACTGGCATGACGGATTCTGGTTGCTGGCTTCAACTAGGCTGACCTTCGATGGTGCTCTGCACCGAATCGGCTCTTTCACCCAGCCCATAGCTATTTCTAGGTTTTATCACTTTGTTCAGACATGGACCCTGTTCTCCATCCTCACATTCCAAGAGAGAAAGAAAAAAAAGCAGGAGCCTCAGAGGGAGCTCCTCCAGCTGGGGGCAGGCCCACAAACTATATTTCTTCCTGGGCTCCCAGACAGCCCTGAGTGGCCAGGTATCAGCCCTGGGACTCTGGGTGATTGTATGGTTTCCCTGAGCCTCCGGGTTCTAGTCCGTAAATGGGAGTGGCAACACCTGCCACCACCCAGCAGAAAGAAAGAATGAAACCAAGGCCCTGCCTCTCTGGTTGGAAGCCGTATGGAGAAGTTGCAGAGGAAAGCACCCAACGGGACGCTCACTGAGGACCACGCTCCACTCACCCCACCCGCAGCTGGTTTTGCCCTTCTGTCTCCCAGTTTCCAGCTTCACCTAGACCTGGGGGTCTGTCCACCATGTGTGTTTATTGTGAAAAAGAATCAGAAGGGATTACCTGACCCCAGAAGAGATGAAACTTACAGATCCAGGGCAAAAGGAGGCAAATACAAGACGATAAACTAAAGAGAGAGCGGTTCAAGTCCACAGTAGGGAGCCAGAAGTTAAAATGGTGGCTAGTGTGTGCACATTGGGCCAGGCGCCTTCCATGTCGTATCACTCAGTCCTCCCCAGAGACACACAGATGGCAACTGCCAGAGCAGGACTAGGCCCAGGCATCCCTACCACATGGTGCAGTATCTCTCCCCTCTCGCTGTTGTGCTGTGTTATCCACTCGCTGGGGATGGGTGTCAACAGGAATGGAAAGCCCCCGAGGTTGGACTCTGCAGCTCTGAACCCATCACTCACCCTTTCAGCATGGCCACAGGGCTCTCATGTGGCTCTTGTCTTCTGACTGAAAAGCAGGCTGGAGGCTCTGAGTTCACAACAGACAGTAGCACAGGGAGGGACTCTGAGTTTGGCCTGGCTCCAGGAGTCCACTGTTGCTTCCTGCCCAGGTGACCATGGATGAGGATGACACTGATAGGTACCTGCTATGGGCAGAGCCAGGGTCAGTGGTCTACCTTGGCCAACTGGAATAAGAGGGTCTGTTCTGTTCCCTTCTGGGGAAGTTTAGCTGCTGAGCTAGTCACAGAGACCCTTCTAGAAGGTATTCACAGATAGCACCTCAATTACAGCATCACTGTGCCACAGTGACACCTGAAGAACACTTTAGATTATGAATTATCTCAGCTTAAACCTGGCAGAGTTTAGCCCAAGTCAGTATCACGCAGCAGACCATCTTCATGAGCTGTTTATATCCACGTTACCCACCTGCCCACTCCCTGATCAGGTGTCCTTAGGTCAAACTCCAAGGGGATGTTGTCCACGATGGCTGTTGCAGGTGAGTACACAGCAGGGTGTAGAGCTGAGGGACCACCCAGAGCTCTTTCTCCAACACTTTTGGGGGTTTCATATGAAAAGTCTCAAAGCCCACCTTACTTCCCCCTTTCTGCCCCCTGCAGCCAGCTGTTTAGAGACACAGTGAAACACAAATACTACCTCTGTCCCTCACCAGCTGTAGGCAAGTTACTTTTACTTCTTGGGGTCTCAATTTCCTCATCTGAACATGAGGACAATAATATCTATCATTCAGGATCACTGTGAGAATCAATGATCATGTGTATAAAATGCCTTGCACAGAGAATGTACTTAATAACTTATAATCCTGATTATCATTTATATTATTATTAGAGATTGCTCTCATTTACTGATCCAAATCACAGGCTATGATGTTAAGTGCATAATGTCATTAGACAAATAAATGACAACTACCAATAGGATTATTATTATGCTTGCAGCTGGACCAAAGAGACAGGAAAAAGGACTCAAAGAGCCTTCATCTCCATAGTAGATTAAAAAGAGCCACAAAGTCTTTGCTGCTACCCCTATTGAGAGATGGAGTCTATTTTCACCTCCTGGTGAAAACAGGGTGACCTTGGGAGTGGCACTGACAAAAAAAAAAAATGCAGCAGAAGAGACACTGTGAAGTTCTGAGCTTGGGCTTCAAGAGGCATGCAGCTTCCATGTCACCCTTTGGACTGTGCTGTCACGTAAAGAAGCCTGAGCTAGCCTGCTGGAGTTGTGTGGCCCAGCCAACAGCCAGCACCTACCACAAGGCACAAGTGAGGCTATCATAGACCATCCACCTCTAGTCAAGCTGCCAGATGATTGCAGCCACATGACTGACCCCAGAAAAGACCAGCAGAAGAACCACTCAGCTGAATCCAGCCCAAATTGCTGGCCCACAGATTTGTGAGCAAATAAAATAGTGACTGTGGTAAACCACTGATGTTGGGTTGGTTTGTTACGTAGAGTAGGTAATGATATAGCCATGGGGTATATGGACATGAGGCCTCCACCTTTGGGTATCCCCCTACTCTCTTCCATGAGGCACTGCTGATGAATACACATAGCTCAGTGGGAAAGTTTCAAAGCCAGTGATGTGGTCCAGCCCCTCACTCTACAGCCAAAGAAACTAAGACCCAGAGAAGTAAAAGGACCTCCTGAGGTCACATCACTTGTTAATGTCAGAGCCAGAAAAAGAATGCAAACCATGTGACTTCAGGCCATGTTGTGACCACTACAATACATAACCTCTAGCCCAACCAACCTGCTGGTGTTAAAGAAGCATGTACTCCATGCCAGGCACCAGGCTAGGGATTTTAGATACCTGCAACAGCTCCTTCCCTGAGGCTCAGAATACCACACCCTCTGTGCAGATGAGAAATGGTGTGAGGAGCAGGTTGGTAAGGAGACAGGAAAGGGGATAGGTATTCAAGTGGCAGGTCTAGAGTGTTGGGCCTTGCACCCTTTCTTGGACCCTTCCGCCCATATGCTCTGGAGCTGAGCTTTCCAACTGAACTTCAGTCCTTAGTTGGCCACTTGAAGCTATGTGAGCTCTCTTGGGCAGCTTCTTTTTCGGTGAAATGGGATCATCATAGTTTCTGCCTGTGAGAGTTACTGAGTCAGCTCCCCAAGAACCAGTCCTCTCTCCCTGTCCTTGCTAACAGACCCTGATTCTGGCCCTGGTGGCAATATGTCCTGACTCAGGAGAGGTATTCTATTTGGTCAGAGCTGATCATGACCGTCCTGCTCTCCTTGGCCATTCACCCCCTTTCCTGGCTTTCGTCACATCGGGGTGGCCAACAAAGCATTAGAACGACATGTGTTCCCTAACAATAATGCAGAGCCTCGGAGGAGAAAGCCATTTGCCTGTGACCTCCTGCCTTTTGAATGAGTGAGGTGTCTGGAGCTGCAGCTGCCATTGTGCAACCATAAGGTGAGAAACTGAGGACCAAAAGCCAACGCCTTGAAGATGGAGGAACAGAAGGGTAGAGAGGAGCCAGGCGGAGTAGTGTGGGAACCGAAGGCATCAAAGAGCTGCTAAACTAGCCTGGAGCCCAACCTCGAGACTTCTCGCTAGATAAACAATAGCATCCTTATGGCTAAGGCTACCATAGCCAGGCTTGCTGTTAATTGAAGTTGAAAGCATTCACCACCAACCCTGTGCCTCAAAGGATCGTTGAAAAGGCTGCACAGCCAGCACTTTGGGAGGCCGAGGCGGGTGGATCATGAGGTCAAGAGATCGAGACCATCCTGGTCAACATGATGAAACCCCGTCTCTACTAAAAATACAGAAAATTAGCTGGGCATGGTGGCGCGTGCCTGTAATCCCAGCTACTCAGGAGGCTGAGGCAGGAGAATTGCTTGAACCCAGGAGGCGGAGGTTGTGGTGAGCCGAGATCGCGCCATTGCACTCCAGCCTGGGTCACAAGAGCGAAATTCCGTCTCAAAAAAAAAAAAAGAAAAGGCTGCACAGGTGGTATCAAAGAGTGCCTGCTATACAGTATGCAGTCAGTATGTGGTACTTCCTTCAGATGTGGTACTTCCGTCAGATGTGGTACTTCCGTCAGATGTGGTACTTCCGTCAGAGGCGGCGTGTCCTGATTTCCTTACAGCTCCAGAGCAACTTCCTTACAGCTTCAGAGCAACTTCCTTACAGCTCCAGAGTAACTTCCTTACAGCCCCAGAGCAACTTCCTTACAGCCCCAGAGCAACTACATCTTGAATAGGGGCTGGGGCAGCTGAGACCTGCTGGCCTGCATTCCCAGGAGGTTAGGCATTCTCAGTCACAGGATGAGACAGGTCAGCACAAGATACAGGTCACAGAGACTCCGCTGATAAAACAGGATGTGGTAAAGAAGCCGGCCCAAACCCACCCATGGCAATGCAAGTGATCTCTGGTCATCCTTACTGCTCATTATGTGAGGATGTGTTAGCATGCTAAAAGACACTCCCACCAGCGCCATGACAGTTTACAAATGCCATGGCACATCCAGAAGTTACCCTATATAGTCTCAAAAGTGGCGGACCCTTAGTTCCAGAAATTGCCTACCTTTTTCCCAGAAAACTCATGAATAAGCCACCTCTTGTTTAGTATATGATCAAGAAACAACTGTAAGTATATTCATTGGAGCAGCCCATGCCGCTGCTCTGCCTATGGAGTAGCTGTTCTTTATCCCCTTACTTTTCCTAATATACTTGCTTTCACTTTACTCTGTGGACTTGCCCCTGATTCTTGCCTGAGGTCCAAGAACCTTTTCTTAGGGTCTGGCTTGGGACCTCTTTCTGATAACATTTCCTTCCCCAGACCCCATCTACCTGCCTCCTGGCCCTGAGGATGAATGTCTCAAAGCCCCTAGCATTCCTGATGTCAGTGTTCATAGATGTCTCCATGAATCAGAAGGGCAACAGGGCAGGATGTGGGGCACCTTGAGACAAAGAAAGGCATCCTGACGAGCAGCTCCAGACTTCAGGGCTCAGCCTCAATGAGAGGATGAGCCAGGTGGAGAGCAGTGAAGGATCACGGGGAAGCAAGTGCCAGTGCCGGGGCTACGTTTGTCCACTTCCAGGACACTCATGGCGGGGGCTATTCGGGGTTCCTACAATGGAGCAGTTCACATTGATGCCCATGGTAGGGCCCTCCATCTGCCACTGCTCCTGAAAGCCTTCCCTGATTAGCCACCAACAAAGCTTCCCAGGCTCAGTCAGTGTCCTTACTCTTCCTCCCTCCTCCCTGGGAACAAGCCTGGTCTGTGCCTTGCTGAGTCAGCTGTGTGTGTGTGTGTGTGTGTGTGTGTGCACGTGCGTGTGTTCTTCCTCCATTCTTCATCCCTCACTGTAATGCATTAGGGACTCTCAGCAGAAATATCCTCTTCCATCAGTTGTACAAACTGCTGGGCTCATGCCATTGTGAGAGTCCAATTTTCTTTGAAGAGTTAGTATTCCCCCATGGAACCCCCCTGCCAAAACAACAGTGGGCAGTGGTAAGAGCACTGGGCTGTGGGTGAGACACTTGTGTCCTTCCTAGTTCTGACACTGGTTTGCTCTGTGTCCCTGAGCAAGCCACTTCCCCTTTCTGAGCTGGCTGTTTCCAGTCTAGAGTGAGGGAGGTAGGCAGAACAATCCCAGGACTCCTTACTTCCAGAAGATACTTCTCTAGCACCAGTGCCCTGGGGATCTTTCCCAGTCCCCCAGAGGCTTGCAAGAGGGTGAGTTTCATGGTAAACTGATGTAATCCAGGAAATGGTCTCGCCAGTCTTCAGACCCTCTTCCTGTCTACCTTCAGCCAGGGTGACTTTTGGAAAGACCAACTTATTTCACTAACAGCTGGGACAGAATATGCTTAGGGAGAGAATTATGCAGCTACCACACTCCCCTCTTCCCCTCCAAATAAATACATAAAAATCCAAAGCTAAGTGCACCATAAGTGGTTTTGTTTTTACCATTCATTGTTAGCCTGGACAATTCAGAGCTAATCTGCTTTTCCACTTTAGTTATTTTAGGATTATTTTCCAGTTGCTTGGGGAAAATTTCCAATCATGCCCATTAGGGCAGAAACAGAAGTAGCTGACTCTTCTGCGAGGCTAACATCCACAGGAGTTGTGCCTGCAGAGGTTGGCAGCCAGTGGCTGGGGCCCATCCTAGACAAAGGTCCTCATATCCTCAGTCCTGACTCTGACACACCTAGGGGTGTGCGTGTGTGTGCGCGCGCGCGTGCGTGTATACAAAGCTATAAGAATGTCAAGCCACAAATCCTCAGAACCACTGAGTACTGGAAATGGAATTAAGGGACATATTGCCCAATACCTTTATTTTACATATGGGGAAACTGAGGCCCATATTTTAGCATAGCACAGAGCAATTCGCAACTCTGGCTGCACAGCAGAATTACCCAGGAAGCTTTTAAAACATGCTGATGAGGCCGGGTGCGGTGGCTCACACCTGTAATCCCAGCACTTTGGGAGGCTGAAGTGGGCGGATCACAAGGTCAGGAGTTCAAGACCAGCCTGGCCAACATGGTGAAACCCCATCTCTACTAAAAATACAAAAATTAGTCAGGCATGGTGGCACATGCCTGTAATCCCAGCTAGTCGAGAGGCTGAGGCAGGAAAATCACTTGAGCCAGGGAGGCAGAGGTTGCAGTGAACTGAGATCGCACCCCTGCACTCCAGCCTGGCAACAGAACAAGACTCTGTCTCAAAATAAAAAAAAATAAAAAAAAAAATCATGTGGATGGCTGAGGCTCACTCCAAAACAGAGAGTGAAGCATTTCTGGGGGTGAGGCCAAGATACTAATTTTTTAAAAGCTTTTGGAGACAGTTTTAGGTTTAAGTCAAGTTCCACAATTTGGTAGCCATATGACTCAGGCAGGTTTCCTATCACAGAGCTGAGTTTCCTCACTAATAGAATAGAGATCATACCCTTGTTTTGCAGGGTTGTTGGAAAAATGAGAGATGGTGCTTAGCCAAAGTAATCCTGCAATAACTGATGATTATGCCTTTTACACTGGTCTCACAAGAGAAGGGAGACTCAGAAAAGGGTCTCTTTTCTGAGATGGAGTTTTGCTCTTGTTGCTCAGGCTGGAGTGCAGTGGTGCAATCTCAGCTCACTGCAAACTCCGCCTCCTGGATTCAAGCAATTCTCTTGCCTCAGCCTCCTAAGTAGCTGGGATTATAGGCACCCGCCACCACACCCAGGTAATGTTTTGTATTTCTAGCAAAGATGGGGTTTTGCCATGTTGGCCAGGCTGGTCTTGAACTCCTGGCCTCAGGTGATCCACCCACCTCAGCCTCCCAAAGTTCTGGGATTACAGGCATGAGCCACTGTGCCTGGCCCACTGAAGGTTTTTACGAAACTAATACTGAATGGAATTGGTACTCCCTCCCTGGGGAGGGAGACTTGAACCACCTAGGTGGCTGGTCCATATCACAACTCAGTTTATTGCAACTTTTGAGCCAACCTTTCACGTCCCTCACCACCAAAAGCAACCTTAAAAGAGGTTTCTTTCATTAAAAACCACCTTGGCCTAGGAGCAACTGACACTTCAGTAGCAATGAACACCCAGGGTACCCAGATCTTGGTTTCTAATATCATTCTCTATAGGAGGAACCAGGGCTTCTTGGAAAAATGGCTGATTCTAGGACTGGGGCAGGAAATATACAAGATGAGCACGGAATATCTTGTATTGCCAGGAAATGACGAAGTGTTCCAAAAAAACAAACACCCACACGCACAATGATGATGGTGTGTCAAAGGCATACAGGCACCAACTGAGACTCCCAGTGCCCAAAGCTGGAACAATTTGAGCAACAAAATAATTAAAGTAGTATTGGATTATAGTCCAAAGTATAAAAGTATTCTGTTTGACACTGATAAAAGTAAATGGCTTAATACATAGATGGAAGATAAAAGGCAAATCTCTTGTGAAGACAAATTCCAAGTAATTTATTAGATACCAAATCAAGGAGGTGGAGCTTAATTAATTAATTCCCCATTCCTTAAAGGTGGGCTGAGCACACTGACTGCCTTCCAAAAAGGACAGTCTAGAGAGGGAGTGGGGAAAGAGTCACCTTGAGGTGTAGAAACCCTACGAACACAATCTAAGCAGATGATCAAGGTCAACATCACCAATGGTAAGTCATTCTGATAGTCTGTTGCCTTGATATGATGTGATTAGAATATTTTACCACTGTGGTCTCCCTCCACAAACCCCTAACCCCAGTCTAACCATCAGACAAGTCCTGGTTGAGGAACATTCTATGAAAGACTTGACCACTGTTCCTCAAAACTGCCAAGGTCATCAAAAACAAAGGAAGTCTGAGCAAATGTCACAGCCAAGAGAAACCTAAGGAGATATGATGACTAAATGTAATGTGGGATGGGATGCCTAAGCAAAGGCATTAGGTAAAACCTGGCCAGGCGGGTGGCTCATGCCTGGAACCCCAGCAGTATGGGAGGATTGCCTGAGCCCAGGAGTTCAAGACCAGCCTGGGCAACACAGGGAGACCTCGTCTCTACAAAAAGTGCAAAAATAAATGAGCTGCGCATGGTAGTGTGTACCTATAATCCCAGCTACTCAGGAAGCTGAGGAAGGAGGATCACTTGAGCCTGGGAGGTAGGCTGCAGTGAGCCGTGATTGTGGCACTGTACTCCAGCTTGGGTGACAGAGCAAGACCTGTCTCAAAAACAAAACAAAAAACAGGAAATCCGAATAAAGTATGGACTTTAGTTAATGGCAATGTATCAAGATCAGTTTCTTTACTGTGGTGAAGGTACTACCCTAATGCTAGATGTTAACAATGAGGAAACGGGTGTGGAGTGTAGGGGCACTCCCTGCGCCATCTGTGCAACCTTTCTGTAAATCTAAAACTATTCTAAAACAAAAGTTTGGTTGCCTTGCTTCTGGACACACACAAATCGAAAAATGGGCTAGCATGTTCCCAAAACCTTATCAGAGAAGCAGGCTGCAGGGAGGGGAAGTGAGTAGCGGGGAAGGGGTGGGATGTGGTCAAGGTCATACAGATATTTAGAACAAAGGGCCTGGATCTCCAGCCTCCTGAGCACCACCACCAGATACAATGAAGCACAGTCTCTCATTGGTGCCAGCAGGGCTAGACCCAGGTGGTTTCTGAGGACCTTTTGAGTTCCCACAGCCTGGAGACCACCCATGGTGTCTGTATCTTTAGAAACAATGACATCATTACATGGATGCCAGTTCTGTGGGAGCGCTATTGTGCAGCAAAGGGCCTTGCCACCTGAAGATCACACCAGATAGACTCTGCTCCTACCAGCTGTGTGCCCTCAGGCAGGTGAGTTGACTTCTCTGTGCCTCTGTTGCCTCATCTGAAAATGGGAACACTAACGCCTACCTGATAGAAATCGCTGGGGATCAAGTAAGATCATGCATACGGTGACTCTGGGGAAAAGCTGGCAACCTTCATCCCAGCACGTGCACTCAGGGCTTTCTGTATGCTCAAAAATATAGAGCAGGGAGGGAAATGGAGGGCACGGCTCCTCCACTCTATTCTCAGGGCTGACCCAGCTGCTACGGCCTCAGAACCGGGTGGTGAGTGGGTGGCAGTGGAAAGGGAATGGCTGCCTCCTTTAGTGCAGTCACCTGTGGTCTCAACACCCTCCATACTCAGCACCTGGATGGTAGAAGAGTTCTCTGGGCCTCGGCTGACTGGTGCCTCCCCTGCCAGGGCTGAAGGCGTGTCCAGGCTTCTTGCACCACTGAGGCTGGGATTAAGGCCTAAGGCCTTGCTTTAACTTGTGCTCACCTAGAAAATAAACTAAGCTCCGTGGCCTTTGCCTCTTGCCACAGGCCCTGAAGAACCTAGCCTGGCTCTGTCAGTTTGGAAGTAGCAGATTCATTTGTTCCAGTGAACAATCAGAGCCAGGCTCACTCTGTGCTCCGAGACCTGAATCAGTCAATGGCGTTCCAGGTAGATGAATGCAAGGTGGTCCTGCTTGCCAGGGTCCCAGTGGGCTCTAATTCCGCCACTCTCTTTCAACCCCAAGGGCCCCAGGCAGGCTCACATCCACCTCTAGGCCTTGGCTTCTGCTGTTCCATCACCCACTACTTCCCAGCAGACTCTGTCAGCTCCCCCATCCCATCCTGCCCATCCATTCTACATGGCCCAGCTTGGTGTCTACCTCCTCCAGGAAGTCTGCCCAGATCACCCCACCTGGATGTGCTTTCTTCCTGTTCCAGGTAACTCACTGCCCTGCCTTTCACAGAGCACTTAGCTATCTCCTCCCAGTGCCTTTAGGTTCATATTTGTGCATGGAGCCCCCACCAGACCCTTGAAGAGGACAGTGGTAAGACTGCATCTTACCCATCTTTATAAACCTGGCTGATATCCAACCCCATCCAGCACTGATTGACTTCAGAAAAGTACTTTTATGTCTCTCCTGCTACTCACTTCTGGAGGGATGGGCTTGAGCCTCACCAGGCCTGGGTTCAAACCTCAGCTCTGAACCTCACTAGATGTGTGACCTTTGGGAAAGTTACCCCACTCTAGTACTAGGTGCAGCTCGTGACCCACCCATCCCCACAGGGCCTTATCTTTTTAGCGGACTCCAGCCCTGCTTCCACCGGCCAGCTCTGTGTCTCTTCACCCAAGGATTTCTGGCAAGAGTCAGATCTTACAGTCAAGGAAGAGAGAAGGGGGCTGGGTGCAGTGGCTCATGCCTGTAATCCCAGCACTTTGGGAGGCCAAGGCGGGCAGATCACCTGAGGTCAGGAATTCAAGACCAGCCTGGTCAACATGGTGAAACCCTGTCTCTACTAAAAATACAAAAATTAGTCAGGTGTGGTGGTGCATACTTGTAGTCCCAGCTACTCAGGAGGCTAAAACAAGAGAATCACTGGAACCCAGGAAGTGAAGGTTGCAGTGAGCCGAGACTGTGTCATTGCACTCCAGCCTGGGCAACAGAGCAAGACTCTGTCAAGAAATAATGAAAGAAAAGAAAGGAAAGAAAGAAAAGAAGGAAAGACTAAAAAAGGGAGAGAGAAGGGGCTAGAAAATGCATCCTCACACCCCACAGCCTTTGACCCACGACTATCAGGAGTCGGTGAATAATTCACAGTTCCCTCGCCCCTTGGGTGGGATAACCCCAAGATATGTGTTCCACAGTGGCTCCCAGAGTTCTCCAGCAGGGATCAGCTCCAGTATCCCCCAGGGGTAACTCGCATGACAATGTACCTTTTACAGTCCCTTCCCCTTGGTTCCCCTACTGGTGCTTCCTGGGGTTACTTCCCAAATAAGCCACTTGTGCTCAAATTCTTGTCTCAGGGATATGATTCTGGGGAAACCCAAACTGAAGCATTTCTCTTAGCCTCAGTTTCATTATCTGTGAAATGGGTATAATGGCAGAACTGACCTCACAAAATGACTACAAAATGATATCTCCAAAGCACAGAGGCTGGAATAACTCAGCATTCTCCAACCAGAACCACTACAGTTATTTTTAGTTGTGCTTATTTTAATTTTTTTTTTTTTTTTGACAGATTCTCACTCTGTCAATTGGGCTGGAGTGCAGTGGCGTGATCTGGGCTCACTGCAACCTCCGCCTCCCCAGTTCAAGTGATTCTCCTACCTCAGTCTCCTGAGTAGCTGGGATTACAGGTGTGTGCCACCATGCCTGGCTAATTTTTGTATATTTTGTAGAGATGGCGTCTCGCCATGTTGCCCAGGCTGGTCTTGAACTCCTGGGCTCAAGGGGTCCTCCAACTGGGGCCTCCCAAAGTGCCGGGATTACAGGCATGAGCCACCGCGCCCAGGCTAACTTTCTGAAGAGAGGACTGAATCTTTTTACATAGCAATCATGACGATGTCCTGCCCAGCTTGCTCTGGAGAGCCAGCACCTTCTCCTGGGACCATCCCTCACCATCTGGCCAATCCGCATCTGGACATGCCCCTGTTGATGACCAAAAAAATCTGGAACATGGCCATCCCTCAGCATCAGAAACTTGCCCCTTGGGCTGGTCTTGAGCTGCCTCCTCCCAGCAAGAGTGGTAAGTTCATTCCTGAGAACCCACCAGGGGAGCTGGGGACCAGAGCGGGTACTGGCTGAACACTCATTGGCAGAAGACCCTGGTTTAATTTTCTACCCAGGTCTTTCCAGGCCAGCAGTCTTCCTGGTCTTGGCGGGACTCTACTGTGCTTTCAGGCCACCACAGTCCACTCCCTGTGACAGGGGCCTGTGTGGCAAAAGGAGCTTGGGACTTTGCAGAAGACCCCATCAGTTCCAGTAATTCCAGTTTGCAGGTACAACTGGAGACTTGATGCATTTTCCCTAGTCCGAGGTGAACGAGTCCACTTGCTTTCTGAGCCCTGTACTTATACATCTGGACTCTTCCCGGGAGGCAGACAGCCCTGCAAGCACAGCAGGGGAGAGACCATCAAAAGTGCACGGTGGCTGGAGGACACAAGTCCAGCTGAGCCAAATAAATCTGTGCTCAACATAGCACAGGGCACCCAGACTGCCTGGGACCAGATGGATTCCCACTTTGCCATTTATTCACTATGTCCCCTGGGGGACGGCACTCAACTTCTTTGTATCACGGTTACCTCATCTGTAAAATGGGCAGAGTGGCAATGCCTACCCCCTAGGGCTGCTATGAGGTTACATGGGCAGATTCACATGAAGAACCTACAAGAATTCCTGGAGCAAAGCAAGTACTCAGTGAATGCTAGCCACAATAGAGGCGTGAGTCTATACGGAAAATGTTCGGACAGACGCACCGCATGCAAGGTGACTTTGGAGGCAGATTGGTGTTACAGGGCTGCAGGAGGGGAGGAGGGGGAGGGACTGCTTAAGGAGTGATGGGCTTTGTTTTGAGCGATGAGATGCTTTGGGACTAGATAGAGGTGGTGGTTGTACCACATTGTGTCTGTACTATATGCCACTGAACTGTGTACTTTTATATTGTGTGAATTTCATCTCAATTAAATTTTATATTGTGTGAATTTCATCTCAATTAAAAAAAGAAAAAGCTTCTGGGGATTGAGTTTGGTTAGAGTAGGTGGAAAAGACCTTCACTTTTTACACTTCTGTCCAGCTTGGCTTTTTGTTAAGTAATGAACACATATGTGTATCACTTTGGTAATTAAACAAATTCAAGTTGTTTTTAAAAGGAAGCAGTGTATAGGAGAAAATGTGTGTGGGTGGTAAAAGGAATATATGATGAGCTCTGACTCATATTTCATCATCTATCACCTGCTTATCTGTTGTCTGTCTGTCTGTTCATACACCCATCCATCTATCTGTCCATCTGTCTGACGTCCGTCCATCTGTCTGTCCACCTGCCCATCCGTCCGTCCATCCGTCCGTCCGTCCATCCATCCATCCATCCATCCATCATCTATCTTCCCATGCAACAGGAACAAGAGCCTTGGAGGCGCTGTGAATTTCTCTATTTCAAAGCAACAAAAGACAGGCTTAGAAAATTTAAGCCACATGTCCACTCACAGAACCTGACCTCCAAATCATCTTTTGACTCCATCATGCAGCCCTTACTTGCATATGCAAAACAGGGAGCACAAAGCCATTTTTACCTTGGCTCTGATTGACATTCTCTAGACCCTGGATGCCTGGCTGAACTCTTGAAGTCAGAGCAGGCCAGCATGGTCCTCCTGACCCATCAGTCCCGCCTCTCAGGTGCCCAAATGCCCAGAGAGCCTGTAAGCCACCCACTCCCTCCTCTCCAGCCATGAACACCTGCTCGCCAGAGCAAAAAGCAGGCCTCCCAGCAGCCTCCCATGCCTGCATTCTGGAAAAATATCATGGCCGAAAAATTGACACATGTAAGAAAGGGAAACATATAGGTAGCCATCTGCATGGTAGCTGCTTCCATGTGGGAGTCAGGGTGGGTATGGAGCATGCCTGAGTCCCTCATGGTGTGCATGCTACCAAGTGGCAAGTGCCCCCACTCACCCCGGCTGCCTCCCGGTGCAGGATCCTGGCCACCTCTGCCTGGCCCAGACTCAGCTGCAGCCACACTGGGCATGTTTTGATGAGCTTCTCCAGGATGCTGATGCCCCGGCGGTGAGGAAGGCAGTTCTTTAGGGTGGCCGGCAGACAAAGCCCCATGCCATCTTCCTCTTCCTCTTCCTCTCCTTTGCCAACAACTGGAATGGGACTGAAAAAGAGAATCAAATGATCAGCCATCCTGCAGCCAGCCCAGAGAGGGTTAACAACACTTAGGGATTCCATTCAGCCATGCTTACTTGTTCGGCATTAGGTAGTCAGTGCCCCTGTGGGTAATTAAAAAAAACACCAAACCATGGTCTTCATCTTAGGGCGCTTATAGGAAAACAGGCGAGACACAGCTACAGTACAAGTAGAAATACAACAGAAGCACAGTGCAAAAGCAGCAGCTAATTGCATCCCAGGGTGGGTTCAGGAAAATGGATGGCATGTGAGCAGAGCCTTGAAGAAGAGTTTTTAAAACTTTTAAAGAGTAACACACACAGTGAAATGCACACGTCTTGAGTCTACAGCTAGCCACATTTTTACATATATCTACACCTGAGTAACTACCGCCCAGGTCAAGAGAGAAAGATCTGCACTGCCGTAGCCACTAGACAAAAGTGGGTATTGGGCTCTTAAAAGTGGCTTGTCTGAATTGATATGTGCTGTAAGCACAAAACATACATAGGATTTCATTCCAAAGACTCCTGGCTTCAAGCGATTCTCCTGCTTCAGCCTCCCGAGTAGCTGGGATTAGAAGTGTGCACCACCACAGTCGGCTAATTTTCATATTTTTTTTAGTAGAGATGGGGTTTCACCATGTTGGCCAGAATGATCTCGAACTCCTGACCTCAAGTGACCCATCTCCCTCGGCCTCCCAGAGTGCTGGGATTATAGGCATGAGCCATCGCGCCTGGCAAGATAATGTTTCAAATGTGTCATATTAAATAAAACATTATTAAAATTACTTTGCCTGTTTTAATATGGCTGCTACAACATTTAAAACGACATATGTGGCTTACAATAGATTTCCACTCAATGGTGCTGGAATAGGACAGTTCTAAAAAGTTCCTTCTTACCCTTTCCCAGTCAACAGTGTCTGAGCCCCAGGATGAGGATGTGTCAACACAGCACGGTATGGGGAGGAGGATCACAGACCCAGGAAACAGCAACATCAAGCTGAGGAGTTTGCTGGGAAATGGCACTGCCTACTGTTCATAGTTCTGTCTGGTTTAAGAGATCCCAGACCCTCCCCGCAAGACCCTCACATTTGTCTTCCCCGTCCCAACACACACAGGCTGGTTTTGATTCCCGAAAAGGAGGAACATCTCGGAGCCTCACATCCTGAGTCATGTGGGCTGTAAGGTCTTCCTGCCTCCTACTAAGGCATCAAGTTTCTTATGGTATCTGCAGGAGTGAAAACCTTCATCAGACAGAGGAGGGTCTCAGGAAGCTATGAAGCTGTGGGTGTTGCCTTCCATCTTGCCCTGTGTCTCTGTGATGCTGCCCAGGGATGCCAGGGATCAAGGCTGGTGTTGGTTCCAGAAGCATCCAGGGCATGTGCTTTAAGGAGCCTCTCGGGGCAGATGGACAAGGCCTAGGTAAGCTCTGTAAAAAGGCACAGGAAAGTGGAACCGCCTGAGGGCGGGGCTGAGGGGTACCGGGGGTCCCACGGTGGTGGAGGGGTCGGGCAGCGCTGGATTAAACAGGCCCAGCAGTGTTGTGTGTTTTGAGCAGTGGGTTTCTGAGAGAACTGACTGGGACTGCCTGTCATGAAGAAGGGGGTGTGAGGGTCAGTGTTAAGTTGTCTGCACCCTGGGATAAAGTTCCCTCCCACATCCTCTGGGGGGCCCTGACTCTCACGAATGCTATGTGTGCTCCCGGCTGCCTATGGATTTCCCCTCCCGGTCCACAGCCTGCAGCCTACACAGTAGAAGGAGCCAGGTCACCAGGAAAACATGAGTGTCCTGGGAAATGGCAAGAATCCTGGGGCTGGTAGGACCAGGGCAGGATGGCTCTGTGGAAGTCCATGGCTGTGGAACTGAGGCTGAATGGTCTCATTTGGAGCTCAAGGCCAGGGTGGCCTGGCTGATATGGATGTAACCACTTCTCAGGCCCTGAGTGTGGTCCCAGCATCTCATCTGGGAAAAGTTAAAATGATGGAGGTCTGAGTTTCCCAGAAAAGAAAACACTTGGGCTGCAGTTCCTCCAACCCCACTTGGAGACACAAAGATATCTTCTGGCACCAAAAGATATTATAATCATCCTTAAACATCCCTGCTTGGCCCCCAGCTTCCCCCAGGCCAATTGGGACTTTTAATAATAGGGAGCGAGGGCAATCGACTTCCATTTCTTCTCTGCCGTGAATATGGTTTAGCACTTGGCCAAGTCCTTTCCCTCTCCAGGTCTGTTTCCTCATCTGTACAATGGGGACGGGGAGAAGGAAGATTCCCCCATTTGCTGGGTGGCCCTAGGTGTGCCCTGGGCTCATCCCCATTTTCTTTCATCTGCAGAACCAAAGCTGCCATCAAACACAGAGGTTCTGGGAATAATGAGGGAGTGGGCCTCTCATTCAGTTGGGCTGTGCTGTTTCTGTGGACCTGCCAATGTCAGATGTTGTTCCAGGCACAGTTAGAGCAGTGAATAAGAGTAAAAAATAATAAACCTTTCATGGTATTTACATTCTAGGGGAGAAGACAGGCAATAAACAAGGCAAATGTGTGACTAGAGGATGTCGGATGGTAATACCACCACAGAGGAAGAGGAAAGGGTCCGGGAATGGGGACAATTCCAAACTGGATGACCAGGGAAGACGCCTGAAAAAGGTGACTGTGGATGATATGCCTGGATGCAGGTATCTGGGGAAGAGATTTCCAGGCAGAAGGAAAAGCAGACTCCCAACCCTCCAGTTCCTGCTCCCAGAACAAGTGCAAGGAGAGAGTGAGAGAAGGGTGAGAGTGGGCGGAGGTGAGGGCAGAGGGGATGGGAGAGGGCCCCATGAGCATCTGGAGCCACAGGGAGAGGTGGCCCTAAATCCACATGTACAAGCATTCCCAGGCTTGGGAGGAGAGGCTGGGCTGCCAGCTAGCTACACGGCTAGACCAGCACTCAGGCTTCCTTTGCAAGAATAAATGGAGATTATTTATCTCCATGAAGATCTGGGGAGACCTGGGTGGTCTCAGGGCTCAGGACAGGCTGCTAGAATTCACAGAGATAAACCTGGTTCCCAGCCCTGCATCTTGAGGCCTGAGGCTGCTGCCCTCAGGGTGACTGAGTGAAAACTGCCCCAGGCTCTAGCATCAAGAGGCCTGTACATCTCCCTGTCTTGTGATCACATCCCTTCCTACTCTAAAACTTTCAATGGATTCCACTGGCTAAAGAATTCAGTCAGTCCCCTAATGTTGAAGGCATTCCCTTTCTGGGCCTCTGCCCCTCAACCCCAGACACCCCTTACAAAGGGCTGCTCTCCATCACCCAACAGAACCCACACTTCTCCATCCAGAGCCAGTGCCCATGCTGGTCTGTCTACCTCCTCCTTCAGGGTCTATTTCTTCTCCCAAGATTATTTCCACCTGGTAGGCAAATATATTAGCCCAGACACAGAAAGCAATGATCATAAACGAAAAACCAGATTAAGTTAGACTGCATCACAATTTACAACTTCTGCCCATCAGGCTGGGGGAAAAAAATTACAAAACATATATCCAACAGAGAGCAAGCAAATCAATGTTTAAAACGGGCAAGAGATTTGAACAGGTACTTCCAAGAAGAAGACATACAAACCAACAACCAGTAGGTGAAAAAGCGCTCAAAGTCATTAGTCATTAGGTGAAATGCAAATTAAAACCACAATGCGATACCACGGTACAACCACCAGAACGGCTAAAATTAAAACAACTGACAGCATCACATGGTGGTGAGGATGGGAAGTGATCAGAATGCCAGGGCACTTTTGGGGAGAACGTACATTGGTAAAACCACTTTAGACAAAGATATGGCACTTTATTTTATTTTTATTTATTTATTTATTTTGAGATGGAGTTTCACGGTTGTTACCCAGACTGGAGTGCAATGGCGCAATCTCGGCTCACCGCAACCTCCGCCTTCTGGGTTCAAGCAATTCTCCTGCCTCAGCTTCCCGAGTAGCTGGGACTACAGGCGCGCACCACCGTACCCAGCTAATTTTTGTATTTTTAGTAGAGACAGGGTTTCACCTTGTTGACCAGGATGGTCTCAATCTCTTGACCTCATGATCCACCCGCCTCGGCCTCCCAAAGTGCTGGGATTATAGGCGTGAGCCACGGCGCCCGGCCGATATGGCACTTTTTAATAAACCTAAACATACACCTATCCTATGTCCCAGCAATTCCGCCCCTACATGTATACCCAAGATAAATGCAAGTATACTAGTCCAGAAAGACTCGCACACAAATGATCACAGCAGCTCTCCTCCTAATAGCTCAATACCACCGGGTTCCAGTGTCCATCAGTGGTAGAATAGATAAACAAACGGTGGCATGTCCACACAGCGGGCCAGTAGTCAGCAATAAAAAGGAATTACCCATACACACGACCACATGAATGAATCTCAGAAGCATTATGCTGAGTCAAAGAAGCCAAATGCAAAGAAGTACACATGGCACGAATCCACTTACATGAAGTTCAAAGAGTACACTTAGATGTGTGCATTTACTTTTGTCACATGCAAATTTTACACCAAAACAATAAAAGATAATCATAACTAACTAAATACTGAACTCTGGTTAACTCTAGTTACTCATGCTGACCTTCAGGGGCGGTCT
Organism: Callithrix jacchus; assembly: GCF_049354715.1. Classification (NCBI taxonomy): domain Eukaryota; kingdom Metazoa; phylum Chordata; class Mammalia; order Primates; family Cebidae; genus Callithrix; species Callithrix jacchus. The sequence goes on along the minus strand of NC_133509.1, from coordinate 127,403,694 downwards.
GCAACTTTTTATGAAATACATTAAAAAGTAAGATGCATTCATGGATGGGTAGAGATATGTAATGAAACAAATAGAGAAAACCACTGAGGGCTACTGGTGGGTGTGTGGGTGTTTACTGCAAAGTTCTTTCAAATCTTCTGTATGTTGTATATTTTTAATGGTGAACTATCGGGAAAACAGTTCTTCCCATCCTTACAGCCCCTTCAGATGAGGCCTGCCTGCTTGCCTTGGGTTTGAATGCAGGCTGTGTGACCTCTGGCCAGTTATTAATACTTTACCTCTCCAGGTTTCAGCTTAACTACCGTAAAAGACATAATTTGCTGGGCGCTGTGGCTCATGCCTGTAAGCCAAACATTTTGGGATTAAGGCTAAGGCAGGAAGGTTATTTGAGCCCAGGAACTTGAGGTCAGACCTGGAAAATATAGTGAGACCTCATCTCTACAAAACTTTTTTAAAAATTAGCCAGGTGTGAGCAGGTAGTCCCAGCTACTCAGGAGGCTAAGGTAGGAAGATTGCTGGAGCCTGGAGGTGGAAGCTACAGTGAGCTGAGATCACCTCACTGCATTCCAGCCTGGGCAACGAAATAAGACCCTGTCTCCAAAAAATAAATAACTAAATAAATAAACAAAAATAAAAATAAGTAAAAACATCATAGCTGTCTTTATGTAAGAGGGTTACTGGGGAAATGTCATGAGTTGTCAACTACTTGCATGGTGCCTGACACGCCATTCAGTAAATGGCACGGTTTTCCATCCTTTTAACCCCTTAGTTATAAACACGTCTCTTCCTCTTTCTACTACCGTTCTCTCACTTTAAAGCCTTGATTTTAGGACTCAGCACATTTGATTGACGTGACTGCGGCCCACATCTGTGTGTTGCTTTTCTTGTGCCCAACATCTGGCCCCAGGGTAACCCACAATTTCAAGTGCCTGGGAACCACGTGGCATGGCTTGGCATGGACACAGAAACAAACCACTGGGAGGATCCCTTTCCCACCCTGTGAAAAGACAATAAGGCCCAGGATCGTCTCAGACACCTCAGAGCACTGAGTGCTGAAGGGGCCAGCCTGGAGGCTCAGACTCAAACACCAGAGAGGACACAGGCCCCTAAGCCTCTGCTTTCCACACACCACCCAACCCTTGCGATGCTCTCCCTTCCCTCTGGGTGGTCCCTGTGGCTGGAACAAGGGCCCTCCCAGAGACCTGCTCAGGCCTCCCAGAGACCTGCTCATAGGCAGATGCAAGGATCTCAGGGTTGAGAAGAATCTGTAAGAGAGGGGTCAAAGGCTGCAGCCCCTTGGCTTCCAGCAATGCCTAGAAGTTAGAGAAGGAACAGCTGGAGTTAGGGAAGTCTGGACCTTGAACCGTGTCCCTGGAGTAACAGGGCCCTTAAGGGACAAAGTGACATGGCATCTTCTCTGTCCAGGCCAAAGAAGGGTGACAGAACCAGACAGCTGCCATAGGTCACCCGAGTTCCTGGGTGTCCACTTCCGATTGCAAAATGTCTGTGCCAAGGATGGCACTTGGAGCAGGATGGCAAAGACGGAAGTGCCCAGAGCAGGTAACACGCAGGCTTTGTTTTAGACCTGTGATGACTCTCATCAACTGGCCTGGCCACAGCAGCCCCAGCGGCCAGGAACTGTCACTAAGCCCACCCGGCATCCAATCAGCCATCTGTTGGCAGAGCCGGCCACTCCAACACCCACACCCTCCCTCTCACCAGCTGAACTCCAGTTCCACCAAGGACCCTGCAAAGGCAGAACCGGGACCTTGGATAATGAAAGGCACTTGCTGTTAGAGCCTTGGAAGCTTTGGAGCGGCTCCACCAGACACAGAAATTGCTCCATGACATATTGTTCCCCCACTCTTATGGAATAGAGTAATGAGCTCAGAGCAGCAGGGCCACAGGCTTCTGGTCCTACGGCTGCCACTGGATACCCACCCAGACTGTTCTGCCCGACGCAGTGCCAGCAGACACCCCAGAAAACCCAGCCCCTCAGCTGCAGGACTCAGTCTCTCAGCTTCTACAAGGATTTTCTCATCAGCTCCCTAAAGGAGGGTGGGAATTGGCCTGGAGTGTGCACAGCTCCTGGGCATGGTGCCTGTGCCTGCATTCAGGCCTATTCAGCCTGGGGGTAGAAGTGGGAAGCTCGGCTTCAGGGTGGAGAGCTGGCCCAAGGGGCTGACCAAGTGTGGGGACGGAGCGGTGAGGATGGCAGCTTGGGATGTGGGGCCCTAGCTGGATGCTGCCTGTTAGGAGTGGAGGGAAGACACAGAAGTCTCCCAGCTCCACAGGGTGCCAGCTTATGTCAGCCCGAGGGAAGCAGCTTGGAGAGTTCCAGTGTGGCCTCACTTCTTGTATAGACTTGGCCAGAACACACCAGGGGTGGGGGAGCGTGTGTGACAAAAGGGGAGGACCAAAAAGGCCGTCCCTACCCCACCTACCATCCTGACCCAAGGCAGGGTGACCTTCCAGCTTCAGCCAGGCAAAAGGGGTCTACAGGAATGGAAAGGCCTGGTCCCTGGCCTTAGAGGGCTCTCCGGCCAGTAGAAGCCAGTGTGACTCTGGTGATAAATGGGACAGGATGGCCTGGTCCCACAGGACAAAGCATCATGAGTACACAGAGGAAGTGCAGGGGCCCTGGGGACACCAGCCAGGACAGCAACCTGCCTGTGTCATGAATTCATAGTACACCACACCGTGCCCACTGTGGGCCCCCAGAGCCGGTTTTCAGTCATCCTCACACCTGCCTGATTCAACATCGGAGGTTGATTTGTGTCTCCCAAGAAGGTATGTCCAAATCCTAACCCCAGTTCTTGTACATGTGGCCTTATTTGGAAAAAAGGATCTTTGCAGATATAATTTAGGGCTACTGAGATGAGATCAACCTAAATTTAAAGTGGGTCCTAAATCCAATGAGAAGTATCCCTATAAGAAGGAAAGACACAGAGACACAGATGAGGTCCGTGCGAAGGTAGAGGCAGAGACTGGAGTTGTGATGCCCCAAGCCAAGCAGTGCCAGAGGTGGACGGCAACCAGCAGGAGCTGGGAGAGAGGCACGGGCAGACTCTCCCTTAGACTCTCCAGATGCAAACTGCCCAGCTGGCACCTTGGATTTGGATTTCTGGCCTTCAGAACCATGAGAAAATAAATGTCTGCTGCTCTGAGCTGCAAAGCTAGTGGTAACTTGCTACTGCAGCCCTAGGAACCGAATATACCTATGCTACACCTAGTGCTGCCATGTAAAGATGGAGACACAGAGGCACAGAGAGGTTAAATAATTCACCCAAGGTCACACAGCCAATGCGTGGCAGAACTGGGATTCGAACCCTGGCATTCTGGCTCCAGAGTCTATGCTTCTAACCACTCTACTCTTCTAGCTCTTGAAAGTTAAAAAAAAAAAAAAAAAATTAATGTTTACATATCCTTGCAGTACCTGGTAAAGAAAGGGTGTTCAATAATGTTCATTATTCCACTTGGGAATACATACAAACACACACAGTAGAAATACTTTCCAGAAGGCTATGTAAGATATCGAGTTATTTTAGAGAAATGAAGGTGGTTTGTTTCAAAGTTTTATAATAATTATGCGTCACTAACATGATTTAAAATCATCTAAATAGGCCAGGCATGGTGGCTCACGCCTGTAATCCCAGTACTTTGGAAGGCTGAGGCAGGCAGATCACCTAGGTCAGGAGTTTGAAACCAGCCTGGCCAATATGGTAAAACCCCATCTCTACTAAAAATACAAAAATTGGCTGGGCATGGCAACACATGCCTATAATCCCAGCTACTTGGAAGGATGAGGCAGGAGAATCACTTGAACCAGGAAGGCAGAGGCTGCAGTGAGCTGAGATCCCACCACTACACTCTACCCTGGGTGACAGAGTGAGACTCTCAAGAAAGAAGAAAAAAGCATCTTAAATAGGCCAGGCACAGTGACTCATGCCTGTAATCCCAGCACTTTGGGAGGCTGAGGTGGGAGGACAACTACAGTTGAGGAGTTTGAAACCAGCCTGGGCAAAATGGTAAGACACTACCTCTACAAAAAATCAAAATAATCAGCTGGGCACCTACGTGTGTACCTGTGGTCCCAGCTACTCAGAAGGCTGAGGCAGGAGGTTGAGGTTGCAGTAAGCTGTGTTCACACTAATGCACTCCAGCCTGGGTGACAGTGCAGGACCCTGTCTCAACAGTAATAATAATAAAATAAATAAAAATTATCTTAAATGAACAGGTTTTTCTTTTGAGATGGAGTCTTGCTTTGTCACCAGGCTGGAGTACAGTGGTGCCATCTCGGCTCACTGTAACCTCTACCTCCCAGGATCAAGCGATTCTTCTGCCTCGGCCTCCTGAGTAGCTGGGACTACAGGCACACGGCACCATGCCCAGCTAATTTTTGTATTTTTAGTAGAGACAGGGTTTCACCATGTTGGCCAGGAGGGACCTCGTAATCTGCCCTCCTCAGCCTCTCAAAGTGCTGGGATGACAGGCTTGAATCACCTTGCCTGGCCAACAGTTTTCTTATCTGTACAATGGAGCTGGTAATACCTGGCCCATAATAACGCCTCTAATAGGTCACATTTTTCTGGATGTAGCAACCACACATAGGGTCATGCCCTCTCTCCCAGGGACACCGATTGCTTTGGGGACCCTGCCAACCTAGTCTACCAGGCACATCTTCTCATTCTCCAAAACGCCCTGCTTACCCCAACTGCTCCTCACTTGCTCCTCAGGAGGGATGATCTGAGGCTGGGGAGGAGCAAAGCTCCCCCGAGAATAAAAAGTTGCGCCAACTATGATGAGGACCTGTCAACACTTAAAAGAAATGCCGGAGGCCACATTCCAGCAGCCCCACTCCCTGGACACCCGTGTTTACAGATAGCCGCAGCTGCAGCATTTACAACAAAGAGAAAGTGGAGAAAGCCAATGGCCACCATAAGAGAATGGATAAACAAAACGTGACTCAGTCCATCCCGGATAATCACATAGCTGTTAAAAGGCAGGAAACTCAATAAATCAGTGGAGTGGCTACAGTAGACATTAACCTATTGTATATAGCAAAACAACAAGAATAATTTAAATGTTCCCAGCATAAAGAAAAGATAAACATTTAAGGTGATGGATATCTCAATTCTCCTGATTTGATTGTAACACATTATATTACGTATCAGAAGATCACATGTACCCCAAAAATATTTACACCTACTATTTATCAATAAAATAAATGGCCAGGGGCCGGGTGCAGTGGCTCCTGCCTGTGATCCCAGCACTTTGGGAGGCCAAGATGGGTGGATCATTTGAGGTCAGGAGTTTGAGACCAGCCTGGCCAACCTGGTGAAACTTTAGTCTCTACTAAAAATACAAAACTTAGCCAGGTGTGGTGGTGGGTGCCTGTAGTCCAAGCTACTCAGGTGGCTGAGGCAGGAGAATTGCTCGAACCTGGGAAGCAGAGGTTGCAGTGAGCCAAGATTGTGCCACTGCACTTCAGCCTGGGTGACAGAGTGTGACTATGTCTCAAAAAAACAAAACAAAACAAAGAAAAAGAAAGAGAGAGAGAGAGAGAGAGAAAAGGGCCGGAATCAATGCAACACAGATGGTTAAATCTCAAAATTCTGTTTATTGCATAAATGTTAATTTCCTGATTTTGGTTCTTGTCTTTGAGAAATACCCACTGAGGTATGTGGTGTAAAGAGATAAAATGTCTGCAACTTACTCTCAAATCATTTAGAAAAAAACTAGAAGCCAGGTGTGGTGGTACAGGCCTATAGTCCCAGCTACTCAGGAGAGTAGGAGAGGCAGGAGAATCGCTTGAACTGGGGAAGCAGAGGTTGCAGTGAGCCGAGATCGTGCCACTGCACTCGGGCTTGGGCGACAGAGTGAGAATATGTCTTGAAGAAAAGAAGGGGAAGGAAAGAGGGGGTCGGACTCAATGCTACACAGATGGTTAAATCTCTAAATTCTGTTTATTGAATGAATATTAATTTCCTGATTTTGGTCCTTGTCTTTGAGAAATATCCACTTAAGTATGTGGGGTAAAGAGATAAAATGTCTGCAACTTACTCTCAAAATCATTTAGAAAAGAATTAGAAGCCAGGCTTGGTAGTGCGAGCCTATTGTCCCACCTACTTGGGAGGCTAAGGTGGGAGGACCACCTGAGCCCGGGGAGATCAAGGCTGCAGTGAGCAGTGATCGTGCCACTGCACTCCAGCCTGGGTGACAGAGTGAGACCCCATTTCAAAAAAGAAAAAAAAAAAAAAGAAAGAAAAGAAAAAAATAAACAAGGAAATGTGACAAAATGTTCACAATGAGTGAATCTGGTGAAAGGAGTATACAAGCAAGAATTCACTGGACTATTCCGTAACTTTTCTGGAAGTCTGAAATCATGTCAAAACAAAAAGTTAAAAGAAAAAGTTTTAAAAGCAATCAAACAAAAACAAACCAAAAAATCAACCTTAATGTTGAATGAAATAAGCAAATTACAGAAGGAATGAAAACATTTATATAAAGTATATAAAAACCCGCACCACAGTCCTATATCCTGTTTGTGGATATAGGAGACATGCACACACCAAATTCAGCAAGATGTCTGCCCTTGGGCTGAGGAAAAAGATAGGATCAGGGAGGGGTACAAAGGAGGTTCCAACTAGTTCTGCAACCATTTATTTATCAAACCGAACCAGAAGATCTGAAACAAACATGGCAAAGTGATAGGAATTAACAAAGCTGAATTATGGGTGCTAAGGCCTTGCAAAGTTTTTCTCTAGACTTCTCTACACTGATATTTAATTCAAAAACAAACAAACAAAAAAAGCTCACATGCATACACACATACCTACCCCGGGGTCCCAGAGCATACCCAAGTCCAGGAAATGTGGAGTGGAGCAGAGCCCAAGGCACCTAGGCCTGTTCCTTCTGCCAGTGCCATGTCCCCATGACCATCAGCTGCTTTTTTCTTGGCATTTTAAAGTTAGTTCAGAAGCCTGAGAGCCCCATGTTGGAAGGTCATCAAAATGAGTCTAGCCTCAGGAATAGATTCAACTGGCCATCCAAAGAATCAGCCCCAGCGGACTTTTTGGGACCCCCCTCTGGCAGCTGTCACAAAGCCACCAGAGCAGAAGCCAGAGAAAGTCACTGGGGCCAAAGAACAGCTGATGCCAGAGGACACCTTACCCTGAATGTCCCAGTTCCGGGAGAGACGTAAGAGGGAAGAGCGCAATGTGGGCTTCAGGCAATTGGGGCTGGGAGAACTCCTCACTCCTCATTCCATGGTGTAATAAACAGATACAGGCTTCAGGCTGGGCAGGACCTGTGATCCTCGTGAGCGCCTCACCTCTTTGAGCCTCAGTGTCCTCTTGTGTAAAGCAGGGAGACTCTGCCACCCACCCCAAGGATAGGAACTAAATGGGACAGTGTAACTAAAGAACCCAGCCCACAGCTGACTCTTACTTAGCAAGTGGTAATTACCAAATGAGATGGGGTGGAGGGGGAAGGGAGGTGGTTCAGGAACAGTTTATGGAGGATGCTAGGGTTGATAGAGGCATGGAACAGAGCAGGGAAGGAATTCCCACTGGGCTGGGAGGTGGATCTGGGAATATTTGAAGGCAGGTGAGCACACAGAGATACCTCTTGGAGCATAAATCAGAGGTGTTCCAATAAAACACCTGTCTAGGACAGTGAATAAGTAAATAAAAAGCAAAAGCCTCCCAGCCTGGCCAACATAGTGAAACCCCATCTCTACTAAAAATTAAAAAATTAGGCATGGTGGCGGGCGCCTGTAATCCCAGCTACTTGAGAGGCTGAGGCAGGAAAATCACTTGAACCCAGGAGGTTGCAGTGAGCCAAGATTTAAAAAAAAAGCAAAAGCCATGATGTGAAGCAATTGCCAGTTTCCAGGGCGTAAACACTCCCATCATTGCTGAGGTCAAGCTCTCCAAAGGTTTACACCTAGCTAGCAAGATTTCTGGTTAGTTAACAATAGGCTTTTGAGAGCCTACTCCTTTGGTTCCCTCTCTACCATCCCTAGCAAGCCGCAGCTGTATCTGTTTGAAGACCTTTAATCTCATGAGCTAGCTACCTCACTGGGCAACCCATTCTGCGAAGTAATTCTCAAATTCTATCTGAGATTTCATCTGTTCCCCTGAAATGTTTCCTCTTATTGCTTTTTCTACATTTTACCGGGCCATGAGGACAACTCCCCCTGCTCCCCATAAAGCCTCTAAACTATGGGAAGATGGCTTGTGCATCTACCACCCTAGAGGGAAGGTTTGTCAGCTGTGGTTCACACTAAGTTGGGTGTCTCCAAGAATTTCCAGATAGAGTACTTTGTTTCTTAACGGCATTTAAAGTAACCAATTCAGTGGTTTTTAACATAGTCACAGAGTTGTGCAACCACCCCACAATCAATTTTAGTACATATTCATCACCCCACAAAGAAATCCCTTACTTATGAGCAGTCACTCCTCCTCACCCCTGACCCCTTCCCTCTAGCCTGAGGCAACCACTAATCTTTCAGTCTTTGTAGACTTGCTTATTCCGGACATTTCCTATAAATGGAGTCATACCCTATGTGGCCTTTTGTGTCTGGCTTTCACTTGGCATCACGTGTTCAAGGTTCATCCATGTACTAGCAGCTAGTGGAATTGATCGGTACTTCTATATCAATGTTTCATTTCTTTTTATCACCAAGTAACATTCCACCTTATGGAAACACCACATTTCACTTAGCCATTCTTCAGCTGACTAACATGTGAGTAGTTTCCAGCTTGGGGACATCACAAATAATGCTGCTAATATTCATGTGCAAATGTTTGTGTGGAACGTATGTTTTCAGTTCCCTTGGGTACATATCTGCGTGTGGAATTGCTGGATTTTATGGTAATTCTGTGTTTAGTATTTTGAGGAGCTACCAGACTGTCTTCCAAAGTGGAGACGCCATTTTACATTCCCACCAGCAGCATATGAGGGTTCTAATTTCTCCATCACTTTTCCAACACTTGTTACTGTCTTTTTGACTATGGCCAATCTATGTGTCTCATTGTGTTTGGATTTGCAATTCTATGGTGGCTACTGATGTTGAGCATCTGTTCATTTTTAGCTGGTTTTTTTTTTTTTTTTTTTTTGAGATGGGGTCTTGCTCTGTCACCTAGGCTGAAGTGCAGTGGTATGATCATGGCTCATGGAAACCTTGACCTCTAGGCTCAAGTGATCCACCTACACTGACCTCAGTCTGCCAAGTAGCTGGGACCACAGGTGTGTCACCACACCTGGCTAATTTTTATTTTTTGTATAACAGGGTCTATGTTGCCCAGGCTGGTCTCAAACTCCTAGACTCAAGCAATCCTCCTGCCTCAGCTTTCCAAAGTATTGGGATTACAGGCATAAGCTACCATGCCTGGCCCATTATTGGCCGTTTGTATATCTTCTCTGGAGAAATGTTTATTCAGATCCTTTACCTATTTTTGAATTGGGTCTTCTATTACTGAGTTGTAAATTTTTAATATATTCTGGATATAAGTCCCTTATCAGAGATATGATTTGCAAATATTTCCTCCCATTCTATGGATTGCGTTTCCACTTTCTTGAGAGTGTCCTTTGAAACACAAAGGTTTTAATCTAAGAAGTCCAATTTGTCTAGTTTTTCTTCTGTTGTTTGTGGTTTTAGTGATACCTAAGAAACCATGACCTAGTCTCAGATCATGAAAATTTATCCCTGTTTTCTTCTAAAAGTTCTAACATTTCAACTCTTAGATTTAGATCTTTGTCCCATTTTGAGTTAGTTTTTATATATGGTGTGAGGTAGGGTCTGACTTTATTATTTTGCATGTGGATATCCCAAATTGTTCCAGCACCATTTGTTGAAAGACGATTCTTTCTCCATTGAATTGTTCTGGCAGCCTTGTCAAAAATCTAATGACCATAAAACATGGAGTGGTTCTGTGCCTCTTTATCATACTGCTTTTATCCTTTTGAGTATAATGAGTATCCTTTTTTCTTTGTACCTCTGAAATGTGGAGTCCCCAAATAGAAACAATACTCAGGTGTGCTCTGAGCAGCACAGAAAGGAGTGTGACCATCACCTCTCTCAGTCTAGATACTCTACTTGTATTAACATAACCTAACATCAGTTTTTCTGTAGCTCCACAATGCTTTTGGGAAATTAATTTGAATTTGGATAGTGGAATCCCATTGTGGAGATGAACGGAGATAACAAGGGTTTATGAGATGGGTGGTAACGTGGCAATGCTGTAAAACCATCAGAAGAATGGGTATGATATAAAGGAAATGGCATTGTCTGGTTCTGTTATTTACTATGTGACTTTGGGCAATTCACTTTCCTTCTCCAGGTTCAGCAGCCTCTTCAATACAAACAGTAGGTTGAACCAGATCTGGGAGGCCAAGTAGGTTGAACTCCCAACGGGAACCCCAGTTGACTGACAACAGCTGCCTAGACTCTGTTCTGCCGAGGGCTCAGCTGAGAGAATGCAGGGATCTACTGGTGACGAGTGCCATGGGCTCTGCCTGGGAGAGCAGCAGCAGCTGAGCTATGTATTTCCTGAGCATGGATCAGATCAAGGACTAAGGTTTCTTCCAGCATCATAAATTCCACAACTCTGTACCGACCCTTGGCTAGCCACCACCTGAAGGCTTCTCTTCCAAGCCAGACTGGCCCTGCCCCAATGGACAGCCCAGAAGAAGGCAGGCAGCCAGGCAGGCTTCTCCGTGGCTTCGGGTCTGCCAGATCCTTCTTCCTAGATGTGTGTGAAGCTAAGCCACAGCTGCTTCCTCATTCCACCTCTGGCCCAGGCTTTGGTGCACACAGAAACAAAAACACATTTCCAAGCTGACCACGGAGGTCCCGTGGGGATGGAAGAGAAGTAGCAGTTTCAGAACCAGGAACTCGCACACATGCACGAAGCACAAACGCTCAACACATGCCTTCAGCCTACTTCCAGGGGCTAAACCACCATACAGGGCCCTGGCGGGTTTCCATAGATGCTTGTGGCTCCAAGAACAGTGTCTGGAAAATCTTGTGAAAAAGTTCCCTGGGTTTCTCCTCCCTCAGGAAACCAAAAGACCTTCCATTAGGGTTGGGGGAATAGAGTGCAGCCTAAGGCCCCTCGGTGGGTCAGCCACAGGAACAGGGGATGGGTTCTGCGGGCCCCTGCCCACAGCCTCAAACAGGGAAAGTCAGTTTAGGCAGGTCTTCAGGACCTCGGAAGTGCTGAGAGCAGGCCAGACTGCCTCAGCTCACACATCACAGCCCACATCAAGGGGTCTGACAGGTCAAAGGCCTTCAAGCTTTCCACATCTGTGTGTGCTGCATGGTTTCTGTCACTCAGTGTGTGTCCAGCACTCTCCAGCTACCAGCCTTGCCTTCCTGACTCCAGCCAGGTGCCCTGCTGTCCCCACTGGGCTCTACCTGTCTACACTGACCACGCAGTGTGGAGTCCTGGTGGAGTCAGCGGAGGCAGCCAGCTTCAGTGCTGAGGCCCTTCTGATGGTGGCTCCCACCATGCCAGGCCCACCCCGGGGCCCCTACTCAGCCACTGTGGTTGATAGCTCATGGCTTTGCTCTGCTGAGCCTCTACTCCCAGCTGCTCTGTCTTCTTGGGCTCTGCTCTTGTGAACCCTGGAAACCCCAAGCCTCCTAGGAACCTTGACTTCCAGTTCCTCCACCCTCCCTCCCTCTGGAATCTTCTCTGGTTCAAAGGTCCTAGCCACTTTCCCTATCTGGGTCATCCAGGATGGGGTGGTCATCCAGGATGACCCAGATAGGGAAAGGCCTAAGCTGACTCAGCCTGCCTGTCCTGCTGACCGCACCACCTGTTCTGGGCAGGTGTGTCCACTCCCACCAGGACCCAGATGACGGCACCAATCCTGTCCCTGGTGCTGCATGCAATTCAGCCTTCAGTCATCAACCAGAGCTATGCGGTGTAGTGGTTTAAGCATGGACTTGAGAACCGGGCAGCCTGGGTTCGAATCCCAGCTCGGTGGCCTTCACAAGTGACTCAGCCTCTCTTTGCCTCAATTTGCTTATATTTAAAATGGGAAACATAAATTAATACCTTATGGGTTTGCTGTAAAGAGTTCAGGACAGTTGACTGGAGTACAGCAAACATTCAGTGACGTTAGCATCAACGATTCATTCTCCCAGTAAGTTATTTATTCAGTACCTACTATCGGCTCAGACCCTATTCTGGGCATAACGTTGTAACAATTACAATAATAGTCATATGAAAGTGCAGCTGACGTCCCCCCACCCCAAGGTCCCCAGAAACGTCACTGAACATGGAGATAGTTACTGGAGAAGACAGGATTTAGGGACCAATGACCTGGCTGGGACTGAAGCTGGAGGCAGCAAAGACACAAGAACCAGGTCACCAAGGGCAACAGGCAGGCCCTAAGTACGCCTGTCATGTATATTAGGACAAGCCAAGGCCATCTCTGCAAGGACAGACCTGAGAATGATCAGGTGGCATCCCTGGAGATGGCCTGGGAGGCCTGGGGACAGGGTGTACACCCTTTTGTACCCTTGGAATTTGAACCGTGTGACTATATTGCCTACTCAAAAAATAACACAACTTGAAACTTTGAAAAATAGTTTCCCTTAAGAGTATTCATATGTGGTACTGAGCTGGGCTGTGTACAGGCATATTTAGAGAACTCTGTGCTCTTTTTCTGGCTAAGACTGCACAGTGCAGGCCATTTTGCTTCTAGATCTCAAAGAGATACTTTTGAAATGCAAATGAAGCTTAATGGACAAAGATGTTCACTGTCACATGACTTGCAGTTGTGGAAAACTGGAAACAGTCAAACGATACTGCCTGTAAGGTGCCGGTCTCCCCCCAAACTCAAGCTTTTGTTCCAGTGTCTGGCCTATCTACCACCGCATGCCCAAGCCCAACATAGAATAAGGGCTCAAGAAAGAGTGTTCAACAGTGGAGTGGTTAAGGAATATTAGTACCATATGAAACTGGCAACATCCAACCATTTTTGACCTAGAAAGAAAGCAATTTGAGATGTTCAACCTCATACAAACACTGGAATAATATATAGCCATCAAAAATAGTCCCTAAGGTACTCACTTATAACTGGAGGAAGCATAAATTAGTACAGTCTTCACTGAGGGCTGTTCAGTAACTTCTATCACAATTGCAAACACATAGGCCCCTTGACCCAGCAATTGTGGGAACTCATATGTATGGTTGCAAAAGGACGCATAGACAAAAGTACTCACTGGATTCAGGGGAGCGTTGTCTGCCATGGAGAAAAGACTGGAAACAATCTAAATGTCCATCAATAAGGGACCAGGGAAATGAATGGAATACTCCACAACTCTAAGAAGAATCACAAGAATACTTTCTGTGTACTGACGTGGAAAGATTCCTAGGGCGGGTGTGTGGTTGAAGGACAAAAGCGACGTAGGAAGTAATAGGAGATATTAGTATCATATGAAACAACCCAACCACTAAGTGGTTAAGGAAATATTACCCACTTACATACATACAGAACAGTATGTATACTGTGCTCCCTTGTTGGAAAAAAAAGTAATTATCTGTATTTGCATAAAGAAACTCTGGAAGACGATACAGGACACTAGCAGTCAGGAAGGGGTATAAACAGGGACCTGAAGGGACCAAGGTGGGAATATGTCTTCCCTGTACATCTTTTTCTCTATATATTTTTGTTTTAAATCGTATGAGCATATTACCTACGCAGAAATAAATTATGTTTCCAGAGTTTACTATTTACTGTGTGCCATGCATTGCTGTGTCTGGTTAACATATATTAACCAAGTTAATTCTTTAAAAGAACGCTATAAGATTACTCTGGCTGTCATTCCCATTTTAGAGAGGAAGAAACCAAGACACAGAGAAGTTAACTCACTAAGGCTACAGAATTAGCCAGTGGCAGCGTGGGGATATGAACCCTGGCAGTTTCTTGAGTCAATAGTCTATGTTTCTAATCACTGGCAAATTTCTACTGATGCCTGCTTATGATATAAACATTAAATATCACAGACACACAATAGGAGAAGCAGGGATGGAAGGACAGATTTTGTCCATGGAGTGGAAGACAATATTGACAAGGCATCAATTCTACACAAACAGGTATACAGAATCAGTACGATCCCAATGGGAACCCCAAAGGTGTTCAATAAAAAAAGCAGAGAGAGACTGGGTGTGGTGGCTCATACCTCTAATCCTAGCACTATGGGAGGCCGAGGCGGGCAGATCACCTGAGGTTAGGAGTTTGAGACCAGCCTGGCCAACATGGCAAAACCCTGTGTCTACTAAAAGTATAAAAATTGGCTGGGCATGGTGGCGTGTGCCTATAATCCCAGCTACTCAGTAGGCTGAGGCAAAACAATCACTTGAACTTGGGAGATGGAGGTTGCTGTGAGCTGAGATCATGCCACTGCATGCCAACCTGGGTGACAAGAATGAGACTCCATCTCAAAAAACAAACAAACAAACAAAAAAATCAGTTCTGGGTAGACTGTGTCCTAACCTAAAGGTGGAAGGTAAAACAAAAAAGCTTGTAGAAGAAAGTAAAGAATGTCTTCATAATCTGATGGTGGAGAGACTTCTGAAAAAGCATGCACGTGCCTGCACACACACACACACACATCTGCCAATCTTAAAAGAAAGGACCGATGAAACTGAATGCAGTAAAACAAAGACTTCCTGTTCATCAAGACATCATAAGGAGAATGAAAGCTCACCCAGGAGGCAGAGGCTGCAGTGAGCCAAGATCATGCCACTGCACTCCAGCCTGGGCAACAGAGCAAGACCCTGTCTCAAAACAAAAAAAAAAGAAAACAAGAATGATAGCACAAGCCCTGAGTGAGAGAAGATATATTTACAGACACAACCAACAAAGGGTTCATAACTACACTGCCCACAGCAACAGGGAAAAGATAACAAACAGGGAAATGAGCGAGAGGCTTGACCCGGTGCTTCTTACGGTGGATCTCCACATGGCCACGAGTATATGAAAAGATTCTCAACAGCAAGAGGATCAGGATATCATAAACAGAACAGCAACGGCCCATCTCCATGGGTGTCACAATGGAGGCTGACACTTCCAAGGCCTAGGGAGGATGCAGAAGAGCCGCAGCTCTCCTATTCTGTAGGTGGGAGTGGAAACTGGCACAACCGTGGCAGTTAATCCTGAGATAAAGTGATTTCTTTCTCCTCCTTTGCACTTTCTGAACACTCCATATTTTTACAGTAAATGTGTATTATGATGACAATCAAAATAATAGGTGAAGACTTTAGGGGAAACAATAAAAATGGGAGAATAGACACTGGGGCATGAGCCTTCCCAGATCAATGTGCTTGTTAGAGCCTCTCTCTCACATACAAGACAGTGGAAGGTGTAGGGATTTGAGAAGAGCCGCGCTGCCTGGCTGCCCCTCGGCTGCTCTGGACAAAACCAGGGCAAGAACCTCTCTGTCCCGAAGGAACAAACCCATTGCAACCTCTCCTCACTTGTCCATTTATATATATATTTTTTTTTTTTTGAGATGGAGTCTCACTCTGTTGCCCAGGCTGGAGTGTAGTGGCATAATCTCAGCTCATTGCAACCTCTGCCTCTCAGTTCAAGTGATTCTCCTGCCTCAGCCTCCCGAACAGCTGGGATTACCCAGCTAATTTTTGTATTTTTAGTAGAGATGAGGTTTCACCATAATGACCAGGCTGTTTTCGAACTCCTGACCTCAAGTAATCCGCCCACCTCAACCTCCCAAAGTGCTAGGATTACAGGTGTGAGCTACCACACCAGCCTCATTTACTCAGCTACTCTATGAACCTAAGTTGACATATGACTCAAAGGATGTAATTTTTTTAAATGGGGAACATTATTCTCTTACCCATAGACACTGGCCAGCCTCAGAGCGGAAGGCAGGCAGGGCACCCAGCTGCTAGGCAGATCAGATACAATCATTATGTGGAGAGAGTTTATAAACTCAAGAAGTCTAACTCTATGGATAGCCACAAATACGCAAACATATATAAAACAAGCCCAAAGGAACCAAGCTGATTCCAAACATGATATTTTGACTGGTAGGGTTTCCTAGTTTCTGGTCTAGCTAGTGCTGTCCAACAGAATTTTGTCATTGCTGGAAATTTTCTTTACCTGTACCATCCAGTATGGTCACCACAAGCCATATGTGGTTATTAAGCACTTGAAATGAGGCTATTGCCATATTAATAAAACATTTGTTTATTTACATAGGTTTTTTGGGGGAACAGGTGGTATTTGGTTACCTAAGTTCTTTGTGGTGATTTCTGAGATTCTGGTACACCCATCACCTGAGCAGTGTACCCTATACCCAATTTGCAGTCTTTTTCTCTTACCCCCTCTCACCCTTTCCCCCAAGTCCTCAAAGTCCAGTGTATTATTCTTACGCCTTTGCATCCTCGTAGCTTAGCTCCCACTTAGGAGCGAGAACATACGATGTTACTTCACTTAGAATCATAGTCTCCAATCCCATGCAGGTTGCTGCGAATGCTATCAATTCATTCCTTTTTAGAGCTGAGTAGTATTCCATCATACATATAGACCACAATTTCTTTATCCACTCGTTGACTGATGGACATTTGGGCTGATCCCATACTTTTGCAATTGTGAATTGTGCTGCTATAAACTTTGGGTGTGTGCAAGTATCTTTTCATATGACTTCTTTCCGTCTGGATACATACCCAGTAGTGGGATTGCTGGATCAAATGGTAGATCTACTTTTAGTTCCTTAAGGAATCCGTACACTGTTTTCCATAATGGTTGTGCTACTGCCACATTTTAATGAATCTAACCTGTAAAATAGCTACATGTGACTAGTGGCTATCACCCTGGACAGTGCAGATCTAGACTTTTCTAAAGTTTACATCTTTTCAGTGTATATGTGAATTCACGTATTATTTGTGGGATTTGTTTTCAAACAGAAGGAGAACTAGACGCATGTTGAGTATTATTACCTTTAGCCACCACGCTGTTTGGAAAGTTCTTCAGGAACACAAATCAGTCCTGTGCTATCTGTTTACCAGCCCCTCCTCCTGGGAGCTGCCACGGGAGGCTAGCACATTTCAAGGCCACTTCCCGGGCCTGGTCTTTGCCTGAGATGAGACTCCTGGATCTCATCCCCTCCAAAGCTCCCTGGCCTTCAAGAGCCTCCCAGCTCCCATGCTCACCTTCCTTCTGCTGCCTTCTCCTGCCCAGAAACAGACCGGGCTGGGAAAATGAGCAAGAGGGCTAGAGGCTCAGACAGCTCTGGGGAGACTGCCCCTCCTCTGGGAGCACCTGCAACACGTGGCGGCCCACACATCCCACCGTGGCCCTGTGACCCCTGCCTCTGTCCTGCCTGCTGCTTACTCAGCGGTTCCTCATCATCTGGAGTTGAGTGGGGGACACGGAGAGGAGACTGCAGCCTCCCCCTCCCCTGCTGAGGCTGAGGAGGGAGAGGGAGTGGGGAAGAATTACACCATGGTAGACACAACCTCCCCCAGAAGGGAGGATAAGGAGCCTGGGTGCCCTGCCTGCCTTCTGCTCTGAGGCTGGCTAGTGTCTAAAATGAGATGACCCCATAGGATTAGCTGTGAGGACCAGAAGAACTAAGGCATCTGGTGCTTAACAGTGGGTCAATTAATAGTGGCTGTGGACAGTACTCATCCTGGGCAGCTCTGGGTGGTGCAGAAACCACTGTATGCTGGAAAGGCAGCTGGGGTCTATTCTAGCCTGTTGCTGTTCGCTTCCTGTGTGACCTTAAGCAAGTCTCCCTCCTTCAATGAGCCTAGGTTCTCTTAGCAGTAAGATAAAAGAAGGGAGTCATGCCTGTAATCCCTTTGAGAGGGCACTTTGAGAGGCTAAGGCGGGTGGACCATTTGAGGGCAAGAGTTCAAGAATAGCCTGGCCAACATGATGAAAACCCATCTCTACTAAAAATCAGCCAGGCATGGTTGCATGCACCTGTAGTCCCAGCTACTCAGGAGGCTGAGGCAGGAGAATCGCTTGAATCTGGGAGGCGGAGATTGCAGTGAGCCGAGATCGCGCCACTGTACTCTACAGCCTGGGTGACAGAGTGAGACTCGGTTTCAAAAAAAAAAAAGGAGACTTGCCTCCACTTTTGTCAAGGGCTTACTAGGGGGAGGGGTTTAAAATAACTAGGGAGATGGGAAATGTGCTTTGGCAGAGTGAACTACCATTTCTACACTGGGGGGAGGTCAGAACACACTGCTGGTTCTCCACAGCCACCCTCCCAGGGGCACTGTCAGTGTCGTGAGGGTGCAGGCCAAGGAGAGCAGCCCTGACCCGCCCCTTGCAGGAAACTACATCAGCATCACATTCCTTCCACCCCCTGGCGACACTGAGTCACCCTGCAACCCACCTAATAGTTGCTGTGACCACATTTCCTCTGCTGGGGAATAAACGTGTCATGTGCCTACCCCAGGCCGACTACAGTTCTGACGCCTCTTGACGGGGCCGTCTGCCAGGCCCAGGTGCCCTTGCAAAGCAAATGGACTTGGCACCCCTGGCTGGAAATCCCACCACCAGGGTTTTGTTCCCTGTTAACATATATGTCCACCTGCCCCCATCAGATTATAAAGCATGCAAAGTCCCTTGTGCAAAGGCATGAAGTCACTGTGGGTGAGTTTTCAAGAGTGGGAGGTTAGAGGAAGCTCAGGACACTGGCTGTCATACACTAAGTGTGACACTAAAACACTTGCCAGTATTTTATTGAAATACTGGCACAAGTGTCATAGACTAAGTGTTCGTGTCTCCTGAGAGGATAGGATTTCACCATAAACATTTTGGGGGGACACACACATTCCATCTATGACAGTGTTTGGTGTTTGGTGACTGGGCCTCGCCACACACAGAATCTGCTGCTGCCTTCATCTTGGACTTCCCAGCCTCCAGAACCACAAGAAATAAATTCCCACTGTTTGTACCCCCACCCAATCCCCACTGTTTGTAGCCCAAGCTGATGAAGATACTGTTGAATTAACTTTGGGGACAACAGCGAGGCAATGAGGAGGTAAGATGCTAAAAAGAGGAGTTCCAAGGCACGACAGGCACACCCATCCCACCCAGGTTACAATGACTCCCCAAAACTCCAAGGCACACCCATCCTACCCAGGCTCAATGACCCCCAAAGACTCCAAGGACAGCAACTATGGGGTGGGACCTTGCCAGCAGATGACAAGAGAGAGACTGGTGGGTGAGGCCGGGTGCACCTTTCTACACCTCCCAGGTTCTTCACCTGGGTTGTCTGCATAGGACTAACTTGGGTAGAGGATGGGGAGGTCATCCCCTCAGTGGGGCTTGGAAGGCTGCAGAGGTTCCAGCAGTATCCCTTCCAGGCACACTTGGATGTAGAAAAGGCAATAAGGGACCAAGAACCTTGGATAAAGCACAGAGTTGCAGGGAGTTCAGGGGCTAGGGCAGAGAATATGGACTCAAAGAAACCCGGATTCAGGTGGCTGAATCAACTGGTAAGTGGCCACAACTCTGCTACTGCTAAGAGCTTTGATCCACTCACTTGCTGTGCCTCAGTTTCCTCACGTGTAAACTGGGCATTGTAGTTCCAGCCTCAGGGGGCTATGACCATTAACTGATAAAAATCTCGACCCTTAGCAAATGCTCAAGACATAATCTCTGTGATTATCAGTGTCAAATCTGTGAAACTCAAAAATCCCTGCTTTTTATTTGCCTTGATTGATACTACTCCCTACAAGAGTCTTTCTGTTAAAATCACAGGAAATAAAATATTAGCACTGACCACTTCCTTCCTTGGAAACTGTCTTTTCCAACCCTTGAATGTCACTGGAGATGAGAAGGGATCAAGGCTCCAAGACTGGAGGGGCAGTGCATATCCCAAGGACTTGTGCATTTTCAAGAAAGACCATAGCTAAAACCCGGTACTTCTTAACCCAGAGGCATGAGCGGCTGACAGTAGAAGTGAGCACAGTGCAGGGGAGAGTTTAGGGGCAGATTTATCCACATGAGGAAGATACAGTTGATTTTCATTATTCATGATGGTTTTGTTCTATAAAGTCACCATGAACACTGAGTTAGCAAATACTGAATCATTGCTCCTAGGGGAAATAGAAGGCTAAGTTCCTGTAAGCCTCTGGTCACAACATTTTCATCAGCCAATCAATATATAACCTTGTTTTATGTGTGTCTCTGTTGAAGGGCGCCTTATTGAATATATAATCTTGATTCATTGACATTGAACTCACAGCAACAGGACTAACTCACGCCTGAGTAAAGCTTATTGAACACATGTATTTTCTCTGTAAGACACATCACAGCCTTCTTACACTTAGGAACACAAGACAGCTGTTGAACACTATGCTTTGGGGCCTAAAAAGTGAAACCACTTAAAAAAGCATGAAAACATTACACAAAATAGACCTCAACAAGGACACTTGTTTGCAGCATGGGAGCTGAAAGAAAACAGAGCATCTCCCTGTTCAACCTCAGCTGGGAATGTGCCCATCGGACAACTTGAATATTTCATTGCTCTGCGCCTATGTCCTCGAATGGCTTCAAAAGGGTTGATCTGGGGCTCACGAATGCATTTTAGCAAGTAGGCTGATTTGCAAATACAGAATCTGTGAACAATGAGAACTGACTGTAAGGACCCCTTGTTAGGCTGGTATCAATCATAACCAACCTGGACATGAACCCTATCTCGTGTGAGGGGTGGTCTCCATCAGCTGGCCTGGATTCTGGGGGCTGCTGTGCCATTTGAACCAGGACCCATGACACCTCTCCCCTTGGAGCCCAGGCCAGGTGCCAGCTCACCATGGGCCATGTAGCTCAGAGGCTGACAGGCCACCACCTTCATCAGCTTCCATCAGTGACAGAGGACAAATTTGGGAGGAAAAGGGGCTATGTGTGGCAGTGGCATGAGGAGCCTCTGCCAGCCCCCAAACTGGAGTGTGTCCCATGAACCAGTCACCGAGGCCTCTCTCCATCATGTCTTCATGCCTCCTGCAAAGTGCCTACTGTGTGCGGGCTGCTGTGCCACACACTGCTCACATGCCACCTGGCACAGTATGACCCTGCACCTCCACACTATATGAATGGACCAAGCAATCATCCTAGAGGTCCCACAGGCAGCCAGGGCAGACCTGGTCAGGGGACCTGCCCCCAGTTCCCAGATGAAGATGCCGTCCACACCTCCAGGGGGCTACAACAGGCACTACTGCCAACTGCAAGTGGAGTGGACAAGAGGGTATGGAATCAGGGCCCTTCAGAAGACCATGGAAACAGCACCTACTACGTTCCTGACTCTGTTCCAGGTCCTTACATACATCCACTCATGTAACAATACACAGCAACTCTGAATTAGGAGCTGTCATTTTACAGATAAGGAAACTGAGGCACGGAGTGGAACGTGAATCCCAGCGGTTTGCTCCAGGGCTCACAGCCCTGACCACCACACCATACTGTTCTACTGCTCGACCTCCACATGTCCAGACAGCTACACTCAGCCACAATGGCCGTCGCCCCGGGAGGGAGGTGGTAGGAGGGAAGAAAGGCGGCCTCCTCGTTCCCACAACGCACACTCGTCTCCCGCCAGGCTCCATCCACTCAGCCTCCCAAGACACTCCAGTGAGCCCTCCTGTCCCCGAGCCACCTCTCCCCTCCCTGACACCGAGGCCCTAGTCCAGGCACCAGTGCTTCCCTGGACCCCCCACTGTCCCCTTCCCGGCCCCCTCCCTGAGCTTCCCCCACATCCTTCCTCACATAGCAGCCCACATGCAAGCCTGCCCGCATGGCCCCACTCCGAAAGAATATGCAAACATTTGTTAGTGCCTGTATTTGTCATCGCCCCAAACTGGAAACAACCCAAATAGGCTTCAGCAGAGAAGGGATAAACACGCTGGTAGATCCACATGACGAAATATTCTCAGCGACAAAGAGGAACCGACTCCCGAGTCACACAACAACACAAGCAGACCACATGCAGGAGGCTGAGAAAAGGCCAGGCACAAGGTGACATGCTGTGACTCCATTCAGAGGACGTTCTCGAGATGGCAGAACTCAGGGATGGAGCAGAAACAAATGACTGCCAGGGTCTGGGGCACAAGAGGCGCTGACTACAAAAGGGCACGAGGGCTTCTGGAGGGTGATGGAATTTTCTGTCCTGATTGCCGTGGCAGTTGCATGGCTGTTTGTCCAAACGTGCAGAAATGTACACTAAAGACAGTGCATTTTACTCCATATAAATTATAGTCTGTTACAGTTTCCATCACATCCCCCCAAAAGATACAGTCCTATAGCACTTCAGAAAGTGACTTTATTTAGGTTTGTTGCAGATGTAATGCTAAGATGAGGTCCTATTGGAGTAAGCTGGGCCCTAAATCCAAAATGACTGATGTCCTTATAAGAAGGAAAGAGAGGGCTAGGCATGGTGGCTCATGCCTGTAATCCCAGCACTTTCAGAAGCCGAAGAGGGTGGATCACTTGAGGTCAGGAGTTCGAGACCAGCCTGATCAACAAGGTGAAACCCTGTCTCAACTAAAAATACAAAAATTAGTTGGGTGTGGTGGTGGGCACCTGTAGTCCCAGCTACTCAGGGGATTGAGGCAAGAGGATCACTTGAACCCAGGAGGAGGAGGAGGTTGCAGTGAGCTGAGATCATGCCATTGCACTCCAACCTGGGTGACTGAGAAAAAGAAGAAAAGAAAAGAAAGGGAGAAATATAGACAGACATGGAGAGAAGACAGCCAGGTGACAATGGAGGCCAAGAGTGAAGAGGTACAGCCACAGACCCAAGGGATTGCCTGGGCCACTGGAAGCTTGAAGAATCCTTCTGGGAAGGCCTTTGGAGGGAGAATGGCCATCCCTTGACTTCAGACTTCTGGCCTCCAAGGTATGAGAGAATCAGTTTCTATTGTTTCATGCCACCCAGTGTGTGGCACTTTGTTACAGTAGCCCCAGCACACTGAGACATGGCTCAGTGTTTATTTATTAATCTATTTATTTATTTTTTTTGAGACAGGGTCTCATTCTGTTGCCCAGGCTGGAGTGCAGTGGTGCCAGCTTGGCTCACTGCAACCTCTGCCTCCCGGGCTCAAGTGATCCCCCTGCCTCTCAGCCTCCCAAGTAGCTGGTACTAAACGCATGTAACACCATGCCCGGCTAATTTTCTTTTTAATTAAAATACTGAGTTTTATTTCACATGTATATTTTTGTCTCCCCGCCATTTCCATGTCTGACCACCACTACTACTATCATAACATTTCATACACACTTAGAACCAAGCAAAGGGTTTTAAAAAATCTTTAAAAACTACAGGCACTTTGGACAACGCCTTCTTGGCAATGGAACCTGGACAATATTTATCAAATACGGTAGGGAAAGTTCTCACTCTGCATTATAAAAAGGACAGCCAGATATCAACTGTTACAGAAATGAAGTAAGATGGAACATTTTTAAAAAATGGTTTAAACGAGTTTCTTAAAGAGACTTCCCCCACTGCCAGAGATCTTCAACAGCCTCCTGGTCAGTCCTTCGGAAGCAATTCTTCACATAATTGATGAACTTGGCTTCCCCTTTGGGAAGGGAACCACCTTCTTCTATACTTGCTTGCATTTTTGCTTTAATGCCTTCTACAGAGCTAGGTCCTTTTGGTGTTTTAGGAGTTTTTTCCTGTTTTTTGAGGGATTCTTGTCCTTTTGATCTTGGTGTTGATGTTGGCTTAGAGTCTTTTCCATTCTGATTTGACTTGTGTGCATTTTTGGCTGGAGTATCGCGTATAAATTTCTTCACTGGTGCTTTTTCTTCAGTTTCCTCATCACCAAAATCATCATCATCTTCTTCATCATCAGCAGAAGCAGTAAGTTTTACTTTTTTCTGTGGAACCCTGCTACCACCTCCAGGGGCAGACCGCTTTCCAGACATACTCAAGAGTTTCACATCCTCCTCCTCTCCACCTTCTGACTCTGCATCTTCCTCCAGAGCTACCAAGTGCTGTGATATGAACTGGCCCTGAACCACACTTCAATCATAAGACCACTGGTGGTGTTATTTCCAAGCCCCCAAGGGAAACCGCTGGCTGAACAGACATTTTCAAAGTTGCCAGTGTTACTTTACTTTAGTTGGACTGCCTTCGTAATTCATTGCCTCTGCTTCAACAACATGAAATTCATTCTTTGCACCAGCTTCTAAACTGATGGTTCTTAAAGATAACTGGTGCTCATTTTCATCATTGTCCACCTTAAACTGATAATCTTGTCGGTCTTTAGTTCACGACCAAAAAGACAGTTCTGGGGCCTCAGGGGGCTCATGTCCATGTCCATCGAACCTTCTACCGGGTGGCGGCACGCACTTAAGTGGGAGAGAAGGCGGATGGAGATAAACAACCACTGCTCAAAAGAACAGCCCCGCAGGACAGAATCACACCAGGGCCTGACTAATTTTTTTTAAAAATTTTGTAGAGATAGGGTTTCACCATGTTGCCCAGGCTATATCGAACTCCTGAGCTCAAGTGATCCAACTGCCTCGGCCTCCCAAAGCCCTGGGATTACAGGTGTGAGCCACCGGGCCTGGCCAATAGCTCTGTTTTTTAAATGGGGGGAAAATTCCTGCCCATAGTCTCCATTGCCCTCAGGATATGGCCCAAGAGCCTCTGCTGTCTGGTCCCCTCTCCTGTCCGTCCAGTAGACTGTCAATGGCAGGTAAGTGGAGCCTGCAATAGCCCCTCCACCCCCACCACGAGTTCACCTGAGAACTCCCAGACACGGCTTTGTGTGGCACTCACACCCCAAGGAAAGGTCCCCCAGACACCACCCCAGTCTGAGCAGGATGCCCCTCAGCCAGCCGGAGAGCCCCTGGCTCTCCACAGGACCGTCTGCCCTGCACCCTGTGGCCACAGCACTGCATATCACTCCTGCATCTTCACAAGACTGAAGGTCCCTGCAACAAAGACAGGTGATCACATCCTGGCTGGCGCAGTGCCGTGCAGACCAGAGCGGGGCTCCGGGACATGGTGCTGCCTGAGAGGCTATAGCTGAAGGGAATCTGGGGGCCTTGGCAACTCCCCCCCCGACTGTGGCTGGCCCCGCCCCATTCCTGTGGCTGGATCCTCTCCCTTGGCTGCCCACCTTTTTTCTCAGATGTTCACAGTTCGCAGCCCTCTCCACCCCTGGCAGGCCTCCCAGTGGGCCCTGTACCCTCTCCCAGAGGCCCTCTGTCCTGGGCAATTCCTCTTCACCTGTCTGGCATGAACCCGCCATAGAGTCATTCAGCAAACACTTACCAAGCCCTGCGCTAGATCCTCCTTTCTTCCCCTTCAACTCTCCATCACGCCAGTGTTTGTGGTGAAGCATTCTGTGCCCTGCATGGTGCTGACCCGGTAATGCCACCCCCACACCCCACCAGGAGGAGCCACTGTCCCTGCTGCTGGGAGCTTACAGTCTAGTGGGGTCACACACAGAATGAGCTGCCACAGGCATCAGGAGGGAGTGCCCAGTGTGCTGCCGGCTCTTCTATGGCTGGGGTCCTTGGTAGCCTGTAGAGGGCCTCTGCATAAATTGGAAAAGGGTGCTCTGGCTGGGCACAGTAGATCACGCCTGTGATCCCAGCACTTTGGGAGGCTGAGGCGGGCGGATCACAAGGTCAGAAGTTCAAGATCAGCCTGGCCAACATGGTGAAACCTTGTCTTTACTAAAAATACAAAAATTAGCCAGGTGTGGTGGTGCATGCCTGTAATCCCAGCTACTTGGGAGGCTGAGGCAAGAGAATTGCTTGAACCCAGGAGGTGAAGGCTGCAGTGAGCCAGTATCGTACCACTGCACTCCAGCCTGGACAACAAGAGTGAAACTCCATCTCAAAAAAAAAGGAAGGGGTGCTCCTTGCTGCCCATGGGTACAGGCCAACCCCCACCTCACCCTTATCCATATCTGCCATGACATGAAGCTTGGCAAGATAATGACATTTCAGCCCCTACCCAGCTTTGCCTCAGCCAGGAGCACGTGAGCAGTGAACAACCTGCACAATGGTGTATGGCAGTCCTGCAGGCCTCGCACAGCCTGGGAGGCTTCTTGCAAGAGGTAGAGGTGGGGCACTTATGCTTCGGCCCAGAGGCAGGAAACAGCTCAGCCCCTTCCAGAGGCTAGAGAGGGAGGCAGCCAGTGAAGGCTGATGTGCCCACATTTCATCTCTGGGGCCTCATGCCATGGAGTGGCCCGGGTGCCACCGTACAGAGCGTTGGAGACAGCTGGGTCTAGCTGTGAGAGCTCGGGGAAACCACTTCTCCTCTCTGAACCACCAACTCTTCTGTAAGCAGGGACTGGATGAGAAGTTTCCAGAGCGACACCAAGCTCTGACACCTGAGGACTGCAGAGCTAGGGCTGGGGTGGCCTTGTCCGGTGGAAACAAGACCCTCACTGTCCTTCAGGCCACCTCAATGGGATCTGGCCCAGCTTCTCCAGACAGCCCATCCAGCTAAATCCCAGGCCATTCCTGGGGCCTCTCATGTCCTGGGAGTGCTCTTTGGCTGTTGCTGAGCAGCTCCAGGCAGGCTCTTACAGGCTCAGAACAGGCCTGTACCGTCCCTGGAAAAGGGAGTTCAAGTCCCAGCCGTTTCAGGACAAACCTTTCCCGAGGCTGGGCAAAGAGGTGAAGTGAACACTGAAGACTCCCAGTGGCCAGCACAAACCCAGCTTGACACTCAGCAAGTGCCAAGGTATGGCCAAGGAGACCCCGAGACCATCTCAACAAAGAGACGGTGAATGAATGAATGACAGCATCTCAAGGATGCAGCATTGTTGAGACTGGGCCCCAGGCCTTTTGGTTTCGTTTTTTGGATACAGACAGGATCTCACTCTGTCACCTAGGCCGAACTGCAGTGGCGTGATCATAGCTCACTGTCACCTTGAACTCTAGGGCTCGAGTGATCCCCCTGCCTCAGCCTCCCAAGTAGCTGTGACTACAAGTGCACACCACCATGCTCAGCTCATTTAAAAATTTTTTGTAGAGATGAGGTCTTGCTGTGTTACCCAGTCTGGTCTTGAACTCCTGGCCTCAAGAAATCCTCCCACCTCAGCCTCCCAAAGCACTGGGATTACAGGCATGAGCCACCGCACCTGGTCTCCAGGCCTTTCTTGTGCTGGTGTGGTGGGGACACCAACTCTCAGGAGGAGCTGGACAACACTGGCACGGGGGGCGGGGGGTGTTAACCTAGCAGAGTTCTCAACCTAAGGCACAGAACTGAGGCTGAGGGAAGACACGTGGCTGCCTTCATCACCAAATCTAGCCCTGTCAAAGCACAAGGATTTGGAGTCAGAAACACAAACCAGAATAAACAGTCCGAAGCTTCTGGTGAAATCTAAAACTCATAAACACTCAATATGAAAAAAAAATGTTTGCAATCTAGTCCTTGTAACAAGAGCCTTAGCGAGTGCAAAGCTGCCTCTCCTCTCTCCCCATCTTCCTCTTTCTTGCCTCCACTAGAAAATGGGATTGCAGGTAGCCCTGCAAAGCAGCTGAGTATTTCAGGCATATAATCTGGTGCTACATGACAGAGACAGAAAGCTCTTTGTGTTCATCAGACCTAAACTTGTAAGTGACAGAAAATCTAAAATAAGAAATTAAAACAAGATAAGTATGGCTGGGAGCAGTGGCCCATACCTGTAATCCCAGCACTTTGGGAGGCAGAGATGGGCAGATCACCTGAGGTCAGGAGTTTAAGACCAGCCTGGGCAACATGGTGAAACCCCATCTCTACTAAAAATACAAAAATTAGCTGGGCGTGGTGGCAGGTGCCTGTAATCCTAGCTACTCAGGAGGCTGGGGCAGGAGAATTGCTTGAACCCAGGAGGCAGAGATTGCAGTGAGCCAAGATCATGCCATTGCACTCCAGCCTGGGCAACAAGAGAAAATCTACATCTCAAAATAAATTAAATAAATAAATAAATAAACAAGATAGTATTTATTCCTCTCATAAAAAACTGGTAAGTTGTCTGGAGCTGCGATGATGGTCTAACATGTTTGGGACCCTTACTATAATATATCGTTTTTCTATCCTGCATAGCTTCTATGCTTAAGTTCACCTCAGAGTCCAAGATGGCTGCTTCAACTCCAGCCATCACATCTGCATTTCAGGCAACAGGAGAGAGGAAAGATGAGAAGAACATAAACCTTCATTTTAAGGGCTCCTCCAAGCAAGTTATACTCCCCACTTATATCTCACTCTCCTGAACTTAGTCATGTGGCCACAACTAGCTACAAGAAAACTGGGAAATGTTCAACTAAGACTTACATCCAGCAAACATTCAGGGGCCAATAAGCAGCTCTGCTTTACTCCCAGAATCAAAGGCTCCAGGAGGATGACAGATATCAAGGAAATGGTCCCTAAACCCTAGATCCACAGAAGTTTTCAGGAGCTTCATTTAAAACGAGGGGACTTGGAAAGAAGTTAAGATAGGCACATGAAGTAACCCTGACCATTAAGATGATCATAGTGTGATGAGACCATCGAAGACGGCACGTAGGCAACCTAGGTCCACAACACAGCACGTAGGAACGTGTACCAGAGGTGACACTCAGCGAAAAAAACGTAAGTTAACATGTACTTGGACCAAGTGCAGATTCAGAGAAAAAAATGTTTGATGCTTTAAATGTCCCTATTTTCGGTATGTCTGTGTGTGAACTTTTAAAGTCTATATTTTTCGGAAAATTCAATAGCACATGCACACACACACACAAACACACACACTCACACCACATACGAACATGTAAGAGCCCCCCACCCATCTCACAACCCAAAAAGACAAGAACATCATCATCTCGGGTAACCCTCACAACAAGAGCAGGCAGCAGAGGCCAACTCTGCCTAACAGAGGAGGAGGAGGAAGGTGCTCTGGCAGGTGCGCTTTCAGTGTCTTGCCTGGGTTACCCCGCTACTAAGCGGAAGAACAGAACGATGGTCCTCACCACCATAGTAAAAGTCAAACTTGTCCACCTGTAGCCAAGGGGGCCCCAACCACCTTTCCAGGCCCACCACACACGGAATCTTCTCCCTGCCCCCACGTCAGATTCTTAGGGCTCCCACACACCACTTGTCCTTTCCCACTCAATACACTTCTCCCATCTGCAATACACTTCTCTGCATATGCTTGATTTCAGTGGTTAAAACCGTACATACCCTTCAAGATCCAATTCAAATGCCACCTCTGCCAGGGAGTCCTCCCTACTCAACCTCCACAGCCAAAGTGTAACACGACGTCAGCAGCTTTTTATGTAGTGCCTTGTGCTTTAAATATGCACATATTTCTCTTATTTTCTGTGTTAGTCCATTTTGCGTCACTATAAAGGAATAGCTGAGGCTGGGTAATTCATAAAGAGGTTTATTTTGGCTCATGGTTCTGCAGGCTGTATGAGAAGCATGGTGGCAGCATCTCCTCCTGGTGAGGCCGCAGGAAGCCTCCAATCATGGTGGAAGGGGAAGGGGTAGCAGGTGTGTCACATGGTGAGAGACGCAGTAAGAGTGAGAGATTGCGGAGGTGCCAGGCTCTTTTAAACAACCAGATCTTGTGTGAACTGAGAACTCACTCATAACTGTGAGGATGGCACCAAGTCATTCATGATGGATCTGGCCCCATGACCCTAACACCTCCCACCAGGCCTTACCTCCAACACTGGGGATCACATTTCAACATGAAATTTGAAGGAGATAAACATCCAAATCACATCATTTTCCTTACTATGATAAACTGGAAACTCCTAGGTGTTCAGGTGTTTGATAAATGGATAGATTGATGGATAAAGGATGAAAGGGTGGGTGGGTGGATGAATGAATGGATAGGTAAATGGATGGATGGAAGGGTGGATGGGTGGACAGGTCAATAGATGGATAAGTAGATGGATGGATGGATGGAAGAGTGGGTGGATAGGTGGATAAGAAGATGGATGAATGGATGGATGAAGGGTGGATGGGTGAGTGGATGGATGGATGGATGGATGGATGGATAGATGGAAGGGTGGGTGGGTAGATAGGTAACAACTAGATGCATGGATGGATGAAGTATGGGTGGACAGGTGGATGGGTGAGTGGATGGCTGGGTGGATAGGTCAATGCGTGGATAAGTGGATGGATAGATGGATAAATGAAGGGTGGGTTGGTGGGTAGGTGGGTGGATGGATGAATGGAAGGGTGGGTGGGTGGATAGCTCAATAGGTGGATAGATGGATGGATGGGTGGATGGATGGATGGGTGGATGAAGGGTGGGTTTGTGGGTGAGTGGATGGATGGATAGATAGACGGAAGGGTGGGTGGGGAGGTCTATGGGTAGGTAAGCGGATGGATGGATGAAGGGTGGATTGGTGGGTGGGTGGATTGATGGGTGGGTAGATGGAAGAAAGGGTGGGTGGAAGGGTGGGTGAGTGGATAGAAGTGTAGATGGGTGGAGAGGTGGATTGGTGGGTAAGTGGATGGATAGATAGATGGATGGATGGAGAATAGAATGGATAGTGAATGTTTGGGTGATGATTAGGAGGATGGGTGAAGATAAATGAGGAAGACATCCCTTGTGAAAAGAATCCCTGAATATATTTTAGATGGATGCTCTGTCAAAAATGTCAAGAACAGAGAAAAGCAAGGATAATAAATGCTGTCATCAGTGCCGTCGGTAGAGAGATGAGTCCTTGCTTTGAACTGCAACACCCCTAGGGAAATTTACATTATCAATCTCTGACACTGACTGAGATTAAAAAGGCTGGGAACACAGAGGATAGGGAGAAAGGTCCCCGGTGACTTCTTTCTTGACAGCTTGTTCCCTTAGCCAGAGATCATCAGATTGTGAGTTTCAGATGCAAAAGCCCTTTATTTCTTTGGTCTGTGGAGGTGGGTGAAGAAGCACACTTCACTTATTGACCCACAGAGCAATTTAGCTCTGGGAAACCTTGGAGGAGAGGCAGGCTTCTCTGCTACCATTGGGGTGCCCTCTGTCCACTCCCTCTCCAGCTCTCCTATCAGTCCCTGACACCCCATGTTGAACATCAGTTGGGAGGTAGGGTGGTGTTTGGCATCTCTTCACTAGGGAATAAAAAGTTCTCGGCTTTGATAAAGATCCCAGAGTCAGTGGAAAATGGGGCCACCTTCACAGGGGAGTATCCTCTAAAAGAACCCCCCTAGGGCGGCCCCTCGAGGATGGGCTCAAAGTCCCCACACCCATCTCCCTCTACCGGAATCCTTGCTTCCCCATGGCTCCAGGCTTGTGTGTCGAGCCAGGCTCTGTGGCTCTCTCCGTCCCAGAGGGCGGGTGCAGGCGCCATTACCCTACAGGACGTGGCCTGAATGTGTGCCGCCACTTCACACACAGACAACAGGCCTTGACCACAGCCACGGCCAAGGCCGTTTTTGCTAAAAAGGGAACCGACATTTCACTACAGGCTCCTTCATTCCATCAAACGCGTACTGGTTGAGGTGGGGGCATCCCCTGGGTATTACTGAGGTCAAGTTGAGGCGGGGGGGTTCTGCAGCCATGTTCAAAGCTTCTGACCATCGGCGCTGTTTCTGCTTTGGGGGTAGCCCCTTCAACCCCTATCCCCATGGAGAGGAGATGTGCCAAGGTCGCACAGACACCCTGCTGGCAGGAGAGTGAGAGGGGAGGACACGGTAGCTTCCAGACTCTTCTATAAAGGCTGACGCCACACAGAAAGTAAGGCCCTCCCACTGCCCTGTGGACACCAGGCTGAGGGCAGGCCTCCTCTGTACCCCTCATCCCTCTCCTCTCCATGAAGGCCATGTTGGCAGGAGGGAGGGGCTGGATTCATGGCACCACACTGTGTGGGGGAGGGAGGCACACAGCGTCACTGCTGCCCTGACCTGCACAGGGACACGCTGGCGATTGCTAGGCAACCCTGGGCAGGGACCCGAGGCCTGGCAGAGAGCTCCCTCCCTCAGTCTGGGCACCTGCCTCATCCTCCCTTGGTAGGGCTGCCCCTCAGACCCCAACCCTGACAGGGGCAGGCTTCACAAACGACTTCTCAACACCAGACCCCCAAACCGCAGCTGCCTGCGATCTCCTCAGCACCTCTACAGCTCCCACAGCTGACGGCCAGGCAGGCTCCACCCCACCAGCCCAGCCTCCCTCCAGAGGATTCTCCGGCCACGCCAGGGCTCCTTACCTGAGAAACTGGCCCAGCTCACCGTCCACTTAGTGAGAAGCCATGGGCCCTGCCGCAAACCAAATGTACTTTTTGCAAGACTAGTTTTTTTCAAAATAAAACCACAGCAATAACAAAAAGAAAAATAAAAACCATTTCCTTCCAGGTGCTTGGTCAGGATCATGACCCAGAAGTCTCCTTGTTGAGTCTTTGTTTCTTGTGAAAGTGCCTGCATGTTCTAGACTGTTCCATGGGCTGCTTCAGCTCCAGTGGGCACTTGGATCCCCAGAACGCTGATATTACTCTAGGATGCCAGCTTCCGCTGCCTGCTAGCTGGTAACTCGGGGAGCTGCTGACTGTCAGAGCAAGCAGGGATCATGAGAACATGGAGATCTTATCTCAGATGGGAAAATGAGGTCCGGCGAGAAGCGAGTGGCTTCCTAGAAAAAAATCCTAAAATACTGGAGGAGACAGACTCCAAACTCTCTAGCCTTACTGATGACCTTCAACACACAAGTCCCTGTGCTGCTTCCAAATCAGCAAAGGACACTTCTGCCCGGGAAAAGACACATTGGCAGCCTTGGCTGACGCGCGCGCGTGCGCACACACATACACACACACACACACACACACACACACACACACACACACACACCCCACCCTTAATTTCCTAGTTTCTCAGTGGTCCAGAGACCTGCATTTGGGACCCACTGTCGCCCCAGGACTCCCCCAAGTCTGTACACACAGCTATTCTCATTCTCCTGGCTGGAGACACAGTATCTGTTCATGACCCAGAGCTGGCCTATCCTTCCCCCACTCTTTCTCCCTGACAAGTATCAGGAGCACAGCTGGAGAAGATAAAATTAGGGGCGGGGCCCAGGAGGGCCCCTACTCAATGGCCTGGGTGGCCTCCTCTTTCCAAACTTAGAGAGGGGTGTGTAGCCTGTGGTGGGGGTCACCAGCTACTGCAGATTGGAGGT
Source organism: Callithrix jacchus (assembly GCF_049354715.1). Taxonomy (NCBI): domain Eukaryota; kingdom Metazoa; phylum Chordata; class Mammalia; order Primates; family Cebidae; genus Callithrix; species Callithrix jacchus. The sequence goes on along the minus strand of NC_133509.1, from coordinate 127,370,584 downwards.
GGGCTCCTCGCCCCCAAGCCCTGGGCCTCTCCCTAATAAGCCCCACCCTGTGTTCTGGGCCACCCTGTAAACACCTCCAGAAATTCAGGGACTCCAGGGACACAAAAGAAAAGACTGTGCAGCCTTCAATCCATGTATCACTGGCCTTGAGCACTTATTGAGTGCCAAGTGTGTGCAGGACACAGGGATATGGAACTAAAAGATCTGACCCCTTTCTTCAGTAGTTTGTAACTGAAGTAGTTTGATATTAAAGAGGTTTTGGCTTCTTTCAAATGGCACACAAGCAGTTCATGTGAAAAAATGCTATGAACATTCAAAAAGGAGGAATCCCTGTGACCTGGCACAGATGGAAGGCTTAAAGGAGGAGGCGAGCCCTGTAAAAACGGCAGAAGGAACCTCATGGGCAGAGGCACGAGACCACAGACAAGTTCTGCACATGGGGGAGGGCAGAAAAGTGAAGCTGTGCATGGCTTCGAGCAGGGCTGGGCTGGGGTACGGAGGACAGGGTTTCTCGAGGGACCTTTTCAATAGGACAGTATGTCACCTGAGGGCAATTAGGGGGCTTCGGGGGACACATCACTTTCCCTGCCCAGCCTGAGGGTCCCTCTAGCTCGATAAGCAAGAACCAAACCAACAGAAGGACTCATTGGGGAGATCCATAGTTTGGAAAAGTCATTGAAGTTGTGATTTTCATCTTTAGCTCCAATCCTGGGGTAAAACATCCATGTTTCAGACACTTTTGGGGGTCAGGAGTTCAACTTCCTAGTTCTCAGAATAAACACTGGTTCAGGGCAATAGTTGTGTCAACAGGACATTCTGGAGTTGGACATCAGAACAGCGCCAACCAACTTCCCAAGAACAATATGATAACTCACGGCCCCCCACTCCCTTCTAAAGGTTGCTCCCTAATGGGGTCAAATCGCTGGGGGCCAACAGGAAGTTAAGGGGCCTTGGGGGTCATTTCCCCTATGTTAAGGCTGTTTCTGAACACATAGATGTCCCCTCAATCCCCTAGATGACCCAGGCCCCAAGGACGGGGTTCTGTGGACAGCCCTCTATACTTTTGCCCCTTTTGTCAATTTCTCCCCAGCTGAAATTCGTCTTCCGTTTTCTGAACCAGTTATCTGGTAACAGTCATTAGTAAAGCAATGTGTGTCACGTGTTTCTGGGTTTAGAAGGGTGCACTCCTTGCCCACAAGCTCCTCAGCCACACTTTCTCACCTCCCAAGCCTTTGCTCAGGCACCTCCCTCCTCCGAGCGGCCTCCCTTCTTCCTTGCTGCCCACCCAACTGTGCTGACTCATCACCACCTAGATGACACAGCTTGCCATGACATGTGGAATCTTCCGGGGGGGGCGGGGGGCGCAGTCCACAGAGACAGAGTTTGTGACCATCTGTCACCTGTTCTTTCCCTGTCTCTGCTCTGGCCAGAGGCTGGGAGGCACCCAGACCACCTCAGGCTCCTGTCTTCACAATGGAGCTCCAGGGAGGCCTAAGGGGATGGTGAGGCGTCTGGGTATCCTCCTTCAAATATCATGCCTCTCTCTGCTTCCATCTGAGACCAATTCCTGGTTTCCAGTTTTGATTTCTGGATCTCCTGGATTAAAATGTGGGTGCCCTGTGGCATTTTAAGCTTTTCACACCTGCTGCTTCAGTGAAGATCATAGATCAGAGACCCAGGTCTAGGACAGAGAGGCACCAAGGGGGCAGGGGAGATGAGGAGGGCCTCAGGGGTAAATGTGCTGCGATTGCTTCATCCCAAGAGGACCCTGCACCCCTAGCCCCTTGCACTCCCAGCTGCTTCTCAGAGGATGTACTGGGGCCTCTTGGGGAGCCCAGGAGTGCAGGCTTGAGCTGGTGAGGTGATCCTTTGCTGCCTGTGCACCAGGGCCTCTGTTAGGATCTGTAAAGGGCTAGGTCTCCTAGATAAGTGCCAGCCAGGACCTCCAGGGAACATTAGCTCCTTGAATCCAGGAAGCCCAGGTCAAGGGGCAGAGCTGGAGCTTCGAACTCATACCCTGAATCTATCACTGGCCCTGCTCTGGGTGGGCCCCACCCAGAAAGGCCCCCCGTCTCACCCTGGAGTGGTTAAGGGGCTCCTCTTCAGGACTCCAGCAGGACCCTTGCATTAGATCAGGCCCAAGGCTCAGGAGAGTTCCACCTTCACCTCCCACAATACTGGGGAAGGCAGTTCCCCTTTCTGGGTCTCTGGTTCCCCATTGTTAAATGAGGGGATCGATTAGGTCAGTAACGGCCACATTTTTCCAAGAGTGGAATCCTTTTTCAAATGAAATCTTAAGCAGACCTTTAACATAGCAAAGCTGTGAAAAGGTGACTGGTCTACTCACCATGGTGGGGTCGCATGGGGGTGCCCGCTAGGTCTCTCCCCACCCCTTGAAAGCTACTGGCCTGAGTGGACTCTGAGAACCCATTCTCCCCAGACTCCGTACAGCTGGGCATCTGTCCCTGAAGCACTGACCCCTGGACAGACAGAGCGCCACCAGAGTCACCCTCCACTCCTCACTCCCTCCACTCCATCAGCAAATCCTCTACCCTTTGGAGCCCTTCCAACCCTAAAGGTCCTCTAAAACAAAGCGATGTTTTTAGCAACAAACCCATATTCATATAGCTCTAGAATGTACTGAACACAGTTCTAAGCAGGCCTGAACTGATGCATTTCTCCTAAGCTGCTTGGGGACCGCTGCTCAGCTTTGAACTCGGCCAATCCACCAAACAATTCTATGCGGTGTGTATGGCTAGTATCCCCAGTTTACAGGGGAGGCAGGGACTGGGTCACTTGTCTAAGGTTACACAGTTGACAAATGGAGGAATCACACCCAACAAATGATAATAATGGTGACAATTATGATTAAGGGTTTACTCTGTAGGTGAATGTGTTCAACTCTTTCTATGCATTTAGTCCTCAAAGCAACTCTAAGGGGTAGTTACTATTATTTATCATCATTTTATTGGTAAGTGAGCTGAGATACAGAGAGTTTAAATAACTGACCCAGTAATGAACAAAGAAAGGCAAGAGGAAGTGGCCAGCCTAGGCCATCCCTGGGAAAAATGAGAAGTTGGCAAGGTCAGGGCCCTGGCCCCTCACCTCCCCTTCCTCCCTGAGAAACTCCTCTCGGGCTCCACCCTGCAGTCTTGGGTGTGGCAGATACTTGCAAGTGAGGATGGGGGGCTCTTCCCCAAGGAATTCTCAGTTCCTCCCACCGAATGGCATTTGTCTTTGCAGAGGTTGCTTTCAAGAGAAAGAAACCAGCATGCAGAATTTCCGGGCTGGCAGGAGGGAGGGAGAAGAAAGGAAATGTTCAGATGTAGATGAGCTTAAGGCCCCCTCCCAGAACCTCCCAGCTGAGTGGGGGTCAGTCACCTCCCGCGGCCCGCCAGTTCTGCACAAGATCGGCTCCCGTTTCACACAGCAGAGAACTGAGGGCCTGGGAGATGAGGTCACACCCCAGGCCAGGGAGCGGCAGGGCGTCCGTCAGGGAAGTAGGCCCGGGACTTTTAAACCAAAAAGCTGGGAATGGCCTCCCCAAATGCGCTCCTGGGCACTCAGAAACGTTCTGATAGGCTTTCCCTGGGAATCTGCCTCCAACCTGGCGTCTTCACAACACCTAAAGCTTCCCAGGACGCCCTCTGAGCTCGGCGGGGCGAGAGGACCTTCTCCTAGAGCCCAGTCCGGAGCAAAGCCCGAGCTAGCGGGATGGGGCCGGGGACGACCAGGCGGCGGAGGCGGAGCGGCGACTTAGTCACCAGGGACCCCTCTCCAAGTCAGTTCCCAAACCGTTCGGCGTCACGCATTCCACGCTGTGCCTTCTCCCCCGGGATCCCACAGCCCGCGCGCAGCCGGTGCGCCCTGGATCCTATCCAAGCACCAGGCTTGGCCAGGGCCGGTCCGAAGGTCGCCGTCTACGGCCAAGACAGAGGGGCGGAGGAAAAGATCCCAGTGGTCACTCGGTCCAGGAGGGCCGGTCAGCTGTTGGGCCGCGGGCACCGAAAGCTGCAGGGGTCCAGGTCTCTGACCCCGCGCCCAGCGGGGTTCCAGAGCCTGAGCGCGCGAGCTGGGACTCGCTGAGCGGCGGGTGCAGCAGGCTGGCGGGGTCGAGACCGCGCGTTTCGTTTGCAAAGTTCAGGCGGGGCAGGAGCCAGAGAGGGGGCTGCGTCCAAGCGGACAGCCCTGGCTCTGACAGGTAGAGGCGCACTCCCTCGCAACCCGCCCGCCAGCAGCTTAAGTGTGCACTGGGTTCCCAGGGAAACGCCTGGCCTTAGAAGTTTAGTCAAGTCCTCAGGTCCAGCGGAGTCACCAGGGCCGCCCCTTGCCCGGCAGAACCGGGGTCTGGCCTCGGGGTGGGAAGCCCGTCTCAGCCCGACACCCCCGAGGTCCCGCGCCCGGAGGACCCTCGGGGACAAGAAATGGAGTTAGTGGGGCGGCCAGGACGGGGCCGTGGGGACCGAGAGGGAGGAGGGGGCAGCCGCCCGGACTTACCCCGTATGGTCCCCGCGCGCGGGCGCCCCGGCGCGTCTCATCATGCCGCCGGCAGCTCCCGGACGAGGAATGGAGGGGCTCAGGCGCCCGGCGGCGCGGAACGCGGAGTCCAGGGCGCCCGCATGTCCCTGGCGCTGGCCCTAGGGAAGGGCCCGGGCCGCCGCCGCCGCGCTCTGGGGCGCTCGCTCCCTTCTACTTCCTGTATCGGAGCGAGCGGGGCTTTCAGGAAGAGGCTGGCCTTGGTGGTCAAGGGTTTTTTGTCAAAAGCCATTCGGCAGAGGCTCGCCGCCCGGAGCCCCCTGGGGCACACGGAAGCCCGAGCGGCCGCGCCCCCGGGGCCGGGCCTGGGGGCGGGGGTTGCCTGGGCCGAGGCGCCGCGCGGGCGCCCGACCTCGGGGTGCCGCCTCCGCGGGCTGGGGCTGGAGCGCGGGTGTCCCGCCGGGCTTCGGAGAGGGAAACGTAGAGAAAAGTCTTCCACTTGGCGTGGGGACGCGGGGGGAAGGAAGACGCCGACCGCGGGCCGGCAGGTGGGGAGGCCAAGAGCTGGCGGGAAGTTCGGAGTTCGTCCCACACGGAGCCAAGGCCTTGTCCCAGGGAGCCTCGAAATCGTTCAAAGGCAGCCTCAGTCCAGAGCCAGGGCGCCTCCTCCACATTCCTGACAGATGTCCACGCCGCCCCCTCTTGGATGCTTTCTGTAACAAGGAGCTCACTCCTCAACAAGGCGAACTGTTCATCCATCAAGCCTGGCATCTAGTTCACCTGTGCCAGCTACTGCAGCTGGAGAACGCCCAGCAGCTTACACAAAGGCAACCGCAGGTGGGGCCAGGAGGCCTCTCTTCTAAGTGCCTGGGTGCTCAAAAATGCCTCCTGAGTCCAGTCTTTATCCATCATAAGTGTCCTCTGGGGCAAAATCGTCTAGGTCCAATACCTTCATTTTAGAGACAAGGAAACAGGGCTACAGAGTGGAGGTGATTTGCTCAAGGCCACACAGCAAGTGGGGACCAGACCAGGACTGAGCCCAGGGCTCTGGTGAAAGGATCCCCAGGCCTCTGTCCTGCTACTCTCTCCTCACACCCTCCTCCCCCATCTTTCCTGGATTTCCACCAATTCAGCCTACCAGAAGTTAGAAAAAGAATCCACGTCTAAGCATACGTGAAAAGTTCAGCCTTCCCCATGGGATGTAAAATGGTGCAGCCACTTTGGGAAAGAGTCTGGCAGTTCCTCAAAAAGTTAAACATCAAATTAAGCATATGACCCAGTAATTGCATTCCTAGTTATATAGCCAAGAGAAATGAAAACATGTTCACTCAAAAACGTATACATGAGTGTTCGTAGTAGTATTGTTCATAATGGCCAAAAGGTGGAAACAATCTAATGTCGTCAGTTGACAAACCAATAAACACAATGTGGTATATCCATACAGTGGAATATTATTAGGCCATGAAAAGGAATGAAATGCCCATGCACAAACCTCAAAAACATTATGCTCAGTGAAAGAAGCTAGTCACAAGGCACATTCCACTTATATGAAATGTCCAGTATAGGCAAGTCCAGAGACAGAAAGTACACTGATGGTTGTCAGAGGCTGGGGGAAGAGAAGAAAATGAGGAATGACTGCTAAGAGTTATGGGGTTTCTTTTTGGGGTGATGAAAATGTTCTAAAGTTGATTGTAGTGATGGTTGCACAACTCTGGCTGCAGTAAAAACCATTGAACTGTATGCTGTAAGTGGGTGAATTATACAGTATATGAATTATACCTCAATAAAGCTGTTAAATTTTTTTAAAGGGGGGAAAATGTACAGTCTCCAGGAGGCCACCCTGACTGCTGCATCTCACACCCCTCCCCCTCTGCCCAGATTCCTACAGGTTCCCCTAGTTAGGTCATAACCACCCCCCACTGATTTTTCCTCTCCTCCAGAGAGGCTAAGCTGTTTCCTCCCTGGATGGGAGTGAGTCATCTTCTCCACCATCTTCCTCAACAGGGCTGTAACATGTTTCCAAGGGTTTCAAAGCCCTGTTTGAAAACTTGGGCTTTGAGGACAGACCCATGTTCAACTCCAACCCCAGCACCTTCTGGCTGGGTTGAACAAGTCTTCCCCCAAAGGCTCATCTATAAACACAGTGAGTACAAATGAGATCCCCTGCCTCCAGGACCCCATTATGATTCCTTAGTTGTTTCTAAAACAAGTCTGTGGGTCACTCTCAGGCCTCCCTGGGCCCCAGGGAAGCAGTCTTACGTAACTACAGTACCTAAAACGGTCCCTCAGCCCTTCCCAGGCTGGTCTGAAAGGTTTCTTTCAGCTTGTAGGGACACTGCTGAGAAACACAGGACAAGTCTCTCAAAGCCTGGCTTCCATGGGCCTAGCCCCAAGGCTCACCTGCTCTGAGAAGCCAAAGTTCCTCAGGTGGACACCAGAAAGGGCCCCACCGTGACCCTGTGGCTGACAGATGACCATAGAGGAGACCGTCAGGATTCCAGGAATCTGGGCAGCCCCTTTTGGTTGTGGGCCCATGGTGCACCTTGGCTAAGCTTGCCCTCTGCTCTCTTCCTGGGTACTCTTTTCATTCCCAGGTCCTTGTGCTCTGAATTTCTGACCAATAAAATGGTTGTTGTTGGGGATATTTTGTTTTGCAAATGTAGATTATCAGAAAGCAGCTCATCTTGCCAGGGTTCCATCTTCTTCTAGCTCCCAACGAGGTTCCACATGTCCATTCCCTCCATTTCAAAGATTTGGAGAAATCTTTAAAAGAGAGACAGACGGAGACAAGCTCTGTTATTGCAAAATCAATTAGTGTCTTCAGGGCCAGATGGGAACAAAATTGCACCGACAGGGTAGGGTTGGGATCAGCTGGGAACTAGGCTCTGGCAAAAGGGACAGCCTCTTCTCTGTTCTCACCAACAGCTGTCCAACAGGAATGAGGGCCTGAGCACACAAGGCCTTATGATTTAAACATGCTGATAATCTGGATTTTTTAATAGGAAAGTTTCTGATTTCTAAACTTTTTATTATTATTATTATTATTATTATTTTTTTTTTTGAGACAGAGTTTGACTCTGTTGCTCAGGCTGGAGTACAGTGGCACCACCTCAGCTCACTGCAAACTCTGCCTCCTGGGTTCAAGTGATTCTCCTACCTCAGCCTCCCGAGTAGCTGGAATTACAGGCGCCTGCCACCATGCCCAGCAAATTTTTGTATTTTTAGTAGAGATGGGGCTACATTATGTTGGTCAGGTGGTCTTGAACTCCTGACCTCAGGTGATCCACCCACCCTTGCTTCCCAAAGTGCTGGGACTGCAGACATGAGCCACCATGCCACCGTGCCTGCCCCCAATTTCTAAACATTGTACTGGCTAAGGAAGCACTTCAGAGAACCAGGTAACCCCATGGGGGCTGGCCTGGCATCTGCCCAGATCTCTTACGTGTGCCTGTTCTGAGACTCTGTGTGGCAGGAAGGTGACTCTGACACAGGTGTAGGTGTGCCTTGTGATCCCCATGGGTGGTCGGGGATTCCCCCATTCTGGAAGGGAGGGGCCCAGCAGACATGCTGGGGGTGTCTCCCATGGGATCATACAGACCTCCTTCAGCATGGCTCTCTGAGATTCTGCCTCATTGTCCCCCCTCTGCAGGTCCCAGTCCTCTTTCTCTCCTCTGCTGAGAGACTATCTTGCAACCCTCAAGAATACATGTCTCCACTACAGCTACATAGAAACTGACCAGCACCTCACAGTCCCAATTCCCGATTCTCAGGACGGGTAATCTCATGGACCCATCTTACCTGTAAGGGGTGAGCAAACTCAGAGAGAGAGGGTACTA